>NC_138771.1:330563805-331163805 GCF_965119305.1 Pelophylax lessonae | reverse complement strand
ACCTACATCATGCGTTCAAAAGAGGCTCTCCATGCAAGTGAAACAGGCCATTGAGAGTCAATCACCTGACCTCAACCCAATTGAGTATGCATTTACTTGCTGAAGGCAAAACTAAAGGCAGAAAGACCCACAAACAAAGAACAACTGAAGACGGCTGCAGTTAGAGCCTGGCAAAGCATCAGAAAGAAGGAAACCCAGTCTTTGGTAATGTCCATGGGTTCTAGACTTCAGACAGGCATTGCCAGTAAAGGATTCCCAACAAAATATTAAAAATAAACATTTTATTTATTTATGATTATATCCATTTGTCCAATTACATTTGAGCCCCTGAAAATGGGTGGACTGTGTTTAAAAACAGTTGCAGTTCCTAAAAATTTGATATTTAAATGCAACCCCTTGAATTAAAGCTGAAAGTCTGCACTTGAAATTCATTTGGATTGTTTAGTTTAATTTTATTCTGGTGGCATACAGAGCCAAAAGTATGAAAATTGTGCCTGTGTCCAAATATATATGGACCTAACTGTATTTTGTTCATTATTCATGTCTCTTTGTAAATGCGTCTCAAGTAGGTTTGAACTAGTGATGCAAAATTTTTAATTCAGGATCCATGATTACACAATATAGACTGAAAATACATACCATATATTACATTATGTACTGTATACCTTTATTTAGTTTGTCACACTTTTCTTGGTAAAAAACTATTATGAAAGATCTTTTTTGTTCTTGTAACAAAAGATTA
This sequence comes from Pelophylax lessonae, assembly GCF_965119305.1. NCBI lineage: Eukaryota > Metazoa > Chordata > Amphibia > Anura > Ranidae > Pelophylax > Pelophylax lessonae. Next base: position 331,163,063 of record NC_138771.1, on the reverse strand, counting down.
GATTACTAGTTTGCAACAACTACCCAATCTACAAGACCTATTTCTATATACCCCAGGAACGTTGGATCTTTAATTCGAATGCATTAGTTGAGGGCACAGAGGTTTGTTGTACATTTTCTGGCATGGGGAATTTGGTGAAAGAATATTTTAGTACTATTGGTATCATTAGGCCTCTTACACACGATACTCCTGTTTGAGCATCTCCTTTTTCAGGCGCAAGTTTGTCTTATTGAAATGCACGCATTTTCGTGCAAATGCGTTCGCGCTAATTCGCTTCTTTTTGTGTCTTTTTGCGTCTTTTTGCGCAAATGTATTCTCACGTTTTTTTTAAATATGCAAATTAGCTTTTTTCAGATCAACAGTATGTTCATGTGCATTCATTTGTGCGCAATTGCGCATATTAGGCGTAAATTACTGTCCAAAAAATGCAAGTTTTTCTATTTTGTTCTTACTGAAGAATACACGGTGCTCATTTATGAGCATTTTAAGCTGCAGTGTGCAAGAGGCCTAAATCTTATTATTATGCTCTTCTTGGTGTTCATTTTCTTTTTGGCTCTACAATGTTATATATAGAGGTTACAGTCCCCTAAATGATAGGTGCACTTTCAAACAAACTGCACCTATGTTCCTTACCACCCCTGGACCTGTAAAAATTGCAGAAGGCTATAGCCATGTGATGTAAATAAATAAGCATCTGAGGAGACAGTGGGTAAGGCAAAAAGAAGTGCACTGTGAAAGTGTGCCAATCCTTTAAGGGTAACACATTGGATAAGCTTGTTTCAAAGGTTATATACAGTATTTTTTAAAAAGTAGATGGAAAACTGAGATGCATGACAGAGCTCTTTGAGTACAGACAGTTCTTTGTATGAAGTGATGTAAATGGAATCTCCAGTCTTCTCGTTAGCAAAAAAATAAACTGTTTATTGTAAAATTTGAAGCTTTACCTGCCTTTTGTAACATTTCACTGAATTTAAGTAAAAACTTTAAAAGTCAAGAAGCAAAAAAAGGATTTTATTTTCTCTTCTTATAAAGTGTGTGAAAGTTGGATGAAAAGTGGACTTTTCTATCCACTACTTAAAGGGAAGTTACAGCCACAAATTGCCTTTCTAGTTTTAGTTAGAATGAAAGGAAAAGGGGAACAGTAATAAGCCCCCTTTTCCTCATGGGAGAGTGGCTGGGGAAATAGGTAGAATAGTTCATGAGGTGATATTTCCCTCCTTTTTTCCTCAGGTAAAGTGAAAGGGATCTTCAAGGCATCCTGAGGGAATAGAGGTAGTGGGCGTGGCATTGCAGGGGTCAGAGCACCTATAGGAATAGGTTTAGGGTAGAAGATTCTAGAGCCCTCTGAGACCCTATATAAGGTGGAGCTCCCCTCAGAGGGGCTCATTTGCCTCAGAAGATTCAGCAGTGTGAATTCAGGAGCTGCCACTTTTAGAGTCTAGAAGACTTCTGAGGCGAGAAGATGAGCTTATTGAGACAAATAATAGAAAGAGCAGGGGAGGACGGTGGGGAAGAGTGGTTAAGAATATGCTTAAGCTTACAGAGAAATGTGATGCAAGAAGCCGGCGGGAGTGGTGCTGCAGACGTGCGGGCTGAGGTAATTCCAACTTTCAATGCCCCGCCGATGGAAGAAGATATGGAAGAGGTGGAGGAAGAAGGTCCGGGTCAAATGAGAGGAAGCGGTGTCATTTCGGAGGGACGGACGAAGAGGAAGAGACTGCCTTCTAGATGTCACTCACCGTCACCAGCGAGGCCTCCCACGAGAAGGTCCGGGACCGGAGCACAGAGCAGGCACGGGGACCGGGAGATAGCGTCATCAAGCGGCGCCGGGAGCGGAAGAGGAGAAGAAGGTTCGGGTCGTGGAAGACAAGCTCCGGTGCCGGAAGAGACTCCGAGGGAACGGCAAGAGACACCGGGCGGGAGTGGAAGGAGAGCCGAAGAGCCGGTGTCGGAAGGTAGAGCCATCCCGGTGGTCGGGGAGGAGCTGGATGAGAGACAGCAAACACAGCATGACAATGAGAATGGTGAGTGGGCAACGCTGCCAATTCTCTCCAATATATCTGAAATGCTGTTTAAATTGTCTAGGGATGTTAGGGAGCTGCAGCAGAATAGTAGATCGGTGCAGAGTAGTCAGGTTGCAGGGCCAGCTTTGTCAGCAGCAGAAGTTTGGGTGCCACCTTGTGGCGGCTTAGCTACGGACAGGAGTCTGCAGGAGAGTATAGTGGATTTAGCTGCAATAGATGGTAGACAGGTGGCTAAGTCACAAAATATTCCCGAAACATGTCTTAAGGAAGCTATAACTTGTGAGGTGTCACCGCTGGGCTTCCATCTATCGCCAGGAATTAAAGAAAAGATTTGGAGAGGTGAGTTTATTGATATACTATCTCTTCTTCCGTCTGCTAGGGAATTTGTTAATAAGAGTGACAAAAAGATGACAAGTCAGAAGAGGATAGCAAAAGACCTGTTGCCAAGAATTTTAACAATTGGCTGCAGTCCTTTGTTATTTTTTCTGCAGTGCTTTGTGAAAAGTCGCTTGAAAAGAGTGTTGGACTTTTCCAACACTTGGATATTATTCTAGAAGCGTACAAGAGTTTCAGTGGTTTTGGGTGGTATAGTTACGATGAGACGTTTAGACAAAAACTGTCAGTTCACAGGAATTTAAAATGGGGGATTAAGGACGTAGGATTGTGGCTTAACCTTTTTCTACCCCAAAAAGCAAGTTATGTCAAGCAAGCAGGTCCCTCATCGCAGCAGTCCACTAATACATATAGAAAAGGGATCTGCTTTAACTATAACGATGGACAGTGTAAATGGTCCCATACATGCCGATATAGGCATGAATGTGCATTTTGCGGGGGAAGTCACCCGGTGTCAAAATGTTTTAAGAAGTTGTCCGTTAGCAACCAGCGGAATCTTCAAAAAGGCAGCTTCCCCAGTGAAATTACAAAAAATGTTGCCCTACCTGCTGGTCTTCCCAGACAAGGTGAGGGCTCAGCTGCTGTTTGAGGGCTTTGATGAAGGCTTTTTGTTGCCCACCTTTGTAGGTTTAGGTTGTAAACAATTTAATAATTTAAAATCAGTTGATAGGTTCGCTAGTATGGTTCAGAAAAAATCAGATAGAGAAATTTTAGAAGGCAGGATGGAAGGTCCTTTTCTTTCACCTCCTTTTAAAAATTTTAGAGTTTCCCCGTTGGGCATTGTCCCAAAGAATGAGAAGGGTTCTTTTAGATTAATTCACCACCTTTCATTTCCCAAAGGGGAATCCTTAAATGACCAGATAGATCCAAATTTAATATCAGTTTCATATACTTCGTTTGAGGATGCTCTGGTAAAGTTAAGGGCTTTGGGTGTAGGAGCTTTAATGGCTAAAGCGGACATAAAATCCGCTTTCCGTTTACTCCCCATTAACCCGGTTTGTTTTAACTCTTTGGGAATTTATTTTAAGGACAGGTTTTACTTTGACAAATGTCTTCCGATGGGGTGTTCAGTCTCGTGTAAATATTTTGAAGATTTTGCTTGTTTTTTGGAATGGGTAGTGATGAAAGAAGCAGGTTCTAGCTTTATGATTCACTATTTAGATTACTTTTTGTTCATGGGTAAAGTGGAATCATTAGAATGTTTTAAATTATTAGATACTTTTTTCAGTATTTGTAGTAGGTTCGGAGTCCCACTGGCGGTTGAAAAGACGGTGTATCCTACCACATGTCTGGAGTTCCTGGGAATTACAATAGACACGGCGGCGCTGGAGTTCAGATTGCCGGAGGAGAAAATACAAAAGATTAAAGGTATGTTAATAAATCTGGTTAGGAGGAAGAAAGTGTGCTTAAAAGAGATTCAATCTCTTTTGGGCCTGCTGGCTTTCGCCTCAAGGATTATGCCGGTAGGAAAGGCATTCTCAAGGCGAATGTACTTGGCAATCTCTGGGCTAAAATCCCCTTTTTCTCATATTAGGGTGACCAGCGATATTAGGGAAGATATGTTAGTCTGGCTTCAGTTTTTAGAGCATTTTAATGGGAGGAGTTTATGGCAGAAGGAATTCATTATCGATAAAGACTTTTTATTATTTACTGACTCTGCTGGTTCGGTAGGTTTTGCAGCGATCTGGCAAAACCATTGGTGCACGGATCGCTGGAGCCCAAGCTGGAAAGCCAAAGGTCTATTGAAAAATATAGTTCTGCTGGAGCTTTTTCCCATAATAGTTGCTCTGGAAGTATGGGGAAAAGAGTTTAGTAATAGGAGGATTTGGCTTAGTACGGATAACAAAGGAGTAATGTACGCTATCAATTGCCTAACATCAAAGTCCCCACCAGTCATTGCTCTGCTGAGATATATGATATATTTATGTTTGAAATTTAATATATGGCTTAAAGCTAGACATGTGGCTGGTAAGAGCAATGACATGGCAGATGCGCTGTCTCGCCTACAGATGAGCCGATTTTTCACTTACTACCAGAAGCGGATCCAGTGGGCACCAAATTCCCAGGGAAGTTATGGGAGTTGATATAAAAGTTTGGTTGCAGAAAATATCAAAGACTCCATAGCTCCTTCGACCATGGCAGGTTACCAGTCAGCTTGGCTGATGTGGATTTCTTTTCTTAAAGATATGAAAGAAGATGAAAATAATTTTTCTGAAGGACTTGTGATGTTTTTAAATAGTTTATTAAAAAAAAATCACTCCTGGGCACACGTGAATAAAATCTTGGCCGGAGTTTTGTTTTTTCAAAAAATGAGAAATTTACCATCTTGTGTGTCGTTTTTTACAGTTAAGCAGGCGCTTAAAGGATATAGGAGGAGGAGTTATAGCAGTGATAAGCGAAGTCCAGTTACACCAAAAATTCTTTTGGACCTATGTTTGGCCACAGGTGAGGTTTGTTTTTCTGTTCTTGAAGCTGCCCTGTTTAAAGCAGCTTTTTCATTAGCATTTTTGGAGCTTTGCAAATTTCAGAGCTATTGAATATTTTGAAAGAGGAGGTAAGTTTGGAGGGTAACTTAGTGAGGATTAAGATAAGAAGGTCAAAAACAGACAAGGTAGGTAAAGGATGTGTGATATGCTTACATGCTCTCAGTGGTTCCCCCATATGTCCAGTTAAGTTATTGCAACAGTATTTCGAGTTAAGACCAAGTTTCGGTGAGAAGGCATTTTTTATTCATGCCTCAGGTGCAAACTTATCTAAATATCAGTTTAACCACTTTACGACCGCGCGCGGTAATACTACTGCGGCAGTGAGGCACGATACCGTCCAGCCACGTAGTATTAACGTCATGCGCGATCGCGGCTCCAGAGCGCGCTCCCGCGCGTCCCGATACGATCGCATTCGGTAGGGAACTGATCAATCACCAGATACTGACCAATGATTGTTGGTCAGTGTCTGGAGATCGGTCCCCACCAATGACAATCTGTCCCCTGTCTGTGTAATGTAAACACAGACAGGGGAAGTGATGTCACTGTCCCTCCTGGAGTCCTTTCGGTTCCAGGAGAAGACAGAGAGACATCAAAAACGTGAGTTACACCAACACTACACTGATACACCTCACATAGGCACATTTAACCCCTTCATCACCTCTGATCACCCCCTGATCACCCCCAAACCCCTCACAGTGAACACTATATACAGTGGTATACAGATATTTTACTGATCACTGTATAAGTGTCACTTGTGAGCGTAGTTTGCGCCTGCGTTAGGCCCAAATAGGGTTAGGGTACCCGCCACCTATCCCCTAATAAAGTTTTAACCCCTTGATCAGCCCCAGTTAACCCCTTCACTACCTATTACTCTGTGCACTAAATACAGTATATAGGTAAATACTGATCACTGTATTTAGTGTCACTTGTGACCCTAATTTGCGCTTGCGCTAAGCCCAGATAGGGTTAGGGCACCCGCCACCTATTCCCTAATAAACTTTTAACCCCTTGATCTTCCCCAGTTAACCCCTTCACTCCATATAAAACAGTGCACTAATATATACAGTATATCAGATAACTACTGATCACTGTATTTAGTGTCACTTGTGACCCTAATTTGCGCTTGCGCTAGGCCCGAATAGGTTTAGGCCACCCGCCATCTATCCTCTATAAAGGTTTAACCCCTTGATCTCCCCCAGTTTAACCCCTTCACTTCCCTGTCACAGTGTTCACTATATACAGTGATTACCGATCACTGTATTAGCGTCACGGGTGACACAACTTAGGCTAGCTAGTTAGCGTCAGGGTCCCACTACACCACCGTTACTTAGCTTCAGTTAGAGTCAAGTACACTAACACACACACACCACCGTTACTAGTACAGTGTTTGAACAGAGCAATATCTGATCTGATCAGAACTATACTAGCGTCCTCATAATTTAGTGTTCCCCAAACGCAGTGTTTGCACAATCAGCACTGATTCCTGCTAGCACCTGCGTTTAGCCCCCTTGCCCAGACCACCTTACCCAGGCAAGTGTAGTAATCAATAGATTACTGACACTTCCAAAAAACACTTCACACAAAACCGCTGCGTTAGCAGAGTCAGGCCTGATCTCTGTTAGCACTAGCAGTTTTTCTTTGTAGCGACCAAATAGTCCTCGACAACCAGGTGCTTTTATTACCTAGTAGTCGCATCACTGTACGAGTAAATTTAGCTACCAAAATGACAAAACGTTCGTTCAGTGATGAAGATATTTACAGTATAATGACCATGCCAGGTGAGAGCGATGGGGAAGCCTCACTGTCAGAATCAGGGTCAATATACGAACCAGATGACAGCAGCGGCTCCCTGACAGATAGCTCCGACAGAGGGGTCCCTGCTAGGGTCAGGCGTACCCGACCCCATTCTGGAGTTGTTGACTTGCAAGAACTGGAGGTTTCTCGTATGCAGCAGAGTGCCATTACTAGTGCCGCTCACACTTCTCGTGAACTGGCAAGCACGAGCAGCCTAGTACACCCTGGACCTTCAGCCAGCGCTGCAGTATCACCTGGTGACGTGGCGAGTCACCTGAGTGCAGTTGAAGCTGGTGCGGTGGCTAGCACGAGTAGTGGCCCGCAGCCACCGCGTATCCGAAGACAGGCCCGTAGAGCCCATAGTTTCCTCCCTGAAGCGCTGGCATATCCTAATTGGCAGCCCACAGATTCCACAGCGCCAGTACTTCCCCCATTCACCGCCCAACCCGGAATCCAAGTGGAAACAGCTGGTTTTAATCCCATAAACTTTTTTGAGCTGTTTTTCACTGAAGATCTTTTCAGATCTATTGTGGACCAATCAAATTTGTACGCTCAACAATTCATCGCCGCCAACCCAAATTCACCCCTTGCCAGACCATTCGCCTGGAATCCTATTACGATTCAGGAGTTTAAAACCTATCTGGGCCTTTCCTTCAACACGGGCATTACAAGAAAGAATGAATTGCGGTTATATTGGTCCACTGACCCAATTCATCAAATGTACGTGTTCTCTGCTGCTATGTCCAGGGCTCGATACGAACAAATATTTCGGTTCATGCATTTCAACGACAATGAACTCTGTCATCCTCGGGGAGACCCTGAATATGATCGGCTCCACAAAATTCGGCCCCTCATAGACCACTTCAATCAGCGGTTCGCAGCCTTGTTTACCCCCCAACAAGATGTCTGAGTTGACGAGTCCCTGATTAAGTTTACTGGTCGCCTTGCTATCAAACAGTACCTCCCCAGCAAGCGTGCCAGATACGGGGTCAAGTTGTATAAGCTTTGTGACAGGTCCACAGGCTATACAGTTAATTTCCGTGTCTACGAGGGAAAAGATAGCACTGTGGAGCCCCCCGACTGCCCAGGCTACATAGGGAGCAGCGGCAAGATAGTTTGGGACTTGGTGTCACCCTTATTCGGAAAGGGGTACCACTTGTACGTGGACAATTTCTATTCAAGCTTGCCACTTTTTAGACACCTCTATCAATTGCAAATTGGCGCTTGTGGCACCGTGCGATCTAATCGCCGGGGCTTCCCCCAACGGCTAGTGAATGCCCCACTGAGCTCGGGGGAGAGAGCCTGCTTGAGGTGCGATGAATTGCTTGCAGTGAAGTGGAGGGACAAACAAAATGTTTACGTGCTGTCCTCCATTCACCCAGACACGGCAGTCCAAATTACTACGGTCACCGGTGTTGTTGTTGAGAAACCCCTCTGTGTCCACGACTATAACCGTAAAATGGGAGGGGTGGACTTCAACGACCAGATGATGGGACCGTACTTAATTGCCCGTAAGGCCAGATGCTGGTACAAAAAAGTGTCTGTATACCTATTTCAATTGGCTGTTTACAACGCTTTTGTCTTATACAAAGCGTCTGCTGGAACATTATCCTTCTTTCAATTCCAAGAAGAGATAATCAGAGCCCTTCTGTATTCAGCTGGTGCTCCTGCCCAACTTCCCCAACCAGATGCAGTGCGCCGGCTGCATGAGAGGCATTTTCCGCAACTCCTCCCGAGTACCCCTAACAAACAATACCCCCAAAAAAGATGCCGTGTCTGCAGCAAGCGCGGATTTAGGCGTGACACCCGGAATTATTGTCCCGACTGTCCTGACCGACCTGGTCTTTGCCACGGTGACTGTTTCCGTCGCTACCACACACTAGTGGATTATTAGCGTAGGGTACAGCACGGCACAGTTTAGGGCACATTTACACAGGGTCTCAAAAGATGTTCGATGGCTATCGTCATTTTGAGAGACCCGAACCTGGAACCTGGAACTCAACGTTTGAAGAAAAAAAAAAAAAAAAATATATAAAAGCCAAAAATAGTTGTCTCAGTCATTTTTTATGTTCTTCTACACTTCCTATGTACTTTTAATGTACTTTGTTTGTTTTTCATTCTTTTGTGACCTGTTTCTCTTGCAGGTACTCGTCGGCTACCACGCATTGATTTCATATATTCTGACACAAACAGTGTTTGCGTTCAGCATACATGGATACCTTTGCTGATAGCAGCTGTGGTGATTTTCTGATTTCAGCACTGCAGTTAAAATCCTATTTTGGTATACGTGGATAGTGTCGTGTATACCCATCATTAAATTCAGTGGGTGGTTGTTTGGGCGGTTAATGATGAGTAATACTACGCATTATTCCTGTGCTGATTTCTGATAGGTTCTCTTTTTTTTCGTTCAGCCCACAGGCTGCATGAAAAAAAAAAAAAACCTATATGCCAGCCAAACAAGGACCAGCAATGTACTGGTACGTTGCTGGACTTTGAGTGGTTATACCAGGATGATGCCTGCAGATTTAGGCATCATCTTGGTATCATTTTTTACAGCCAGCGGTCGGCTTACATGTAAAAGCAATCCTAGTGGATAATTGGCTGCTAGACTGCTTTTACATGCAGTGGGAGGGGCCTCCCCCCCCCCACCGCCGCCTTCCGCAGCCTTCCGTGGTTTTTCTCGGGCTCTCCTGTCCCACCGGTTAACCCGAGAGTGCAGCCGGTGGTTCAATTATCTAACCATAGAGCTGATTGGAGATGAGAATGGCTCCAATCATCTCTATGGCCTAAGATGCCGGAGGCTACGAGCATTTCATGACTTCTGTTTCGCCAGAAATAAACAGCGCCATTGGGAAATTGGGAAAGTATTTTATCACACCAATTTTGGTGTGGTCAGATGCGTTAAGGTCAGAGGAAAGATCTAGAGTCTAAATTGTTTTTAAAAAGAGTACCTGTCACTACAGATTGCTATCATAGGGGAAATTTAAATTCACCGTGATAACAATAAAAATGATTAAACAAAAAAAAAAAAAATGAAAGAAAAGGTGTCAAAATAACATAAGAAAGCAAATAAAAAAAAAAATAAAAAATTTAAGCCCCCCTGACCCCCCGTGCTTGCGCGCAAATGCGCACACAAGCGTTGGTCTAGTGTCATATGTAAACCACAATTGCAGCATGCATGTGAGGTATCGCCGTGAACGCCAGGTCAAGGGCAGTAATTCTTGCAGTAGACCTCCTCTGTAAGTCCAAAGTGGTAACCTGTAAAGACTTTTAAAGGCTTTTAAAACCGTACGTAGTTTGTTGCCACGGCACGGGCGTGCGCAATTTTTAAAGCATGTCATGTTAGGTGTCTATGAACTCGGCATAAGATCATCTTTTAAATTTTATCAAACAATTTGGAATTATATAGTGTATTTCTGCATTAAATATAAAAAAAGTGTTTTTTTACGCAAAAATTGCGTTTGGAAAATGTGTGCGCAAATACCGTGTGACAAAAAAAATTGCAACATCCACCATTTTGTTCTGTAGGGCCTCTGCTTTAAAAAAATATATAATGTTTGGGGGTTCAAAGTAATTTTCTTGTGAAAAAAAAATATTTTTTCATGTAAACAAAAACTCACAGAAAAGGCTTGGTTTTCAAGTGGTAAGAAGAGTGGGTGATGTGTTGCTAAAATTGAGCATAAAATGCCAGGACTGTTCAAACCGCCCCCAAATGACCCCTTTTTGGAAAGTAGACACCCAAAGCTATTTGCTGAGAGGCATATTGAGTCCATGGAGTATTTTACATTTTGCCCTAAGTTTCAGGAAAATGACAATTTGTTTTTTTTTTTTTTTCTTTTTACACAAAGTTGTCACTAAATAATATATTGCTCACGCATGCCATGGGTATATGTGAAATGACACCCCAAAATACATTCTGCTGCTTCTCCTGAGTACAGAGATACCCCATGTGTGAGACTTTTTGGCAGTCTAGCCGCGTACAGGACCCGGAAAACCAATCCGCACCTTCTGGCTTTCTAAGGGCGTAAATTGTTGATCTCACTCCTTACTACCTATCACACTTTTGAAGGCCATGAAATGCCAAAATGGCACAAAACCCCCCCAAATGACCCCATTTTGCAAAGTAGACACTCCAAGCTATTAGATGAGAGGCATGATGAGTCCATGGAATATTTTATATTTTGCCACAAGTTTCGGGAATTTTTTTTTTTTTTTTACACAAAGTTGTCAGTAAATGATATATTGCTCACACATGCCATGGGTATATGTGAAATGACACCCCAAAATACATTCTGCTGCTTCTCCTGAGTACAATGATACCCCATGTGTGAGACTTTTTGCCAGTCTAGCTGCGTACAGGACCCGGAAAACCAATGTGCGCCTTTTGGCTTTCTAAGGGCGTAAATTGTTGATCTCACTCCTTACTACCTATCACACTTTTGAAGGCCATGAAATGCCAAGATAGCACAAAACCCCCCCCCCCAAATGACCCCATTTTGCAAAGTAGACACTCCAATCTATTTGCCGAGAGGCATGGTGAGTATTTTGCATCTCTCATTTTTTTGGGAAAATGAAGAAAAAACAGGAAAATGCATTTTTTTTCCTCTTTTTTCAATTTCCAAAACTTTGTGACAAAAAGTGAGATCTGCAAAACACTCAACATGCCTCTCTGCAAATAGCTTAGGGTGTCTACTTTCCGAAAAGGGGTCATTTGGGGGGGAGTTGTGCTGTCTTGGCATTTCATGGCCTCCGAAACGGTGATAGGTAGTCAGGAGTGAAATCAACAATTTACGCCCTTGGAAAGCCTGAAAGTGGGGGTTGGCTTTCGAGGACCTGTACTCGGCTAGACTGCAAAAAAGTCTCACACATGTGGTATCCCTGTACTCAGGAGAAGCAGCAGAATGTATTTTGGGGTGTCATTTCACATATACCCATGGCATGTGTGAGCAATATATCATTTAGTGACAACTTTGTGTAAAAAAACAAAAAAAAAAATAATAATAATATATTTCCCCGAACTTGTGGCAAAATATAAAATATGTGGAAGCTCATCAGGTGAACTGATTGACTGTGCGGAGTACGGTATCTCTATCCCTGAAATCACGGATGAGAACGGGTGATATCTGGTAAGACCAACACCTTTCATTATACATATCCAACTTTGGATCACCAGTTAAGTATGGTCGCTACACCACATCCCCGATACCCCTAGCAACTCCAGCCAATGGTCTGACCGGGACTTCTCCTATGCAGACTTAATACTTATGAGCTGTCCCAGTACTGCCACGTTTTGGAATAGCCAGCCAGCAAGCAAGCATCTCTGGCGATCAGCCACCACTTGGGACTAATTTATAGTCCTCTTTCCACCTACACGGGAGATCTCTTTTTGGAGACTATCATTCACTCATACTGCTGTTTAAGCAAATCAGCTGGTTAAGCCCGGATCCCCCCAATACATCTTACCATACATTGTTATTTGCTGTTTAAGCAAAACGGCTGGTTAAGCCACGATCCTTCCAGCACTATTTTACCGTGCACTGCCCCATGGGGCCAGGTTTCCTTGGAGGCTCACAGCCAGGAAATGAGAATTACATCATAGGAAGTTGGCCCGTGCTGTCTGTTACCACATGAGACAATGATGCCTTATTTTTCCCTATTTCTGTGATGCACTGATGACATTTCATGACACTATGTCATATATTTAGCGATTTTTTTCAGTTGCCACTCTATACTTCATGAGCATGCCTATGTGCTTTTTTTTCTCTTAGGGCTTACTATAGTCCCCTTCCTGGCCATAGCACTGTTGCTCGGGCTTCCAGAGTGATTTCAAGGTCGTGTGTCCTCGACCAATCACACCAAGCCCGTCTACAACAGTGCCTTACTGGGACTGGGTGGGTGGGGACCTCAATGTGTTTTATTGCTGTCTGTACCACCCTGACCCTCTAGGGGTCCACGGAGTCAATCAGTTCACCTGATGAGTTTCCACACCTTTTTACTGATTAGAATTACATGTATATATTTTTTATGTGTGTGCATCTTCACCAATAAAGCCTTTCTGTCTGCACCAATATCCCTGTGAGCCCCTCATTGCAACCATTCACGGAGGGAAACTCTTGTCCCTCCACCTCCAAACCTTTTTTTGTCCCCATATCTCAGGTTGCGCTGGGTTCCCGGTCCCTATTGACCGTGTGGTACGTGCCCTACTTGATTCTCGCCGACCTACCCAGTCTGGCTTGAGAATACCTCCTTAGCTACTCAGTTTTTTATATTTTTTCTAAAATATAAAATATTCCATGGACTCACCATGCCTCTCAGCAAATAGCTTGGGGTGTCTACTTTGCAAAATGGGGTCATTTGGGGGGGTTTTGTGCTATCTTGAAATTTCAGGGCCTCCGAAACTGTGATGGGTAGTCAGGAGTGAAATCAACAATTTACGCCATTAGAAAACGTAAAGATGGAGATTCATTTTCGGGGTCCCGTACACAGCTAGGCTCCCAAAAAGTCTCACACATGGGGTATCCCCATACTCCGGAGAAGCGGCAGAATGTATTTTGGGGTGTCATTCCACATATACCCATGTCATGTGTGAGAAATTTATCTTTTAGTGACAACTTTGTGTTAAAAAAAAAAATAAAAATAAATTGTAATTTTCCCAAAACTTGTGGCAAAATATAAAATATTCCATGGACTCACCATGCCTCTCAGCAAATAGCTTGGGGTGTCTACTTTGCAAAATGGGGTCATTTGGGGGGTTTTGTGCTATCTTGAAATTTCAGGGCCTCCGAAACTGTGATGGGTAGTGAGGAGTAAAATCAAAAATTTACGCCATTAGAAAACCTAAAGATGGAGATTGATTTTCGGGGTCCCGTACACAGGTAGGCTCCCAAAAAGTCTCACATATGTGGTATCCCTGTACTCAGGAGAAGCAGCAGAATATATTTTGGGGTGTAATTACACATATACCCATGGCATGTGTGAGAAATTTATCTTTTAGTGACAACTTTGTGTTAAAAAAAATTTTTTTTTTTTTTAGTCATTTTTCAAACACCTGTGACAAAAAAATTAAATATTCAATGAGCTCAACATGCCTCTCAGAACATTCCTTAGGATGTCTACTTTCCAAAAAGTGGTAATTTGGGGGGGTCTTTTACTGCCCTGCCATTTTAGCACTTCATGAATTGAGATAGGCAGTCAGAAATTAAAGCTGCGTAAAATTTCAGTATTTACACCATATTTTGTAGACGCTATAACTTTTGCGCAAACCAATAAAAATACGCTCATTGAATTTTTTTTTGTCAAAGACATGTAGCTAAATATATTTTGGCCAAAAAAAATGACATAAATTGAGTATATTGGATATTTTTTAAAAGACAAAGTTGAAAATGTCATTTTTTTGCAAAATTTTCGCTCTTTTTTTATTAATATCGCAAAAAATAAAAAGCGCAGAGGTGATCAAATACCACCAAAAGAAAGCTCTGTTTGTGGGAAAAAAAGGACGTAAATTTAGTTTGGGTACCACATTGCATGACCGCACAATTGTCAGTTAAATTCGCACAGTGCCGAAGCACAAAAAGTGGTCTGGACGGAAGACAGCAAAATCCTCCGGTGGTAAAGTGGTTAATAGCGTTTTCAAGAAATGTGTGGTCAAACTAAATTTGACGGGAATGCACTTGACATCACACTCCTTCAGGATAGGGGCAGCCACTGAGGCATCTAGGCTAGGATTGGAAGATTCAATTATAAAAAAGGTGGGAAGGTGGAAGTCGGATTGCTATCAATCATACATCCGACCTAATTCATTTATTTGATTCTTTTCAGATGGAAAAAAGATTATTTGGATTGTCGGTCATTCGTTTGTCTTTTGGGCGTTCAAGAGGGCGAGACAGAGGGTTTACTCTGAGAATTTGGGACTGAACCCGGAGAAATTCAAAGTGTACTGGTATGGTAGGAGGGACATGATTTGGGCTGATCTATTATTTGAGTTAAACAGGTTACAATCGTTGTTTCCTCCCCCGGATGCACTTATAGTGCATTTGGGAGGAAACGATATTGGTCAAGAAAAAACTTTAGAATTAGTCTTCAGAATCAGGAACGATCTTTTTAGTTTTGGGTTGTCATCGCCTAATACTGTTATTATCTTTTCTGAAATCGTTCAAAGGCTGAGATGGTTATTTTCACCTTCTTTGAAGAGTTTGGAAAAGATTAGAAGACGGATTAACAGGTCATTAGCTAAACTTTTGCCTAGGATAGGTGTTCTGTCTTTCAGACATAAGGAATTGGAAGGGGGTACAGAAGGATTGTACAGGGATGACGGGGTGCATCTTTCCGAAATAGGGTTGGATGTTTTTAACGCAGACCTGTCGGATTGTGTTGAAATGGCCACGGTGCGGGGTCGTTGGTGACAGAAGGGGTTAGTTTTCCCCCTTCTGTCTTTTGGAAGTTGATGCTTTAAATGTGATTTTATTTATCCGGCCTGAGCTGTGGTGGCTAGGCTGTTGAGTGTGTTTAAATGTTTAATTATATATTTATTTATTGAAAGTTTTTAAAAAACCAATAATAAACGGCCGCGGCCTATATATTTTCCAAATAATACAGGTGTCTGCTTTTTATTTTATTTTTATTTAAGTAAAGTGTTAAGATGTTATTGGATCCAGCCTACTGTCCCATGGAGACCAGCTAGAACCCCTGTCAAATTTTTATCTCACTCCTTTCTCCCCCAAATACCCCTGCTTTGCCAGGCTTCAATCTGACTCTATTTGTAACCACTGATGTGGAAGTTCAAACCGAGTCTTTGCATCTTAGTCCTTTTGGCAATCAATGGTCACATTCCCTGTGTGATAAGCCATGACACATACCAGTTTTGTTATGTCACAGGAATCGTCTCCACTGTGCTTCTACTGTATTAGCTACAGATTTGACACTCATACATTCCCAAGCCTCATACTGGGTTCCATTTCCTGCTTCTTCAATCTTGCTGATCAAACCTCACTGTTGAACTTTTTCCAGTTATTCTCCCACCACCCTTGGGTAGACCAGCTTCTTTTGTAGCTGCACATGTTTACCTTCTTCCTACTTCACTCACCACCACCCTTCAAAAAAAAGCAAGGTACAGTAAAACCTTGGTTTGAGAGTAACTTGGTTTAAGAGCGCTTTGCAAGACAAGCAAAATTTTCAAATACATTTTGACTTGGTTTACAAGCGATGTCTTGATATACAAGTAGCCTCAAGTCACAGCTGAGTAGAAAAGAGAAGAGAGTCACCTCTAAGTGTAGCAATATGGTTAAATTTAATGAAGGTACAAACTTTAGCAACTCAGATGGTTGATGATTGGAACAGGCACATCTAAGGATGCAGGCATCCAGGCTAAAGCTGTCCACATAGACCATCCTCCGCACCGCCATCTACGTCATCCCTTCCATGCTGCCCCTCGCTTTCAGATCGCTTTACTGCAGGGTGGTCTTCCCGGTCAGGATTACAGACTGGCAGCCGGCGGTGCAGAAGATAGTCTATGTGGACAGCTTTACCCCGGATGCCTGCATACTAAGATGTGCCTGTTTTATTCATCAACCATGTGAGTTGCTAAATGTTGTACCTTCATTAAATGGAACCATATTGCTACACTTAGAGGAGCCTCTCTTCTCTTTCATACTCTGTAGCTCCTGCTGGATTTTGCTTCTAATCCCCTTGTGGAAGCGGCTATTTGTGGATGGACATTTTATGGTTATATAACCTCTCGCAATGCTATAATCTTTTTATATGGACTATAAACTGAAGGACTTATGAATAAATGGTTGTGGAACGAATCATCTGAGTTTCCATGATTTCTTATGGGGAAATTTGCTTTGATATAAGAGTGCTTTGGATTACAAGCATGTTTCCGGAACGAATTATGCTCGCAATCCAAGGTTTTACTGTATACTTCTTCTTGTGCAGTAAAATACAAATGTCTTTTAATAATTAATCTACTAAATAACTTGCATGCTCACAAGTATAAAATATATTAATGCAACATTTGTAAATCTGTTTTGGGGCTGGCACTCAAAACAACGGATTTCCAAATGGTAATGCTCCCTTTCCTCAATGCAGTTTGGCTCCTAACCATAAACGGCCAATGTGGTAAGCCGGTTGAGAGCCAACATCCACCTCTCTTTTATATAAAATAGCTTTTAATGTTCTCTCCTCTATCTGGCAATACAAATGAACTCTTTCTTAGACAACACAAATAAAGCCCTTTTCCCCTTATGTCACAAAGAACAACTTTAAATACATATATACTGTACATCACAGACTTTTATTTTTACATACTTCTATCTCAGTGTCATTCTAAGAATTTCAACCAAATAAAATAATTATAAACTATAAAAAAATTATGTACACTGCTCAAAACAATTAAAGGAACACTTTTTAATGAGAGTACAGCATCAAGTCAATAAAACTTCTGGGATATTGATCTGGTCTGTTAGGTAGCAGGGGGGTTGTTATTCAGTTTCAGCTGCTTTGGTATTAATGAAAATAACAACAGGTGCACAAGATGGGCAACAATGAGCCAACCTCCAAAATGGGAATGGTTTTACAGGTGGGGGACATGACATTTTTTTCCCCTATTCATCTTTTCTGACTGTTTTCACCAGTTTTGTGTTTGGCTAGGGTCAGTGTCACTACTGGTAGCATGACGAGATACCTGGACCCTATAGAGGTTGCACAGGCATTCCAACTCCTCCAGGATGGCATATCAATATGTGCCATTGCCAGAAGGTTTGTTGTGTCTCCCAGCACATTTTCAAGAGCATGGAGGAGTTAGAAGATAGGCAGTTACTCTAGGAGAGTTTGACAGGGCTGTAGAAGGTCCTTAACCCATCAGCAGGACCAGGATCTGCTCCTTTGTGCAAGGAGAAACAGGATGAGCACTGCCAGAGCCCTACAAAAATGACCCCCAGTAGACCGCTGGTGTGAATGTCTCTGACCAAATAATCAGAAACAGACTTCATGAGGGTAGCCTGACGTCCTCTAGCGGGCCCTGTGCTCACTGCCCAGCACTGTGAAGCTCGACTGCAATTTGCCATTGAACACCACAATTGGCAGATCCGCCACTGACGCACTGTGCTTTTTCATAGATGATAGCAGGTTCACCCTGAGCACATGTGACAGACGTAAAAGGGTCTGGAGAAGCCATGGAGAATGTTATGCTGCCTGTAACATCTGGGGAAGCATATCCACATAAGGAAACAGACCGCTACAGGCTAGACAATGGCACCCTGACTGCCTTTAGGTATTGTGATGAATTCCTCGGACCAATTGTCAGACCCTACGCTGGTGCAGTGGGTTCTGGGTTCCTCCTGGTGCATGACAATGCTCGGCCTCGTGTGGCGAGTGTATTAAGCCAGTTCCTGAAAGATGAAGGAATTGACACCATTGAATGACCTCCACACTGCTGCTGCACTCTAGTATTAGGGACTGACATCTAGCTGGGATCTCACGATCTGAAATTTACACCGACATGCCTGCTAACACTTCTGAATGGGAGTTGCTACTGTTTTTATTTAACATTAAATTTATATCTGCACTGAGAGGTGTCTCTCTTTTTTCCTTCAATGTTTACATAAGCAGACCACCTTTCTGCTTCTGTTTGATGAACAGTAGGTGCCAACGGAGGGGTACCCACCGCTTGGCTCTCGCTGTGTGTTATCACAGTCTTCTACCCAGAAGAGCCAGATAATATATATATATATATACATACACACACACACCCACACACATGATCCGGTGCAGAGATGCCACTCTGTAGTAGAAAACTAAGTGGGAAATATGGTTCCATTATGAGACTAGACCAAGGTTTATTTGTTATGAGGACAGGAAAATGGTGACAAAGAAATGTCAACAAGGACCTTTAGTGATCCCTGTTATGGTCTGACACTGGAACTACCCCTCACCTAATGCATGGGCCCCTGCTCTGCAATAGGTACTACAAGTTTTAGCTGTTGGGCTTCACAAGGGATGTTGGTGTAAGGGCATTAAAGTGTTAAAAAACCCAGGACCCTGCAATGATTATATCTGGTCTCCCACAGTGCACATAACATGAAAACACAATAGTTTTAGTAAATATAAACTGCTAAACATCTTTTCTCATTAGCAGTATATAGTCTTGAGGCTTCTATCAGTGTCTGGTTAAAGCCTGTAGGAGGAGTTTTAATTCTCCCATGACTGTCCTATGAGGATGCAGGACCCCTACCCTCTGTCTGAACAGTGCTGATTGGCTCTGTGCTGATCACATGCACTCTCCTAAGAAAACCCTCTAGCAATACACACCAAACTGAGCATGTGCAGCTTGTCCCCAAGCCTCTGTACTATCTTGAGATTGATTGTGGACTCTGGAAGAAGGGGAGGATCAGAGAAGACAGGATCAAACAGCCTTTTTACTCAATGTGCAAGATTAACCCCTTAGGTTTCACAGTGAGCATAACAACCATGCTATATTGCATATACAGATTGATTTTACTGTTGTGGGTTTAGTAACACTTTAATATATTCAGAAGAAACCTCTCTATTTGACTTACTATTTTTAAATGTGTTCATTTTTTTTTTTTCTTTGATGTGCTTAGCAAAGCAGATATGCTTTGCATACTGGTATTGCTTTTATTTTCAGACCAGACTTGCCAAAGATATCATGATAATGGCTTGGGAAATGCAAGAAAACATCTGTTTTATGTAAAACTTATATTTTACCACCGCGGTTGTAAGCGAAGAAACTGGAGTTGTATCTTGGAATCATCACTGAAATTCATTTTTAAACTTGTGTGGCTGAAGAACCTGAAGCAGATAACTTCCAAATCTGTTGGAATTGCAGCTACAGGTATATTATATTTTATATTTTTTAAGCATTGAGCCCACAGATAACTGAGTATTTTTAAATTGGATATGGAATATTTGAATAACGAATTCAAGCAAAGTTTTTGGGGAGAGAATACCATGATAGGTACAGCATAGCTCCCAACTGTCCCTGATTTTGAGGAACTGTCCCTGATTTGGAACAATGTCCATTGTCTTGCAATCCCATCTCAAAAAGGTGGGAGGTATGGGTTCAGACATCGAGTAAAAGGTCACTTGTTCTCCAGGGCTTGAAAAATAAGGGTTCTCAATATGTAGTAAAACCATCAAACAGAAGAGTAGGAATGACAATGCCGTGACAACTATTAGTCTTCATTTCAATAACTGACTAAATAGTTGCTTCCAATGTATTTTTTGCTGTTGCTGTCATAGCTTGATACTTATTCTTAAATATATTTTGTTTGTAACAAGGACAAGACCTCTACTTTTTATAAAGTGACAAAAAAACTTTTGTTAATGTTTATGTGGAAATGTGTGAATCTATGTACAGTATCTCAATGGTATCAGTATGTAAGGGAAATAGTACTATTGAACATAACCAGAACATAGAAATGCAATAGTTTTAGTAAATATTAACTGCTAAATACCTTTTTTCATCAGCAGTATATAGCAGTCTTGTGACTTCTATCAGTGTCTGTGTCCTGTGATTGTCCTATGAGGCTGCAAGACCCCTGACCCTCTGTCTGGGCAGTGCTGATTAGCCCTGTGCTGATCACATGTACTCTCCCAAGAAAAAAAAAACTCTCTAGCAATACACACCAAACAGAGCATGTCCAGCTTGTCCCCTAGCCTCTGTTCTACCAGGAGAAGGTTTGGGGACAGTGGAAGAAGAGGAGGATCATAAAAAACAGGATCAAACAGCCTTTTCACACAGTGAGTACAACAAGCATGTTTTACTGAATATACAGTCTGATTTTACTGTTTTTGTAACACTTTAAACCCCATCGGCAATCTATGGAATGACTTGAAGACTGCAGTCCACAAAAGGTCACCATCAAATTTAACTAAACAGTTCTGCAAATATTGCAAAGTCTAGATGGGCAAGGTAAAAGAGACATACTCCAACAGGCTTAAGTCTGTTGACCACTGGCTTACCGACCTCGGCATCCGTCCCTGACTACACTTTCTGCTTTACCCTGTCTGCTGTGACCCACCCTGGTGACTACCTGTAGTACCCAGCTTGCTGTACCTACCTGCAGTGCTTACCTGTAGCTCCAGCCTGCAATACCTATTTGCTGTATCCAGCTTACTGCACCTTCCACTGCAACCTGTTTCCTGCTGTGTGCAGTCTGCACCATCATCAGCTCCACTGGGACCTACTGCTCACCTCCCTCATCTGGTATTCACCTACGGAGAGATCTCCCCACCTGCATCTCTCATCTGTGGCACAAATGGCAATCCCTGCTTCTCTGGGCTTTGTATTTCCTGTTTCCACCTTCAGGGGCACTGAGCACTCAGCCGCAAGGAGAGCCCTCTAGGTACTCTAGGTACTAGGTACATGACACTGAAACTTTGCTAATTTTATTCTTGTTAGTTTTGTTTCATTTATAAATGGTGTTTAATCTGGATCACAAATATACAAATGTGAATGTGCCAGTCTACCAACGCTTAGTGGTTGGTCTATAAATGTTTTCATACAAGATGTTTACCCAGGATTCATTGTAATTGGATTCAATTGGGAAAATGCCTGAATCCGGGGTGAAAATTGTGCAAATCTTGTGCGAAAAAATGTATTTAATAATTTAAGTACTTGTATAGCACTGTCAATTTACACAGTGCTTTACATATACAAGGAGTCTTTCCGCAATTTTTTATATTTAACAGAGCTAAAAAAAAAAGCATGGAAACCTTTTTAAGAAACCCTTGTATATTTTACATTCACATCAGTCCCTGCCCTCAAGGGGTTAACAATCTAAGGTCCCTAACTCACATTCATACATACTAGGGCAAATGTAGACAGGTACCAAATAACCTACCAGCATGTCTTTGGAGTGTGGGAGGAAACCCACGCAGGCACAGGGAGAACATGCACACTCCAGGCAGGTAGTGCTGCTAGGTGGAAGTGCTAACCACTTAGCCACTGTGCTGCCCCTTTGTATAGGTGTGTGTGAGAATTAAATGTATATATTTGATTGATTTAAAAAAAAGAATTGGTAATGGCTCTCAAAGGTATAAATATTTAGACGTAATGCATATCAAATATTAGTTCATAAAAATCTAGTTATTAGCAAAAGTTAATTTTAGGCAACTGAACCATGAAAGGGTGCAACCATCAAAGGGGTTCAGTCATCCTGGCACATAGGTCATGACGTCACTGCCTCGTCACTCCACCTCTTCCAATAAGAGAATGCATTGCATTCATTCAGAAAATGCAAAACATTCTCTGAATAGAGGCGGTGCTGAGCAGTTGACCGCCTGTGTTCACAATGCAACAAGGCAGCTGTTTGACACAGAATCTGGAAGCCGGTGGAGATCACTGAAGAAGTTATGTCTGCTTCAGTGATTTTCATCTTCTAGAGCATTGGCCAGGTATGTCAAAGCTGGACCAATGTAGCCATGTATAAAATATCCATACCTGGAATTCTTCTTTATCCACTTGCCGACTGCCTAACGCCGATCTACGTCGGCAGTCAGCCCCTCACAGGCAAAGTGACGTAGGGCTACGTCACTAGCTTGTGAGGGTCTAGGGAGCGAGCGCGCACCCCCGGAGGCGCGCTCCCGCTCCCGCGTGGTCACGGACCCCCCCGCGCGTGTGACCAGCGGACCCGATGTCCGCCGGTCACTCGGCGATCGGCGAGGGAGAATGTCAGGCAGCTTGTGTAAACAAGCTGCCTGTCATTCTCCTCGCTGTAAAGACACTGATAAAACGGATCTAGTATGTAGATCCGTTGATCAGTGTCCTTACAGCTCAAGCCACAGCCAATCACAGTAGAAAGCACGCCCCTAGGGATACACACAGCCCCTCCCTTCCAAATAAAGTTAACCCCTTCACAACCAGTGTATATTTTTACAGTAACAGTGCATATGTATAGCACTGATTACTGTAGAAATGTCACTGGTAACCCCAAAAGTGTCACAAATGTCAGTCAAGGGTCCGATCTGTCCGCCCCAATGTCGCAGTACCGCAAAAAAAAAAAAAAAAAAAAATCACAACAAAAATGACAAAAATCTTTCCCTTTGTTAGTAAACGCGATAACTTTTGCGCAAACCAATCAAAATACGCTTTTTGCGATTTTTTTTACCAAACATATGTAGCATAAAACAAATTGGCCGAAAATTTTAAAAAATTTTGATTTTTACTTTTTTTTTTGGGGGAATTTCATATAAAAAAATGTGAAAAATATTGTTATTTTTGCAAAATTGACGCTCTTTTGTTTATAGCGCATGATCAAATAATCGCACAGGTGATCAAATACCACCAAAAGAAAGCTCTGTTTGTGGGAAAAAAAGGACGTCAAATTCGTTTAGGTACAGCGTCGCACGACCGCGCAATTGTCCGTTAAAATCACGCAGTGCCGAATCGCAAAATACCCCCTGGTCAGGAAGGGGGTAAAATCTTCCGGGGCTTAAGTGGTTAAGAATAGTAACAAGCTCAAAATGGGAACGACACCTTAAAGCAACACATTTAGTGTAATTCTCAGTACAGTTTCAGTGTTAAAATGAACAAAATGCTCTATGTGTTGTTGTGCCATCTGCACCAAATCATTTTACAAGTGATATACATCATTTTCTATTCTTATCCAATAGCAGGCACCAAAATAATGAAGCACTTTCGTCAGTGTTCTATGTTAAAAATTGTTTTAAAATGTACACTATCACAACAGCGGTGTAAATACAGGAGGAGGCGTGGACAGCAGGGAATCAACACAACAGAAGGGATCATGCAGCAAATTAATGAATTGTTATGCCAGACTTTAACAGTATTTATTTGGTACTTTCAACACTAAATTAGTGTCCATCTAGAAATTGATGCATTTATCTCTGTGTGCCAATCTCTCCACCCCCCAATATCTCTCAAATCATAAAACCTGATAGAATTTATCACAATATTACTGGTTCATCTGAGGGTAAGAAACAATGGACTTTGGTATAGTTTACTGTGGCGAAAACTAACTGCATAAAGATGTGCCAAAATAATTTGTTCTTATTACCTTGATGACAGTTTTATATCTTGTTTTACAAGGGTATTCTAAGTTATAAAACCACAGCTTTAAATGGTAGGAATGCTCTCTATTAAACAAGTCAACCAGGCTGTGGATGTACTTCATGTGACCTTCGCTTCATAACAAAGCAAAACTGATTGTTCTCATAATGTCATCAAATATGAACCAACTGTAGCAATATAAAATGTAATTTGCCAGTTTTCAATTATAATTCTGTATTTAAAGTGCAAACGTACTTACTCTTAAAGCTGATTTAGAATGGTAGCTATTTTTGCTCTGTCAGCCTCATACTTGGCCACCACACACTATATACATTGCTATTAAAACATTGCTTCCACTTTGGCAATTAGCCTACCCCTGTGAATTTGCAAACTTCTCATTTTTGCTGTTCTGTTTGTTTGGTACAAACAATACATGTTAGTTGTGGTCATGTGCACTGCTCTATGCATACTACATATCCTATAGTCCCTAGCCCATCTTGGGAGTGAGAGTATGGCTATGTTCTTACTTACATACAGTACATGGAGAATAAACGTAGCCACTATCTATCCGGAGGTTGTATCACAGCAGCAAGAAAAAAAGAATTTGGTAATTTGGAAAAGGCTGGGAGCAACCAAAGGTACTTTTTTGAGCTAAGGATACATACTTGAATATATTTATTTTAAACCAGCAGTAAGTATTACTTTAAGAACTGTTACAAGATTAAAAACATTTCATTTTCTGATAACCAAAATGTCCTCAGTAAAATGAAATGTCAGAATTTAAATACCAGTTCGAGCTACTGTAAATTAACTTAAGATTGAAGAAAAGAAAAATGCCTTTATAAAGTTGAATGTTATGAAATTGGTTTCCAAGACACAGAACTTCTTGATTTTCATATTAGGTACATCAGAATAGCTGAGCTGAAGCCTCTCAAAGTTGCTTCTTTGTAGCGTTTGAAGTTATTTTTTGTAACTCCTTCTAGCAGAGGAAGAGAGAATCAGAACCCACAGGATTGCTCTTCATACCACTGGTATTTACTGTTGGCATGGTTGGTGTTTGATAGTTGGATAAGTGCAAATAAAGGTCATCAGTATTTGTGGCTTTCTGTTAAGTGTACTAAATGACCACTGGATTTCAGACATGGGATCTAAAGTATCAAGGTACATGAGCATTTAGGGTCCTTTTACACCGACACTGTTTTTGTTAGTAGGGGATCTGTCTACTGATCCCCTGTTGAGCAGGTGGATGACAGGTCAGTGACTGCTCTGCTTAAGCAGAGCAGACACAGACACTACCCGCTCTGCTCTATGGGCAGTCAGGTGTAACTGGTCCAGCTGCTCATTTACACTCACCTGCCCTCCGATCCAATCCAGCCAGAAGAAAGAAAGATCCCCTTCTGTTTTTTTTTGCCAGATCGGATTGGAGGTAGGCAGGTGACAGTAACATCATGAACCTTTCTAGCAGTAGAAGTATGGTAGACATTTTTTTAGCCCCATTTTCTTGCCTTTATGGTATTATGGGCCTGCAGGTTTGCATGGCAGGCAGCAGAGTTTGCAATAGCTGTGTTGAGCCACAGCTGAACCAGTACTTGTTCTGTGTATGTGCAACTCTACATTGCAGTTTTGATGAATCTCTTGTACGGGGCCTGAGAACAGTATATGCCATATAAGAAGCATATTCTGAATTCATAGTCTGGATGGTGCTGGTAGTCTCCTGAGTCAGTGTTTTTTTCCTCAGATACAGCATTTTCACTTTGGCTTCGAAATTGTATTAGATAATAAATCATTTTCCAAGAACTATGTCTCTCTAATGCTGGCTGAGTTTGTTTTTTCTACTAGTTACATCTGTTAGAACACCAAACTCACAGATAAAAAATCTCTTTCAAAGCTTGTAAGGGTAGGGTGGCAGTTGTTTGTCATCTCCTCTAGGTTTCCCTTTCAGTTAGACGCCAAGTAAGGGTCACATGCGGGGTGTGAGTTCTTCTGGGCTACACTAGGCATCTTATACAGGGTCACTTTACTACATATGGGGTACCTTTGCTTGTGCCGTCTCATCAATGCCCTGGGACAAGCCTGAGGCTGCCATGGGGGAATATTCAACCTTAAAGTGAATGTAAAGGAATTCTATGCATTAAGATAAAAAGCCTTCTGAGTGCAGCAGCCCCTTCAGCCCCCTTAATACTTACCTGAGGTCCCTCTAGATCAGCGATGTTGCAGGAATGTCTCGGCTTCCTGGGACTCCCCTCCTCATTAGTTGAGTCAAAGTCAGTCAGCCAATAAGGAGAGAAAGGGGGCGCGGCTGGGCCGCAGCTCTGTATCTGAATGGACACAGGGAGCTGTGGCTTGGCTCGGGTACCCCCGTAGCAAGCTACTTACTTTGGGGTCACTCAGCAGGATGGTGGGGCAAGGAGCACCGAAGAAGGACCTGAGAAGAGGAGGATCTGGGCTGGTCTGTGTAAAACCACTGCACAGGGCAGGTAAGTATAAAATGTTTGTTATTTTTAACTAAAAAACAAAAACAAAAAAACGAGACTTTATAATCACTTTAAGGTGGACCTCCATTCTTAGAAATGAACGTACACCATATACTGTACACTTGCACTGTAACTGTTCTCCAGTTAACTCTTAATCACAGTGACAATGTACACCTTCTCTGTGATCTGCTTTTAGGAGGAACATGCTGAGCCTTGTCCACATCCACCTGTCCAGCGTTTTCAACTACCATTCCTCAGTAGCGGCGTGGGTCCCGCCGTGCACTTTGTGTAGGCTCCAGACATGAACTTAACTCCTGAGCTTCTGTACCTTTGTACAGGATGGGAAACTCTGCAGCGCAAATCTGCTCCCATTGCTATTGGAGATGGACAGCTAGCGGAAGGATTGCCAACAACATCGCTGCTAGATGCCACTCCACCTATAACAGGTACACGCTATCAACAGGCTACCCTAGGTAACCACTTGTGTCTTCACGCTACTCCACTCCACACCAGTGTCTTTATACCCTAATGTGTTAAGACCCACTCAGTGAATCATGTATATGCCGGTTACTTGCAATACACCCCTTTCAGTAACTTCAGATCAAGCAAAGACAACGTTTCAGTACTTGAAGCGGAGTTCCACCCAAAAGTGGAAGCTCTGCTTATCGGCTTCCTCCCCCCTTCCGGTGCTGCATTTGGCACCTTTTGGGGGGGAAGGGGGGAATGGGTACCTGTTTTTGACAGGTACACTTCCCCACTGCCGGAAGACCGGTCTGCGGCAAGGTCACCATGAAGTTTGGCCCACCTCCTCCTGAGCAGCACCTGAGAGCCGATGAAAACATTGGCTAGGGTTCCGACATCACTGGATTATAGGGCAGGTAAGTGTCCTATAATTAAAAGTCAGCAGCTACAGTAGCTGTTGACTTTTATTTTTTTGTTTGTGGGGGGGCTGCACCTCCATGTTTACACATGAAGTTTTTTAATGCACTAAGAGCTGTATAATAAGTTTCATCTGCTGCTGGTAGAGTATAGAAATCATGCTGTCCTTCTGCTCCCAGGCACTGAATAGGTAAAACACCCTTTCTAGCAGTAGGTAAGGCAGGCCATATATACGGTTTGAATCATGCATGGGCAGGCTGAATGTACCAAATTGATCGATCAGGTTTTACCTGCAATTATTGCTAGCGGCTGCTTTATCTGCTAGCAATAATCTTCTCCCCTGCCCTCCCCTTCTCCCTCGCCGGGAGAAGACAAGGGCCCAGTAGAAGGGATTTCCGAATCAACACTGTCTGTGTTGATGGGGGAATCGAGTGAATTTCTTTGTTGTAGGGAAGAAATTCGCTCTGTTTTTGGCCGGCCTAAGTCCTTATGATTAGCAACATTCATGCTATTCTCAAACAAACCAAGGAATGTAAGTAGTAAATGCATTACAGGCTTGCCATGGCGTGGAAGACAAAGTTCAGGCTACTATAGCAATAGAAGAGACATCATTGTCTCCAATCTTGATGTGTCCTGTAATCTTAACAGCAGAGTAGTTATTAAGTTTTTGTTAAGAAGGTCAGGCTTCCATAAAATACGTGCAGTCAAGTATATCTAACAGGAACAGGAACTAGAACTAACTTTTACAGAGTATAAAAAGAATAGAGATGGGCTTGATGTTAGAGTCAAATGCTGAACACACGAACAACCGGGGTGCTCCGCAGGAAGTTCGCCCGCCGATGAGCGCCCCATAATGCACTGCGCAAATGCAGTGCATTAAGTACTTGTGATTGTCCAAAGCATGCACCTGACCTGTATACTTTGGCCAATCACAGCACAATGTCCTATCAGAGCCATAATTGGCCAAAGGCAGGGGGCCGTTAGCCAATCATGGCTCAGGGGCTAAGTCTACGCCCCACACTATATAAGGCTGCTGCTTACACGGCAGCCGTGTATAGTGTGTTACTATAGAGATTAGGCAGGTAGTTAGTGGATAGTAAGTGGATAGTGTGTTGAGTCAGTTTAGTGCAGTCAGTGTAGTGTATAGGCATACCCCACTTTTAAAATGTATACTGTAGATATGTTGTAATCCTGGGTCTCCTCTCAGTACTTCCCAAGTTTTGTGTCCCTGTCACTTATAGTTCGTGATCAGTGCCATGCCAAGCAGACCAAGATTTCTCATAGACACTAATCTTAACCACTTGCCAACCGCCGCAAGTACATATACTGCGGCGGTCAGCCCCCCTGGGCAAAGTGACGTATGGGTACGTCACTCGCCCGCGAGCCAATAGGGGGCGAGCGCACGCCGCCGGAGGCACTCTCCCGCCCCCGCTCGTTTCCTGCCTTTCCAGCACGAGTGACCGGCGGCTCCGATGTCTGCCGGTCACTCGCGATCTCCCACTGGAGAGGAAGAAAGGCAGGCGGCTAATGTAAACAAAGCCGCCTATCATTCTCCCTGGTGTAACTGCAGAGATCATACGATCCTGCTATATAGGATCGTATGTCTCTGTGGTTACATCAAAAGCCACGCCCCTTTACAGTTAGAAGCACCCCCCTAGGGACACACTTAACCCCTGGATGTCTAATAAAGTTAACCCCTTCCCTGCCAGTGTCATTTTTACAGTAACCGTGCATATGTATAGCACTGATTACTGTAGTAATGTCACTGGTACCCCCAAAAGTGTCAAAAATGTCAGTCAAGGGTCCGATCTGTCCGCCGCAAAGTCGCAGTCCCGCAAAAAAAAAAAAACGCAGATCGCCGCCATTACTAGTTAAAAAAAAACCCAATAAAAATTACATAAATCTTTCCCTTAGTTAGTAAACGCAATAACTTTTGCGCAAACCAATCAAAATACGCTTATTGCGATTTTTTTCACCAAAAATATGTAGCAGAAAACAAATTGGCCTAAAATGTTAAAAAATTTAGATTTTTACATTTTTTTGGGGGAATTTCATATAAAAAATGTGGAAAATATTGTTATTTTTTCAAAATTGTCGCTCTTTTTTTGTTTATAGCGCAAAAAGTAAAAATCGCACAGGTGATCAAATACCACCAAAAGAAAGCTCTGTTTGTGGGGAAAAAAAGGACATCAAGTCCAAGCACTGCACTTCACTTTTCACTTTGAAAGAACTTTATTATTGACTTTTTTTGTTCAAACCAGCATGGTTTTTTGGATTCACTGTCAACTTAGGGCATTTCACTGATTATTCATTTTTCCACAATATATCAACTTTTATTATTATTCTATATTTTTTATTATCTTTATTGTTCTATACAGAAATAATTGTATGCTATTTAGAAGTGTATCAAAGTCACAACATTGAACCAATGTTTAATTGAATGTTAACAACAGTATAGTCTTTTGATATTTATCACGTTATCTACAAATCACTATTTAGATTAAGTGCAGCACTTTATTTAGGTTATAGTCTCAATAACTATGCATCTCTCTGTCACTGCTTGATTTCTTTTATCAGCAATCAGCTTGTTGGCATATGAGCACTGCAGCACAACTGACTGTTCCTGTGCTGGTTCTCCCTCTCCCAGACTGCGCTTTGCTGTACACTGGATTGCAAGGGGCTAATATGAGGTCAAATTGAGATACTTACACTGCTTGCAATTAATAATACATTTATTGATGTTTTAATTAATACAAAGCTGCATTTTTTTTTTTTTTTTATCTAGCTGGAGTTCGAGTATATTATTGTAAGTCAAGTCAGTAAAATCATCTTTTTTAAAACATGGGAAGCTTCCTTTGCATTGTTTCCTTACAGAAAATGTTATTCAGGTTGAGTTCGCCAAGGTCAATAAGCAACCATCTGTCTGATTCCTAGTCACGCATCACATGCTATAAATACCAGTGAAGAAAAGTTTTTTATTGCCACATCAAAACAAAGCTAATAACACCTATAGTGTAAATTCCCAATTATGTAAATTAGCAGCCATCTGCCTGATTCCTGGCCACATATCACGTGCTATTAGTTACCTGTGAAAAAAAGGTCTTACCTGTCACACTAAAATAAAGCTGGGTAAACTTTCAGTGTAAATTCTCGCTTTAGCTGAACTTGATGCTGATTAGGTCTCTTAAAGATTGGCATCTCTGGAGGCTTTGTGAATACACAAATCAAAACTGTAAAGTTATATCTGTGGGAATAAATTGATATATACCTAAAGGCAATTTGTTTTATTTTTTTTTAGTTTTTGGATAGCGTGAAGAGGTATTAGAACACCTGCCCGGTTTTTATTGCTGTCTGTTACCCTTTTAGGCTGATTTCACACATATGCAGGTGTGGTTTCAGTGTGGCAGTCTGGTGTGGTCCTTTTCACTAGTTCAGGTGCACATTTTTACCTGAAATTGCACCTAAACTAGACCCAAAATTGCACAGGACCATTTTTAAAACTGCAATGCGACCTCCCTGCACATGTGTGAACCAGCCTCATTAAAAGCTGGTCCAATTCACAAGTTTTGCGAGTTGGATGCAGTTAAAAATGCATTTAGTTTGCATATATGTGAACCGAGCCTTAGGGAGATTCACCCTCTCTATTAGTCCTGTTTACCATTATCACCAAAAGTGAAAGTAAAAGAAAATTCCAAATTTTGAGTTATCCTTAACCACTTAAGCCCCGGAAGATTTTATCCCCTTCCTGACCAGGGGGTATTTTGCGATTCGGCACTGCGTGACTTTAACGGATAATTGCGCGGTCGTGCGACGTATCTACACGAATTTGGCGTCCTTTTTTTCCCACAAACAGAGCTTTCTTTTGGTGGTATTTGATCACCTGTGCGATTTTTTGATCATGCGCTATAAACAAAAAAAGAGCGTAAATTTTGCAAAAATAGCAATATTTTTCACATTTTTTATATGAAATTCCCCCCCAAAAAAATGTAAAAAATCAAAATTTTTTAACATTTTCGGCCAATTTGTTTAATGCTACCTATGTTTGGTAAAAAAAAAAAAACAAAAAAAAAAAAAAAAACAAAAAAAAACAAAAAACAAAAAAATCGCAAAAAGCGTATTTTGATTGGTTTGCGCAAAAGTTATCGCGTTTACTAACAAAGGGAAAGATTTTTGTCATTTTTGTTGTTTTTTTTTTTTTAACGCGTAATGGCGGCGATCTGCGATTTTTTTTGCAGTACTGCGACATTGCGGCGGACAGATCGGACCCTTGACTGACATTTTTGACACTTTTGGGGTTACCAGTGACATTTCTACAGTAATCAGTGCTATACATATGCACTGTTACTGTAAAAATACACTGGCAGTGAAGGGGTTTACTTTTTTTGAAAGGGAGGGGCTATGTGTGTCCCTAGGGGCGTGCTTTCTACTGTGATTGGCTGTGGCTTCAGATGTATGAACAGTGATCAACGGTTCTACATAGTAGAACCGTATGATCATCCTTCATACACAGGGGAGGGGAGAATGACAGTCAGCTTGTTTACACAAGCCGCCTGACTTTCTCCCTCTCCCCCGACGATCGCAGAGTGACCGGCGGACATCGGGTCCGCCGGTCACACGCGCGGGGGGGTGTGTGACCGCGCGGGAGCGCGCCTCTGGTGGCGTGCGCTCGCTCCCTAGACCCTCACAAGCTAGCGACGTAGACCTACGTCGCTTTGCCTGTGAGGGGCTGACTGCCGACGTAGATCTGCGTTAGGCAGTCGGCAAGTGGTTAAAACAGGAATAGTGGGAATAGTAGGATTTAAAAAGACCAAACAATTGCCAAAGACACCAACATCCTAATTACATAGTCAAAAAATAAAAAGAACAAGATGGACGTTTGAGGTGCCAACAGGATTCATAATATAAAATCAATACATTTTTATTATAACAACATACATAAGATTGCCTAAATAAAAGTCAACAACATGTATGTAAAAAAAAAAAAAAAAAAAAAAAAAAAGGCCTCCCTCAGAGACCTCCCACAATTTTACAGACGCCAAACATTTCAGAAAAGTACAAAGTTGACAACTTTCAACAATATGATGGATAGGGCACTTTCTATGGGTAGGCAGCCTCTCTGTATCTCTACGTATTTCACAGGAACACCCTGCTTCTTCAGGAGGTGAGGAGAGATAGAGAGGTAAAACATATTGATACAAAGTACAAAATTATAAAAAAAATGTATTTATAATCACATCAAACAAAAATACGCTTATCAAGCCAGGACAGTCTGGCACTAGACTGGCACAAAAGTATAGTCAGAGGTGCACATTATGTCTCCCTGGGGGCAGGTGTGGGAGTCAGTATAAGGTGGCAGGCCAGTTATCCTGCTGCAAAAAGTATATAAATCAACATTAGCCTAATAATCAAAAAAGTTCCAAGATAGCGCGATATTGTGTTGCACACACCTGGCAGGTAACACATGTCCAATCCCGACGTTAGTCCAGAGATGGATAGTGATTAAAGGCACTGCTTCCCAACAAACTTCACAATCTTTTATATGTTGAAATAGATGAGATAGTAGTAAAAATATACAGTGAGTGGGAAAAGAGAGACCAAGAGAATCACTAAAGGTCCCAATAATCCAATTACATCACAGTAAGGGATAGCTGGCAAGACAGGGGCCTACTCAAGCAAACAAACTCACCAACAAGGTCACAGGCTCCAGCATTAGAGGCCAACTAAGATGGAAAAGATGGTGAAAAGACGCAAGTAGGATTAAACTATAGCCACTAAGGTTGCAAGCACTTTTAGAAAGCAGAACCCACAAAAAAGAATGCAAGCCCTAACTAAGCCCAGCAGTATAACTTACACAATCAGTTGAAGCCAGCATGGACCAACACTGCCAAGTGCCTCCACAAGAGGCCAAACAGCCTGCAAGGCTTCCCTAAATTCTACCCCGGGAGGTAACACCACCCCTGAATAGTGGGAATATCTTCTAATGGGAACACTAGTTCCGGTGACCCTGGTGACAACCAGGGATTCTGTCATGTTAAAGGGATTTTCCCGCACTTCCTGCTTTCACTTTTGGACAGAAAGGGAAGGGAAATTTCCCCCCGAATGGGATACAGATGGCAAGAATAAATCTTACCGAGGTTATAACCTGCCTTGCCTTTAGTTTTACTTAAACTGCACTGCTAGTGGTATTATTAATATGAATCAAGATTATGGATACAATGCATACATTAAATAGTGGAGATTTATCAGCAGGTATTGCTTGGTACGACTTGCATGTGAAGACTAAAATTTTCAGCTCTTGGTTGTGAAAGAACAGGGGTGCCAGTGGCGCATTATCTATGGGTGTAAAGTGTGCCATGGGTCGGGGGGGGGGCTGGGGGGGATTTTCACTGACACATATCCTGTGTGAGAAAGATCTGAGCCACTAATGTGAGGTCAGAGAATTTAGAGGAGGGGGGGATGTGCAGATGAGCTTGAGGGGGCTGTGAAGGCTGAGGGTTGGAAGACTGGATGGGGGAGAAGGATTGTGAAGGCTGAGGATGGGGGAACTGTGAAGACTGAGGATGGGAGGGACTGAGGATGGGTAGGGGGGACTGGGAATACTGAGGATGGGGGGGACTGGTAAGACTGAGGATGGGAGGGGAGGAGGACTTTGAAGACTGAGGACAGGGGAACTGTGAAGACTGAGGATGGGAGGGACTGGGAAGCTTGATTGGGGGGGTGGTGGGAACTGTGAAGCCTGAGGATGCGGGGGTAAGAAGTCTAAGGAGGGGTGATGACTGTGAAGCCTGAGGATGGGGAGGCTGTGAAGCCTGAGGATGGGGGGGCTGGGAAGCTTGAGGATGGGGGTAGCCTTGCAGTCGCACTCCTGCACTATATACACTATATTATACATTACATACTTCTCACGAAAATCTTCATTGTTTATATTTGTTCACCCTGTTCTTGGAAAGGTTGCCACGATCCCTATTTACATGGTTTTTGTTCTTTGATCCTCTATGGGATTTTGCCGGCAACAAAACCAACAAGTCACTATTCATAAAAAAAAACTTCCTTTTATTACAAAATTATTAAAAAAAATACACATTTTCTGAAAACACAAGGCTGTATTTTGGCCTGAAGGACATTTTACAAGTATATACAGATAGTAAGTATACTTCTCCAACACTGCATATGTTATAAAGTTTGATATTCAGCAGATTGCTTGCTTAAGGCATTGCACATCCAGACGATAATCTTCATTGTCTCAATAGTTGCTGGTAGTTGAGCAGTCCCTAACCTTTCTAGTTAGGTTCTTCTGTAAGGTCGGCTCAGATACAATTTTAGCTCTCTTACTATTCTCAGTGTACGTAGAATCATATGTACTGGAAGAGTCTTAGTTTGTTTTCAAATGATTCTGCTGAGGCTTATACATGCCTGGGAGACTCTTGCTTGTGGGACATCAATCTAAGCATAGTTTATAGGTACAAGAAGGCTTTTTTTTTTAGTTAACCATACCCCTTTAGGCCCCTCCCATTGTTCAAACAATTTAGCCACACTCACCATTACTACCACAGTTAAGGTTTACAAACACGCCACAGGGTTTTACAATCCTAATAACACACCTGACACAATGAAAACCACACATACTCTTTAACACCATATTTGTTTTTTTTTTTTTAATTAAGTAATAAGGCCCAGCTGGTGACCTAGCACACAGGCCCACTGGCTTCATAAAATGCCCCTGAGGGGTGCATAAACTCTTCACTGTTTAAAAACCCCTTCATGGAGTTTCAAATTGTTCATCTACCTCCAAATATGTATTATATGTAGCAGTGTAGTGAGGGTTACTGATTAGTGGGTGTTCTTCAGCACTACCATGACCCTGTGAACCATCCAGCCCACCTGCCACACTAGGTTCAGACATAATGTATACACCTTTAAAGGAACATACTGACAGTATAAATGAGCTTTGTAAGAAAAAATATACCTGGGTATGTTCCCCGTGCCTGGAGGTATTTGTAAGGTGTAAGGATTGTAGTGTGAAGCAGCAGCTATAGAATGGAGGTGATGATAGTCAAAAATAGCCTTATATGACGACTACCTACAGCGCTTGCTCAAATTATGTGATTAGATCATAAAAAGGTGCTATATACAATATGTGAATATACGTGCTATACAGCTGATGATAGGCTCTTGTACCTTAGGGGTGGGGTATAGGATTCCTCCTTTCCTCTTTATTTTCTTTTTACCCTGGCCCATACCCTGTGTAAGGTGAGAGGAGGAATCCTATACCACCCCACCAGAGAGCAAAATGGGAGTCTACCTCGGCCCAGGGGGCCACACACGCGCAAGCGGTCCTAATGCCATACGGGCATATATGACCCACTAGTTCTGGTAAGTTACCCAATTTACCCTTACCATGGTGAAGAGATCTATGTCACAAGGAAAAATTGAATACAATCCACATTGAGCACCTGCACTTTGATTATATTGGATGAGCATATTTGCACAAGGAATATTTGTTGAACAGTTTTAATCACCACAGTCACTTCATAAGGACTAGAATCAACCCTTAAGGGTCATGTGCACGTTAAACCAATATTACAGTGTATGTATTTAAATGTATTCACTATTGTGTATATCATTTGTTTATTGGTTTTATACCACAGATTTACATATTGTTTTATTTATTGATTTATTGCAATTAGCACTTTTCATTAAGGTACAAGAGCCTATCATCAGCTGTATAGCACGAATATTCACATATTGTATATAGCACCTTTTTATGGTCTAATCACATAATTTGCGGTAGTCCTCATATAAGGCTATTTTTGACTATAAATGAGCTTTAAAGTTTACTCAATGAATAAGCAAGTGATATTATGTCAGTCAGCTAAACCCCACATAAACTATTAGGGCTCAGCAGGACTGAGACAGAAAAAACAACAGTTAAGCAGAATGTTATTATATCAGGGAACAGTATTCAATGTAATATTCTATATTCTATAAGTATATTGATATTCTGTACTGTAATAAAGCACTGCTCAAGTTAAAGAAGAACTCTGAGCTAATCTATATCGTCACTATTCTAATTAAAGATATAGCGATATAACTAGAACATGTCCCCTTTTGGAGCAACTATACAGCAATGTCCCTTAGCAAGGCCTTGCTAATGTTCTTCACTGGCAGTTGGAGCTCTTACAAGACAATTTCCACTGTGGTTTAATATAGCGAGAGGTTAAATTGTAATCCTAATGTGTCTGATATCTGCTTCACTGTTTGTGTTCAGGGTAAAGATAAGGTGTATACTTGCAGTCTGGATCCAAGACAGGCACTCTCTCACCAACACTGATATCAGTCTGTGAGGGCCCTATGGAACAGGCGATGGTGGTCTCCCACATTTCGGCGTCTGGAAAACTTGCTGCGCTCTGCTGCCTCAGGATATTCAGCCGACTCCCACTTTCTCTCTCTCGGCGTTACTGCAGTGACATCCGCAGTATAGCGACAGGCATCCACTCTGCCAAGGCTGAGTTCTGTAAGTGGGTCAAGCCTCATGCTGTAGGCCGCAATCTGCTATCACACACACACACCACTCAGCAGGCTGATGTGTACACGCTGGGTCCTAGGAGCAAGAGAGTTCAAATCTGTGCAGCAGATCGTTTTATAACTCCTCCCATGATGCTCGACTCCCCTTTGCATCCTGGGAAGGTAGTTTCCTGAGCAATCCAAGCTCATGATCAGCACTCTGTAAAAGACTACAGCTCCCACAATGCCAATCTTCCAGTTCCCGCAAGATGACGATCTCATCTGTGTCCAGCATTAAAGGGGAACAAGAACGATTTCAACCAACAAAAGATAAGTCTGTACACATAAACATGGCAGTCCGGACCCGGTTACATCTATAAAAATAATAAACACTACCTAAAGTAATATATATATATTATTATAATAATAAATTATTTTTATCAAATTTGTTACTACTTCCTCTTTGTAGCAATGGCTACCATTATAGATGTTACCATGCAAAATTTTCAGTTAATGCACAACATTTATTTGTGGCCACTCCTATTGCTTGGGGTGTACTCATTGACTCTCCAACAGAATTTAATATGGCTGTACTCACGGGTTTTGCAACAAAATTTGAGATCAGTATGGGAAGTGAACACATATATGTATTCTTTCTGCAAGGGAGGGGAAGGGTTGAAGCTCACAGACTAACAATACAAAGCATACTGGTAAATGAGGCCGATAACAACACACAACTTAACAACCAGGTCAACTCAAAGCCACTCCTGTCATTGTCTAACCATCCAACCCTGAGTAGCACTGTCTCAAATCGAACCACTTTATTAAGATTCCAAGACAGAAAGGGAAATGTCTCCGATGGGACGGGCAGGAGTCTTAAAGTAGTACTAAAGGTAAAACCTTTTTATTCATTTAGGCCCCTTTCACACTTGTGGGATTGCAAAGTTGCATGACATGTCGTACCCCATGATTTCCAATTCATATCTGTATGGCTTCAACTTGCAGTGACTTCAAAGTAGTCCCTGCACTACTTTGGTCTGACTTTGATGCGACTTGAGGTCCAAAGACCTCAAGACTACACAGGCTTGCTTCAAGTCGAATCGAAGTCGCATCAAAGTCGTGCAATTTTCAGGTCGCACAAGTGTAAAAGGGGCCTTAGAATATAATAAGGGAAGCATTTAAAAAAGCTTAAAGGGGTGGAGATCTACCTGAACAACATGGGAGTCAAAGATCACCAGGCACAGTGTCGGCCAGTGTTGCTTCCTCCTCACCTCTGATTTAAACCTCTAATTGACGTACTACTGTGTTGCAAGCGCGTGCATTGCACGGCAATCATGGGTTTAAACCAAGTGGTGAGGAGGCAACATATTGCCACCTCACCACCTGTCAAACACACTCGGATCGCTGTTCAAATTAGCAGCAGTGCCTGCTGCACTTGTGAATGAGCCCTTAGTTGCATTCAGCAGCGGCACCCTTAGGGCTCGTTTACATGTAAAGTTGGGGAGTAGTAAAACCCTGCAGTTGAGTCACGGTTTTACCGCACCCAATACAGACCCCCTTTAGCTACTGAGACAGCAGCAAAAAGGTGTACACATGCTGCAGAAGGAATTAAGCTCCCTGTTGCTTTTGGTGGGTGCTACCACCTGCCAATCACACGTCTCATTCAAGTAAATGGGGCCACTCTGCAAGTGCCCCGCAACTGCATGCTTCTGCGGGGTCCAAGGGGTTAAAGCAGGTGGTCAGAAAGCAACACAATGCTGCATGCTTTAACCCCTTGTTTACTTTACTGCACAAGGTTGAAGGGCAGTTGCAGAGTTCCCTCATTCACTTAAATAGGTCATGCTTGGTAGGTGCTACACCCATAAACCATGACAGGGCATATAACTCCTGCTGTGACATGTGTACACCCCTGGCCACTGCAGCTAAAGGGGGTGTGGTTTGGGCAGGCGTGATAAAACACATTTTAACTATAGGGTTTTACCCAAACTGCAAATGTAAATGATCCCTTAGAGCCGGTTCACACTAATCCGACTCAAAGTCGCCCCGACTTTGGGCGACTTTGAAGTCGCCCATGCAGCGCGACTTCATCGCGGCTTTCAAACGACTTTTAATAGAAGTCAATGCAAGTCGCTCCAACTTCGCCAAAAAATAGTGCAGGAACCTTTTTCTAAGTCGGGGTGACTTGAGTCGCTCTGATTAGAACGGCTACATTGCACAGCATGGGGAGCTACTTGTCAGGCGACCAAGTCGCCTGACAAGTTGGAGTAGTGTGAACCGGCTCTTACTGTTCTAAGCCCCCTTAAAGTGCACCAAAACTCATGCATTCAGAAAGTGCACCAAATCCGCAGGCTATATTAGAAGTCTATGGCTAAGTGCAGCAAACTCACAGAAAAGCTACAGGTACACACATGCTGACGTCACCTCGTACAGTGTCCCGGAAGGACGGGTGGATTGGAGATGCTGGCCGGCATCTTATGTTTTCTGACATGTGCTGTTTTAATAGATCTGCTGTAAGTGCAAAATTTTATATAATTAATGAGGTTTTACACTATGGCGGGTTTCATTGCTTTTCATGGGAATTGACATCTTTAAGAGTGCGGTGGTAGACGTGTGGATACCATCTCTATGATCATTATCTGTGTCTTCTCGGCATCAGAGGCCCTGGTGGGGTTACACCACAGGCGTTATTGACCTTTACAGGTCTCCGTGTCATGGTAAGAGGCCATCTTATCTAGGTGGAGAGTTTTCACTTAGGGTGATATCAATTGCACATTTGTGGGAGGAATGCAATCAAAGATACATTTTCACTTCACTGGTGTCACGTATTTAGGAATCATGGATATTTTCTTTTTTCACTATTAATTTTTTAATGTAATTTATGGATTATTATGTTACAAACCCAATTCCAAAAAAGTTGTGACACTGTACAAATTGTGAGTAAAAAAGGAATGGACTAATTTATAAATCTCATAAACTTATATTTTATTCACAATATAATATAGATAACATATCAAATGTTGAAAGTGAGACATTTTGAAATGTCATGCCAAATATTGTCTCATTTTGGATTTCATGAGAGCTACACATTCCAAAAAAATTGGGACAGGTAGCAATAAGAGGCAGGAAAAGTTAAATGTACATGTAAGGAACATTTGGATATGGAAAGGTTGGGAGACAAGGATTTCGGGCACTTGAATTTTCATAAAATTGCTTTTTATTAAACAAACATTTTAAAAAAACATCTAATGATACAAGCAGATGAAAAAAATCTACATTGAACATGAGACCAGAAAACGGTCAGCAGTATCAGATATAATTTTGCATGAGGTACTGGACCTTCATATAGTATAGGAATAGTTATGTACAGAACAAGTTGTATTATGCATACATCCAATGTAGTATACTTCAAAGCAGACAAAAGCTGCCGGCAGATACCTCAATGCTGAGGGTGCCGGTCAGCAGAGTCGGCCGAAGTTTACAGTAAATATATAGTATACATTACTCATGACAGTTTGCTCAACATGTTTCGCCTTCTCGGTGAAAGCTTCGTCTGGAGCTTAGTAATTGTTTTGTCTGTGTAAAAACATAAGTAATTTTAAGGAAACAGAATGTGTTGTCTACTACATATTCCATAAATGAGAATAATGCATTTTATATGTGATATACAATGTCAATGTAAAGGAAAAAACATTTCACACATATGATATTATTGTTTTAGCCATCAGGGGGAGGGGGGCTCGATGGGTAGGCAAGAGGATAGCCATTGGGACACATGTGGGGACACACACCGTATGAAATAGATAACACTATTTTTTAGGCATCAGTATATATACATGATAAAGAAAACATATCTGTATAGGATATAAACATACCTGTACAGTGTATATTCTGGACTTTTTTGGTACTGTAACGAGGAGGACTAAAAGACGGTCACTGAGCTCATAAATGGGGGAGCCGATGTTCACAAGGAGTGTAAATACAAACGCTCCTGTGTATTTGTATCTAAATTGGATATAGAAGGTGCGCTAATTATAATATATCAAACCATTAACGATAGAAAATAGCCACACCCGGTGCATGTTGATATACAGATAGGTGAGGATAAAATTGTTTGTATACAAGAGGGAAAAGACCCATTGAAGAAAGATGCATGGACATATACCAAACACAGGGAAGGAGCTTCTATTTTATGTCATCATATACCGCAATAGTTAGAGGTTTTTTGGTTTTTATGAGAGGAGTTCCAAAGGAGTAATTGCCTAGATATAGGTCGCCTGTATGGTCCCAAGTTTCCATACAAGCAAACAAATAGGATACATTGATTCCCTCATATAAGGTGCAACATTATTCAGCCTTGAATGTATAGTGGATCAGAAGAATTACTTCTAATACCGCATTACTTTCAATAAGCCCAGCAGTGGTAGTCCATGCATGTTTCAAGATAATTGGAAAATCACCAATGGTTACATACGAGTGTATTGGGGGCTCATTAATAATTAAACATGCTCACCGATCCTGCAGAGTACTTTGTTAGGATAGAGGTAAATAGAACCTGCCTTGTAAGTGGCAGACACTGTTGAATTTGAGAGAGGATTAAAGAAAGAGTTGTAAGTAAAATGGTGTGCATAATCCAAAAGATAGCGAAGATGTAGGTTTGTCGGCTTACCCTGTTGAGCCAAATTCCGTCATGAATGTCCTCCCCGGATGGGGAACCGCCGCCATACTCGGACGCTTGTATGGCGTCCTTTTATGGCGTGGGTCCCGGGTGGTTCGTCAGATCGACGTCGCCACCCCGGCCACACCCCCCGGAAATGACGATGCGGCGTAGGCGGAAGTGACTCCGCTACGGCCACTCGTAACGCTCCGAGAGGTTAGGTCAGACTCTCAGAGCTGGCAAGCTCCAGAAAGTCTGATCTGGTGCCACAGGAAACAATGCTCCTGGGAGCGGAAGTTCACTGTGGCTTACCAGGCCGCACATATGTCACCGGATTGGCTGAAAACTCTAGCGTCCCACAGCGCCCCCAGAGGTTACTAGCATGGCATAATGAGATACAAAGCATCTGCAAACACATAATAACAACAAGAATACATTAATCTGAGTAGTAATTACAGAGAAAAATGTGTATACATCAAAAATTAACAGAGAGTGATAAAAACCAAGAATATAATAATATATTATATTCTAAAAAAAGAATAAACAGAATATATTAATAAGGAAAAAAAGAAAAAAAAAGGGAAAAAAAGAAGAAGAAAAAATGGTGTATCTAGCACCCAGGCAATTTGGTGCTTAAGAAATGGAAGAATTAGAGCCGTTAGGCCCAAAAAATTGAAGACACTACCCTCAATAGTTTTTAAACATATGAAGAACTGAGTTTGAAAATTATGATTCCCATGCATATCAAAGAGGCATAAGGTCAGCACATGGACATTCATTGGGTTTCATATTATACAATAGTAAATCGTCTAATGATTGGTGAAAGATAATTAGGGGTAAAAAGACACAAACAAGGGGGGGGGGGGCCAGGGCTAAAAAAGAAAAAGAAAAAAAGAAAAAGAGACAGAAACAGGGGGTGG
Source organism: Pelophylax lessonae (assembly GCF_965119305.1). NCBI lineage: Eukaryota > Metazoa > Chordata > Amphibia > Anura > Ranidae > Pelophylax > Pelophylax lessonae. The sequence continues at coordinate 331,120,906 of NC_138771.1, read as the reverse complement.
AAAGATGGTCACGCCAGACAAGCCGGCACCCATCCCACCCTCCACAGATGACAAATAGTAACGACGGCGGAAAAGGGGTTTTTTCTTAAGTCATTGAAAAATGCATATTTTACAAGAATGACTTATAGGATTGGGTTTCATTCAAACCCGGTCTAACGGTGGCATTGAGACGTTCAATCCAGATGGTTTCCCTCTGGAGAATTCTTTTGTCCCAATTGCCACCTCGTGGGTCCTGGGGAATCACGTCCAGGACATAAAAACGTGCTTTTTTTGGGTTGAATCTGTGGTAGAGGTCTAGGTGCCTGCTCACGGGCGTGACCATCTTTCCTCCCTCTGATATGTATATATGATCATTTATCCTCTGACGGAGCTCTCTAATTGTTTTCCCAACATAGAACATGCCACATGTACAGTGCATGAGATACACCAACCCACGAGTGTCACAATTGGCACGAAAGGTAGGGGAGAAATCTTCCCCATTAGGTAGAACAAAATGAGAACCCTCCTTAACCCATGGACACATGGCACAACCGCGGCATCTATACGTACCCCTATTGGTTGTTTTGGAATTTTTTATGGGTTGGTAGTGGCTAGCTGTTAATTGATCTCGTAATGATCTAGTACGTTTAAATACAATTTGTGGGTATGGTCCCACATATTTGCTCGTGATTGGATCATGACTGAGTAAATGCCAGTGTCGTTCAAGAATGGTTCGGAGTATATTTTGGTGGCTTGAAAACTTCGTTATGAGTTTCACCGTGGGTAGTGTATCTCGATCTTTAACTCTAAAAATCAGACTATTTCGATCTTGTGAGAAGGCTCTATTGTATGCTGTACGTAAAAGGCGTTTACTGTATCCACGAGCTTTTAAACGTTCACGTAGTGAGTTGGCTTGAGTTTTAAAATCTCTATCGGTTGTGCAGTTACGCCGAAGGCGTGCGTATTGGGCATAGGGAATACTGCGTATTAGTGCCGCTGGATGGGCACTTGACGCATGCAATATTACATTACCCGATGTTGGTTTACGGTAAAGGTTCGTGGTCAGTTGGCCATTTTCATGCTTCAATACCGTTAGATCAAGGAAGTTAACTTTTGAAACGTCTACAGTACATGTGAATTTTAGATTGAAATTATTAATGTTTAACGCCTGAACAAAATCATCAAATAGCTGTCTAGAGCCTGTCCAAACTACAAACACATCGTCTATGTAGCGATACCAAACCGCCACATGTGTAAAAAACTTTGATAGAGTCTCATCTGATGTAATGTGTCGTTCCCACCCCCCCAGGTACAAATTGGCGTAGGCCGGGGCACAACAGGTGCCCATGGCCACGCCTTGCACCTGGAGGTAGTGGGACCCATTAAACGTAAACCAGTTGTGCTGCAGGATGAACAGGAGTAATTTCAAAAGGAATTCACAGAAAGGCCATGTATGGTGGTTTTGTTCATAGAGGAAGGTACGTACTATCCCGACGCCCTGCTCGTGAGGGATGCTCGAGTATAGAGCCTCTACATCCAAAGTCACGAGCAGGGCGTCGGGAGGAACGACCATATCCTCAATCATTTTTAAAAATTCAAGTGTATCCTTGACATAGGATGGTAGGCGAACAACATGGGGTAATAAGAAGAAATCTATCAGACGGCTAGCATTTTCCGTTAAGCTTCCAATGCCTGATATGATAGGCCTTCCTGGGGGCGTGGTCAGGTTTTTATGAGTTTTGGGGAGGGAATAAAATGTAGCTTGTCTAGGGAACTTATTATTCAGATAGTCGTAACAATCCTTATCAATTAACGCTGATTGATAGGCACATCCAATTATGTCCAAGTATTGAGCCTGATATCTCTTCGTAGCTAGCAGGGAAATCTTTTTGTACCAGTTCTTGTTTGTAAGGATATCTGTACACATTTTTTCATACCCTGCCCGGGTCATTAGTACAAGGTTACCACCCTTGTCCGAGGGCTTGATAACAAGGTCTGTGTGGTTTTTTAATCTATTTATTGTTTGTATTTGTTGTTTGGATAAGTTGTTTTGTGTAGATGGAAGTTCACAGTTTTTTATTTCTCCTATTACCGATGTTAGGAAGGCCCAAATATTTGAATTTATGGTTAAATCTGGAAAACTCTTTGATTTAGGTTTAAAGGGAGTTTGTCTCTCGTTATGAGAGGTGCTAGGTGGAAGTTGGCTGGAGGATTGGGATTCCGAGGGATCCCCTTCCTCCAATAGCAGGATTAGGTCTCGTAAGGCACGGAATTCTTGCATTGTGTAGTTTTTTATTTTTTCAGAGATTTCTTTATCTTGTGCAGTTCGTTTACGTTCAGGATCATAGATATGTTTGTATGTTAGATTCCTAGCAAACATATAAATGTCTTTTATTGTGTCATATTTGTCCAGCGAAGCTGATGGACAGAAGGTAAGGCCCAGTTCTAACACTTCCACCTCTTGTGAGGAAAGTTGATAGGGAGTGAGGTTGATAATAGAAAATTTTAAGTGGGTAGATTGAGTGTCGTGTTCAATTGAAAATTTGAAGTTTGTGCCTGTGATGCTGAAAAGTGAGAATCCAAGGTCGTTTGTCTTTGTGTACCTACATAAGGTGTGGTGGTTGATAGTGTATTAGTCAGCGGGGCAAGCGAACTTGCTCCTAGGGATGAAGTGTGAGGGTTGGGTGGTCCAACAGGTGAAGGAGTGATGGGGTTAGTAGTGGATGGCTCTAGCATTTGTATAGCTTGAAGGGCCAAACCACCAAGATAAGGATCTTGGGTGTCCAGGGCCTCATGTGTTGTGATATTGTTTAAAATTGTTTTTAAAATGTTTGTTTAATAAAAAGCAATTTTATGAAAATTCAAGTGCCCGAAATCCTTGTCTCCCAACCTTTCCATATCCAATAATTCAAATGTAGGATAGGGCCCTCTTCAGATGATATATATAATGACCCAGACTGCTGCTGTCTGGTGAGTCATGTGTTTTTGAAAACATGTAAGGAACAGCTGGAGGACCCATTTGCAACTTATTCGGTCAATTGGCAACATGATTGGGTATAAAAAGAGCCTCTCAGAGTGGCAGTGTCTCTCAGAAGTCAGGATGGGCAGAGGTTCACCAATTCCCCCAATGCTGCGGCGAAAAATAGTGGAGCAATATCAGAAAGGAGTTTCTCAGAGAAAAATTGTAAAGAGTTTGAAGTTATCATCACCTACAGTGCATAATATCATCCAAAGATTCAGAGAATCTGGAACAATCTCTGTGCGTAAGGGTCAAGGCCGGAAAACCATATTGGATGCCGTGATCTTCGGGCCCTTAGACAGCACTGCATCACATACAGGAATGCTACTGTAATGGAAATCACAACATGGGCTCAGGAATACTTCCAGAAAACATTGTCGGTGAACACAATCCACCGTGCCATTCGCCGTTGCCAGCTAAAACTCTATAGGCCAAAAAAGAAGCCATATCTAAACATGATCCAGAAGCGCAGGCATTTTCTCTGGGCCAATGCTCATTTAAAATGGACTGTGGCAAAGTGAAAAACTGTTCTGTGGTCAGACAAATCAAAATTTGAAGTTCTTTTTGGAAAACTGGGACGCCATGTCATCCGGAATAAAGAGGGCAAGGACACACCAAGTTGTTCTCAGCGCTCAGTTCAGAAGCCTGCATCTCTGATGGTATCGGGTTGCATGAGTGCGTGTGGCATGGGCATCTTACACATCTGGAAAGGCACCATCAATGCTGAAAGGTATATTCAAGTTCTAGAACAACATATGCTCCCATCCAGATGTTGTCTCTTGCAGGGAAGACCTTGCATTTTTCAACATGACAATGCCAGACCACATACTGCATCAATTACAACATCATGGCTGCGTAGAAGAAGGATCCGGGTACTGAAATGGCCAGCCTGCAGTCCAGATCTTTCACCCATAAAAAAATTTGGCGCATTATAAAGAGGAAGATGCAACAAAGAAGACCTAAGACAGTTGAGCAACTAAAAACCTGTATTAGATACAAATGTGACAACTTTCCTATTCCTAAACTTGGGCAACTTGTCTCCTCAGTCCCCAGACATTTGCAGACTGTTATAAAAAGAAGAGGGGATGCCACACAGTGGTAAACATGACCTTGTCCCAACTTTTTTGAGATGTGTTGATGCCATAAAATTTTAAATCAATTTATTTTTCCCTTAAAATTATACATTTTCTCAGTTTAAACATTTGATATGTCATCTATGTTGTATTCTGAATAAAATATTGAAATTTGAAACTTCCACATCATTGCATTCTGTTTTTATTCACAATTTTTTTCAGTGTCCCAACTTTTTTGGAATCGGGTTTGTAGATCTAGCGCAAATTTTTTGAATTTATTGTTATTTGTGTTGTCACGCATATTGTTGCTGCTTGTTTTCTTTGCAATCGCAGTTATTTTTTCAATTTATGCAATATTATTAGTTATAATCATACGATAATTAAAAGTGCGCTATCCTTATGCTACATATAAGTTAATAAATTACATAAGAGACACAATAAAAGTACATTAAACATATGATGAACTCATCATGAGCATGTGTTACAAACAACCAACAGGTCCAAGCGGTCAGGCGGACTTGCAGAATAACGTCACGTGTGAGGCCCCTCCCAGCGTGTTTCTCTGTAACCAGTGTCGTCTGGGGATATGAGGCTCCATTTCCATATCCTCCATATCCATAGCGCCTCATATCCCCAGACGATGCCGGTTACAGAGAAACATGTTGGTAGGGGCCTCACACGTGACGTTATTCTGAAAGTCCGCCTGACCACTTGGACCTGCTGGTTGTTTGTAATACATGCTGTGTAATCCCTTTAAAATTGTAAGTGTGATTTTATCATTTTATTAAAATCTTGGGGAAATACCACACTATGTGAACTTTCCTCTGTACTTTTACTTCCTTCATGGAGTCTACCTTAGTTTAGGAGATTGTGGAAGTGGAACCTTTGCATTCAAGATCGTGGTATATGTGGCTGCTATGCAGCAAGGCGTCTGATGGCCTCCTCGGGGATCAGAGCAGCTGGTAAGGAGCTCATTTAATAGTTTGTGGTGATTTTTTTTGGGAGCACTTTTTCTTCAAAGGTACCATCATTCCTTCAGGGCAAAGAAAGAGGAACTATTGATGTTTAGAAAATCTGAGCACCTTTTTGCATTTTGTTTACATATATATTTAATATAATAGATTTTTTTTTTCCACAGTGTATGCACATTTTATTTAGACTTTATTTGCACAGATACGGTATCTCACAAAAGTGAGTACACCCCGCACATTTTTGTAAATATTGTAAATATTTTATTATATCTTTTCATATGACAACACAGAAGAAATTACACTTTGCTACAATGTAAAGTAGTGAGTGTACAGCTTGTATACCAGTGTAAATTTGCTGTCCCCTCAAAATAACTCAACACCGCTGGCAACAAAAGTGAGTATACCCCTAAGTTAACCACTTTACCGCTGAGTACCGTAGTACTACTGCGGCAAAGTGGCTCGTTATCGTCTGACTCCTCCCCCTGTAGGCGGCGCTCGCGCGCCGCCGGAGGCACGCTCCCGCTGTTTTCATTCACAGCGGGAGTCGGGCCAGGGGAGGAGCAGTGGCGATCGCCGCTGCTCTGCCCCGATCGTCGGGGAATCCAGTTTGGAGATCCGCCCGCTCTGACAGGGAGTAACAGGGAGCATAGCTGAACATCCGATCTGTCCCTGGCTCACACAGTCACCTCCCCCCCCACACGTCAGTAAGCACCAGGCATACATTAACCCCTCCCTCTCCAATAAAATTAACCCCTTGCCCCTGCCAGTGTCATTTTTACAGTAACAGTGCATATTTATAGCACTGATTACTGCAGTAATGTCACTGGTACCCCCAAAAGTGTCAAAAATGTCAGTCAAGGGTCCGATCTGTCCGCCGCAATGTCGCAGTCCCGCAAAAAAAATCGCAGATTGCCAACACCAAAAATGACAGAAATCTTTCCCATAATTAGTAAACGCAATAACTTTTGCGCAAACCAATCAAAATACGCTTATTGCGATTTTTTTACCAAACATGGGTAGTAGAAAACAAATTGGCCAAAAATTTAAAAATAAATTGGATTTTACATCTTTTTTGGGGGGAATTTCCTATAAAAAAATGTTAAAAAATATTGTTATTTTTTTCAAAATAAACGCTCTTTTTTTGTTTATAGCGCAAAAAGTAAAAATCGCACAGGTGATCAAATACCACCAAAAGAAAGCTCTGTTTGTGGGAAAAAAGGACAGAAATTTCGTTTGGGTACGGCATTGCATGACCGCGCAATTGTCAGTTAAAGTCGCACAGCGCCAAATCGCAAAAAGTGGCCCAGACGTAAGACAGCAAAATGCTCTAGTGGTAAAGTGGTTAAATAGTCCAAATTGGGCCCAATTAGCCATTTTCCCTCTCCGGTGTCATGTGACTCGTTAGTGTGACAAGGTCTCAGGTGTGAATGGAAAAAAACAGTAGATTAGCTGGCGCTCATGGTGATTACCAGAGGTCAGTTTGACCGGCGTATAGTAACCCTATACACTAATAGAATGTTAGAACTTCAAGTAACATTGGTGCAAGTGTGCGTGGGATATACTGTGGGGGTATGGAAGTCCATCAAGGAAAAAACAGTCCGCAACGAAGGGCAAGCTCCACAACACAGGGAAGTCAGGGCTCTGTGGAAAGGATGAGAAGAGAGAGACATGGAGCGCCTCTAAGTGCAGTATGCTTCAATCCAAGATTACACATATGATATAATAACTCACATGGGGTACAGTTCTTTACACTTGAAAAAAGAGCGCGCATGCTCTCTGGGAGCTTGGCGCATGCTCTGAAACGCGTTGTGTCTTCCAATAGACTTTGGTGATGTCACGCGGCTTCACGCTGCGTTCCAGCCCGACACGCGGAAGTACCGGATCCCGGATGACAACGGCCGGCTTAGTTTGTCTTCCTGCCGTATCCATCAGCTTCCATCTGCACTCCATCTTCGGCCACTGGATTCCATGACCATCTGCCATCACCATCTCTTGAGCCTTGTATTACTGTACCCCATGTGAGTTATTATATCATATGTGTAATCTTGGATTAAAGCATACTGCACTTAGAGGCGCTCCGTGTGTTAAATTTGGTATTCTAATTCTCAGTCTCTCATACTGGTCACTGGAAGTTCAACATGCCATCTCATGGCAAAAAACTCTCTGAGGATCTGAAAAAAAGAATTGTTGCTCTACATGAGGATGGCCTAGGCTATAAGAAGATTGCCAAGAACATGAAACTGAGCTGTAGCACAGTGGCCAAGACCATACAATGGTTTAACAGGACAAGTTCCACTCAGAACAGGCCTCGCCATGGTCGACCAAAGTTGAGTGCACATGCTCAGTGTCATATCCAGAGGTTGTCTTTGGGAAATAGACATATAAGTGCTGCCAGCATTGCTGCAGAGGTTGAAGGGGCGGGGTTTAGCCTGTCAATGCTCAGACCTTAAGCCACACACTGCATCAAATTGGTCTGTATGGTTATCATCCAAGAAGAAAGCCTCTTTTAAAGATGATGCACAAGAAAGCCTGCAAACAGTTTTCTGAAGACCAGCAGACTAAGGACATGGATTACTGGAACCATGTCCTGTAATCCAAGATAAACTTGGATGTCAATGTCAATTTAGGATGAGTTCATCATATTTTTAATGCACTTTTATTATGTCTCTTATGTGATTCATTAACTTATACGTAGCACAAGGATAGCGCATATTTATTTATTGCTTGGTTGGAGCTTGTTAAACACCCTACTCAGATTGGTGATTTAGATGCTGCTGTCCATTTGCTTTAATTGAGTTTTTAATCAAAAATTTTTTTTTAGTCAGGTAGGTTTACAGTTTTTGTTTTATTTGCAAGTGCACGGACATTATCTTGGGTTTAGTAATATTATTAGTTAAGAGACTACTTTAGCTTGTTTTACATGGCACTTTAAGGTATCCCAATGCCCAGGGCCGGTGCTCCCGCTAGGCGAACTAGGCAGCGGCCTAGGGGCGCACTGCCGCTGACTCAGATTGTCACTTACTCTTCAGTGACCCATTGCACCATCTGGAACGAGTGGATCATGATCATCCGGACCGCATCCGATTCGACTCCGCTGGCTCTGCCTGTGGCTGGCTGGCCGCTCTCTCTCTCTGCTGTGAAGGCGGACAGGAGCCTACACACATAGCACTGGCAGTGGTTGCTAGAGCCGCTTGGCGTCTAGCAACCAGTGACGTCACTCCTTCCTACTCCATGCTGCCGTTCCGCCGCCTCCCCGCCTACTCCAATGTGGCTCTGCCTCCACTCCACCCACTTCTTTCAGCGCGGTTAGCGCTGCTGGCTGCAGGTGCGTGCAGCACGTGAGGAGTAAAGAAGGATCAGGCCAGGCGCCTAGGCTAGGAGTTGAAGGCAGTGGAGTACCAACGGGGGGTGCGGGCCGCCCCAGATGCCACGCACTGCGGGGGGGTCAGGCCGGTACTGGTGCCGCTCATCTCCTCATGTGAAGGCAGCTGCTCCCTCGGTCTGTGCTGCGCTGCTCCCGGGGGCTGGAAGAAGGTGAGTGCCCGGGGATTGAGCAGCCTCCCCATGTGACTGCATAGAAGGAGTGGTGGGGCAGCTGCATATAGAGGAATTTATCTTTGCATATTCCTCCTGCAGCCTGATTCTCCTCCTCTCCCTTCTGCAGGCATTCAGCGGTTGCCCCTCCTATCTAACTTCTTTTTTCTTTTGCTGGCCCCCCAGTGCTCTTCAGCCCCCTCTCTCCAGCCCCCCCCCAGTGCTCTTCAGTCCCCCCCCCCCCTCTCCAGCCCCCCATGTGAAGATATCATGGGCACCTACAGATGTGGCATTTGTAGAGCATGTACTATGTGGGTACATATTGCAGTCTCTATTCACCTAATTGTCATGTTTAAAACTCATATGGCCATGAACAAGATATTATAAAAACTTTTAAAAAACTATAAAAACTAAATTAAAATAATTTACCTACTTGAAGGTAATCTATTATTGATTTATTATATTGATTAATGTCTGACATGACATTTCATCCTTGTCAAAGATCAAATTATTTTAATTTAGTTTTTATAGTTTTTTTTATAGTTTTTCAAAAGTTTTTATAATATCTTGTTCATGGCCATATGAGTTTTAAACATGACAATTAGGTGAATGGAGACTGCAGTATGTAGCCATGCTTTAAATATGCCCCATCTGAAGGTGTCCATGATATCTTCACAATCTATTTTCTACATGAGCCAGGCTAGCTCAAGAGCATTTCCACATGCAGAATGCAGACTATGTTAGTTTGCCTGTATAATGCCCACCTCGCTGTAGGTATAATTGTGCCCATGTTACAAATCTCACCCTATGCACAGTATGCAGAATAAGCAAGCATGCCCATGAAATTCCATCCCTTATATCCTTTCTAAAACTGTACCTTATATGAACCGGGCTAGATGAATATAGGGCACCCACCTATACCATGCTGGCTCTGATAGGTTGCTCAACCAAAGCCACCCTTTACATGTCTGTAGGTATCGTCGTTGCCATCTAGACAACCTGTGTCCTATATGTGCTGTTCTAGCTAAACAGGGTACTCACACTATGTAGACGACAAGTTGCCCGTCCAATGCCACCCCTTTTCTGTGTGTAGATGTCACATGTGGTCCATGTTACTTAGACAATCTGTGCCATATATGAGCCAGTGGTGCACACAATATTCACTCAAACCATTTAGACTATGCCAGTTTGATACCCTTTTCTTGTCTATAGGTGTCATTCTAGTCCATCTTATCTTGACAACCCACCCCCTATATTGGCCAGCATAGCAGTTCCCACCCACACAAAACAGACTACACCAGTTTTGCCATACAATGCCACCCTTGTCCTATCCGTAGGTGTTATTGTGGTCCATAATACCTAGACAATATGTTCCCTATATGAGCAAAGATAGCTGCACAGTTCAACTATGATGCCATACTACTGTACACAGCCTGAGCCCTGGAATACTTCCAATTTAAATATGAGGCCTGTTGGCTGTGTTAATACTGTCTTAGTTATATATGCATACTGTAATACAAAAAAAAAATTCCGGGGGGTGCCGGGGGGGGGGGGGCTCTGCGGTTTATGTGGACGCAAGTAGCTGGTCTTGCCTAGGGTGCAAAATAGTCTAGCACCAGCCCTGCTAATGCCCCTTTCACATGAGTGGTGCGATCGGGTCTGCCTGTCCATTTTTTAGGCTGACCCAATTGGATTCTCCATTCTTCTCTATGGAGTGGCAGATGCGAACAGATTTTTATCCGTTTTCCCAGAGGTTACTATCTTAAAGCTTAATTCAACGAAACCTAAAAATTCCCATTTGTAATGGGGCTGTGGCTCAGTTAGTCTAGGGGCTGTGAAAAGCAGTTTTACTTATCTGATCCTCCGCTACCCCAGTAAATGGTGCTCCTATGCAGTGGCGTAGCGTGGGTTGTCAGCACCCGGGGCAAGGCAAGTAATTTGCGCCCCCTAACCCGCGGGATTTTAGCACTCGAGTCTCTTTCACTAGATTAGTTAAAGAAACCCTTACCCCCTAGGCACATGTATTGTTTGTTATGAAAATACTGATGTATTTAAAGTAAAATGCATCTAAATACAAGTTTGAATGACCAGCGTGCCCCCTTTCAAAGTAAAATGCATCTAAATACAAGTTTGAATGACCAGCGTGCCCCCTTTCAATGCAGAGAGACCAACGTGTCCCCTTTCAATGCAGAATGACCAGGGTGCCCCCTTTCAATGCAGAATGACCAGCGTGCCCCCTTTCAATGCAGAATGACCAGCGTGCCCCCTTTCAATGCAGAGGGACCAGCGTGCCCCCTTTCAATGCAGAATGACCAGTGTGCCCCCATTCAATGCAGAGAGACCAGCGTGCCCCCATTCAATGCAGAATGACCAGCGTGCCCCCTTTCAATGCAGAATGACCAGTGTGCCCCCATTCAATGCAGAGAGAACAGAGTGCCCCCTTTCAATGCAGAATGTCCAGAGTGCCCCCATTCAATGCAGAGAGACCAGCATGCCCCCTTTAAATGCAGAGTGACCAGCGTGCCCCATTTCAATGCAGAATGACCAGTGTGCCCCCTTTCAATGCAGAGTGACCAGCGTGCCCCCTTTCAATGCAGAGAGACCAGCATGCCCCTTTTCAATGCAGAGTGACCAGCGTGCCCCCTTTCAATGCAGACAGACCAGCGTGCCCCCTTCAATGCAAAGAGACTTACCTGCAGCGGCGGTTTCTCCTCAGTTCCCCACGTTTCCTCGAGTCCTCCCGCCTCCTCCTTTCGGCCAATCAGGAACGGGTCTCGGACCCGCTTCCTGATTGGCCAGGAGGAGGATCCATGTGACAATAGCGAATTTTCATTCGCTATTGTCACACAATGGGTGGGCTCGAGGCGCACTGCTCTGCGCCCCGGGTCACCCTTTTTTTAAGCCTATTAGAGCCTCTGGCTCTAATCAGGTGATTAAAAAAAAACCCACTCTGTGACAGTGCCAGGCTGCTGACTCACTCACTGCTAAACTGACTGAGCAGTGAGGAGAGGTGGCATAGGCAGGGCTTGGTTTGCAACGCCACCCCATCCTATACCAATGGACAGGTGAGGCACAGTCCAGCCCCTCCCCGCCCCAACCCGCCATTTTCAGCCATAGGGCGGCCGCGCTGGACATCTCCCCGCCTAAAGATGGAGGCAGCCACAGACAGTGTGTGAACTGTGTATGTCATAGTCAGACAGAGTGACACTGCGGATGCGCCCCCCAGATGTTGCGCCCGGTGCGGCCCGCCCCCCCTGCACCCCCCACGCTACGCCACTGCTCCTATGAAGGACTGTCTCTAAACCTCCTAATGTCCAGTGCAGGGCTATGGATTCTGCATCAGACTTGATGACATCTGGAGCTTAGACTGCTTGAGCATGGGGGAGAGGAGGCTGCAGGGACCAGTGCAGCAGCATAGAGGAGCATAAAATCGGGTGTGTAAATCTACTTTTCCTTGCCCCTTAGACCTAAACTAGCAGTTATCCCTTGCAGTACAAGCCCCACCCTACTGCCACAGGCACGGTCCCACTGCTAGGGAGAATTTTTAAGGTTAAGTATATAAAAATATGAGGCTTTTATTCCAGATGAACTTTTGTACAGTGCAACTATTACTACTGTTCCTGCTAACAAAGTTTAATCCATTATCCCGATGCTTGATACAAGATCTGTTGTCTCAGTACTTCCTGAGCAAATCTACCAGAAGTACAGAAGTACTTTGCAAATGAAGTAGTTATTGAACCTACTCTGAAACCACTAAATTATCCTAGGGACCCTATTTTTGTGCTTGGTCGCTTGCCAGTGACTGTAAATATTTTTCAGCTAGTATGCAAGCGGAATTCTACTTTTAAAAGAAAGGCACAGCTATACTGAGCAGGAATCATTATGTTCCATTAAAGCTACATCTACATTAAAGCTACAATTAGTGGATTTCGGTCCAGTTTGGGTGTTTTTTTGGTTACATGCCTAACATGTAGTAGATAACCAGTTGCATTATCCAGTTGTTGGATACTTTGCTTTGGTTTTACCCTATTTTTTTTGGCAAATTTTTAAAAAGCTTCTAAGGACAGAAGTTTTTATTACCTTAATGCATTCTCTGCATTAAGATAAAAATCTTTCTGCATGCAACCCCCCCCCCCCCCCGCTTTTACTTACCTGAGCCCAATCTCGATCCAGCAATGTGTACAATAGCAGAGGCTATATTTGCTCTCTCCCTCCTCATTGGCTCAGACACAGCAGCAGGAGCCATTGGCTCCTACTGTTGCCAATCACAGCCAGTGAGGAGGGAGTTTGGGGATGGAGCTAAGCCTGCTCTGTGTGTCACTGGATACACAGAGTGAGCACACTTGAGTGGCCTCATAGCATGTGGTTTGCTATGGGGGCACTTGGTGGAGGAGAGGAGCTAGGAGGGGCTGCGGGGGACCTGAGACGAGGAGGATTGGGGCTGCTCTGTGCAACTCCATTGAACAGAGCAGGTAAGTATAACATTTTTGCTATTTAAATAAAAAAAAAAAAATCAACATTTATAATCACTTTAAAGATAAAACATGTGTCACAAAGCATTAAAGTAGAACTATAGGCAAAACTTTTTTTTTTTTTATTTTGGATGAAGCAAGGAAGGGTTATAAGGGTTAAAATGTCAGATTTTTTTTCGCACCTGTGTCCCATTGCAGAGATTTCCCTTTACTTCCTGTCCCACCAAGCACGAAGTGAAAGGAAATCCCTGTAAATTAAGGGAATTCCTTGGGGATCTCCAGCTCACCAGAACTAGTGTCCCCATTGGAAGATTTCCTCTCCATTACTTTTCTGGGGACACCCCAAAATTTGGGATTCTCTTTTACTTACTCTTTTAATCATAATGGTAAACAGGACTAATAGAGAGGGTGAATCTCCCTAAAATGGGAACAGACAGCAATACAAACTGACAGGTGTTCTAATCCCTCCCCACTGTATCCAAAACTAAAAAAATATTTTGTCTTTAGTTATACTCTAATCTATTTATAACATGAACAGGCTACATAAAAAAAATCATGTTATCCAAACAAGCTTTAATATAAAATGGAAAAAGAAAAAAAGAAAATCTATAATCACATGTAATGAAACTCAAAAGAATCAGTGTGGTTTTTGGATATCTGCAGCATACCATCAGGGCGGTTATCAGCCTGACCCGTTCACATGTGCTTGTTTTCACATAAAAGTGTTATCTGGGTCCCAAGGGGTCTCTGAGGAAGCAGATTTTGAACCCTTTTTGTTGTTCAGCGAAACGCGTCAACCCCTTTGCATCTTGGCTGTATATATATTTACAGGCTTTGCTTGTCTATGAGTCAGTTATTTGTATCAATCATGATTGTATATTTGTATGTATTTTTTGATTATATAAACCAATCAACTTTAATGGAATATTAATAAAATTTATTTTTATATATGTCTTGTTTTGGCTATTAACTATTATTATTGCGCTATTCACACCCTTTAAAGTCCATTATTTTTACTAGGTAGGGTTGGCACCAATTGGCCTGGCCCATTCATATCACTGAAGCCTGTGAACCCGGAAACAAGACAGGGTAAACATGGGCTTCCGCAGAATTTTTTTCAGGGGGGGCAACATTGTAAGGCCATCCATGCTCCGCCCCATTTCAACAATGTAATGAAGGGGAGGGGCTTAGTCATTATGCTTATTTGGAGTATTTATTTTTAAAAGCAAACAGCAGCATTTATTTTTAAAGCATTTGTTAAAAAAAAAAAAAATGATCCTGTTCCCTTAAAGGATCTTATACAGCACAGTGCTTTGCTGTGTAATTTGGCCCCTTCTATCACCTAAAATACCTGTCTGATCCTGCCTGACTATGTCCTCCCCTCTGTAAACTGACCACGGTATACCAGGGTGGCTGAGCCCTGACACTGTGGTCAGTTTATGTGCCTCCGTCATCTGCAGCCCTCCTGTCCTCTCTCCCCTCTCCCTCCCTGCCTGTCTGCTCCTGTGTCAGTGCCCTCCCTCCCTTCCTGCTACTGTAATTTTATTTTAAGTTTAATTTCCCGGCTACAGTCTGTTTAATAATCCTGTGTGCCCCTGTGTCTGTGTTTTCTAAAAATAAGCCATTCTTTACAAGTTTTCAGAACGCAACTCGCCACTCATGTGACCCTCCGTCTCTCTCCTCCTCTCCTCCTCCCCTCCCGACTGACATCAGTGAGGAATCCTCGGCCCCGCCCGCTGCAGGCAGCTGTCAGATGGGGAGAGGAGAGAGACGACGATTGGCCCTCTGAAAACTGGTATAGAACGGCTTATGTATTTTTTTAGAACAAAGAAATCTGTTCCCCTGGTGGTGGGACTTTTCAGGCACTCAAATTAATTTACTAGTATAATGTACAAAAATATATTTTATTTTATTGAGAACATAATAATGAATTAATTTATTTTTTTAAAACACAAACACAGGCACACAGGATTATTCAACAGACCAGACAGGATGGTATAAAGTGGCTTAACAACTACTTGAAAGGGGGAAGTTGAGATTCCAGGGGGGGGGGGGGCATCTGCCCATGAGGGTAAAGATGGAAGCGCCTTCAGCGGAGACAGCATGCTGCTGGATTCCTTTGTTCTCAGGTATGTCTGTCATATTGTGCTAGTATGTGATGCATGCAATGCACATTATGACTTAAAGTGCCCGATGCCTATTTTTTAATTTTTTTTCTATGTGGTTCACAAGTGCTTTAATCTTACGTTACTTATCAGAGCCATGACAAATCTGCAATCACACACACACGCCATCACTCCAGCCAGTGTCATTTCCTGATTCTGTTTAGGAGAATCTTGCCATTGATATTGCAGGTGCTTTAGCAGAAGCAACTGTGGATTGCTGATTTGCTTTAACAATAATAAATGATTCCAGTAAATGGGCAAAACTTGCTTTTGTCTCAAATATAACACCTGCTACTGCAATTACATTTATGTCAACAGTCCTCAGCAGGGAGTGCACACCAAAGGAACTAGTATCTCTCAATGGGCCACAATGTGTTTCATTTGAGTTTGACTCCTTCCTGAGAGAAAGCAATATTCTGCATGGGAAATCCTCCGTTCATTACCTCCAAGCAATGGAGAGAGATTGAGAGATTCATCAGAAGCCTTAGAGAACCTCTTCATTTTGCAAACACTAAAGGGAAATCCTGGAAATGTTTTTACTACAGAGTTCTTACATGTCTACAAACTGGACATGCACAAGCACGCTACTATATGGCAGCAGTGTACTTCAGTTACAGTTAGAAAGCTTGGCTTATTGAAATGGACAATCCAAATTTCCTTAAGGCACTTGGATTAACACCAGGGCAACAAGGAGCTTACATCTGTGAATTGTCTGATGGACGCAAATGGTGTGCCAGTTGTATTGCTCCTGTTAGGCAAGGACTTTTCAAAAGTTTCATTTAATAAAGGATATGTTTCTTTTCCTACCGTAACAACCACATTAACCACTTAAAGACCAGGTCTATTTGTGACATTTGTTGCTTACAAATTAAAATCAGTATTTTTTGCTAGAAAATTACTTAGAACCCCCAAACATTACATATACATTTTTTTTTTTTCTAGCAGAGACGCTGCCCTTGCAATATTCTATGTCACATGGTATTTGTGGTCTTTCAAACGCAATTTTTATGGAAAAAATGCACTTCACTAAATTGAAAAAAAAAAAAAAGAAACAGTAAAGTCCAATTTTTTTGGTATATTGTGAAAAATTATGTTACCCAGAGTAAATAGATACCTAACATGTTATGTGTTAAAATTGCACGTACTTGTGGAACGGCGACAAATTATGGCACTTCAAAATCTCCATAGGCGAATCTTTAAAAGCGTTTTAATGGTTACCACTTTAGAGTTACAGAGGAGCTCTAACGATTGCGGCGATACCTCACCTGTGTGACTTGAACACTGTTTACCTTTGCTGGGTGACTTACGTTAGGGTTTTCTTTGGCGCGTGAGCACACAGGCTCAAGGGCACTGTAAAAAAAATGTTATTTTTTATTTTTTACACTGTCCCTTTAAAAAAAAATTCTGATCACTTTTATTGCTGTCACAAGGAATGTAAACATCCATTGTGACAGTAATAGGCAGTGGCAGGTCCCCTTTATAAAGGAATGGAGGAACCCCAAAACCCTCCTTTGCACTTCAAAGTGTTCAAAATACCAAAATCAGTGTTTTTGAATACTGTGGACTATTTTAAAAGTGGCGCCGTTGGCTGCAGAGTAAAGTGGAAGTGACATTGTGACGTTGCTTCCGGGTTACTACATCGGGGACCCAATTTGAAACCGATTACAGCTTTGTTCGGGTCTCTGCAAGTCGGCGGACAAGCCAGCTAGTCGCTTAGGGCTCCCGGTTCGACAGGAGACCCAGGCAGAGCAGCGGAAGGCGGTGGGAGTGGAGGATGTCCCCTCCCGCTGCTTGTGATAACAGCTGAGTGGATGCTTAGCCGCATCAGTTGTTATCACCTGAAAAGTGAATGTCCACTCTAAAAAATGGTACCAGGGTGATGCCTCTGGCTGCAAGCATCACCTCGATACAACCACTTCCTCAAAATGATGTACAGGTACGTGATTTTGCAGGAAGTGGTTAAAGACCAAAAACCTGAGCCACCCAGACATATATAAAGAATCAGTATGTTTCCTCCAGGTACTCCAGTTTCCTCCCACATTCCAAAGACATGCTGGTAGGTTAGTTGGTTCCTGTCTAAATTGGCCCTAGTATATGTAAACAGTATATGAATGTGAGTTAGGGACCTTAGATTGTAAGCTCCTTGAGGGCAGGGACTGATGTGCTTGTACATTAGATATATATATATATATATATATATATATATATATATATATATATATATATACAGTGCCTTGCGAAAGTATTCGGCCACCTTGAACTTTTCGACCTTTTGCCACATTTCAGGCTTCAAACATAAAGATAAAAAACTGTAATTTTTTGTGAAGAATCAACAACAAGTGGGACACAATCATGAAGTGGAACAAAATTTATTGGATATTTCAAACTTTTTTAACAAATAAAAAACTGAAAAATTGGGCGTGCAAAATTATTCAGCCCCTTTACTTTCAGTGCAGCAAACTCTCTCCAGAAGTTCAGTGAGGATCTCTGAATAATCCAATGTTGACCTAAATTACTAATGATGATAAATAGAATCCACCTGTGTGTAACCAAGTCTCCGTATAAATGCACCTGCACTGTGATAGTCTCAGAGGTCCCTTTAAAGCGCAGAGAGCATCATGAAGAACAAGGGACACACCAGGCAGGTCCGAGATACTGTTGTGGAGATGTTTACAGCCGGATTTGGATACAAAAAGATTTCCCAAGCTTTAAACATCCCAAGGAGCACTGTGCAAGTGATAATATTGAAATGGAAGGAGTATCAGACCACTGCAAATCTACGAAGACCTGGCCGTCCCTCTAAACTTTCAGCTCCTAGAAGGAGAAGACTGATCAGAGATGCAGCCAAGAGGACCATGATCACTCTGGATGAACTGCAGAGATCTACAGCTGAGGTGGGAGACTCTGTCCATAGGACATACTGCACAAATCTGGCCTTTATGGAAGAGTGGCAAGAAGAAAGCCATTTCTTAAAGATATCCATAAAAAGTGTCATTTAAAGTTTGCCACGAGCCACCTGGGAGACACACCAAACATGTGGAAGAAGGTGCTCTGGTCAGATGAAACCAAAATCGAACTTTTTGGCAACAATGCAAAACGTTATGTTTGGCGTAAAAGCAATACAGCTCATCACCCTGAATACACTATCCCCACTCTCAAACATGGTGGTGGCAGCATCATGGTTTGGGCCTGCATTTCTTCAGCAGGGACAGGGAAGATGGTTAATGCAACATGGGGTGGGAGCCTGACCAGGAGGGGAAATCAACAGGGCACTTAGTGATTAGGGTGTGCCCAGGCACACCTAGCACATCCCCTGCACACACCTATTACCTATAATAAACACACAAAAAAAACAAAAAGTCCTTTGTGGACATGGTTTTCATTCCCTTTCCTCTAGATGTCACTATTTACAGTTGCTTAATGTATAATACAGTCTATACTCTGTACAAGTTTGTTTCTGTGCCTGTTATGATCTACTCAGTAGGCTCCATGTGTTTTTTGGATGTCTGAACTTGTTAGGCAGCACTTCATCTACTCTTCCTCCCAGAATACAGGACCCAGCAACATTTACATATGATTATGTGATATAAGAAAAGAAGTCACTTTTGAAAGAAATATGTAGGTGCCGTTGCTGACCTCTTCCTAAAAATGCTTGATATTCAGCAAGCTCTAACTTTCACACTGAAGCACGCAAAGTCAGAGTAATATTAAAAGGCTTGCTATTTATCTTTGTCTGGGTCAGTGACTCAGAAGGCCACTGATCTGAATGACTGACAGGCCAATAGCATTTTCTAGAACCATCCAGCAATTGCGAAATGTTTTTTCCCAACATAGATTTCTAAAAAAGTTTTTTTAGTTGTTCTTATTTTCTTTCTTAGTTTGTTATTGCCAGATCAAAAAAAATGTAAAGAATTAATTCTGTAAGGAAAATAAATGCAGCATGCATGGTATGGGTTTTGGAGTGCAATCAGAGCTCCTATCAAGTTTCTATTGCTGTTTGAGTCCCCTCTGAGCTTACTGCTTATCCTAGTACAATGAGAGGGTGTTACTGGAACAGAAGAGACAGACTGCAATAAAAGAGATACCCTATGACTGGCTCAGGGACAACAAGTGGGTGTAATCTCACCAACGCTGGCACAGACACAGACAGCTATAAAAATGGGAGAGGTTCTAACACTTTCTGATTCTGTACAAAATAATCATTTTGGCTGGAAATGGGCTTTTAAAACATAGTATTTTGTAGGCACTGCCCATTCCTTTCTGAAGCATTGACAACCCTGCAATCAAATTTATAAAAGCAATATGAATCTTTAATTTTTGCAAATTCCCCCTATGTCAGCTGTCATTAAATGGCGGTCCAAACACGGACCAAGCAACGCTCCTGCCCGGATCGTCAGGCCGCCAGTGTACAGTGCCACGTGCACTGCTGCACTTTTGACATTTAGTCCGTTTGGTTGGCATTTATGCAAGCCTGAATTGATATTATTATTGATTGCTGCTATTCTTATATAATTTTTTCTTATTTACATTGTTTTTTTGCTGCCATCATATTTATTAAGATACTATTCGCACATAATTTGTTCTTCACTGTCAATCACTTTATCTTTTAAGAACCACAGAGGTTTGGATTGATCAGACCATCCGTTTTGGGATTATTACTTGATTTATGAATCTTTAATTTTTGCAAATTCACCCTATGTCAGCCGTCATTAAATGGCGGTCCGAACACGGACCGAGCAACGCTCCTGCCCGGATCGTCAGGCCGCCAGTGTACAGTGCCACATGCCCACTCCGCCATTCAGCAGTCATTGGTTGCTGGGACCACGGGTGCCCCTGCAACCAATGACATTGTGTGTGCGCCCCGCCCCCTGCTGCCTACTATCTTTCGGCCAGGCTGTGAGGTAAGACGTGACGTCACGTGCGCGTCCCCGCCCCCTGCTGTTTGTTATCTTGTGACTTTCACTCAGCCAGCCGCGAGGTGTGATGTGATATCCTTTAGCAAGACTCCTGGCAGAGCTCTCGCCCCCTGCAACTTGTTGCCTCTGCTGGCTCCCGCTCCCTGTCTGCCCCAAGGTATGGGGGGTGTGATATTTACAGGGGCATACTGATGGGATGTAAGGTGGCACTGTGATGGGGACACTTGATGTAAGGGGGCACTCTTATGGGGACACCTAATGTAAAGGAGCACTCTGATGGGCACACCAAATGTAAAGGGCCACTCTGATTACAACACCTAATGTAAGGAGACATCAGATGTAAATGGGCTCTTTGATGGGAATACCTGATGTAAGGGGGCAACTAGTCTGATGGGGGCACCCAATGTGATGATTTACTCTGGTAGGGGCTACTGGTGTAGGGGGGAACACTACTGGACCTCCTTGAATTTTTGTTCACTACCCCTGCTGTATGTGTTCTTAAATTGTCTTTTAACAGCTAAATTAAATGTACCGTAAGTATATCTATCAAACAATATAAACATTTTAAATGAAGGAAAATATAAGACTGTTTTTTTTTTTTTCCCCAAAAACCGTTTATATGGAATGGTACAATGTATTGTGTTAATGCAAACATTGGGTATCAACCAAAAGGGGACCCATACCTACAAATCTAAATATTATAACTGTACTGTCTGCCTTAATTTTGTAAAGCCCTGCACAGACTGCGATATATAAATCTGGTATAATAATATTTACTATATTTTTTCTTTTTTTTTGCTGCCAGAGCTGTTTTTGCTGCAACTCTGCAGAGACACAAACGTGGCATGTCAATATATAGAAATTGACAGATGCTGAAGATCCTTTGGCTGGTACAGCCCTGCAGCAGCAAGAAATACTATTACTTATCAAAGTGACAGAGTCGCTTTGCTAGTTACATCTAACTATATGACTTGACAAATCATTGGCAGGTGAAATACTGTATATGTTTGAACTCTTTTACCTGCATAAAAATTTGTGATGAATCCTCCTCTTTTGTTCTTTGACTGCAACTTTAGAGATTCCACACCAGTGCACTGCCTCCTGCCTGCAAGCCATCAAACTATTGGTGACATACAGTTGCTCGGTAGGACCCCCCCTTCTCTTCTTGTTATATAGCAAACACCCTCACAGCAAGCCTGATTTTATCTTTCATCTGGCTTCATCCAACTCCTACTATTACAATGAGATAACACACTTGACTTTACATAGAGCAGGCATTTTCCCCATCCATGTTGGATTTGCTTTATACAGAAGCTCTGTGAGTGACATATGTTATGGAGCTTAAAGCTCAACTCTGGGCAAATAAATAATTATGCCTTGCAGTTGGGCAATACAAGGACATATACTTACCCCATCCTCCAATAGGCTAGATCGGTCCCCGCAGCTTTTTCATGTGTGTTCACAGCAGGTCCGAGGCTAGGCCCACCATGTCCCTCCTGGATCAGTCTTATTTATTGCGGGTAGTTAGACAGTTTTGACAGGTTGATAAAGAAGCTGATTTGCTTTGAAATGTGTTCTTGTTACCAGGAAAGCATTGTGGTGCACCACAGATGGTTTTCTGGATGGTTCCTGGACCCTGGCAGCTCCTGTCATCTCCTTCTGCAGCGTCGGTATCTCCAGCAGCAACCATCGCTTCTCCCCAGCCTGTGGGAGGTAGACGTCCCTTGCACGGACTTTAGATTAGCTCCAGCATCCTGCTTTTTACTACACCCCATCATTTATTTGTTTATTTGTTTTGTAATATTTTTTTGGTTATCATTAATAAATCTCTATCACGTTACTGCACTATGAGATGCGCTCTCTTTTTTCTTTTTTCTTTTCACCCCCCATGCACTAGCGGTCCAGGATCCTGATGTCATGTAGACCAAAGCAGGGATCATAGCCTCATTTTGGACGTGAAGACACTGAAAAACAGTCGACTGCAGGATCAGGTAAGTAAAACTATTTTTCTTCTTACCTGGAGAAAATGAACTAGTAACCCTTGCAGTGCAGACATAGCCACTTCAAGGGATATTTTTTATCTGCCTAAAGTTGGGCTTTATTCATAATCACACTCACTGCAGTATATCTATTGTCACTGAGTAACCTATTTTAGGTGGACCTATATTTAAATTTCACGTCCTGGGGAAAGCCTTTTTGCCTTTAGTAAATCAACCTCACTGTGTTTTTGCCAGTGTCTTTTCATTTACTGTACTTGCAATTAAAAATGACCTCTGCGTGTATATTTTTCTGTAATCTTGCCATTGTGATTATAAAAGAAGATGCATAATATTTTGAAAGCTTGGTTCAAAAATGCTGGAAATATCCTTGGAAAATATGTAGGAGTCAGAGGTTTATGCACAGAACAGATGGTGTGTAAATAGCACCAGGGGATTAAAGGTTAATGGAAAACAAAGTTAGCATTCGTATCATTTTTGCAAAATGAATGGAATACAAAGATAATGTGTGCCTTTTTCCAGCCTTCATAGCTGATTCTTCCTGGCAGTCTAAAATTCTACTTTGGGAATGAATAGGAAGGATATGTTATTTATTGATATTATGCCTGGTCCTAATCACTGACTGGGCATACCCTTACTGCGTTTATTTGTTGTCGAAGCACCACTTTCCTAAACGCTAGATGGTTTTTTATGATATAAAGTTGAAAAAATATATTTCCTAGAACCTGCAGCATTATATTGATTAATGTCTTGGAATTTAGATTAGAAGGCAAGAAATACGTTTTTTTAAAAAGTATTTTTCAGGGGTTGATTAAGCTTCTGGTGCCAAACTGCGAAAAGGAAATAATCAAAGCAAATGCTACAAAAATCATGTTTGTCCAAAGGGGTTGGGGAATAATGGACAAGCATCACGTTAAAAAAGTGTATAAGATGTGTTTTGAATACAATATTTATTGACTTATAAAAGAATGAATATTCTTGGTTATATACAGGAGGTTTCAAACCAACATGAAAGAACTCAGAGTTCCAAAAATCAAAATAGTCAGTGCATGCATTTCAAATAGTCAAAATCAATGCAAAATCAATACAGAAAATAACAAGAGAAATAATTTTTAAAGGATTACAGCATATGCCAATTACAAAGATCCTTCATCAGCTAATATATACACTTAAAATGTAACTCTAGGCAGATTTAAAAGAAACAAATGAATGCAGCTATGTAATGCTTAATACATCATTTACTGTATTTTTTAAATGCTAGCAGTGAAAAAAACTAAATTTGACTTAATAACAGCCTCTTACAGTGTCTACGAGACTGAAGTGTGGGAGAAAGAAGCAATAAAAGGAACCAATCAGTTCATGTGCTAACAAAAAGCATGATGAGAGGAAGAGAAAGCAGTATGAGAGAGATGAGCTCATCACTGTGCTGCTTCTTCTTTAACTGTCAAGTCACAAGATGGAGCAGGTCTGAGATGACCTTGGCTCAAAGGATAAATGATGCTGACCATCGGAGAGCAGTCATCTAGCAGCAGGAAAAACTACTTTTGGGGAAGTTTTTTAGTTTGATGGTAAATGTATTAGCAAAATCCGGTTATGTTTTTCATTTAATAAATATTGGTTTTTATCATTTTTTTTTTTTGGGCTGGAGTACTGCTTTACTACAAAATAAGTATGGCTTCCAAAATATGCACATAATTAACATCTCTGTAGCTCAGTCTCAGCAAATTTTGTATGCTGTGGGCTTTAGAAAGTTGAAATTTATGACAACACTTCCAACAGCTTCTGAAACTGCACACAAGCTCAAAGTATAATGATGTATAGTTTTTGGGAAACACACAAAATTAAAACTATGGCAATGGATAAAGTAATATAGTTTAATAAAGAATTGTATCCTATTTTTGGAACTCAGACCAATTTGCATTTGAAGAAACTTTAAAACATTGTTGTGGATCCATACTGGTATGCACATCTTGTTACTGAGTTCAGTAATTGCTCTTTATGGTGTTATAGCCCAAGTGAACCCCATTAACTCAGTTTACTCATGGTATTTCCATATTCAAGGATAATATTATCTTTTACACACACTACTGAACAAATTCAAGGGTGGTTTCTTAAAAATAACATGAAGTCAAATCCCTTTTATAGTATCTCCAATCATCGGATCTAAAGATCCGAAGCTCTCTGAGCAGTTGTAGAGTGCACCATGGTTGGTAGATCTCTACATTCTTCATTACTGTAAGAATTGGATAGTATTTTGAACACATGTGTATGTTAACAGTGTTACATGTTTTCTATTTTATCCACCCTCTCTTTGTAACAGAAAGGATAACGGATCTTCAGTTTATCACAAAATACCTTTTTTGATAAACTGAAGATTTTGCAAACTGCTTATGACATGTCAGCATACACATGTTTCTTATTTACACAGACTCAGTTAAATACTATATGTTATACCTTGAAGCTCCTGAAGAGTGAATTAAAGACAGTAAATAGGAGATTTTTAACTTTTAGAGCTTAAAGTATTTAAGCTGAATTTGACTTTCCAGCTGGGTGGAATCTTGTGACATGATGTGCAAGTATGCATGATATAATTGCACATTGTTGAAAACATACCTCCTAATCTGTTCTCCTTTAGCACCTAAAGATCCATGTTTATTGTTGCAGCTCCATCTGCTATTGCTGCCAGCTTTTCCACTTTTTTAGGCCCAGTATCTTTGACCATTGGACATCCACATGCTGACGAATGTTAGAGTTAAGCCCCGTACACACGCAATGATTATCGGCCGACTGATTGTCCAACTTTTGTCCAGAGTTGTGTTTTGTTGGTTGGAATGTGCCTAGACTGCACACGAATTTTCTCGCCCAACAAAAATCTGCTTCTGAAGTGATGTCATGTGTTGGTTTGCTTTCTTTGTGTTCTTTCTTATCGGAGCATGCCCAGTCTTGCTCATAAGATTTTTCCCTGTCGAAATCAGTGCTAACTGCACGAAAATCGGCCGTGTTTTGACGGCCAACAAAAATTTTATTGATAAAAATTTGACGAAGGCGCCTAGCCCTAATAAAATATGTTAAAACCTGCTGCCCTTTTAATTGTTAAAAAACAATAAATAGGTATATATAGTTGGTAAAAAGGCGCTGGTGATCTTTTTATGGTGTTAAATAGAATAATTAAAAAATTATTTTTTCATACAAAACATAAATAGTGCATATGAAAACCAATGTATATAATTTAGTAAAGTGCAAATGCTATCCTTTACTTTTGCCAGAAAGTTATTGCGAATTAAATTATCCAAGTGCTTGCTAGTGCATCCACATAATAAATTTATTTATATAACATATAATATAATATAGTAAAGTGCAAGTGCTATCCTTTATTTGTGCAAGAAAATTATTGCAAATTAGATTATCCAAGTGCTTGCTAGTGCATCCACATAATAAATTAATTTATATAACATAAAATCTTATTAAATTGTGTCAAAAAAATATATATATTGTGCCCACTATTACAGTGCTCAAACAAGTGATAAAAGTGCTAATAAATATTAAATAGTCCAAGGCAATTCATGCAAAAAAAATGCTGTGTAAATTTAATTGCTTGGATCTGTAGTGCTCCAGGTGGTGGGGTGTGTCACTCGTTGCCTCTTACCAGATTGAAGCAGGTCGCAAGGACCCCCAACGCCTGTGATCCCTTTATTTAGGTGGATGAAACCTCTAATCGACTCCTTTTCCAGAATATCGTGCTCCTTTTCTTTTTTGTGCGTTACTCGCGCCTGATGACGCAAGCATAGCGAAATGCATTGTGGTCTCTGCTAAACCCGGAAGTAGGAAGCGAAGGCATTTGGAGCACAGGCTGGGACGCACGCCGACCGCCGCAAGTGAATAGGGAAATAGGAGATACAGGAGGGTGCTGCAGATCCTCGGAAAGTGTCATCCTAATACCCGCACGCTACTAACTGCCCAATTGCCTAGTGCCAGGAGGGCACAACTAAATGTAAGAAGCCAACTATATATTTTTTGTGTATTTTATTAAAACAAACAGTATTACACTATTTTTGGCTATCTTATGTGTCTTTATGTACGAGTAACGCACAAAAAAAGAAAAGGAGCACGATATTCTGGAAAAGGAGTCGATTAGAGGTTTGATCCACCTAAATAAAGGGATCACAGGCGTTGGGGGTCCTTGCGACCTGCTTCAATCTGGTAAGAGGCAACGAGTGACACACCCCACCACCTGGAGCACTACAGATCCAAGCAATTAAATTTACACAGCATTGTTTTTGCATGAATTGTCTTGGACTATTTAATATTTATTAGCACTTTTATCACTTGTTTGAGCACTGTAATAGTGGGCACAATATATATATATTTTTTGACACAATTTAATAAGATTTTATGTTATATAAATTAATTTATTATGTGGATGCACTAGCAAGCACTTGGATAATCTAATTTGCAATAATTTTCTTGCACAAGTAAAGGATAGCACTTGCACTTTACTATATTATATTATATATAAATTAATTTATTATGTGGATGCACTAGCAAGCACTTGGATAATTTAATTCGCAATAACTTTCTGGCAAAAGTAAAGGATAGCATTTGCACTTTACTAAATTATATACATTGGTTTTCATATGCACTATTTATGTTTTGTATGAAAAAATAATTTTTTAATTATTCTATTTAACACCATAAAAAGATCACCAGCGCCTTTTTACCAACTATATATAACAAAAATTTTATAGTCTGCACACCAGATTTTTTTCGGCTGAAAAGTCGGAGTCGGTTGTCGGAAGCATCATACTAACAAGCCGAAAATCGGCAGATCGGACGTTGGACGAAAATTCCCTGCCAATTTTCGATGCGTGTGTACGGGGCTTTAGACTATTCTGGCACTTAACTCCATTCTTTAGATCTTACAGATGATGGGAGTGGGCAGGGAGTGTATCCCGCACTGCACAATGCCCACATGCTGTGTACGCACACTAGGACAGGGGTATTGAATTAAAATTCATGGAGGTCCGATTAGTAAAATTTTCTTCCAGCAGAGGTCCAGATTGCATTTTTGTGTGATGACTTGGATTCTTTACATCACAGCCCAGGCTGTGCAGGCACAACAGCCCATTCGTTTTCTGCTGGGAAAAAGCCCTGGCACCTTTTTAAAAATGCAGTTGCATGGAAACTGCATGGTGCGTTTGCACCATGCAATTTCCATGT
Source organism: Pelophylax lessonae (assembly GCF_965119305.1). Lineage (NCBI taxonomy): Eukaryota > Metazoa > Chordata > Amphibia > Anura > Ranidae > Pelophylax > Pelophylax lessonae. The sequence continues at coordinate 331,093,563 of NC_138771.1, read as the reverse complement.
GCGGGAAACTGCACCTTGTATTTCATTGCATTTATGAGTCAGTGGTACCCCTGCACGTTTTCTGTGCAGCTGCTTATCCCTCTTCACATCTTCCCCACCCTTCACATCTTCCACACCACAGCACTGTACTCCTTTACATCACCACCCCCCCACACACAGCACTTTCCCCCTTCACATCACCGCCCCCCCCTCACACAGCACTGTCCCCCTTCACATCATCACCCCCCCCACAGCTCTGTCCTCCTTCACATCACCACACACAGCACTGTCCCCCTTCACATCACCCCCCCCCACACAGCTCTGTCCCCCTTCACATCACTACACACAGCACTGTTTCCCTTCACATCACCACCCACAGCACTGTCCCCCTTCACATCATCACCCCCCCCACAGCTCTGTCCTCCTTCACATCACCACACACAGCACTGTCCCCCTTCACATCACCCCCCCCCCCACACAGCTCTGTCCCCCTTCACATCACTACACACAGCACTGTTTCCCTTCACATCACCACCCACATCACTGTCCCCCTTCACATCACCCCCCCCCCCCACAAACAGCACTGTCCCTCTCACATCACTCCAACAGCACTGTCCCTCTCACATCCCCCCCACAGCACTACCCCCCCCACACACACACCACTGCCCCCGTAACATATCACCCCCACAGCACTGCCCCTTTCACACCCTCCAACAGCACTGTCCCCCTTTGAATCACCCCTACACACATACACAGCACTGCCCTGTTAACACACACCCCCAAAGCACTACCCCCTTCACCTCCCCCCCCACAACACTGCTTCTTTCACATACCCCCCCCACACACACACAGCACTGTCCCCCTTTACATCACCCCCCCACACCCCCCCCCCCACACACACACGCAGCACTACCCTCTTAACATATCACCCCCACAGCACTGCCCCATTCACCTCCCCACCACAGCATTGCTCCCCTTTACATGAATCCCCACACACCACACTACCCCCCTGTACATGGCCCCTGCTCTCCATCCTTCACAAAATCACAGCCATGTCCTCCCTTCACTCTCCTACCTTACACAGAGTAAAGAGCAGGTGGCGGGACAATCTTGAACCAAAGGCAGAGGAGTAGCATCATTGCATGGAGAGAGGCAGCCGACTGTATGACTCCCAGCCAATCACCTCCTGCCTCCCAGCAGCCAATCACCTCCGCCTCCCCAATCACCTCTAACGTGAAAAGTTAATTCAGGCAGCTGCCTCTCTCCATGCAATGCCGGTCCCGCCCCCAGTCCAGAACCGTCTCGCCTCCGGCCACCGGCCCTGCACTGCTAATAACAGCGGCAGAGGATGGGAAGAAAACCAGCAGCTGTTCGCGGCGGTCCTGATAGATCAGTAGCTCGGGCCAGACGCGGACTGCGGGCCTCCATTTAGTGATGCCCATACTAGGAGGAATAATTATTTTTAACAGGGACAAGTCACTTCTACCATAAAACTCTAGCTGCCATAATGTTTTCAGAATTTAATTTCACTTTAATTGTAGTAATGCAGTGATTTATTTAATTTATAGCCACAAAAAAATGCTCTGACCTGTCTGAAAATACAACAGTATGATATGGTGGAAAACGACTGTTAGGGTGTAGTTTGGCAGGTGAGATTGGATCACAGGATCATAAAAGATATAAGTGTCACCTAGGTTTTCACCCATACAGGGTGAATGGCTCCAGGATATGTGTCACACGTAGAGAAAACATGCTTGTTGCTTCTCTCTAGGCTTGGTTTTGGAGTTGGGTACTGGTGCTTGACGACTTCATAGAGACTTGGGATGGATGAAGTTCCTAACCCTAGGTCCAGTTTGGGACTTCACCCTGCCCTGGAGTCTGTGTGGCTGCAAGGTAGTAGCTAAAGTTGGTGCATGTGTACACAAGAGTATCGAGTACTGTTTGGAGGAACAGACAAGGGCCTAAGTTTGATCAGCATCCCTGCAGGTTGAAACCAAGAGGCTGGTAAAGTATTTTGTTTTGTCCATAAAAGAGAAAGCTTGAATCACCCCTTCAAGGGTAACCCTTTTGTGTTAATTGAACTTATTATTAAAAGTAAAGCCCTTTAACCACTTGCAGACCGCTCCACGTAGATTTAATGCAGCAGGGCAGCTCGGCTGAGCATAATCCTGTATATCTACCTGATTATGTGCATGTGGTTTTAGCGGCTTGTGTGCGCCGCCGGAGCCGTGCTTCCGCTGTGATTAGACACAGTGGGAGGCAGACCGCGGGAGGAGCGGGCTCGATCACTGCTGGCCTCCCATGATCTTCGGCAAAACTGACAGGAGACCTGTCTGGAATGTAAACAATGTAAGATGGCTCTCCTGTTAGAGAGGCAGGGAAAGATCGTGTGATTCAGCTAAGCTGAGCTGAATCACCGATCTCTCTCTGCCTCTGTTAAATCCACCCCCCCCCCCCCACAGTTAGTAAGCATATATAGGGAACACATTTAACTCCTTGATCACCTCCAGTGTTAACCCCTTCCCTGCCAGTGTCATTTATACAGTAACAGTACATATTTTTAGCACTGATTACTGTAATGTCAGTGGCCCCCCTAAAGTGTCAAAAAGGTTAGTTGGGGGTCCGATCTGTCCTCCGCAACGTTGCAGTCCCGCTAAAAATCATTGATCCCCGCCATTACTAATAAAAAAAATAAAAAGTTCATAAATCTATCCCGTAGTTTGTAAACGCTATAAGTTTTGCGCAAACCAATTATACACTTTTTGGGATTTTTTTTACCAAAAATATGTAGCCGAATACAAATTGGCCTAAACTGATTAAAAAAAATTAGATTTTTAAAATGTTATTATTGGGAATGTTTTATAGCAGAAAGTAGAAAATATTGGTGTTTATTCAAAATTGATGCACTTTTTTGTTTATAGCGCAAAAACGAAAAACCACAAAGGTGATCAAATACCCCCAAAAGAAAGCTCTATTTGTGGGGAAAAACGGACATCAATTGTAATTGGGTACAGCCTCACACGACCGGGCAATTGTCAGTTAAAGCAACGCAGTGCTGAATCGCAAATAATGCACGGGTTATTAGGGAGTAAAATCTTCCAGAGCTGAAGTGGTTAAAAAAGATTTTGGCGCATAGCCTAGTCTTTAAAAACTCTTGAAGCTAATTCCCACATCTGCTAAAATGAAATAGGTTATAAAATTGGCCAGTGGGTTAACATAAAAAGCAACCAGCTTTTTTAAGGTTAACAATGGCTATACATTTCTCTCATTAAAGGTTTACTTTAATCTAGTTTTGCTTTTGTGAAAGTAAAATAAAATATAATTTTTGTACAAAAAAACACATGCGTCATGTATTTAATGCATCAAATTACATTAAATTAGATTTTGCACAGCTTTAATTACTCCTCAACATTTCATGCTAATTACATTTATAAACAAATGGAAAACTAGCATGCAATGATTCGTGATTATTACTAATAATACAGTCCACATATTATCCAATAATACCAACTTTATGTGTCCTCAAAAAATGTTGGCACAGGCTCAAAAAAAAAAAAGCATAAACAGGAAAATCTAAAGTTTAATTTATTTCAATAAAACCCCACTAGGGAAATTATATTTCTCATAAAATCAATACATAAAAATCAAATGGTCTGAAAAAGGAATAACGGGAAGCATACAGGCATAGAGAAGATTTCTCCCCACTTACTGTACCAGTGACAGTGGTTTCTCCAAATTGGAAATGAGGAAAAATCTGTGACTTCAGCTGGGACAGGTACAATAACATAGTGAAAACAAAAACTCAACAGATATAAAAGATCAGTTGAAAAAAATATATAATCTTATTTGATTGAGATCTGGTGACTGTGGAGGCCATTGGAGTACAGTGAACTCATTGTCAAATTCAATAAACCAGTTTAGGATGATTTGAGCTTTGTGACATGGTGCATTATTCTGCTGGAAGTAGCTATCAGAAGATGGATACACTGTAGTCATAAAGGGATTGACATGGTCAGCAACAATACCCAGGTAGGCTGCAGTAAACATAGGGAGAGCAGCACAACTGCGGGCTGTGTGTGTGCTTGCTTTTCCTGTCTCCTGCTGTGTAAAGAATAAGAATAATAAGAGTGGTGGGCTTTATGCCCTTCAGCTGGCTCTCTTCTTTCACTTTTGTGCTGCTGAGCACTTCTGTGTAATTGAGGATTGCCCCGCTGCCCCCCCCCCTCGCTGGTACGCTGTGAGTAGAGAAGGCTCTATGTTAATCCCCCCGCTCTCTCTTGCAATTCAGCCAATCCAGAGGAAGGAGGGATTGATCCCATAAGAGATCATGGTATATATATATAGATACTGCTCAGTACAAGTGAATGGAGGGTAATTGCTGCAAAACATTAATACCCTGCTTAAAAAAGGAGGACAGATTCATTTCTTACTTTATAAATTTGCGGAGAGCTGGGAGAACATTGTGGGGAGCCAGGCAGTGTGGACGTGCACTGTGGTGCAAAGACCAGAGCTGAAGAGAGACCTGTTGCTTCACCAGTGAGAGACTGTGCCTTGTGAAGACCTGATCGCAAGGACTGAAGCTTTTGGGACAACTGATAGCTAAGGGTACTGAATCTGATTCATTGCACACTGGGAGTGGAACTACTGAGTTTAACCTTTTGCTGCCCATCGTTAATGCAAGCTTTGACTGCTCTTACCTATCAGCCCATCAGCCATCTCTTGTGTACAGTCTTAAAGCGACAGCTAAATGTGCACCACCTACAGAAGGGCCCCAATGAAATCGGCTAACACTGACTTTTAGGCATCAGGTACTTGTAGTAATCTCCAGGGGTACCCTTTGTCAGAAGCGCATACTGTTCACCCAACCACTATTAAGCTGTATGCATAGAGTGCACTCAGGAACACGATGAGAGTATTTGGATACAGCCAAATCTAGATCCCCAAATACATCTCACAGCTCGATTGGATCCAACTTTTCAAGAGAAAGTTCTCCTGGCAACAAACAACACCAAAAAGGAAGAAAAAAAGAATGAGACGTGGGAGGACAAGTAGAGAAGTAAAATTACAGGAAATATCCCAGGAGAATGAGGAAACAAAAGGAATAGGTACTGCTATAATAATGTACTCAATTTATCATCTGTGACTTGTCAGACAACGAAGTTTCCCTATTATTGAAAGGCTTATCTTTTGCCCCTACACACCAGTTTCCACCATCCTGGATGTTAATCGATTTATTAAAAACCTCATCCTGAGAAAACATTTCTTCCAAGAGATGGTGGAGGGAGATTATACACCAAACACACCACAATAAGAGGATTGTTCCTCTTCTTCTTTTTTATTTAATAATTTAACTACATTATCTGCCTGAGAATCTCTGCTATGTGAATCTGATAAAGGGTCTTATAGTTACATAGTTACATAGTTAGTGAGGTTGAAAAAAGACATCAGTCCATCCAGTTCAACCTATGATGTGTGTGTGTTTGCTTTTAACCGTACATTTTTTGAAACTATCAATGCTCCCAGCCGATACGACTGCTTGTGGAAGAGAATTCCACATCCCTACCGCTCTTACAGTGAAGAACCCCTTGCGCATTTTAAGGTTAAACCGCCTTTCCTCTAGTTTTAGTGAGTGGCCACGTGTCTTATTGTATCTCCTCTCTCTGAATAGTTTGTTCCTTATGCTAGGGTCGCCAGTACAGTATTTGTACATTGATATCATATCCCCCCTCAATCGTCTCTTCTCTAGAGAGAATAGGTTCAGTGCTTGTAGTCTTTCCTCATAGCTGATGTCCTCCATCCCCCTAATTATTTTTGTTGCCCTTCTCTGGACTCTTTCCAGTTCCAGCACATCCTTCCTGAGGACCGGTGCCCAGAACTGGACAGCATACTCCAAATGTGGCCGGACCAGGGTCTTGTAGAGTGGGAGAATAATCTCTTTATTTCTGGAGTGAATCCCCTTTTTTATACATCCCAGTATTCTGTTGGCTTTGCTTGCAGCGGCTTGGCATTGCATGCCACTGCCAAGCCTGTTGTCTACCAGTACCCCCAAGTCTTTTTCCATCCTAGACTCACCCAGAGGTTCCCCCCCCTAGTGAGTAGCTTGCTTTCTGGTTTCTGGCACCCAAGTGCATTACTTTACATTTTTCAACATTAAACCTCATCTGCCATGTAGTTGCCCACCCCGTTATTTTGTTCAGGTCCGCTTGTATAGTTACATAGTTAGTGAAGAGCCTCATTTCTATTGGTGACAAATATTTTTACCCAATACAGGCAAGGAATGAAGTCATAGATTCATTTCAGCTTATTGTTGAAAAGGAGTTGAATGAACTGAAGAAGCCATCAGGATAATACCCTGCACGATTCAATCTGAATAAAGCAGAGTATGCAGCCTTTCAGGCTTTGAAGAAAAGAAGTGAGATAACAATACGTCAGGCTAATAAGGGTGGTGTGTGGTGGTGGTACTAGATACTGAGAGTTATAAATTGGAGGCTTTGAGATAATTGAGTAATGCTGGCATGTACAGATTAGTCATTTAATTTTACCATACAGTGAAAGTTGTTGCAGCTCTTAGATGACGGTAGGGATATGGGTGCAATAGACTAGAAAATCTCTGATTTTTTATATGTGGACAAGCCTGTTGTGCCCATATTCCACCACCTACCTAAGATCCAGAATCAACAAGCTCCAGCCCAGGGTCACTTGATAGTGGCAGGTATCGGGTCCCTGCTGGAGTGATTGGGTCGATGAACATTTACAACCTCTTGTCAAACATTTGCCTGGCTTTCCTAGGGATACTGGACACCTTTTAGCCCATATCAAGGAAATCAACTAGTTATCCACCTATAATTGGGTCACAGTGTAAAATCATTATATTCTCGCTTACCACACGACCTAGCCATCGTAATATTCAAACATAATCTTTTACGATATAGTAATTATAGCCAGGAATTTTGTGAATTTTTTGAATTTTGTGAACATGTCTATAAAACTTCACCACAAAAATGTATAGAAAACTATGGGTTGGAAATTCTCTGCTACTGACCACTAGCTGCCATTCCTCACACACACTGTTCGGGCTTTGCCTGTGGGGGAGTTTGTTAGAGCAAAGAGGAATTGTTCCCTCACAAGAAAACTATACACAAGAATGCAACATTGTTTCAAACAGATTAAGAGAATGTAAATACAGTGAGCCTTTGATTATTAGAGGCAGACAGGTAGCTGACAAGAAGGACCATGACTCTCTGATTAGTGGTTTCCCCATCTGTAGAGATAAAAAGCAGCACCTTTGCAGGAAAGGAAAAGGTATACATTTTGTAACCACCTATTCAATACAATATGATTGTAGTGTAGTAGTTAATATTATAAAATGTTGCCTCCCCAAACTATATGCAGATAAAACACTTCATGGGATTCTGCAACAGGGCTGCTTTTTCTCTAGCAGGAAAGCTCCCACTTTGGATGCCATGCTGTCCCCATCTCTTTTTCGTTCCCACAGCCCCAAGCTTCCAATTCATGGCTGGGAAAAGTAGGATAGTATAAATGTGGGTTTACCACATGTAAGCAGTGCATAAGCCATAAGAAAAGCAAGCATGTCACCTCTCTTTCCATAGGGAGATCTTATTCTATCAGGAACTATATTAACTGCAGCTCCAAGATGGCTATTTATGTTATCGAGTGTAGTATTTGTTAGTTGCAGTATGTTTGTTGCACCATCCGTAATTTAAGAATAAGACTATCAGAACAATATCTCGAATGTTTCCAAACATTTTAGGGAGATACACTCAGGGAACCTTAAATCCTTTTCTTTCTTTGGTTTGGAACAGGTTAAAAAAAAAGCCAGATTAGGAGACACACACTGCATCTTATTACAACGTGAGGTGTGGTGGATACACAATCTCCATATCAGTGCACCAAGTGGATGAACAATAGAATGGACATTAAGCTTTTTTTTTTTTAAAGGATTACATATATTTGGCATATTTATGGTTAATGTTGTTTCTGTCTCCACAACGTGTGTTTTTCTTTGTCTTTCTTTCTTGGCCTGGCTTCATCATCCCACCTGTGTTTTCAATTTATCTTAATTGTAATTAAGAATATACTGCCCCTAATTGTTAGGGCTGTTTTTGTATCTACTTAAGTCTGATTTTATCATATTTCTGTATGCTATGAGTAAGGCTACGGATGAAACGCGTTAGCATTTGTCATGTTGTAACTGCTGGAAATGCTGGAATAAATTGCATAAAGAAGAAGCATTCGTGTAACGGCCTTTTGCTGTCATGTGGAAGTAGTTGGACGTTACAACCTGAGCACCGACACTCAGCTCCACATCCATTTTACTTTGCTGTAGAGCTAGGGTGAGTCTGTATCTATCCCAAAGTCGGCAATGGGGCAGAGTAACAGTGTTACTCCGCCTGCAATGGAAGCGGAGGACCTATGGCAGATGCAGCAAGTGCTGACATACCTTGATGTTCCTGTTTCTGCACGGGACGATCTTGGTCTGTCCAGCAGTCGGATGAGGGTACGAGAGATGGAGAAGTCGGCTCATCTCTCCAGCCACAGATTACAGAATGCATGGAGTTAATTGATTTTTTCATCAAAGGATGTAACATTTACTGAACTTTAAACTGAAGTGCTGACAACAGGGCAAAGCTCTGCTAGCCTCTGCCCAGCACAGGTAACATCTTCTGGGTTTTAGGGACAGGAGATGGTGAACCTCTATCTCCAGACATTAGTTCCAGAGACTGGGGATTTATTAGATTTTTCTGTTGAGGAGGAACAACCCAGTGAGCCTACAGCAGAAGAGCGGGCATCCAGGCATAGCGCTGCTGAACTCTGCCCGCAAACAATTGGTGACCCTGGAAGATGTGTGCAAGGTCACTGACTTTTCAGTTTACTTCCCTGTGGAGCAGCTGGTATCAGGGAAGAACATCACTGAGCTCTGCCCAGCACCAACAGCAGCTTCAGCCTTCCTGAGAGAAGAGGAAGCCAGCCTTTCCTCCAAAACACTGACAGAGACACGGGATTTCCTGCCAGCAGTATCTGTAGAGTTACAAGAAACTTCTCCAGCTGAAGTGCTGAAAACCGGACAGAGGGTCCAGGACCTCTGCCCCACACCCACAGGAGTTCCGGACGCTCAGCGTGAGAAAATAGCGGTCACTCGCCAGCAGCAGATCGGAATCCAGGGGAGAAGGGAGAGGAGGTGTTCGTCCTCCCTCCCCAATGGCAGTGTGACTTAGAAGCAAAGTAAGTCGACCTCGCTCCACAGCGGTAGTCTAGGAGTCTGGGAGACGAGGCAACCGCCTCATCTCCTCAATGGCAGATCCACATTTTAGGAGAGGAGGTGGTTGTCCTCCCTCCCCAACAACCAGCCAACATGGAGGAAATGGTCTTCTCTCCCCAGCAAGGATCTGTGCACCTGGGAGACAGTGATAGAGAAATGTAATCTCAGCAGCCAGATGAGGGAACTGGAGATGAAGCAAGCGGCTCATCTCCCCAACGGCAGCTACACAGTTTGGGAGAGAAAGAGGTCATCTTCCTCCCCAGCAGCAGATCTACAGTCTGGGAGTGGAGGAAGCCGGCCTCCGTCCCCAGCGGTTAGCCTGGAGCGGATGATGTGGCGTCCCCAGCAGGAGTGCTGACAACAGGGCAGAGGGCTACCAACCTCTGCCCGGTACTAGCAACAACTACAGAGTTCCAAGGAGCTGTGGCAGTCAGTCCCTCTCCCAAGCATCAGACTGAGCCCCGGAATGGTAAAAACCACCCAGATGAAGTGCTGGCAGCCAGACAGAGAGTCAATGACCTATGTCACACACCTACTGATGACAACTATTCCCTGCAGCCAAGAATGGAGATCATGAGGACTGACTATGTGAGTTTACTCTGCCCAACTAATGCATGCCCAAACCAGGTAGAGGTCTAGGACCTTGTTGGTCGATTTTTTAAGTGGGGAGAAAATGTAAAAGACTCACCCGAGACAGAGGCTTTTGGAGGGGACTGCATGCTAGCCTCTTGCCTACTGACTATGGGCCCTGGCTTTTAAGGGAATACTACTCTTTGTGAGGTGTATGCTGGGGGGACCCTTGGAGTGGTAATGTTACTTTGTATTCAAGTCCATATCTCCCAAAGACACACAGACTATGGGAATCTAGGCCCAGGATCCATGTTAAAGGCTTAGCTTGTACATTACTAGCCATGACTGCTGGGAAACTCATAGCAGATGGTAATCTCATCAATTCAAGCGATCTGTCTTATACCCATTGTAAATTGTGCTAATTACCACACCTATTGTCTGCTAGCAAACTACTGTGGGAATAGGTTTATACTTGTAATAATGTGTACAGTATTGTACATTGTGAGCTTGATGCTGGCAGATCTGTTGCTGGTGGTCTCCTGCTATTGTCTGAAGGTGTTGTGTGTTTCTACTTGTGATAATGAGTAATGTACCTTGTGACCTTGTGCCCTGGCAGTCTGACCTGGAGTGATATAATCAAAGCATTGTCTAGGTGTGGATTCCCATTCACCTATTGTTTCTTTCTGGTGGCTAATTTATTAACTCTTGGAGGATCCTATATTTTTTCAAAATTGACATACAGCTGTCATCTGAGCTCTTTTCCAGCCTGTCTGGAGGGAAACATCAGCAGGAGGAGTTTCTAGTCCTCTGCTGCCAATCACAAATTAAAAACAGAGGAAATATATATATAATTATTATCAAATAAAAGTTTTAAATCAAACTACAAATATGTATTTGAACTCAGATCTTCATTATTTTTATGCAAGAACATGGTGTGAGCTATCTAGGATGAGATTCAGCCAATCACAGCCTTTTTCACACCCCTCCAGCCTCTCTCGATTCCTTCTATGTGCTTAGAATTACAGGGAGGTGATGCCTCCATCAATCAACATGTAATATTCTGCCCCATTGTGCTTAGCTGTTTAGTGGGCATGGAAGGGGTGGGCTTTCATTTATCAGTGTGTATATGGCCACATGTGAATCCATAGTCATGTGGGCTGTACAGATAAGAAAACAGAGGAAATGAATAGCTTAGAAGGGAACTGAAACTGGAGGATGCTCAGTAGATGTGGCAACGGCTGGTCTACACAATCTCAGGCTGCAGCGGGGACACAGACAAGGGAGGAGAGAGAAGGAAGTGAGAAGGGGGATTGAGCGGGAATGGGAGAGGGTGATATGAGGGGTGAGAGAGAGAGGAGGGAAAAAGATAGAGAGGTGAGAGAGAGAGGGGGGAAAGAGAGAGAGAGTGGTGAGAGAGAGGGGGGTGAGAGAGAGGGGGGTAATAGAGAGTCAGAGAGGGGGTAAGAGAGAGAAGGGTGAGATGAGAGGGGGGTAAGGGTGAGAAAGAGGGATGAGAGTGGGGGTAAGAGAGAGAGGGGTGAGAGGGGTTGAAAGAAAGAGAGAGTTGGGCGTGAGAGGGAGAGAGAGAGAAAAATGACAGAGTGACAGAACGGGAGAGAGAGAGGGGGGTAATTGACTGGAGGCAGGGTGTTCAGTATGTCTACTACTCCCAATTATGGCCCTGCCCCCATTATGAGGTAATGTGCCCCTGAGGTAATGAGCACACAACCCCCCCTAGGACACATAGAGGGTCTCCCATTATGGTACAATGCCCCCCCAGAAAATACAGATGGCCCCCTACTAAATAAAATAAATACAGACCCCCCTCACACAGGTCTCCCCTCAGTTGGGTCTCTTCCCAATTTGGGGTAGAAGGTGGGCTCTCTCAGGCTCTCACACTCCGGTTCTCAGCTCTCCAATTACACACAGACCGCCCCCCCCCCTTCCTCCCGCTGGTACACCCTGAATTCTCTCTCTGGTCCGGGGAAGTATCTGCCGCTAGACAATATTTATGCAGCTACTTTGTGAATATTTCAATAAAATAATTCAGAAAAGCAGAGATTGGAATGCAGCTCTCATTTATCCATTTACGTTTATAATGATTGAAGATGGGCTTCTATGAGCAAGCACCTTATTAGCCTGTAGACAAAGCAGAGGAGCAGGTCCGGAGCAGTGCTGGGGGTTTTAAGATGCTTTAACATATAGGGGTTGATTTACTAAACACAAATATGCCATTCATTTTGCAAGGCAATTTTCCCCAGAGCTTAGTGAATGTGGTAACATTTCACTTTGCAAAGAATCCCCAATCATATGCAAGGAAAATAAAAAAACAACATTTTTGCTTGCACATGATTAGATGGTGGAGGTCAGCAGGGCTTCTCCTCATTCACTAAGCCTTTAGTAAATCAACCCCAAAATCTGCGTTTGGATTTTGTCCCTTGATACATGCACATGCAAGGTCAAAAATCTAGCTGCTAAGCTGCTTTTGTATAAAAAGTGTGCTAAACAGAAATTTTCTTTTTTTTTTTTCCCCCATAGCCAATCTTGCTTTATTATTAACTTGGCACTGTGGAAAAGAAACATGTAAGTAGATTGGTTCTTCATTTTTCATATATCAGCCCTTTCTCTGTGCTAGTAACAAGCAAATAGTGTGATTTTCAAATCAATCATGTAACAAAGTGTTATGGGTTATAATAGGCTAGAGCGGAGGTCAGCAACCCATAGGCTGCGATCTACCGGTAGATTGTGGACAGGTAACTGGTAGATCTTGATCTGGGCTTGCTGACCCACCATCCCAGAGCTTTAAACAGAGTGCAATACACAGGGACTACTTGTAAAGTTGGAGCTGTAGAAGGGAGCCAGAGTCACACAAGCCGATGTCTTCCCTGTAGTACTGGCTTCTGTCCCATGAGGAGTGATACCAACTGCACCACACATCTAATCCCAACTAGCGGTCTCCAGAGTGGTGCAAGCAGCAGGAAGAAGAGATCTTCAGGTCAGTGTAAAGCAATACAGTACAATACAATAGTAGAGGGCTGCTTTCACACTGATGTGCTGCAGTTTATTCACACCGCAGGTGCAGTGTAGGTTTTCTGCGCTTAGTCATAGACTTCAATTATATACTGCAGGTGTGGTACACTTTTGAATGTATGAGTTTTTGTGCCCTTTCGTGCACTTCATCTGCAGGATATAATAGAAGTCTATGGCAAAGTAAATGTTATTTTACATTTTCAGTTTTGGGGGGGGTGGTAAAACTCCATAGTTAGCACATTGTTTTACCACCCCCACCCCAATTGCACCCCCTTTAGTTGCACAGGTCAGGGGTGTACACATGTCGCACCTGCAGCAGTAGTTATTCACCCTGTCATGGTTGGTGGGTGTAGCACCTGCCTAGCATGACCCATTCTAGTAAATGAGGCCACTGTACAAGTGCCCTGCAATCTTGTGCAGTACAGCAAACAAGGGGTTAAAGCAGGCAGTGTTGTGTTGCTTTCTCACCACCTGGGAAAAGTGTTCTGCATAGGTCGCAGAAAAAAGTTGGTTATATGGAGGGTGAATGAGGCACAAGGTAACACATAAATGATGTGATAATAGGTCAATTTTTTATAATAATATTGTGTGGAATGCACACTGTGCAGTACAAGTCATGATGTTTCAATGATGAACAGGAAACAAGACGGAAAACATGTAACAAAAATACAAAAACCGGCTGGTACAAAAAATGGCTTATCAGGGTGAAAAATAGGGGATGTGGGAAGTTCACATGGAGTGTCTCAATATTGAGCTTGTTCCTCTCACATAATTGTGTATGGCCTGATAAGTTCCTTGTGGAAGCTCGGGTGCGACGAGGGGAGCGATATCACTCAATGTATGGTGCAGAGGGGCTGATCCAGTAAGACAGGGGTTAATTGGAGAGGAGTTCAATCCAGATGGAGGATATGCTGGAGGGATAGTTAATCCTTTTGCATATTCCTCTGCATTGCCTACCAGGGCTGGGCTGTATAGCAGTTGAGTGTCCTGGTATGTGGGGAATGCCTAGAGGGTGTAGTGAGCAGCTGAGTAGCTGGTGTGTATGCAATTGCACTGGTATGGTGCCAGGGTTTCTGGGGGACTTTTTAAGGTACAATGGTCCTGCTGACAGTATAGCTTATACTCAGTGTATATACTTGTAAAATCCGGCTGTGTCTTCGCCCCGCAAAAAGTACCTGTCCTGTCGGATGTCCTGTGCTTTTCTGCTTGCTGAGCTGCTGCTGCTGCTGTCTGCCGCTCTCCTTCACTTTCTTACGGTCGGTGTCCTCCTGACTCTGCTTTCTCAGTCTGTGAGAACCGTGCGCTCCTTTCCCTCGCATTCGCCATCCACTACAGGAGTGTAGTGTGTGTACGGCCGGGCTGATGATGTCAACTAGTTTCGCTGGGCATGGCGTAGCTTCGTCTGGACGTTCATGAGGTCGGCAGTTGGTCCCTTATAAGTAGTCTTCACAGCTGCACGAACTCAAGTAATCAAGTGGGCGGGGAAGTTTCTGTAGTGTTTTTTTTTCCAATAAATGCTTGGGGCATGTCTGGATGATTTAGCAGGTGGGGATAAAAGCATTCTTTGCATTTAAAAAGGACATTAGATGGAGTCCTCATGTAGCAGCAACAAGAATATACAGGAGACATACTTAAAGTGGTAGGGGGTTATTGTGACGGTACTCGCCGTCACTGAGACTGAAAAAACTATGTGACAGATAAATTGATGGTTTGGACTGCTTCAGTTGATCAGACTTGTAACAGATGCATGCCATCAGCTCAAACACCTGTCTTCCATGGATTGTAAATCATGTTGATTTGATCATCTATTGTTTACTGTGGGTTCTCAGTATTTACACTATAATATGTGTATTTGTATCTTGTTTTACTTTTGGTGCCGGCAGTCTGGGCTTCCAGGCTGACTTAAGTACGCTGAGATAATTAGCATGTGAATGATAACCTTGTCTAGATGGGATTAGCCATGAGTCAGCTGTACCTCGTTATCTATTCATTGTGTGATACTTATGTAAATATTCAGGTCATTGTTCATGTAGTGACTGTCATGCTTCTCAAGTGTATAAAAATCTGCTGCTTGTTTTAAGAAAGGAGTTAGTTGTTTCCAGACACATACAAGCTGAGTTCAAGCTAGTTTTTGTATGGGGGTCGGCTGGAATATCTCTATATGTCCAGACTGGAGGAAGCCTTATACTGACGGAAGACCACAAGCACGGTGTGGGTCGACGGTTCCGTTACATTGGTGGCAAGCGGTGGGATGCTTCCTGCAGTCTGAAACATCCAAACCTCCACCGGGATCCAAGGTCCGGGGAGCAGAAGAGGAGAGGTACAGATATCAGCCGCCATGGAAGAGGAATTCGGAAGGAGGTTGCGAGAGATGCGGATACAGCACAGGGGACCAGTGTCAGAGACGGTCCTACTGGGATGGCACGATTCAATCCGATTGGAACTCTGGGAGGAAGCGCTAGCCTGTGAGCAGCGACACCAGGGAAAAATCCTCCCCTCCTTCCAGGAAAGGTACTGGTCACAGTACGAAGTGCAAATGGTGTTTTTGGGGAGACAACCGCATAAGGAATGGAAAGCTGAGTTAAGCAGGCTGGTCCAGGTGGAGATGCGGTTGGATGAGAGCTATAGAGCCCTCCGCTGGTATGTAACCCAAGTGTGCCCATGGACAGCAGATGACAGCCCAACAGAAGGCTTTTGCTACGGCGGCCTGGGGCTGTTATTAGAGAGGCTGTCTGAGGACCCTGACTTTGGGAGCGATTTGGAGTGGCGTTTGGAGGAAATCTTAGAATACAGAGAACAGATGCTGAATGTCTTGGACGTGCACTGGGTACTGGAAGATTTGGAATTTCTAGCCAATCAGGAATGGGAGCTGGAGATCGCCTACAGACAGCTGCTAGACTCTGCTCAGTGCCAGGCCTGGGCTCCCCTTGCCTGGGAATACCCAGAAGTACCAGCTGACAGTCCAGAAATCCTGACTGAAGAGTCGGCAATGTGGCACAGTAATAGTGTGCTTTGCACACCTGCACCCACGGTTTTGGATGCGGAGGTCTTATGGCGGATGCAGCAAGTGCTGACTCACCTGGACAAACGTGTTTCTGCACAGGACGAGCTTGGATGGAGGAATGCATCTGTTCAGCCGCTGGATAAAGGTATGGGAGAAGAGGAAGCCATCTTCATTCCCAAACCACGGATTACAAATTTAATGGACTTTCCATTGGAAGATGATTTGGATTATAAATCACCTACAAAAGTGTTGGCACTGGACCCAAGTGCCACCAGTCCATGCCCTGGACTTTCAGCAATTCCAGAGACTGGAGATTTATTAGACTTTTCTGCTGAGGAGGAACATCCCAGTGAGCCTACAGCAGATGAGCAACCATCCAGGCCTAGCGCTGCTGACCTCTGGATGCAACAATTGGGGACCCAGCAAGATGTGTGCAAGGCCACTGACTTTTCAGTTTATGTTCCAGCAGAACAGCTGGCATCAGGGCCTAGCACTACTGAGCTCTGCCCAACACCAACAGCAGCTTCAGCCTCCCAGAGAGAAGAGGCAGCTGACCTTTCTGCTACACCACTGACAGGGACATGGGATTTCAGGCCAGCAGCATGTGTGGAGTTACAAGAAACTTCTACAGCAGAAGCGCTGACAACTGGACAGAGGGTCCAAGACCTCTGCCCCACACCTGCAGCAGTCCCGGAGGCCCAGGGTGAGAAGGTGGTGGTCAGTCCCCAGCAGCAGATCAGGATCCAGGGGGAGAAGAGACAAGAGGTTGCCGGAGCAGATTACGTGGAGTCCCCAGCAGAAGTGCTGGCAACAGAGCAGAGTGCTGCTGGCCTCTGCCCTCAACTCACAAGGGATGAATTTCCTGAGCAGGTGGATGAGACTACAATCCCCACCTGTATACCCCAGGGATGCTGGGCAGTCGGCCCAGATCCCCAACAGCATGAGGGAGTGAGCCCAGCCACCCTGTCTTCTCTCCAGCAGCTGAAAGGACTCCAGGGAGAAGGGCCAGTCCACGCTTCTTCCCTACAGCGGGTATGTTCTGCGAGAGAGGCAGAGGTTGGTTGGGTGAGTAATGCTCCCTTTGGGACAATTTGCTTGGGGTACTGTGTGGGTATAGACATTGGAGGGCTGGAACTACAGACTACCTTCAAAGTCAACCCATTTGGGGTCCCCTCCTGTGTTAGTCTCCTTCCAGAAGCAGAGAGATGTGATGGTAGTCACTTTGGTTGGGGGGTCCTTGGAACACAGCTTACCTTAGAGAGGTTGGGAAATACCTCTCTCAACCCCCTAGGCACTTCTTATGTCTAAATCACCCTGTGTTTTTAGGGACACAGGGTGACCAAAAAGCCCAGTCTGGCCTGTCCAAACCAGACTTCCACAGACTGATTGGCTACGAGAGCTCCATGCGCCCTACCGGGACAAACTTACAAGCTATGTGGAACTTTTCAAGGAAGTTGCCATGATTGATTGACTCTTTGGGACTTGTTACCCGACGAACTCATGCACAGACCAGTTGGGGGTCTGGTACCTGGTTCGTCTACCTTTGGGGGGAAGATATGTGACGGTACTCGCCGTCACTGAGACTGAAAAAACTATGTGACAGATAAATTGATGGTTTGGACTGCTTCAGTTGATCAGACTTGTAACAGATGCATGCCATCAGCTCAAACACCTGTCTTCCATGGATTGTAAATCATGTTGATTTGATCATCTATTGTTTACTGTGGGTTCTCAGTATTTACGCTATAATATGTGTATTTGTATCTTGTTTTACTTTTGGTGCCGGCAGTCTGGGCTTCCAGGCTGACTTAAGTACGCTGAGATAATTAGCATGTGAATGATAACCTTGTCTAGATGGGATTAGCCATGAGTCAGCTGTACCTCGTTATCTATTCATTGTGTGATACTTATGTAAATATTCAGGTCATTGTTCATGTAGTGACTGTCATGCTTCTCAAGTGTATAAAAATCTGCTGCTTGTTTTAATAAAGGAGTTAGTTGTTTCCAGACACATACAAGCTAAGTTCAGGCTAGTTTTTGTATGGGGGGCGGCTGGAATATCTCTATATGTCCAGACTGGAGGAACCTTATACTGACGGAAGACCACAAGCACGGTGTGGGTCGACGGTTCCGTTACAGTTATTATCATGGAAAAGAAGAGAGGTGCTGAGAAACATGTGGGTCAGCATTAGATGATAAAAAGAAGGGATGTGGAAATACAACATGAAGACCGTGACAACATGACAGCAAGACAACAAGGGGGGGGGGGGGCACAGCCCACAGACACATAGGTACTGCACCTAATCCATAAAGGAGGTACTATATGTGTGTAAGAGGCATCGACCACTGTAAAGAGACGTCTATAGAGGTTATTAAGACCGCTTTTTAAATTTGGCTCATACAGAAATATAGGTCGGTGGTCATGTTATGGTGTGTGGGGGCCTTGGTTAGTTGCGTGTGTATGGTCCAATCAAATCGATTGTAGCTAACCATGGAGTAAACTCTGGAGGGGCCGAACAAATGGCAAATAATGCATGTCAATGCTATCTTGTTAAGGAGTAAGTGTCGTGGCCTAGTGAGGGGGATGCGTATCAGGATGTCTACTAAAGGGATATGGTATAAATAGCTAGGAATTTCAGTATTATTGTTCAAGAAAAATTTGGAGGTTCATCTCTGTGTTTAAGCCTAAAGGAATTAGGCTATTCAGGTTGAAAATCCACCATTTCTCTTTTTGTAGTAATATGCGATTAAAAACGCCTCGTCTGGGGGATATTTTCAACTCGTAGATACCTTTGATTTTGGTTGCTTCCAATTTCCCCGCATGGTATTCGGTGAAATGTCTAGCTAGAGGCTTGTCTGGGTTTTTCTCTTTTATTTCACACATATGCTCACCAATACGCACTTTTAGCTGTCGTTTCGTTTTTCCTATATAATTCTTTTTGCATGGGCAGGTGGTCATATATATCGTTTTAGTGGTGGAACAGTTGATTAGGTTTTGTATCTTGAATTCTTTTTCACCCGTGGCATTGTGGAAGGTATCTGTTTTATCCACATATGGACAGATCTGGCATCGTCCAAAGGCGAACATCCCTCGGCTTCTGGGGTATTTCGTAAGCCATGTGCTGTCGGTTTCTTTTGTGAATTCCGACTTCGTGAGTATGTCGCCTAGGTTCCTGGCTCGTCTAGCTACCATGTTTGGGTAGGGGCTAACTATGTCTTGTAGTGTTGGTGTATTGCATAGAATGCCCCAGTGTCTTTGAAGTATCTCACGGACTTGTTCCCATTGACTACCATATTGGGTGATAATACGTGTGGTTCCTATCGCATCTTTGTTAGTGGTGGTTTTACGAGTGAGTAAGTCATCCCTTGCTCGTCTATTGGCTTTTTGTTTGGCTTTTCTTAGTTGGCGATGTGAATAACCCCTCTCCCTGAATCTTTGGTAAAGGTCCTTATTTTCCTTAAGATAGTCTTCTTTATTTGTGCAGTTGCGCTTGATCCGCAAAAATTGGCCTGTGGGGATGCCATTTTTGAGCCACTGAGGATGGTGGCTGTCGGCTTGTAGTAGTGTATTTGCCGCTTTTGTCTCGTGGTATGTGTTGGTGACTAGTTGGTGGTCTTCCACTCTTATCCATAGGTCCAGGAAGGATATCTTGTGTTGGTCAAAAGTATATGTGAGGCGGATGTTCCTATCATTGTCGTTTAGAGTATTGATGAATGTTTGAAGTGTTGCATGGTCTCCTTTCCATGCCATGAGCACGTCGTCTATGAACCTGAGCCAGGTGTGAGCCTATTTTTGGAACATCTCATCAAGATATACTATTTCTTCTTCCCAAAGGCCTAGGTGTAGGCAAGCATAGGAGGGTGCCCATGAGGCTCCCATGGAGGTGCCTTGGATTTGTTTGTAGTAATGTGATAGGAATTGGAAGTTGTTATTATAAAGTGCAAAGGACAGAAGATCAATCAAGAATTCGTTTTGATGACCGAGTTCGGGGAAAGTCTTTTCAAGGAATGTTTCAACTGCCTTGATTCCCCATGCATGTGGGATTGAGGTGTATAAGGATTCCACATCTATCCCAAACAACCGGACTTCATCATCTATTTGTAACGTGTTGATTTTTTCGAGTACGTTCCTCGTATCCTGCACATACGATTCCAGGTCCGTGACCATACTTTTGAGGAGGACCCACCAGCAGTATCAGCCAGCAATACCTGCCAGCAGTAACCACCAGAAGTACCAGTCAGCAGTACCCACCAGCAGTACCAGGCAGCAGTACCCACCAGCAGCATCCACCAGCAGTACCAGTGAACAGTACCCACCAGCAGTACCAGCCAGCAGTATCGTTTACACCCCCCTATCTCCAGTCCAATTCACTTAAAAAAACAGAAGGGGATCTGTTCCATTCTGTCTGGGGGGATCAGATCAGAGGGCCCATAGAGTGGAGCGGGCTGTGTCCGTATCTCCTCTGCATATGCTGAGTTGACACGGGCCTGTCATCTGCCCGCCCCACTCATTGAGGCCCGTGACTGGTTACCAAGTCAATTAAGTGGCCCTCGCTCCTTTGAAAGGTATATATATTTATATACACACACACACACACACACTTTTTTATTTTTGAGGTGGGGGGGTCTTGGGTGAGTTCCCACACTTTTATCCCAGGACTCTAGGAAACATGGGATTATGGGTAAACCTTATACCCATATAACCTTGTTTTTTCCTTGTAGTTAAGAGGGCTGGGCTGGAAGGGAGCATTTGTGTTTTAGACACATGCCCCATTCTATGACACTGCAGTAAGAGGAGAGCCTCCACAAAAGCATTTTTATTGGACAGCTTGGACCAATGGTGCTTTACCATTTGTCCAAGACTCCAAACTGTAAATTGAGCTCAGTGCCTCTGACAAGAAGTGAGAGGCACTGTGAGCTAATCCTCTTGGTCTGCTGCAAACAGCGTGTGCCAGCTTGTATTTAAACTGCCCGTACTGTATGTACTGTATGTACCGTACTGTATGTAGCTTCTGACAGGCTGCACAAGGAGCCCTGTATCTCCAGGAACCATAGGTGCTAGGAGCCTCAAATTTTGACCAGTGGTAGGGTAGGACTTCAGCTAACTCCGTCTTAAATTTGTCTCTGTGACCCCTGGTTGCCGAGCTACAATACTCAAAGCTCAATCTTTTTTTTTTTTTTTTATGTTCATGGCAGGTGTGGCTCTGCCTCACCTGCCTCCCCCAACTGCATGTACAAATTGGAGTACAAATTAAAAGATAACAAGCTGACCTAGGTTATCATTTACAATAACTTTATTTACTGTGTCTCTGTAGCAGCTATGCAGGGAAAAAGAGTTAAAGTCCTTATGTTGTTGTTGTAGTGAGTGTCTGGCTGGAACTGCAATGTTTTCATGGCTAATTGAATCAGCCAATTCATTTTTAGTAGGATGTGATGTGTGGCTAGGTGTTTGTCACCCAGGAAACTGGATCTGACAAATGATCAAACATTCAGTCTAGTCTAATTAGTCCATATGTCGTCCATTAGTTCCTCTTCTAGGTACTGTTGAAAGAAACAGAATTTATTACATCTCCATTTTTAAACCTTGGGCAGTGAATATAAAAGATGTGTTACTGACACGTGTGACACCAATGTTCAGTGTGTTCATCCTTCAAATTAATAGTAGAGAACAAATCAAGAGAACACTGGGGTCTCAACACTTAATGATGATGTGTGCCATTTCTGTTGGCCTGTCACAATTATTTACCTGCTCTAAAAATTTCTCATTATTATTTTTGTATAAAATTTTCCTTTTACCATTGTAAATTAATTTTCCAAACACATCTCGGAAAAAAGGAGGCTACTGTTTAAAAAAAAAAATCCCTATAAGCTGCTATAGTTATTAAAGGGATAAATAAAAAGAAACGTGGGTTCAGTTAAAGTGACTAAATACACACTATTGTTGATTAACATAAACTGGAGAGTGAAAAATCTGGAGCAGCTGTGCACGGTAGCCAATCAGCTTCTAAGTTCAGCTTGTTCAATAAGCCCCGGTTCACACTGCCACGCCTTCTCATATGACTTGAGAGTTCAAAGTCACATGACAAGTCATGTCTCATTAACTGCAATATAACTGTTCTAATCGGTGCAACTCAAGTCGCTCCGATTTAGAAAAAAGTTCCTGCTCTGGCTTCAACAGTCAAAATATTACTGAATCCCATGAGTTTTGGGGTTTCCCCTACAACTACTTTTGGTGCAACTTCAATACGACTTGCATTGACTTCCGGTAAAGAAGTCATATGCAAGCCACTATGAAGTCGCACAGGGATGTCGGATTCGTGGAAGTGTGAACCCAGGCTAAAGTTTTGACAAACAACCTTGAAGTTGATTGGTTTCTATGCAGAGCTGCACCTGATTTTGCACTCTACAGTTTTAGTAAATCAACCTCACTGTTTACTTTACATTATCCCTCCTCTTTTTTGTAAGTGAATGATGGCACTATATTTATTTTAATTTAAAAAAAAAAATTCAAGCACCTATTTCCTAATCAATACACAGCTGTCACATGACACAGCTCTTTGTCAGCCTGTCTGCAGGAAAACATTAGGAAGCAGGAAGAGCTCCTAGTCCTCTGGTGCAGGTCATTTGTAAAAAAAAACAAAAAAAAAAAAACAGCCCTTGGGATACAGTGTAAAAATAAATAATTCCTATAAATAAACTGTTGTCAAGCAAATATGTGTCTGAAATAAAATCTTTGTTATGTTTTGGCAATAGCATGGTGTGGGTGGATTTCTCCAGCATATGTCTTAAGACCCTTACACACAAAAAAAGAAAATCAAAGGAAAATGAGAGTCCTAGTACTCTCAACTTTAAAGAAATTCAGTTGGGTCGGGAGTTTCTGCAAATGTTTGGACTCATGATGTCAATATGAACAGAGAGCGCCACTCTGCGTGAAACATAATCACTAAAAACAGGTTAATTGAGCAGTAAACAACTCACATTTGGAAGGTAAGAGGAGAACTTGTCAGACCCACAAGAGTCAGGGTGGCCGCTGTGTAGAGGGGATCGTAAATGTCCAAAGGGACCTGCTGTTCCACTCAGATGAGGACACTTCCACTCTTTGTTGAGTTCTCAGAAGTCAGGAGGCCTCCCAGGACTTAAGATTGCTGGGTACAGGTGGCCAGGAATGATGTCAGTGGCTGAGGGAGGATGGGGTTGTGGTTAATGCATTTATGAGCCACCCATCTCCTTTCTCAAAGGCGGCGCATGGTGCCTTTGGACTCAGGACGTCGACCATTCTGATGGTAAGAATAATTAAAAAGGTTGCTCAGGGAACATTATATAAAGTACAGGTACCCACATCCCAAAATTCATAGAAAAGTATGTTTGGAGAGTTGGGGTAAAAGGGTCTTTTTCGGTACCGTCCTCAGACATTACACAATTTGCATAAAATCAAGCAAATTTATTTCACATCTACAAAAAACAAAAGCAAAAATTTAAAATTTAAATCACAACTAAATATTCAAAATTCACGAAAGGGTCCCTCTGTGTAGTCCCTTACACCTTTACAGGAGGATGTTTATCGAAGGCTACCTCCGAAAGAAATGTAGGTATGGACATTCAAATTCTCAACATGTTTTGCGGTTGCCCGCTTCTTCAGGAGAAAAGACAGCGATAGAGGGGGACCAAACACTATAAATGATAATAAAGAACATAAGTGCATAATATGATATTCGATTGATAGCATTAGACTACATACTCTGAAAATATTCCAAAGGAAGTATGTAAGGATATTTACCTCAAAGACTGAGTCAACCTAGTCAGCGAATCAAAAGGCACCAAGGTTAATGCCCCTGGGCGAGCATGGGAGCAGATCCAAAAAAACCCTGCGGGTGCAAGATATAATACAATATATTATAATTTTTGATAATAATAATAAATTCCAATGCGCTATTGACAGATGTACAGCAATATGCAGGACATAAAATATATACCATCATGGCATACAGAGAAGATCACAAGCTAAATAGGCGGTGGGATATTCGGAACTTAGATAATCTTTAGATCATAAGCAAAGATTTTTATCAGAATGAGATTATCTCACTTGTATTTTCACTAGTTTGGTGGTGTATAAGTTCCAATGTGGTATCTGAAGGGAGAAGGATACATAGATAAAAGTGCTTATTGCCAAACCTAACATGTAGAGGCAAAAATAAATATCACAGAGTTCTCAGTAGAAGAAGGGGAATAAGTATAAGAGAGGTATAAGCTTACCTAATATAGGTATTCAGCTTGTTATTTATGCGGTTCAAAAATTGAAAGGAGGGAAGCAAAACCTCAGATGGATCTTATAAGTAAAATTACCAGCTCGTAAAGACCAGGCTATAAATAGACAGACAATAAACTGGGCAACAATCAAAGTGTTAAAATATAGTTAAGGGAGTGTGAAGCAGAGCCTTTGCAAAGTAGATACCTGAGAGAGACAGAGCCATCTGTGTGCATCCACCGCCATATGTCAGGCAAATGGCAGCCAAGTGTGTTTCCATTCTGATGGTAAAGTGGGCTCAGTGGAATTCTCAAGCATTTCAACATGGGTTTCTAGTCCAGTGGCTATCGGGGGCCTCAATCCCTTCATGTGACAAGGCCTAGAGTGGTGAATGGATTGGCAGAATCTGAGGTGCCACTCGCTCTTACCAGTCACTTGGATAGTGTTAACAACAGATGCCAGCACTAAAGGCTGGGGGGCAGTGTGCCACAAGAACTGTCCTCATGGTCAGTGGGCTTTCCACAGAGAATGTTGTCTCCAATGTCTTTGTGCCCTTCTGGCCTTTAAGCAGTTAGTTGGAGGTGCCTCAGTGTTGTTGAGAATTAACAACACAATGCTGTGGCATATGTCCGAGTTCAGTTGTTCCCTGCTGAGAGGGATGGCTCTGATATTAACTTGGGCCAATGCCATCTTTTGCACCTGTTATTGTTATATGTATATATATGTTTCAGGTTGGGACAATCTTCAAGCCAATTTCCTATCCAGGAGGAACCTGGACAATAACGAGTGGTCCCTACTGCCTTAAGTGTTCCAGGATCTGATGTCATGGACCCATGAGCCTTAATTCCAGAGGTGGACCTCTTCACCCTGTCCATCCAATGCAAAGCTCCTGAAGTTTCACACAAGGTTCTAACATCTGCTAGCAGCCCAAGTAGTGTGGGGTGGATTTTTTTTGACGACCTATGCTCTAATCCTTGGCTTCTTGTGAAGGCTGTTGAAGGAGAGAGTTATGGTGTTGGTGGTAATTCCCAATTACAAACAAAGAAAAATCTCCCAGTACTCTTACCGTTTAAGCTGAAAAATAAAAAACTGTCCGTCTAACAATTCACATTAAAAGCGAAGGGTTTAGTTTGCACACATTTGCAAGTATATGTGTCAGGAAGCTAGTTCAGCTTCTACTAGTTCTCATACGGCTAATGCTAAGCCTTGTGCAGCTAATGCTAATCCTTGTTGTCAGGAAGCTAGTTGTAACGCTCCTGCGTTTTATGTATGATGTGGATTTTCAGCTGCAGAAATATTCCACTTCAGTAGTCATGTAGAGAAACGCTGAGACACCAATCCCAACTCCCAATGACTCATTATGTGTGGATGATCTCAATTCAGCAAGTAAATACACACACTCAATAAGATGTTTCCTAGAGTGACTTATGTATATAGTAACACAGTGATGATAGGCTGAAGAGACAGATTGGGTAGAGATGGTAGTTGACAGACACTTGAAAGGAAATGTTCTTGAAAGTAAGATAGTAGCAGATGGGATGCAGATAGGTTTAGCAATCATGTATGGTAGCAGATGACAGAGTAGCAGGTGGACATACAGGAGAGATCAACCCAGTGCAAGAACAGGTGGTAGTAGGCTCAAGAGCTAGCAATCTTAGATAATGCAGATGTAGTAATAGTATGCAGAGCTAGATAGTGTAATCTTTAGTATGAAGGTTATAGAGGTTTCCCCTGTGGGGTACTTATCACTAATAGCAATGTAGCAGAGGAGAGGTTCGGCAAGAGCGGATGATCCGGTACAGGGATCAGCGCAGCGTGGTTCCGACAGCGAGGTATGCTTGCAAGCATGAGAGCTTCAAGACAGGTTAGCATCAAGGCACAAAGCAGTTTGAACGAACACATGTGAGTGAGAGCCGGCGATCTAAATAGCCATCCAGTCCGGCGCTCAGTGATGACAGCATCAGTCTTAAAGGTGTATGCGCACCTTACCAAAAGAGAATGGTGGGGCGCATACACTTATGAAAGAGTAATTAGGGTACCCAAAGGTACCAGAACATTACAGTACCCCCCCCTTAAGGCCGGCTCCTGAAGGCCTCTGGAGCTGGTTTGTCTGGGTACTTCGCATGAAAATTGCGGATTAATCTAGAGGCATGTATGTCAGAGGTGTTTAGCCAGGTGTCGTCTTGGGGCCCATAATTCTTCCATCGAACCAAGTACTGAAGTCTTCCTCTGTGGATACGAGAATCCAGAATCTCTTTTATCTCATATTCTTCTCCACCTTCAACTTGTACAGGAGGAGGAGGTGGGATAGTAGGCCTTATTCCTTGGTCAGGAACATGGGGCTTCAGTAGCGACACATGGAAAATGGGATGTATTTTGAGGTCTATTGGCAATGTAAGCTGTACTGCAGCTTTTCCAATAAGTTTCTTGATTGGGAAAGGTCCCAAGAACAGAGGTCCAAGCTTTTTGCTAGGGATTTTCAGTCTTAAATTTTTTGTTGAGAGCCAAACGAGGTCCCCAATAGCGTACTGAGGAGAAGGTCTTCTGCGAAGATCATAGTACTTCTTTTGTTGACTATGAGCGTGTGCAATGGTAGTATTAAGCAAACCCAGAGAGTCCTTTATTTGGGTAAGATAGTCTAAAGCTACTGGGTTATTTGAAGGAAGGATGCGTGGTGGAAGAATAGAGGGATGAATCCCATAGTTCAAGTAGAACGGACTCTGCTTGGTCGTACTGTGGGTTGCGTTGTTGTAGGCAAATTCTGCCAGAGGGAGAAGATCCACCCAATCATCCTGTTGGTAAGAAGTGTAACAACGTAAATATTGCTCGATGCATTGGTTGACTCTTTCAGTCTGTCCGTTGGTCTGCGGATGGTAAGGAGAAGTGAGCTTCCGCTCGATCCGTAGTATGTGACATAGTTCTTGCCAGAACTTGGAAATAAATTGTGATCCACGGTCAGACAGAAGAGTTTTTGGGATACCGTGTAACTTAAAGACATGTTTCATCAGGAGTTCTGCCGTTTGTTTGGACGAAGGTAGTCTGCGAATAGCAATGAAATGTGCCATTTTTGTCAGATGGTCCACTGACACTAAGATGGTATTAAATCCTTTGGAAGGAGGCAATTCCACTATAAAGTCCAAGGACACAACTTCCCATGGAGTTTGGGGTATTGGTAGACTGCATAGTAGACCGGATGGTCTCGTAGTGTCAATTTTGGACCTGGCACAGACATTGCATGAAGAGACGAATTTTTGTATAGATGTTTTCATGTCAGGCCACCAGAATTGCCTGGTAATCAGATTAAGAGTCTTTGTCATACCCATATGTCCTGCCATAGGCACATCATGCGATAATTCCAAGATCTTGGTGCGTATGGTAGGTGGTATCTAAAGTTTGTCGTTGTAGTAGAGGAAGCCTTCTGCATCAGTATTTAGTTGTGGTGGGGGTGAATCCAAACTTATACCATGCAAAACCTCTTCCTTCAAGGAACGGACAACTCCAATAATGCGTTTGTGAGGTATTATAGGAACGGAAGGGATTTCGAAGTAGTTTTCTTCAGTTAGTCGTGACAGTGCATCCGCCTTTTTGTTCTTATCTGCAGGTGTGTAGGTCACTAGGAAGTTAAACCTTAGAAAGAATAGTGACCATCGTACCTGTCGGTGCGAGAGAGTTTTGTTAGTCTGAAGATATTGGAGATTTTTATGGTCCGTGTATATAAGTATTGGTAATTGGGTGCCTTCGAGTAGATGTCGCCAATTCTCCAGAGCCAATTTTATAGCAAGCAGTTCCTTTTCACCCACGGGGTAATTTATCTCTGGACTGCTTAGGGATTTAGAAAAAAAGGCGACTGGATGAAGTGGTGAAGTGTGAGTTGGTCGTTGGGAGAGTATTGCTCCTACTGCCATGTTTGACGCATCTACTTCCAGAATGTATTGGAGGGATGGGTCTGGATGGCGTAGTATGGGAGCAGAAGTAAACCTTGTCTTTAGCAGGTGAAAAGCTTTATTTGCATCATCTGACCATTTGAATGGTTTTTTAATGCTAGTGAGCTGTGTGAGGGGTCTCACAATGGCAGAGAAGTTTCTAATGAACTTCCTGTAGAAATTCGAAAATCCAAGGAATCGCTGTAGCGCCTTGCGTGTGGTTGGTGTAGGCCAATCCTGAATGCAGGATATCTTACTCATGTCCATCTCGATTCCTGTTTTGGATATGATGTAGCCTAGAAACAGTACCTCTTCTTTATGAAACAAGCATTTTTTCAGTTTCACATAAAGGTTGTGTGCAAGCAATCTCGATAATACTAGTCTTACATGTCTTATGTGTTCAGACAGGGATCGTGAATATATAAGTATATCGTCCAGATATACCACAACACAGACATCTAGTAAGTCTCTGAAAATATCATTTATAAATCGTTGAAAAACTGCAGGGGCGTTGCATAGCCCGAATGGCATTACAAGATATTCGAACAATCCGTATCTGGTTCTGAATGCAGTCTTCCACTCGTGTCCATCACGGATTCGAATGAGATTGTATGCTCCTTTCAGGTCCAATTTTGAAAAATAGGTAGCTCCACGCACCTGCTCAATGAGCTCAGGGATAAGCGGTAGAGGATAGCGATCTTTTATTGTAATAGCATTCAATTGCCTATAGTCGATGATAGGCCTGAGACTTGAGTCCTTATTGCGGACAAAAAAGAGTCCTGCTGCTGTGGAAGAAGTGGAAGGTCAAATAAAACTTTTTTCCAAATTCTCATCCAAATAGTCTTTGAGATGGGAAAGTTCATCCTGTGAAAGAGGATAAACATGACCGAACGGCAATTTGCTATTTGGGAGTAGATCAATGCTACAATCATAGTCTCGATGGGGAGGTAGTGCTTGAGCATTTTTCTCAAGAAAAACCTCAGAGAGATCCTGATAACATAGTGGTGCAATCTCATCTGTCACCACAGACAGGATCTTCCCGAAAGACGGGAGGTTACACGTACCCTCGCAATAGCAAGAGAGGAAGGTCAGGGTCCGTTCCTTCCAATCTATGGTTGGTTGATGTGTGTGCAACCAGGGAAGTCCCAAAACAATGGGAAAGTGGGGTGAAGGTATTAGATCGAAGGTAGTGGTCTCCATATGAGACCCGTTAGTAGTGACTAGGAGTGCCTGTGTCTGATCAGTGATCGGACCAGAGGATAAAGGAACACCGTTAATAAGACTCACTGAGACAGGTTTAAGTTTAGAAATAATAGGAACTTTATTTAAAGCAGCAAAATGTATGTCAATATAATTTCCACAAGATCCTGTGTCAATCATGGCCTCAGTAGTAATCCTGTTCTGGTCCCACTGTAATGTTAAGCAAATGGAAAGGTAAGGGTTAGTGATTGAAGTTGTCAATCCCCCTAGGAGGACATGTGAACACTCACCCTTCTTTTTGTAGACTAGGGGACAGACGTTTATCTTGTGATCCGGGGATGCACAGTACAAGCAGAGATTACCAGATCGTCTTCTGGCTCTTTCCATAGTTGATTGAGGTGGGCGTATGGTTCCTACCTCCATAGGAACGGGGTCAACGGCCGAAATCCGAGAAGAACTGGATAATGGCATTCCCATTTTCTCAGCATTTCTTTCTCGTAGTCTTCTATCTATGGTGATACTGAGTTGTATCAATGCATCCAGGGTTTTTGGCAGATCCGCTCGGGCGAGCTCGTCTTTAACGGCCTCTGATAGGCCAAGCCTAAATTGGGTTTTCAGAGATACATCATTCCATTCTGAATCAAGGGTCCATCTCTTGAATTCTGCGACAAAGTCTTCTACAGGTCTCCCACCTTGTTTCAAGGATCTTAATTGAAGATCGGCAGTACTCTGCCTATTGGGATCATCATATAGGCTAGTGAGTTCTGCTAGGAACAAGGCATAGGAGTTGAGAAGCTGATCGCTTTTCTCAAAAAGAGAGTCTGCCCAGGCCCGAGGATCGCCTGTTAGGTAAGAAATAATAGTACAAACCTTAATGTGATCAGTAAGGTAGGTACGGGGTTTTAGCAAGAAAAGTAACTCACATGCGTTTTTAAATTCGCGAAATTTTTTGCGATCGCCTGTAAATACCAAAGGAGGATTTATTTTGGGTTCAGGAGACTGAGCAGTGGTAAGTTGTGTCAGTCTAATTACCTGCTGCGACAGAGCCTGATTGTCTTCTTTTAATTCAGCAAGTGCGTGTATTAACACAGTTACTTGCTGTTTTAATTGTGTCATCTGAGTGGTTATTTCTGCTGAATCCATTTGTGGTTCGTTCAATCTGTAACGCTCCTGCGTTTTATGTATGATGTGGATTTTCAGCTGCAGAAATATTCCACTTCAGTAGTCATGTAGAGAAACGCTGAGACACCAATCCCAACTCCCAATGACTCATCATGTGTGGATGATCTCAATTCAGCAAGTAAATACACACACTCAATAAGATGTTTCCTAGAGTGACTTATGTATATAGTAACACAGTGATGATAGGCTGAAGAGACAGATTGGGTAGAGATGGTAGATGACAGACACTTGAAAGGAAATGTTCTTGAAAGTAAGATAGTAGCAGATGGGATGCAGATAGGTTTAGCAATCATGTATGGTAGCAGATGACAGAGTAGCAGGTGGACATACAGGAGAGATCAACCCAGTGCAAGAACAGGTGGTAGTAGGCTCAAGAGCTAGCAATCTTAGATAATGCAGATGTAGTAATAATCCTTAGTATGCAGAGCTAGATAGTGTAAGCTTTAGTATGAAGGTTATAGAGGTTTCCCCTGTGGGGTACTTATCACTAATAGCAATGTAGCAGAGGAGAGGTTCGGCAAGAGCGGATGATCCGGTAGCGGGATACAGGGATCAGCGCAGCGTGGTTCCGACAGCGAGGTATGCTTGCAAGCATGAGAGCTTCAAGACAGGTTAGCATCAAGGCACAAAGCAGTTTGAACGAACACATGTGAGTGAGAGCCGGCGATCTAAATAGCCATCCAGTCCGGCGCTCAGTGATGACAGCATCAGTCTTAAAGGTGTATGCGCACCTTACCAAAAGAGAATGGTGGGGCGCATACACTTATGAAAGAGTAATTAGGGTACCCAAAGGTACCAGAACATTACACTAGTTCAGCTTATGCTAGTTCTCATACAGCTACTGCTTATTCTTGTGCAGCTAATGCTAATTCATCTTCAGCTACTGCCCATGTTTGTTCACGTGCACCAGCACACAGACGAGCTCAGGCTTATGTCCAGCATGCTCTGACATGTAGGGGCATCTCTGTTCGCCAACCCGCACCAGTGTGCACGTTTTTGCGAATTGGCGCAAAACTGCCCATTTAAAGGAGACCCTGATGGATGCTAGCTGCTGGATGTTCTTTCAGCTTCCCCTGACCTGTGTTCCCATGTTCTTGCCTGTGCTGACTGATCTTCCATTGCTGACCCGGCTTGTTCTTAACCTCACTCTGTGAATCCTGACCTCGGCTTGCCTCTGACTATTCTCTGCCTGATCTCCTGGTTCTGACTTCAGCTTGCTACTGGACCTTGCTCTGCCTGCTTCCCTCATACCGACCTAGCCTGCCTCCTGTTCATCCTGCTGTATTATCGTGTATGACCCCGGCTCACCTTGACTACTTCCCTCACTGTGGCAGTCACCTGCTATCAAGCTACCGACACCCATGCTTGGCAGTCACCTAATATCAAGCTACCGGCACCCATGCTTCTTTGAGCCTTGTACCTTTGTCACCACCTCCAGGGTTGCTGGGACCAGAGCGGCAAGGGTGCAAGGGAAGCCCTTCCATCAACTCGGCCTCCAACCAAAGTATGTGACAATATGTGTATGCTGCAGCTTAATCTATCAACTTCTATTTGTTGACACTGCGGCTTACACATATATTTGCAAATATGTGAAAACGAAACCCTTTGTTTCTGAATTAATTTTTTGGCGGGGACAATGTTTATTTTTATTTTTTGCAGGCTAGCTAGTAAGAGTACTGGGAAATGTTTGTTTGTGCTGTGCTTTGCCCTTCCATGTGCACCTCCTGCAAAGGTTAGTTATTGATTGGAATGGTTGGCACTTGTTTGTACAAGTAAATCCCATTTGGCTAAACCATCCTTGCTATCCGCTCCTCCTTAGCCTGAGCACATGGACTCCTTGTTCTCGGCCTGTGATTCTACGCTGTTCAATATAAATGAAAAGAGAAAGTGCGCTGATTGGGTAGTGGGAAGCTGCTACCTTAGAATAATTAATAATGTATTGGGTGAATGATGTGAATCAGGTGCGCTAACCAAATGAAACAGATAAATCGTATATGTGTCAAAACATAGGTGATAAGATCTATAATGAGACAATCAATGGGTGCTGGTGATATGATAAAAATTGCATAATAACAGAAATAGGTAAATCCGTGGAATTCAACAATAAAGCATTGAAAAACACCAGTGAATATCAAGCCATAGTGTCCATCCAAATGATAAAGTGACAAAAAAACAGTCCTAATGGAATGTACACAGTGAAGAGAGAGTCCAAATCCAAAATATCTTGTGAAGAAACAATTAAACTGAGAATGTGTATACCACGTGAATAAGGATTCAGCGTCCCACCACCAGCTTAGCTTCTTACCAGATGGTTGAAGTATAAGGGCGTATAGAAAAAGCTCTGCTCCAGAGATCACACAGTGAAAGAAAACACCCAAACGGTTAAGCCACTAATGTTTCCCAGATGGAAAGAAGGAGAGTAGCTGACCTCTTACCGGATGATTAATTACTTGGGCTGTAGGTAAACATACATTCCTGTCCTACATAGGATAGGTTTGGGATGGATCTCTGGTAGGTTCTCATATATCTTGTCCTCAATATGTATGGGGAATAAAAATGAAGGGCAGGTCAAAATGTACCTGACATTCATTCATGGGGACGTGGCATGACAGTTAATATAAAAAAAAAAAAAAAAAGAGAGAAGGTGTTATTGGTTGTAACATGCACTATTTAATTTATTATTATAGTTCAATAACAATTGGTTAATAAGCCTAATATTTAATTGGTCAATATAATTTCATAACATGGAATTGGTCAAGTTGAAGTAATAAGTTACAGTAGGATGTAAAATTTCCCTATATAAGGAGGGGAGATAACCGTTGGAATCCAGTCAGCGGGAGCAGCATTCAGAAGTAAGAAGATTTGTTTTGGTTGCTCATCGTCTTACCTTGTGATGGAGTCCTTACTTCAGCGGCTGTTGGACCGGGCAGGGGAGGCTGATGGGGTGGAATGGATGAGACATTGCCTTTCGGTTACCGCGGTCCCGGATCCGGTGGAGCCTTGCCGTCCATCTTTGGAAGTTTCTAATGACGTTCTTCCGCTTCCTGCGGCGCTCTCCGCTGACTTGGCTTCCGTTCGTCGAGGTCGTCCTATCGGAACGGCTGTCCGTGACCCCGGTGACGCAGTTCTGGATCGTCATTTCCGTTCCGGGAGGCAAGATGGACGCCCGCAATGATCAATGAAGCGACCTGGCCGGTTTGAGGAGCCTTCTTCTTCAAGAAGTGCCGCTACCAAAAAGGGGAGGCATAATACAGGTACATATAGTGCCACTCTTTCGTCTGCCCCTCCGGCTGATCTTCCTCCTTCTTTGCAGGGTGTCAGAGCGGTGGATCCCTATGGTCGGCCTGCTGTCCCGGTGCCTGTCGAGCAGCCTTCAACGGTCGTTTCGTCTGAAGTCCCTCCTGCTCTTGATGTCCATGCTGTGGTCTCTGGTGACGCAGCATCAGGAGGTCAGTCTGACATTATGAATGAATTTATTGCTATGCTGTCTTCTTTTTGTTCTAGGGTTTCTCCTATTGTAACTAATTCTACTGTCAATGATACTGTTGTTCCTCCTGTGGTACCTGCAGTTCAAGCATTGGCAGTTGATCCCTTGAGAGCGGTTTGGTCTGCGGCTTTGTCTGCGCCCCGCCAAGAATTGCAAGCTCTTGAACCATCTGTTTCTACTTTGCCCCCTGTTTTACCTCCTTTAGTGCCTGAATCTTATTTAAAGGAGACTATGCCATGCGAGGTCTCCCCATTAGGGTTCCATTTAACTGACAGTGTAAAGGAGAAGATATGGAGGGGTGACTTTGTGGACTTTTTGTCTTTGCTGCCCAATATCAGGTCTACTAGAGCTGATGGTGACAAATCTGTTGATGATAGATCCAGGAATGTCCCTAAATCCTTCAATAATTGGCTTCAAGGATTTTGTATCTTTGCCAGTGTCATGGGTGAACGACGTCCTGAATTATGTTCTGGGCTTTTTCAACACCTAGACATCGTTTTGGAAGCCTACAAGCATTTTCCAGGTTTTGCTTGGTTTCTTTATGATGAGTCGTTCAGACAAAAGCTCTCTATTCACAAATCCTTGCGGTGGGGAGTAAAAGATGTGGGTTTGTGGATCAATTTGTTATTACCCCAGAAACCTACTGCTCCTTTAAAGTCCTCTATGTTCGGTCAGCTGCGCAAGGGTGTATGTTATGCCTTTAATGAAGGTCAATGTACTCGTTCAAATTGTAAATTTAAACATGAGTGTTCACATTGTACAGGTAATCACCCGATTTTGCGCTGCTTTAAGAAAAACGGTCCGCCTTCTGTCCCTTCTACCAAGGACCAGATTTTTCAGAAGAGCGGCAACTCCGGTGAGCTGGGAAAAAATGCTCCCCTGGCTTCTGGAGTACCCAGATGATCGTAAAGCTATTACTTTTTATAATGGCTTTAGGTTTGGTTTTACTTTGCCTACATTTTCAGGTTCGGGTTGCTTTGTTGTTGACAATTTGCCCTCAGTGGCTGAATTTCCTGAGGTGGTTCATGAGAAAATTTTAAAAGAAATAGCTGCTGATAGGGTGGCAGGCCCATTTTCTTCCCCCCCCCCCTTTTTCAGCATTTCGAATTTCTCCGTTAGGCCTTATCCCTAAAAAAGAGGCTGGAGAATTTCGCCTTATACATCATTTATCTTACCCGGATGGACTATCTCTGAATGATGAAATTGACTCCTCTGTTTGTTCAGTGTCTTATTCTACGTTTGAGGATGCTTTGGTGAAGATTAGGGATGTAGGGGCTTCTGCTTTGTTGGCTAAGTCTGATGTGAAATCTGCGTTTCGGCTGTTGCCTATACACCCCATGGCATTTAATTCTTTGGGTTTTTTCTTTCGTGATCAGTTTCTCTTTGAAAAGTGCTTGCCGATGGGGTGTTCATTGTCCTGCTCTTATTTTGAGCTTTTTTCTTGTTTTTTAGAATGGGTTGTATCTTGCAGAGCATCCTCCAGTAATATTTTGCACTACCTAGATGATTTTTTATTCATCAGTAGTGCTGATTCTCTAGACTGTCTAAAATTTTTTACAGAGTTTAAGATTGTTTGTCGTGAGTTTGGAATTCCTTTGGCTGTGGAGAAGACTGTCTACCCTACCACTACTCTTGAGTTTTTAGGTATTGAGATTGACACGGTGTTGATGGTGTTTCGTCTCCCTGCCGCCAAGGTTTCCAAGATTAAAATTTTATTTTTAGACTTTGTTTTGAGTAAGAAAAAAGTTCAATTGAGGACTATTCAGTCGCTTTTAGGGCTTCTGAATTTTGCCTCTCGGGTTCTGCCTATGGACAGAGCTTTTTGTAAGCGTTTGTACAGGGCCATCTCTGGGGTTTCTTCTCCTCTTCACTTTGTTAGGATTTCTTCTGCGATTGCTGAGGATTTAGTGGTTTGGTTAAAAATTTTGGATGGTTTCAATGGGTCTTCTGTTTGGCAAGAAGAATTTTGTTCTGCTTCTGCTCTTAATCTGTTTACAGATGCGTCTGCTGCAAATGGTTTTGGCGCTTACTGGGAGGGGCGCTGGTCAGCTGATTCATGGCCTCTTGATTGGATTAGTAGGGGTTTGACATCTAGCATTGTGCTATTGGAATTATTTCCTGTGATTGTGGCATTGGAATTGTGGGGTCATCATTTTGCCAACAAAAGGATTCTTTTACATTCGGATAATAAAGGCGTTGTCTTTGCTGTTAACTGCCTGTCTTACCGTTCACTGCCTGTCATTTCTGTTTTGCGTTACTTAGTTCTGCAGTGTTTACGTCTGAATATTTGGTTGAAGGCGAAATATATTCCTGGTTTTGCTAACGATATAGCTGACTCTTTATCTCGCCTTCAGTTCGACAGATTTCGTATACTGGCGCCAGATGCAGCTCCCAGTGGCCTATCCTGCCCGAGCCACTTATGGACCTTGGTTTGACTAGCATTGCTTCGGCTGTTAAGGCTTCTTTGGCTCCTTCTACTTGGAAGTCCTATGTATCAGCGTGGGGGATGTGGTCCTCTTTTTGGTTATCCAGAGGTAGGGCTGTTCTTCCCATTGATGAGGGTTCCATTCTTTTGTTTTTGAATGACTTATTTACTAGGCAATTTTCATATGCTCATGTGTCTAAATCTTTTTTTTTGCACAGCTGAGTGGTTATCCATCCTGTGCTGGTCATTTTTCAGTAAAAATTGCTTTGCGTGGATATCGTAAGACTCATGTCCTTCCTGGTAGTAGGTTTGCCATTTCTTTGTCTCTTCTGCGGGATTTATGTGCTGCGACCTCTTCGGTCTGTTTTTCCGATTTTGAATCATTGTTATTCAAGGTTGCTTTTTGTATATGTTACTTTGGGGCATTTAGAGTCTCTGAATTGTTTGCATCTTCTTCTTCAGCTGTAAATGGTTTGAATTTTGCTGATGTCTCTTTGGTTGATGATTCCTTGAGAATCTACTTGAGACGCAGTAAAACTGACCAGGATGGTAAGGGTTTTTTAATTTCTTTAGGCCGTCAATTTTTTTCTCAATTTTTCATACATCAGACTGGTCTTCCTCTTACAAGTTTTCAGTTTAATGCTGTTTTAAAAAAATGTTTAGTGTATTTGCATTTGGACCATTTGCCAATCAAGTCCCATTCTTTTAGGATTGGCGCTGCCACTGCTGCTGCTCAGGCGGGTTTTTCTGGCAGCACAATTCGGAATATTGGCAGGTGGCGTTCAGATGCATTTCGGTCCTATGTCAGACCTAACCTTTATGTTTAATTTTCAGGCAGTGCTAAGATTATATGGATCTTTGGGCATTCCATTATTTTTTGGGCCCACAGAAGAGCTGTGTTGAGGAGTTATGGAAGTAATCTAGGATTCTCCTCAGCTACCCTGAAAGTTTTTTGGTTTGGTCTAAGAGGTCTTCCATGGACTGATGTACGTGCAGTTTTTACAGATCTTTGTACAAAATGGCCTGATCCTGATGTTATTATTGTACATGCGGGTGGAAATGATCTTGGGTTTAGGAAAAACATTGATGTAATTTTGCAGATCAGGGCTGATTTTTTACATTTTCAGTCTGATTTCCCCTCCTGTAGGCTCGTTTTTTCCGAAATAATTTCTCGTTTGCTATGGTTCTCTGAAAGACGTGTTTTTTTGGAGAAGAATCGCAAGCGTATTAATAGGTCCATCGCTAAATTTATGCCTTCTATTGGCGGACTGTCTTTCAGGCACTCTGACCTTGAGGGTCTTTTGGGTGGTTTTTATAGGAATGATTTAGTTCATTTGTCTGATATAGCAAATTATATTTTTAATTTAGGACTTTAGACTTGCATTGAGGTGGCCTTAGGCCTGGTGGTGGTGCCATGCTCTTGTTGAGCATGGCTTGTGGGATGCACTATTTAATTGGTTATTATAGTTCAATAACAATTGGTTAATAAGCCTAATATTTAATTGGTCAATATAATTTCATAACATGGGATTGGTCCAATTTGAAGTAATAAGTTACAGTAGGATGTAAAATTTCCCTATATAAGGAGGGGAGATAACCGTTGGAATGCAGTCAGCGGGAGCAGCATTCAGAAGTAAGAAGATTCGTAACTCCCGCTCCCCCCTATGTATGTTTTTGTCACGGTCTTTATTGGTGTGGGATGTTTTCGAATATTTGGTATAGTCTGAGCTTTTTGGCTGGACTATAGTGTTTTATATATTATATGTTTTAGTACAGTGGTTAGTTTGGGCTCTATGGCCAAGCTATACTATGTTATGTTGTCATTCCCACAAACATCTTTATATGATTTAATAAAAAGGCCGTGGCCGTTTTCATCAATGCAAGTGTAGCGTTAAAGTTATTTAATTATTTAAAGTATTTAATCAATTTAAGTTAGGTATTTTATACCTTTTCTTGAAGTTCTGCATACGGCACCAAGAGAAAGGGGACCGCCAATGGTGCATTATCGTTTTAACATTTTATTGAAAGCAAAAGGAATGCACTTACATTTGTGTAGAAAGATACACGTAAAAGTCTCCCTCAGAGATGAAGCAGGTAACGGCGGCCGCCTGCTGTGCGGACCGCCGTATGGATGTGTTAGTGATGACGCGGCGCCTCCTCTCTGACGCGTTTCCCCCGATTGGGCATCCACTGAGATAGGAGGATCAAATAATGCCTACAAATAATGCATATAATAGAATCTGGGTAAAATTTCCCCAGTTTGGGGCCTCTAAAAACTTTTCAACAGATATTCAGGTGGTCTGCCACAATTTGGACTTTCTTTAGAGGGGCCTGGATATGGGCTTGAGTGCAAGTACACTCGAAGGCCACATGTCAGCTGACTCAGTGTTTACAGGAATTAGATGGGTGGCTAATACATTAGTCATGCAATTCTTTAAGGCTGTAGTAAAGCTTGGGCCTTTAAAAGCCTATAATTCCCAAAATTGGATCTTCTGGTGATGTTGGAGCCTAAAGCTTTGGTCAAAATCAGTCATTAAGTCTCTCTGTTGAAGACTGCCTTTCTGGTGGTGGTGACCTCAGCTAAAAGGGTTTCAGAAATAGTGGCCTTAGGGTCTGAAAAGTCCTTTACCACGTTCCTGGTCGACCAAGTTGTTCTCATTCCAACTATTTGGTTTGTGCATAAAGTAGCTTTGAAATTCTGTATGTGCCAAGCAATAGTTCTTCCCACCTTTTGGACAGGAGATTAGTCCTCTGGACGTTGGTAGAATGTTAACATCTTAAAATGAAGCTCTGTCAGAATTCTAGTCCGCAAAGCATCTGTTTGTGATTCTGTCCATGGCCAACAAGGGCCTGAAGGCTTCAAGCAGGACGATGGCATCCTGGCTAGCCAAAGTCCTCTCTTTAGCCTAAAGGTCCAAAACATTGGCGATTCGGGAAAGGATAACAGCAAAACCTGCTAGAAGTGTTTTGGCATCATGGGCAGCCGCTTCTCATGTCTCACTGGAGGCTACCTGCAAGGCTGCTATGTGGTCCTCCTTATATACATTTGTGTCTCACCACCGAGTGAAACCAGCAGCCTTGACAGCTGTCAAATTAGGTAGAAAAGTGATAGTTGCGGCATCCTGCCATGAATAAACGTATATTTTCTGAATTATCCCTTGTCAGCTATTTATTTCCCAGCTATGTGCTGACATGGAGCCATCAGGGAAACAGAAAAATTGTCCATCATACTTCCTGCAGTTTCCCTTTCCTGAAGAGTTCCATAGCAACCCAGAGCTTTCACCCAGTATCACGTACCTGGTGACGACAAACATGTATGGTGCAATTTTTTTCTTATCCATGTGTGTAGTATATATTAGACTTATTTGTCTATTCAAACTTAATGCACATTAGGGCCAGATTCAATGTTGGACACATTTACATGTTTTTGATCTTATGAAAATGTTTTTTCTTGTTATGGATACATTGTGTGCATTTTTGTGTTTTGTTTTGTTTTTTAGTGGGTTTGAAGTGACTGACCCGCGGCTGCTTTATATCTAATCATTAGATTCCGGGTGTGTTTTATCACTTCCCTCAATCTGTTTCAGCTGATTTGTCAGCTGACTATTTATGCGGCTCTCTCACCAATCTCCCACTATTGGTAATGAATAAGCGATCTTTGGAATCGTGAAACGCGTTTACCTGTCCCGTGTCTATGTGAAACATTGTGTATATTCAAGTGTACGGGAAAATAAATACTTCCATCTTCATCTTCTCCTGAGTGCGGTCACATTTCTTCTGTTGATTATTGGACTATTGGATGACGGATCCAACCTGCACCGGAGCACTTTATCTCACCTGAGCGGCTTTTTTCTGTTACCTGCATTGTCAAAGAACACTTGGCCTGGCCTAAAAGAGCGTTTGCATCCCACGCACAGTAGACTTCAGACTGTAATTTCAGTCGAGGTGACCATAGCTGGTTCTTCTGGGTGTTGAACTACCTCATCCGGAGTTTCAGCCCCGTGAAGGGCCCTTAGCAGTAGCTGACCACATTGTCATAGCTGTGGGGTGTTTGTCTCCCATGGTCTGTCTCTCTAGGCTCCTCCCTGACTGCCCACCTGGCATCTATATGGGTACTAACTCCACCCATCACATCACCAAAGGAAGACTTTGTCGAAAGAGGGCCTTACACCCAATTACATAATTCTCTATTACCACACTGTTTTGGGACAGAGCCACATAGCGGAATTCTAGCAGCTAACTGCCCCCGCTTATATCCCTACCCCCGGTAACATTCTCCAGTGATGTTTGTTGTGCGACCCGCTTTCAGAAAGAAAGCTTCT
Source organism: Pelophylax lessonae (assembly GCF_965119305.1). Classification (NCBI taxonomy): domain Eukaryota; kingdom Metazoa; phylum Chordata; class Amphibia; order Anura; family Ranidae; genus Pelophylax; species Pelophylax lessonae. Next base: position 331,052,916 of record NC_138771.1, on the reverse strand, counting down.
GAATATCTTCTCTTCTTACTGCACATGTGCAACATGGCCCTATTCATTCAAGGGATGGCTGTACTCATGGAGGCCTCCAGTAGTCCTGTGGAGTATGGCTATCCTACAGGAATAAAAAAGCAAGTGTCATGCAAGCACAATATAAAGGAAACATTTAATTTACAAAATAGAGTATGAAGGTAACCACTGATAAACTCCTTAAAGTTTCCTGTTGTTATTCTGATAGCAATGCTAGTGCAACCAGCATATGCGTGCTCACAGGGTGTGCTAGGTGTGCCTGCGGTGCCGATTATCCCTGCTTCCTGTCTCCCCCCTGCAGTGCTGCCAGCTTCCCTCCTCTCCCCTCGGGAGTAGGGAAGGGGCTTGGAAATCACTCCTGTCTTCATTCTTACTTGAAGCATAGTAAACTATGTTCACTGCAAGCTAAGAGAAAGTATCTAGGGAATCTCTGTCCTCAGTTTCTTTCTCTGTTTTAAAAGTGAGACCTTATGGATTTGTTTAGACCCTTGATATTTCACCAAAACCCCATAATAGGGCTCAAAAAAAAATGTTTTTTTAAAAATTATTAAAAAATAATATTGCAACAAATATCATCCAACTTGGTTGATTGTGAAAATTTATAAAAAATAATATTGTAATAAATATTATCTAGCTTTGTTGATTGGAACATCCATTCCTGAGTAAAAGCCTGGGTCCAACACGAACAGGTAATGTCCCCACCACATCTTCACTAAATCCCTTGGATAGCCACCATCCACATCTCTCCATCCTGAAAAACACACCCCCTAATAGGAACTACACTTCTAGCTTTCCATGTAACTTGCTGTAAAAATAAGTTATCGACCTCCCCGGGCCCCCTTATCCTAATTCCACATAACCTGGATTTTCCTCCTCGCATGGCAGAAGCCTTTCTTTTAGACAGCTGGCCTCACCCTACTGTTCGAGCAGAACATTTCTTTGACAAAAGTTGTCACCTATCCCTGTCCTCTCTAACATCCTGGATTACAAACCTATCCTTCCCGTTCTGGACATATGCCCAAATCCGGCACTTTCTAAGCAGGCCCCAACTCCTCCTGAATGGTCCCGACAACACACACCCTTCAAAACAATTTGTCTAAAAACAGAACCACAAAGGCATTTAATCTCTGACATTTACTCCATGTTGTTCACCGACCATAAACCCAAATCCAACATAGCTAGCCATAAATGGGAACAGGAGCTATCTACTGTAGAGATCTCTCAGACCACCAATTGGAAAAGATCTACACATATATCCACAAGGGCTCAGTCAATGTTTTTTTTTATATAATCTTTATTTTAAGAAAATATCATACAACAAAGGAACATAGCAAAACAGGAACCAAAAGGAAAACAGAAAGGGGGGTAACTTTTTAGAATACATCCGCAGCAGAGAGGGGAAAGGTTGATAAAGGCACCAGTAAATGCATAAATTAACAATCAGGTTGAAAAGTCTCAATGTGCAGATCAAATTTTTACAAGCGCCATCCAGGTGGCCCCTCCCACATTCAGGATATGAACCCCAACCTCTCAAACCCTACCCAGTAAACCAGTATTCAGATGAATTGGGCTAAGTGGAGCAACAGGGCGAGCAGGGGAGGGGGAGGGGCAGGTCTCCCGCTCCAAACATAGGGAGAGAGTAGCGAAACTAGAACAGAGGGAAAGTAGAAATGGGATGGAGGGAGAAATGGGGGTAAACCAGGGAACAGTAAAATGGGGCAGAGGGTCTCCCAAAGGGAGTGGAGGACAGAGTCCAGGGGGGGGGGGGTCAAGGCGGAGTATCCTCAGTGTTGTTCATGAGCAAATGTCGTTACAGTATGGCATACATGAAATACGCAGGGGTAGGACTTATGAGGATCTCGAGGTGACATAATGCATCCACAGGGCCCATTTGGCATAGAACTTGTCATATCGGTCTTTGCACCTAGCCATCCATTCCTCCGCTTCCATGATACCCTTTACCATCTTAACCCAAGACTAGCAGGTTAGCACCGCCGACTGTTTCCAGTAGAGCGGCACCAAGCGGCGGGCCGCGTTCAGGAGGTGTGGCAGAACACTTTTCCTAGAGGAATGGACCGGAGGTGAAGCAGGAAATGCCTCGGGACATCAGGGATGTCTACATCCAGGGTCGCTATGATCTGTGTCATCGCTATGATCTGTGTACCCGAATATCCAGCCAAAAGGGGCGCAGGAGCGGGCACTCCCACTACACATGTAGGTAGGAGCCCCGTCCTCTACAGCCCCGCCAGCAGCAGTCAGGCTGGCCCGGGTAGATCTGTGCTAGCCTCGAGGGAACCCTGTACCAACGGGTTAACAGTTTATACCCGTTTTCCTGCATTCTTGTATCTACCGTACTAGAGTGTGTCAGCTGGAACATGTGGTCCAACTGCTGATCCGTAAAAGTGCACTATAGGTCTCTCCCACTCCTCGAAAAACAGGGGCCTCGGCACAGGATCCCCCATCTGAATAAGCTGGTAGAGAAGCGCGATGGAGTGAGGGATCGGGTCTTTAGATATACAAAGCTTTTCGTAAGAGGTCATCTGGGTCGGGGAGCGCACCTCGCCTAGAATAGGGCGCAAGAAGTGAGTAAGTTTGTTGTGTCTCCCGAAGTCCATGGGGAAACATCCTTCTCAGTCAATGTTTTGACACAAAAAATGGCTACAAAATCTTTTCCAGGTGGTATAGGACTGATTTTAGGCTACACAAGTTTACCCCCACGATCTCCCCCCAATGTTGGCGATGCAATGAGGAGTTTGGCTTGCTTCTACATATATAGTGACCATGCTCCTAAATCCAACCATTTTGGATAGAAGTACATCGACTTTCAAACAAAATCTCTACTCTCCAGCTGGACTATTTTCCTGCCCAATTTCTGTTACATCACTCCACTATCCCAAAGTCTGACTATTTTCACTCCCTAGCCATGCACCTTGTTAATGCGGCCAAACTGTGCATCCTGTCTCATTGTGGCTCCCCGAATCCTCCGAGCATAGCAGAATGGTTTAAATGTATACAAAATACTGCTGACATCGAGGAACTCATCCACCAAGCGAGAGACACTCTTTCCAAGTTCAGGAAAACCTGGTCCTGCTGGCAGCATTTCATAACGATGGACGATTATTTCAAGCATCTGACTTAAATTCGTCTATGTGCACCCCTAGTCAGAAGGCGAGGGAGAAGGCAGAAACCCCTGTTCCCTTCTACCCTTATCCTTTCTCCTATCCTACATTTGGCCACTCTTGGCTCTCCCTTCCCCTCCCAATTTCCTTGCTAATCCTTCCCCCCTCCCTCTTGTCATAATTCTCTCCTTGCCACTTACCTTTATTGTACAATACCTAAGCACCAAATCATTACATGTCGGATATCCGTGAGCATTTGGTGATACCCCTCTTCTACATTACTCTGTATTACCAACTGCTAGTATAACCCCATTGTGTGTCTGGTTCAAAATACTTGGTATGATAAATATCTACCTGTCTCAATGGATGTAGGCATTGCATTATCAGAGACTCGTTCCTCATATAACTCTATTGTTTTTTTCTTTTTAATACAGTGAGAAAAATGTAATTGCTGTTTTTTGTAGCTTTTATTATCTGCTACTTTATCACTTATGTGATTGTTATATGTTCAATATGTTGTATATGCATTTATCAAATAAATCTTTTGGAAAAAAAAAATGAATAAATAATATTGTAAAAAATAAATAAAAAATAATAAAAATAAAAAACTACTGACGCCGTCCACTGCCACCAAACTTTGCTCTGCTGACACCGTCCACTGCTCTGCTGATATATACACCTGTGTGTTTGTGCTCCGGGGTGCACACCCTAATGCGATAGGCTGTGCACACCAATGACAACTAGTATTTTCAGACGAAGATCAGCAAAAGGAGCCCCATAGTGTATCATATTTATTCTGTGGCCACCTAAGTTTAGTGTTTCACAGGTAACATGAATTACACATATTAAAAGAATTTGAAAGGATAGACTACTCTTGTATTTTCTTTCAGTATCTCCAGGTATAATTTTGCTATTTAATTTTTATGAAAATACTGGAAAACCATATTCATTTTTCCCATTCAGTAATTTCCCTGCCCAGAATAACATTTGTACACAAATAGTTACATTGTCTGTAAATATCTTTTTGCGGGAAGTGTTTTAATGCTAATAAAAGCATTCAACCATTTACCTATTTTTACTAAAGTTCATCAGGCCTAAAGAAGTTTCATCCAATCACAATACAGGCAATAAGCTTATTAACTCAATTGACTAGCCAGCCATGTTATTAACTAACCATGCATTTAATAACTAACATGTACAAAAAATAATAGCTTAAATGGTAAGTTTGTGTTGATTTTACTGATATATTTACTACCAGACAAATTATGGTGAGGAGGCTAAAAGGAACCAAAAAGTGCTCCACACAATAATTACGAGTACATTCTGATCTGAAAACAGAAGGTTTTTGCATGTCTAACTTCCATCACAGTTTATAAATACAAAGGGATGTATCTGTTATTTTAGGATAGGGGGCATAGCCATGCAAAGCATTCCTCATTTGCCTCTGAGAACAACTGTACAGCCAGAACCATTTCCAATTGTCCCAATCGTATATAAGGAAATTGGCAAATTGGCAGTGTAGTTCATGACTTATTCAGACTTTTGGACTAAATTGTTTAATTTTGGACATAAGAATATCAGTCGAGAAAAGGTGCTTCAGCCTAGCGCTTTATGTGTGCCACATCCCTAATAATATTAGGCAAGAAATGGGGTTCCCCTTGTGGGACTTTATAGGCACATAAAATATATGAAAATATATGAAAAAGGTAATTGAAAAAATATTATTTTATTATAAACACAGAAATATAATATAGTGATTAAAAACAGTACAGGCAAGGAAGAGAGACAGGTAAATCAACCACAGTAGTCTGAACTGAAACCCAACATGTTTCGAAGCCAAAGGGAATTTGCTTCTTCTTCAGGGGATGGTTCAAACGGTACTCTAATGAATACCGTTCAGAGTACCGTTTGAACCATCCCCTGAAGAAGAAGCAAATTCCCTTTGGCTTCAAAACATGTTGGGTTTCAGTTCAGACTACTGTGGTTGATTTACCTGTCTCTCTTCCTTGCCTGTACTGTTTTTAATCACTATATTATATTTCTGTGTTTATAATAAAATAATATTTTTTCAATTACCTTTTTCATATATTTTCATATATTTTATGTGCCTATAAAGTCCCACAAGGGGAACCCCATTTCTTGCCTAAGAATATCAGTCTGGTCATTTCTGATTCTGATCCGAGTATGCGATAGTTAATACTTTCTGAAGTATATTTGAAGCTGTTAACTTGGTGATAGGGGTTTGAGTTAAGTTTCAGGCTAGTGTTAGAAGTTAAAGGAAGCCCTTTTCTAAAAGTACTTTCTATCTTCTTTCTGTTAATGATATGTACAGGGCTCTGATGCTGGCCTACTAAAAGGATGCTCATACATACTTTCACCCTGAAGGTACATCATCAAGCAGTCTGTGCGCATTGGAGAATGCTTCAAAGGATCAAGAGCACCAGTCTCTACAGCACTGAGGATTGTTCTCTGCTGACTCTGGAGAAGAGAGAACCTGTTCATCATGCGACCAGCCAGAAAACACCTGGAATTTAGGTATGTTTACCAAAAAATATTTAAAATATGCTGCAGTTGGGATTATAGTCATCAAGAAAAAAGTAACACGGTTTCTAACAGGCTGTAAACATACTATCACTGTTCCTTGAACTGCTCCCCAATGATATAGAAGGGACCAATTTGCTTATTGTGTAGGTGCCAAATGTAAAGAGTTTAAAGATAAATTTTCTTTCAGCATTTACTTTGAGGACAAGTTTATTCTGTTATCTTCTATAAGATTCGCTCACCTGGGGCTAGAGCTTGTTTTTTTGTGATTTTTGATAAAAGTATATCAATGGTTCAATTTTCAGTAATGTTTGCTATAAAGCAGCTTGATTTTTTGCTGCTTACAATTTGAAAATTCGATATAATAAGCATCATTTGATGCTTTTAAGGGTCAAGTTAGATTTCTTTCTGCTTCTACATGGGTTGGAGAAGTGTAACTGAAATATTAGCACAAAATTGAATCCATTTACAATATCACAGTTCTTTATTCAGTTATAAATAAAGACAAGGTCACATGCTTTGAAGTGGAATGGATATTGCACCGGAGTGCCATATGACTTACTGAAAGTGTGCAGAATTGCTATCACTGAGATTGTGGTAAATAGATCATGCTTCATTAAATCACACAACCTCAGTAATTGCTTCAAAGACTACTTTTCAGTTTGTGACCAGATATACACTAAGACCAAAAGCTTATATATGGTAAAGCCTGATTCAAAGTTTAGACTTATTGATTTTGCTTAAAACAGCTTCCTTTATTACCATAGGATTTGTTTAGGTATATAAAAATAATTGTACCCTAAGTGCTTCTGATGTCTGTCCTAGGCAGTAGGTTGCTTTTTAGAGCCTATAAACAAAGGTCTGTTAAATTTTGGTTCTACTTAAAGCAGAAAAAACATTGACACAACTAGAAACTTAAAGTGTCATTAAACACAGACTATGAAAAACTCTCATTACATGCTATGCACCAGAGTGTGCATACTTACAAAGCCAGTAAAGCATTTGTTTTGTGAACAGTGAAATATACCCGGTTGATCTTGCCTTCTGCTGTCCCTCCCATCTTCTCTGTGTCCCCAGTGCAGCTGGAGCATGCCTTATTTAATTTCCCTTCTAAGCTCTTAATTTCATCATTTTTCTTATCATCCCACATGACTATAGAGTCACACATATGAGCGTATACACAGAGGTAAATGACACTCCCCTCCCTCCTCCTTCGTGTCCTCCTATTGCTAAACCCTATGGGGGTGGGATATAGTATGCTGATTGATTACATTTACTAAGAACCTCACAAAATGCTTAGTGTTAACATAAATCAGTATTAAATATATCAAATGTAATTGCTAATACCTGTAAAGTAAAAAAAGAGCCTTGAATGCAGATAATGCCTGAACAAAGTGAAAGCTAGTGGCAGTCACCTCTGACACTGTCTACACCATATAATTGCACAGAAAAATACACATTTGATGTTCAATAAAGGTTCATATGGAGCTGTAAAACAGTTATTTAATATGTTATCATCTAATTTTAATTGCTCTTCTTTTTTAGTTTTTTTAGTCATGTGACTAGCACATCGCCAATTGGGGCTGGCAAGACACAGACTGACACTGTAGAGAGCATGCTTTAGCAGAATATTAGAAGCCCCTCCCAAAGATCTATTCCTACAGATGCCAAAGAACAGGGAAATATCACATGACCAGAAAACAGCACTGCAAGAATAAGGTACTTGGAGGATTAAAAAAACAAAAACAAGATACAGTGGCATGATATATATGATTTATGTGAATGATGGCAATTAACACTTCTCTGTTTAGTATAACTTTTACTTTTTCCGTTTTCACATCTGTTTAGCCCAAATGGACCATAACCTTTTACATTTCTGTCACAGACTTATTGATGTGGGGAAAACTTTGTGAGGGTAACAAAGTTTAGTGAGACACTAAATTAAAAAAACTGTGGAAAATAAAAAAGAAAACGTTTCCATATTACTAGTTAAAAAACAGAAATTAAAACAAATCAGCAGAAAAAAATAGCTAAGTGGCGAAGGGCAAGTAGTTAACTATGGCTAATAAGGGCTAACTAAGGTTAACTAATAAGAGTTTCATTACAAACAAATTAACTGATGTAATTTGCCGGTCTTAGGTCACCCCTTTGATCTACATTTTCATCTGAAATAGAGTAAATACGATGTAACAATAATGTTGTTACATCATATTTTTCAATTAAACAGTTGTGGAGCAGCTGCAGCCCCTACTGTGATACAAAGCAATAGCAGCCTGAGGAGTGGTGGGGAGGGAAGATTAATGGGGCCTACAGTGTACACCCAAAGTACCTCATTAAAGTTTCATAGGAAAAGCATCATATGCCTAAAATCCTCAACTATTTAAGGTGCACCCTAAATAATATTTCAGCTGCCTACGTGAAATGTTGATTCCCTGCCTCTTATGGTGATGCATTGGCTTCAATACATTGAGTCACTGATCTAGAACAAGATAAGGGAGTCAAATATTTCTCTGAGGTTTATTGCTGCATGCTTGTTTCAGCTCATGAATGTATTGAGACAAGGCAACAAGTATATTCACAAGGAGGCAATCACGCCCCCTGCTATATGTTTCCCTCATGACTGGCATGCTATAATAAATCATTTAAATATGGACCACAATGATAAGGGGTATGTAAGAAGCAGAAACTTTGGCTGCTCAGGTAAATGCAGCTGACAGGTGCCTCTGCCTTACATAAAATCTGACTTCTAGTCCTAGAATTAAAGTAGAACTATAGACAAAACATTTTTTTAGAGTAAGGGAAGGTTATAACCCCTGTCAGAGATTTTTTTTCATCTTTGTCCCATTGGGAAGATTTACTTTCAATTCCTGTCCCATAGAAAAACAGGATGTGAGAGGAAATCCTTGAAAATTAAGGGATTTCTCTGGGGACCCCCAGGTTACTTGAACTAGTGTCTCCATTGGAAGATTTGCCCTCTATTACATTTCTGAGGACAACCCAAAATTATTATTATTTTTTTTTTTACTTTTAATGATAATGGTAAACAGGACAACTAGAAAGGGGGGATCTCCTTAAAAGGGGGAACAGACAGTAGAAAACCTGACAGAGGTTCTAATCTCTCTCCATTCAATCCAAAACTAAAAAAAAAAGTTTTGCCTTTAGTTATACTTTAAGAAGTAACATGTGGGCTAGTTAAAGCAGTCAACTAGCGTATCTACTGTACAAAGAACTCAATCCTCACTGCAGCCAGACTCAGATGTAGGGGAAATCAGTAGGTCAGTTGAGGTAGCCAATCAGTGCTTCCTCCAGCTATCTCTCTAAAGCCAGACACACAAGGAGCAGCATGAGGGGGCTTTAACTTCTTAATGTCTAAAAGTTATTGAAACATTTGTGCTGAAACCAAATTGCAGGAATCCAGATGAAGTAAGATTTACAAACTTTTAGCCATGCTAATAACACTTGTGACGAACGCCCATTTGCTGGGACGTTCGCCATGGGCTACTGGAGGAGTGTGGAGGCCAGCCTCCTGCCCACGGACTACGGGCCTCGGCTTGTAGGGGAGCGCGGCTCTGTGTGGGGGTGTATGCTGGGGGACTCTTGGAGTACTGTTACTTTGAATTCAAGTCCCTGTCACCCCAAGTGACACAGACTCTAGGCCTAAGCTGCCTACAACCAAGGACTTCACACAATGAGAGACTAAACAGATGCTAATGACATAAGACTCAGCTATGTTATACTGGGGGGATGTGAATGGACACTTATAATAAGGTGTGTTGAAAATGGAGACGGGCAGTCTGCGAGCCTATGTCTTCTGCTTTCATTGTTTTAGAGGTGGTGTGTGTTCACACTTCCAGGAATGCGTATTCGGCTAGGTTTTGGGCTTGTTGTTTGTTGAGTCAATTATGATAATGCTAATCCTGTCTGAGCCTGCCGTGTCATTCACCTAAGACTGTATATATTGGAAGTAAGTTGTTGAATAAGGAGTCTTGGTTTTTACCCTTCATCGTGGCAAGCGTTGGGATTCTTCTCCCGAATAGATCCCAAACCAGGAATGCAGTGAGGAGCCCAGCAGCGTCTCGATCTAAGGAGGAACTCAGGAGATGGAGCGAGCTAGCCCCTGGGCAGTGTCCCCATATGAGGTGGAGTTCCAGCGGAGACTACTGGCAAAGGAACAGGGCCATATGTCAGCCAGGGACAAGGTGGACTGGAGAAAATATGTAATGCGAGAACTCTGGCAGGAGTCAATGGAGGTAGCACAGCTTCGGCGGAAAGAGAAGCTTCCATGTACAGTGCAACGCTGGCAGGAACAAGTGAGCCAACGGATGTTTATCCTGGGAGACCAAACCTTGACGGAGTGGGTAAGGCACCTTGAGTGCCTGGTCCAGAGAGATATTATGTTGGACAACTTGTACCGGGCACTATGGTGGTACGCAGTCCAGCGAGACCCTTGGTTGGCAGAAGGCATTCAACCAGAGGGGGAATGCTATGATGGCCCAGGCCTGTTGTGGTAGGCCATGGAGGAGGATGATGATTTTGGCAGTCCTGCGATGTCGCGGTTCTGGGCTATTTATTATTACCGGAGAAAGATGCTACAGGTCCAATTGTTGGAGCTGAGACTAGACCTCAGCCACCTGGTTATCATGGAGTGGGGGTTGAAACAGGACTACCAACACCTCCTAGACTTGGCCCAGCAGCAGTCAACAGCACTGGGGGTGGAGATGGTCGTGCCCACTACCCAGGACCAGCCAGCATTTAGCGGGAGAGGCGATTGTAGGTCCCTCGTCCCAGCAGCAGCCAACAGCACTGGGGGTGGAGATGGTCGTGCCCACTACCCAGGACCAGCCAGCATTAGCGAGAGAGGCAATTGTAGGTCCCCTCGTCCCAGCAGCAGCCAACAGCACTGGGGGTGGAGTTGGTCATGCCCACTACCCAGGACCAGCCAGCAATTCCAGAGACTGTGGATTTAGTAGACTATTCTGCGGAGAAGGAACCTCCCATTGTACCTACAGCCCAATCGCTGACAACTGGACAGAGGGTCCAAGACCTCTGCCCCACACCTGCGGCAGTTCCAAAGGCCCAGGGCGAGAAGGTGGCGGTCACTCCCCAGCAGCTGAGTGCCTACCCAGCGGAAGAGCTGGCAGCAGGGCAGAACCCCACTGGTCATTGCCCACCAGTCCAAGCAGCATTTGGCACAGAAGAGATGGATGGGGCTGTGGCCTCCACCTTTGGATTACAGAGATGCTGGGCAGTCGGCCCAGATCCCCAACCCCCTAATATGGGGGCCCATGCCACCCTGATTTTGCCCCTTCAGCAACAATGGGATGCCTCTGGAGTGGATTATAGTTGGTGCCCTGCCCAGGAAAACCCCGGATATTACAACTGGGACGTAGGGCAGGAGGCCCTCTGGAGCATGGCATAGTCTTGGAAAAGACACCAGACTAACACAGACCCAAACCAGTTGAAGGTCTGGGGTCTGGTTAGTCTCCCCAGAAGGGGGAGATATGTGACGAACGCCCATTTGCTGGGACGTTCGCCATGGGCTACTGGAGGAGTGTGGAGGCCAGCCTCCTGCCCATGGACTACGGGCCCTGGCTTGTAGGGGAGCGCGGCTCTGTGTGGGGGTATATGCTGGGGGACCCTTGGAGTACTGTTACTTTTAATTCAAGTCCCTGTCACCCCAAGCGATACAGACTCTAGCCCTAAGCTGTCTGCAACCAAGGACTTCACACAATAAGAGACTAAACAGATACTAATGACATAAGACTCAGCTATGGTATACTGGGGGGATGTGAATGGACACTTATAATAAGGTGTGTTGAAAATGGAGACGGGCAGTCTGTCTTCTGCTTTCATCTGTTTAGAGATGGTGTGTGTTCACACTTCTAGGAATGTGTATTCGGCTATGTTTTGGGCTTGTTGTTTGTTGAGTCAACTGTGATAATGCTAATCCTGTCTGAGCCTGCCGTGTCATTCACCTAAGACTGTATATATTGGAAGTGAGTTGTTGAATAAAGAGTCTTTGTTTTTACCCTTCATCGAGCTTAGGCTGGGGGGGGGGAATTGGGGGCCATAGTCACTACATCACGTGGGTTTTGGGAGACCTAAGACGGAAATACTTGGTCGAAGTATTGGGGGTCCGTTACAATACTAATCTAAGATTTGCACCCAAAAGCTAAAAGCCTCCAGGTAGGTACCTGCACATGTATCCAGTTTTTTCTTGCAAGTCCAGGAAGTCTAAAAATGTAGGGAGCTCATTTATACAGGCAGAATTTGAAGCTTGGCTCTGCCCTCTTGCTCACTTCACTTTTAGATAGCGGGGCTGCCCAACACAGCTATAGGCCTTCAATCAGGCAAGCAGGAGGCAGAACCAGATGTTGACTTCCTAGCTAAGGCTGATGTTTGGATAAAAATGTGTGCCACTTTTATTGACCCCAAGGTTTTATAGAAAAAATCTGGGTCTATGTTCAGGCAACATGCTTTGACATGCAAGTTCCAGTTAAGCAATATCAGCATGGCTACAGGTACATTTTATCTAAAAAAATAACACCATTATATGGTCTATAAACCAAATTTTGAAGTGTAATTCTTTTTCTCAGGCAGTGCCCTGAATGCAATGGCTCTTGTTCATGGAAGATTTCTGTATCCCAATTAAACTCTCCAGCCATGAAAGAAAACATTCCAATAGTTTTACGTGCTGCTATTTTAAAGTCATGTAACTGTTTGCCTTGGTCTTAGTTTGCTTTGATCTTTATGCATGCAAAGTAATAACAATGCATTTTATTAACGAATGCCTTTATCTGTAACAGTTCTGCTTTACAGCTTGTGTAACCTGCGAGATAAACTGCAAAACACATTCAACTAATTGCTCCTCCTTCAGAAATACCTCACATATGTACTCACTATTCCCTGTAAATCCTATGAGGCCTAAAGTTAAGCATATACGAATTTAGACTTCATATTGTATTTTCCGTGGGTTTTTTCCCGACATCAGATTGTTAGAGATGCTTTATTATTACAGATACCTTTTAATATAAAATATAAAAACTGAATGTTTTTCTGTTTACTGTGTAGTCATTTCAATGCCTTACAACTGATCTAATTTTTTTATTGAACTTGAAATAGTTTATTTGGGCCAAGCTGGCCCAAATAAACTATTCCCTACACTAACGTGTGTCCGTGTAACGCTCCTGCGTTTTTATATGGTGTGGATTTTCAGCTGCAGAAATAGTTCCACGTCAGTAGCCATGTAAGAGATATGCTGAGATACCATTCCCAACCTCAATGACTCATCATGTGTGGAAGGTCTTATTTCAGCCAGTAAATACACACAATTAGCAAGCTGGTTCTTAGAGAGACTTTATGCATGTGGTAACACAATGATGAAGGTTTGAGGGATAGGTTGAGTGGAGGTGGTAGGTGATAGACACTTGAAGGTGAGACAGTAGCAGATGGATGCAGGAAGGTTTAGCAATGTTGTATGATAGCAGATGATAGAATAGCAGGTGGACATACAAAAGAGATCAACCCAGTGCAGAAAAGTAGCAGTAGTCTCAAGAGCTAGCAATCTAGTTTATGCAGATGTGATAAACAGTCTCTACTATGCAGAGCTAGATAGTGTAAGCTTAGTATAAGTTTATAGAGAATTCCCCTGCGGGGTACTTAGCACTATTAGCGATACAGCCGAGGGGTGGTTCAGGAGAGGCGGATGATCCAGTAGCGGGATACAGGGATCAGCGCAGCGAGGTTCCGTCAGCGAAGTAAGCTTGCAAGCATGGACGCTTCAAGCAAGGTTAGCATCCAGATAAGGGTGTTTGAACGAACACATGTGAGTGAGAACCGACGCCTTAAATAGCCATCTAGTCCGGCGCTGAGTGATGACAGCTCCAGTCTTAAAGGTGTATGCGCACCTTTCCAAAAGTAAATGGTAAGGCGCATACACTTGTGGAAAGTGTAATTTAGGGTACCAAAAGGTACCGGAACATTACAATACCCCCCCTTAAGGCCTGCTCCTGAAGGCCTCTGGAGCTGGTTTGTCTGGGTATCTCGCATGAAAATTGCGGATTAATCTAGGGGCATGTATGTCAGAGGTGTTTAGCCAGGTGTCGTCTTGGGGCCCATAGTTCTTCCATCTAACCAAGTACTGAAGTCTTCTTCTGTAGATACGAGAATCCAGAATCTCTTTTATCTCGTATTCTTCTCCACCTTCAACTTGTACAGGAGGGGGAGGTGGAATATTAGGCCTTATTCCTTGGTCCGGAACATGGGGTTTTAGTAGCGACACATGGAAAATGGGATGGATTTTTAGGTCCATTGGCAATGTAAGCTGCACTGCAGCTTTTCCAATAAGTTTCTTGATTGGGAAAGGTCCCAAGAACAGAGGTCCAAGCTTTTTGCTAGGGATCTTCAGTCTCAAGTTTTTTGTTGAGAGCCAAATGAGGTCCCCGATAGTATACTGTGGAGAAGGTCTTCTACGAAGATCATAGTACTTCTTTTGTTGACTGTGAGCGTGTGCAATGGTAGTATTTAGTAAACCCAGAGAATCCTTTATTTGGGAAAGATAGTCTGAGGCTACTGGGTTATTTGAAGGAAGGATGCGTGGAGGGAGAATAGAGGGATGGAACCCATAGTTCAAGTAGAACGGACTCTGCTTGGTTGTACTGTGAGTTGCGTTGTTGTAGGCAAATTCTGCCAGGGGGAGAAGATCCAACCAATCATCCTGTTGGTAAGAAGTGTAACAACGTAAATACTGCTCGATGCATTGGTTGACTCTTTCAGTCTGTCCGTTGGTCTGCGGATGGTAAGGAGAAGTGAGCTTCCGCTCAATCCGTAGTATGTGACATAGTTCTTGCCAGAATTTAGAAATAAATTGGGATCCACGGTCAGACAAAAGAGTTTTTGGGATACCATGTAATCTGAAGACATGTTTCATCAGGAGTTCTGCCGTTTGTTTGGACGAAGGTAGTCTGCGAATAGCAATGAAATGTGCCATCTTTGTCAGATGGTCCACTGACACCAAGATGGTATTAAATCCTTTGGAAGGAGGCAATTCTACGATGAAGTCCAATGACAGAACCTCCCATGGAGTTTGGGGTATTGGTAGACTGCATAGTAGACCGGATGGTCTCGTAGTGTCAATTTTGGACCTGGCACAGACATTGCATGAAGAGACGAATTTTTGTATAGATGTTTTCATGTCAGGCCACCAGAATTGCCGAGAAATCAAATTGAAAGTCTTTGTCATACCCATATGTCCTGCCATAGGCACATCATGCGATAATTCCAAGATCTTGGTGCGTAGGGTAGGTGGTATGTAAAGTTTGTCGTTGTAGTAGAAGAAGCCTTCTGCATCGGTAGTTAGTTGTGGTGGGGGTGAATCCAACCTTATACCATGCAGAACCTCTTCCTTCAAGGAACGGACAACTCCAATAATGCGTTTGTGAGGTATTATAGGAACGGAAGGAATTTCAAAGTAGTTTTCTTCAGTTAGTCGTGATAGTGCATCCGCCTTTTTGTTCTTATCTGCAGGTGTGTAGGTCACTAGGAAGTTAAACCTTAGAAAGAATAGTGACCATCGTACCTGTCGATGCAAGAGAGTTTTGCTAGTCTGAAGATATTGGAGGTTTTTATGGTCCGTGTATATAATTATTGGTAATTGGGTGCCTTCGAGTAAATGTCGCCAATTCTCCAGAGCCAATTTTATAGCAAGCAGTTCCTTCTCACCCACGGGGTAATTTATCTCGGGACGCACCTGCTCAATGAGCTCAGGGATAAGCGGTAGAGGATAGCGATCTTTTATTGTGATAGCATTCAATTTCCTGTAGTCGATGATAGGTCTGAGACTTGAATCTTTATTGCGAACAAAAAAGTGTCCTGCTGCTGTGGAAGAAGTGGAAGGTCTAATAAAACCTTTTTCCAAGTTCTCATCCAAATAGGTTTTGAGATGGGCAAGTTCATCCTGTGAAAGAGGATAAACATGACCGAACGGCAATTTGCTATTTGGGAGTAGATCAATGCTACAATCATAGTCTCGATGAGGAGGTAATGCTTGAGCATTTTTCTCAAGAAAAACCTCAGAAAGATCCTGATAACATAGTGGTGCAATCTCATCTGTCACCACAGACAGAATCTTCCCGGAAAACGGGAGGTTACACGTTTCCTCGCAATAACAAGAAGGGAAGGTCAAGGATCGTTTCTTCCAATCTATGGTTGGTTGGTGTGTGTGCAACCAGGGAAGTCCCAACACAATGGGAAAGTGGGGTGATGGTATTAAATCGAAGGTAGAAGTCTCCCTATGAGACTCGTTAATAGTGACTAGAAGTGCTTGTGTCTGATCGGTGATCGGACCAGAGGATAACGGAACACCGGTAATAAGACTTACTGAGACAGGTTTGAGTTTAGAAATAATAGGAATTTTATTTAAAGCAGCAAAACATATATCCATATAATTTCCACAAGATCCTGTGTCAATCATGGCCTTAGTAGTAATCCTGTTCTGGTCCCACTGTAATGTCAGAAAAACAGAAATGTAGGGGTTAGTGAATGAAGTTGTCAATCCTCCTAGGGAGACATGTGAACACTCACCCTTCTTTTTGTTGACTAGGGGACAGACGTTTATCTTGTGATCCGGGGATGCACAGTACAAGCAGAGATTTTCATTTCGTCTTTTGGATTTTTCCATAGTTGATAGCGGTGGGCGTATGGTTCCTACCTCCATAGGAACAGCCAGACTCCGAGAGGAAACGGAAAATGGCATTCCCATCTTTTCAGCCTTTCTTTCTCGTAGTCTTCTATCTATGGTAATACTGAGTTGTATTAATGCATCCAGGGTTTTTGGCAGATCCGCTCGGGCGAGCTCGTCCTTAACGGCTTCTGATAGGCCAAGCCTAAATTGGGTTTTCAGAGATGCATCATTCCATTCTGAATCAAGGGTCCATCTCTTGAACTCTGCGACAAAGTCTTCCACAGGCCTCCTTCCTTGTTTCAAGGATCTTAACTGAAGATCAGCAGTACTCTGCCTATTGGGGTCATCATATAGGCTAGTGAGCTCTGCCAGGAACAAGGCATAGGAGTTGAGAAGCTGATCGTTTTTCTCAAAAAGAGAATCTGCCCAGGCTCGAGGATCGCTTGATAGGTAAGAAATAATAGTACAAACCTTAATGTGATCAGTAAGGTAGGTACGAGGTTTTAGCAAAAAAAGTAACTCACATGCGTTTTTAAATTCGCGAAATTTTTTGCGATCGCCTGTAAATACCAAAGGGGGATTTATCTTGGGTTCAGGGGACTGAGCAGAGGTAAGTTGTGTCAGTCTAATTACCTGCTGCGACAGAGCCTGATTGTCTTCTTTTAATTCAGCAAGTGCGTGTATTAACGCAGATACTTGCTGTTTTAATTGTGTCACCTGAGTGGTTATTTCTGGAACTATTTCTGCTGAATCCATTTTTTAGGTTCATTCAATCTGTAACGCTCCTGCGTTTTTATATGGTGTGGATTTTCAGCTGCAGAAATAGTTCCACGTCAGTAGCCATGTAAGAGATATGCTGAGATACCATTCCCAACCTCAATGACTCATCATGTGTGGAAGGTCTTATTTCAGCCAGTAAATACACACAATTAGCAAGCTGGTTCTTAGAGTGACTTTATGCATGTGGTAACACAATGATGAAGGTTTGAGGGATAGGTTGAGTGGAGGTGGTAGGTGATAGACACTTGAAGGTGAGACAGTAGCAGATGGATGCAGGAAGGTTTAGCAATGTTGTATGATAGCAGATGATAGAATAGCAGGTGGACATACAAAAGAGATCAACCCAGTGCAGAAAAGTAGCAGTAGTCTCAAGAGCTAGCAATCTAGTTTATGCAGATGTGATAAACAGTCTCTACTATGCAGAGCTAGATAGTGTAAGCTTAGTATAAGTTTATAGAGAATTCCCCTGCGGGGTACTTAGCACTATTAGCGATACAGCCGAGGGGTGGTTCAGGAGAGGCGGATGATCCAGTAGCGGGATACAGGGATCAGCGCAGCGAGGTTCCGTCAGCGAAGTAAGCTTGCAAGCATGGACGCTTCAAGCAAGGTTAGCATCCAGATAAGGGTGTTTGAACGAACACATGTGAGTGAGAACCGACGCCTTAAATAGCCATCTAGTCCGGCGCTGAGTGATGACAGCTCCAGTCTTAAAGGTGTATGCGCACCTTTCCAAAAGTAAATGGTAAGGCGCATACACTTGTGGAAAGTGTAATTTAGGGTACCAAAAGGTACCGGAACATTACAGTCCGCTGGGAACACTGTATAAACTATATGTTGCCTCAGTTACATACAGTATACAGCACAGAGCTTCAGGTGTGACACATCCTGCCTCACACCCGGAGCAAAATAGCATTGGCTGAGTGATGCTCAGTCATTCACAGGCAGCTTTGTATTCTATCAATGAGTACAAGACTTCCTCTAATTGGCTGAATTGGAGAGGCAGGCCAATGACATCATGATCTCTGACACAGCCAATCAGAGGAAGCTTTGTATTCATTGATAGAATACAAAGCTGCCTATGAATGGCTGACCACCATACAGCTTGACGCTATTTTGTTCTGGGTATGAAACAGGAAGGTCTCGTCTCACACCTGGAACACAGTTCTTTATACTGTATGTAGCTGAGGCTACATACAGTTTATACAGCATGCATGCACACATGTTAGTGTAGAGAATAGTTAATTTGGTCCAGCTTGGATAGAAACAATGACATTTTTTCTACATAGATTATGCCTTAAAGGAAATTTTTGAATTATTGAAATTAAATGAAAATTCTAGCTGCTAGCTGTCAAGTTGATCATTTTTCCTCAATGCTTTGAATTGCATTATGCAGATAAGAACTTATTCATTCTCTTTAATCTGCATACCTTTTCCTAGGTCAGTATCTCCTATAGTAGCAAAGCAAGTCAGCACAAAGCCAAACGGCTAGCATTTTCAAAAGGTTTCCTTGGCAGACTCTGTATTTCTGTTTATTTTAAATGGAGATAAATAAAGCATGTATTTGCAAACATATTTGGTAAATAATGGCACCCAATGCAGAAGCCTGCAGGGATCTTTCTATGTTGGAAGTAGATCATTAGGCATGGTGGGTCACCGTGATTGATATTGGCTTTACTTTGGGGGACATTGTTCTTTTTTTTTCTTTTTTTCAAATAGAATAAAAAGGACTTTTTTCGAGGTGTGGGTGTTTTTGTTCACCGTTTACATTTTTTTGGTAATGAGTAACATTGGGTACTTATTTACCCAGGGGGAAGGTACATTTCTGGTGGCTCCCTTATTTTTAAGGGGGACTTTCAGATTGCATAAGGCCCCCCAAAGACCCCTACCTCCCTTGACAGGATGTGGGGATGAGGGTTTTGATGCCTTGAAGGGGGTGGGGGAGGAGCTTTACATGCCCTCCCAATCTTGAGGACATGTAGCCTGGTATTTGTTTGACATGTTGTGCTGGCCCTTTAATAGAAAAAAAATCATGAAAGACACTTATAAAAAGTATGCAGCTTGGGTTGCCAGATAATGGAGTGGGTGGCATAGAGGGTAAAAGGGCAGCGAGCAAGCCAGCTCATAGATTTGGTTTCTCCATTTCTCTGAATAAATATGTTTTGAAATCCTGACACCTCTTGATGAATTTCAGGACAAGCTTTTGGGGGGGGGGGGGGGGTCAATCCCCTTCTAAAGTCCAAGCAGTACTGATGCACGAAGCTTTAGGCTACGTTCACATGTTGGCGTAGCGGATGGCGGGCAGAATCACCGCAATTCCCACGATCCGGAAATCATTGAAAATCGCGAGACGCCTGTGCGTTGCCGTTGATTTGCAATGGCACCCCAAATGCTGTGCGATGTTGCCGCAATTTCCGCCTGCCAAATTGCGGTAACATCGTGCAAATAAAATCGCGGGTCGCATGACGCCCCCAAAGAAGCTCTTGTACCTTTTTTGGGCCTCATGTGACCCGCGATTTTGTTTGCGCGATATTACCGCTATTCGGCAGGCGGAAATTGCGGCAACATCGCACAGCGTTTGGGGTGCCATTGCAAATCAATGGCAATGCACAGGCGTCCCACGATTTGCAATGAATTCCGGATCGCGGGCAGAATTGCGGTGATTCTGCCCGTGATCTGCTACGCCAACATGTGAACGTAGCCTTAGCAAATTGTGAAGAAGAAATTAACTATCTTCAAAAAAAAGTAAATAAATAAACACACTGACACAGAGTAATGAAAGTAAGAAAGTTACATAGCTACATACTGTAGTGGGTAAGGTTGAATAAAGACAATAGTCCATCCAGTTCAACCTGTCTTGGTGTCGATAATCATTTCCCATATCCCTGTATGTTGTGCTATTTAAGATGCAAATTCAAAATATCAATACCCCCACTGACACCACTAATTGGGGAAGAGAGTTCCACATCCTTATTACCCTGACAGTGAAAAACCTCCTGCGCAACTTAAGGTTAAACCGCTTCTCCTCCAATCTCATTGTGTTCCCCCGTGTCCTCTTACACTCCCTGGGACTGAATCGTTTTTTCCTATGCTGGATTCACCATTGAGGTTTTCGTAAATCGCTATCTTCTCCCCTCTCAAGCATCTCTTCTTTAGCAAGATTACATTTAGTGCTTGTAGTAGTTCCTCCTAAATAAGGTCCTCCAGTCCCCTTATTAATTTCATTGCCCTTTTTTGGACTCTCTCCAGCTCCAGCACATGCTTTGTGAGGACTGGTGACCAGAACTGGATGGAATACTCCAGATGTGGCCTACCAGAGTTTTATAAAGTGGCAGGATTATAATTTTATCTTTGGAGTATATCCCATTTTTTATGCATGCTAAAATTCTGCTGGCCTTGGTAGCTGCAGGTTTGACATTGCATGCTATTGGTCAGTCTGTCATCTACTAGGACCTCCAGATCTTTCTCCATCTTTGATTTCACTGAGGTTCCCCCCCCCCCAAGGGAGTAGTTTGTGTTTATGTTTTTAGCCCCCAAGTGCATTAACTTACATTTCTGCACATTAAACCTCATTTGACATGTAGTTGCCCACCCCAATTTTTTGTTTAAGTCTTTTTGTAAAATTTCTATATCCTGATTTGAAATTATTGCCCTGCATATTTTTGTGTCATCCTCAAAAACTAAGATTGAGCTATTTATCCCATCCTCTATATCATTTATAAATAAATTAAACAGAATTGGTCTCAAGACAGAGCCTTGGGGTACCCCACTTACCACCCCAGACCAGTCTGAGTACACATTATTTATCACCACCTTTTAGACATGCACCTGTAACCAGTTTTATATCCAAGAACAAACCTTATGGTCCATGCCTGCAGACCTCAGCTTCTAGATTAAGCGTTTATGGGGAACTGTATCGAATGCTTTTGCAAAATCCAAATACACCACATCCAAAGGCCTCCCTCTATCTAGGTGGTAGCTCACTTCCTTGTAGAATGTTAACAAATTGGTCTGGCAGGAACGATCCTTCGTAAACCCATGCTGATTGCTACTAATAATACTGTTTTCTTCAGCAATTTTTTAAATATAGTCCCTTATCATCCCCTTAAATAATTTACCTACTATTGATGTTAGGCTGACTGGCCTGTAGATTCCAGGAATATGTCTTTGCCCTTTTTTGAATATTGGTACCACATTGGCTTTTCTCCAATCAGCTGGTACAATTCCTGTCAGTATGCTGTCCACAAAGATTAGAAATAATGGCCTGGCTATAACCTGACTATGTTCTTTGAGGACTCTTGGGTGTAAGCCATCTGGTCCTCCTCTGATAAGTGTCTCTCGTAAACTTTTAGAGCTGCCCTGATGTCGATCTTACACCTCTTATTGAATTTCTTGTAGTGTTGGAATGCTGACAATGACCACTCCACTTTTTATTTATTAAAGACCATTTTTTTCTTTAATAAAACTTTTTAAGTTATGGTTTAGCCACCCAGGTTTAAAGTTCGCTCTTCTATATTTATATAAGTTTGTCAGAAAAATAGTAAAGAAGGGGACTGTGGCATGGAAAGAAGGAGGGAGAGTCACAGAGTTGAGAACAGTCGTACAACTATTTGGTGATTTAGAAAACTAAGGTAAACGTTCAGGCTGCTATTTCAGAATTATCATTTGTAGTTTAAAGGTTTTCCTTTCCTGAGCATTTTTATAATCCCAATAGAACCAACACATTCATGTCATCAAAAGAATAATCTGGTTGTGAGAAAAGATGTCCCACAGGTGTGCAGTAATAATCTCCCTGGAGCTCTTTTATGGTGTGTCTATTTAGATTCATTCATTTTTGTATTATCTGTCGTTTCACCAATGTAACATCCCTGGTTGCAGTGGCGTTGGGAGGGGGGGGGGGGGCTGACTAGGGCTATAGCCCCGAGTGGGCCCCCAAAAAGCCCCGGGTCTCCTATTGCTTATTTTAAATTATTAGCCCTGAGTCCCAAGGCCTGGGCTTGGCCAGGAACTCAGGGCTACATACCTCAGCAGTGTAGCATTTATAAAGCACATCCAGTGATTGGTGGGCGATCTGGAGCAGCCACAAGGAGAGTGATTGGAGCTGTCAAGTTTAAGCATTGATGTTGGTTGTATGCGGGGCTGGTATGTGGGGCTCTGCTCCTTTGTTCTGTGCATAGACAAACAGCAGCTGGTCGGGGAGGAAGGTGGCAGGGGGCTGAACCAATTGTAACTGCTGTATGTGCATTCACAGCGGTGTGTAATTCAGGTTAATTATACATCGCTGTGGATTCACATATTCACATACAGCAGTTACAATTGGTCCGTCCCCTGCCACCTTCCTCTCCGGCCAGCTGCTGTTTTCAATGCATGGAAAAGGGGCAGAGCCAGGGATGGACTGGCCACTAGAGGGCCCCTTGGGAGGCTCCTTGCATAGAGAAGAGCCTGCCTAGCAGAGGAGTTCTGGTGGCTTGCTGTGATTTAAGTCAGGCAGACAGCGCAGCTCCCCCTCACTTTCCATGTGAATGAAAGAGGAGGGAGGTTAAATCTGCTCCACCCTCTGTCCATATCCCTTGGTGTCCGCCTACCCTGCAACCCCCAGCTTACAGCGATTGCAGCTATGCCTGTGAAGAAGATTATGTGGGCATGTTATTTTAAATGGAGAGCAGAAAGCAGTCTTGCGAGTGAGAACTATGACTGGGTGTGGGCTGTGGATGTTATTGAATTTGGGACAGCCTTCTGCCTACAGTACATGGTACAAAAGTTAGTCCATATCACAGTGCTGGAGGGGAGCACATAAGCAAAACTTTACATAACTGTATTTTAATGGATAATGGGTAGAGAGGTGACAGTGAAGGGGTAATCTGAGGTAGAGAGGTGACAGTGCAGGGGGTTTTCTGGGGTAGAGAGGTAACAGTGCAGGGGTTATCTGAGGTAGGGAGGTGAAAGTGCAGGGGGTAGCTGAGGTAGAGAGGTGACAGTGCAGGGGGTATCTGAGGTAGAGAGGTGACAGTGCAGGGGGTATCTGAGGTAGAGAGGTTAAAGTTCAGGGGGTATCTGAGATAGAGGTGGCAGTGCAGGGGGTATCTGGGGTAGAGTAGTGACAGTGCAGAGGGTATCTGGGGTAGAGAGGTGACAGTACAGGGGGTATCTGGGGTAGAGATGGGGTATCTGGTGTGTGTGGGGGCTGTGTAATGCAAAAGGGGTCCAGAGGTGTGGGGGGGGGATTGGTTGTGTAATGTAAAGGGGTCTAGTTGTGTGGGAGGGGGGCTGTGTAATGTAAAGGGTTCCAGAGGTGTGGGGGGGCTGTGAAATGCAAAAGGGGTCCAGAGGTGTGGGGGGGTCTATGTAATGCAAAAGGGGTCCAGAGGTGTGGGAGGGGTGCTGTGTAATGTAAAGGGGTCCAGAGGTGTGGCGAAGCCCTGTGTAATGTAAAGGGGTCCAAAGTTGTGGAGGGGCCCTGTGTAATGTAAAGGGGTCCAGAGGTGGGGGGTGTGGGCTGTGTAATGTAATGGGGTCCAGAAGTGTCGCCCCATCAAAATGCTCTATTTGTGTTACACTCACCTTTAATCCACTGCTGGGCAAAGCTCCCTGGCACTGATCTTTTCGCCCCCTTCTGTCGGAAGGGGGCATCATGGGATAAAATTTATCTTCGGGCTGAAGCCCCTGGTCTTTTTCCTACCTAGCAACACCCCTGCCTGGTTGCACTTGTTATATTGTAGAAGGTACTCCTCATTAATGGAGGTGCACCTGTAATACTGAAAGTTATTTTTTTGTCTGTCACTTTTAATGGACTGATGTAGCTGTACTGTCTATTTTGCTTTTACTATTTCAAGGTTTTGCTTCCTAGTTTGTTTTTCTGTAATCAGGATGAATTTTTCTTCTGAGGTTGGGTGGTTGTCTGAAGGCCAGCATTGGGGGTTGTTGGAAGATATCTTTCAGTGTTTCACCTAGTAATGCACCGGAATTTCGGCCGTCGAAAATTATCAGCCAAAAATAGGGTTTTCAGCGTTGTGCCGAAAGAAAAAAAGGTGCTGACAATGGCTGCCGAAAATGCCTGTGATTTTACTGCGATTATACCCTGCTTATGGTGTGTTTTTCATAGGTCATGTGACTCAAAAAATGCTATAAAAAATGCAATATGGGTGCATTTTTTTACGCGTTCTTGCTGCGTTTTCAATGCATTTCAATTGGAAGGTACATTTTGGCGTTCTTTTAACTGACCAAATATGCACCAAAAATGCAGCAAGCAGGATATTTAACACCGCTTCAAAATGTGCAAATAATGGTTGACAATAAATTCATATTCATTTAAATTAATGATATTAATTATATCTACATATTTTAAAAACCGTCAATTTCGGTTTTGGCCAAGTGCATTCTGAAATTTCGGTTTCGGTGCACCACTATTTTCATTTTCTGCTTTGATTGGTTGCAGCTCTTTCTTTGATTATATATATTTTTTTATCCCTTCTAGTGCTGAATTGGATATGTATACTAGAGGAACAAATAATATGTTTCTCCTATTTGTGTTATAGATTTTCTCTTTGGGCTTTAAAGGCAGCATTAATGCTTGTACTGATTGTTTTCTTGCTGTAACCTTTCTTTTGAAAGGACTCTGCTAGTGCCCTGATGTTTATCTCTCTAATCTGGTTCAGAACATATGCAGTGTTTGCTAGTGGCCTTACTGTGTATGATGGCTAATTTGGTGTGTTGGGGGTGGAAGCTGGGAGTGTGGGCATAGTTGCCTTGGTCAGTGTGTTTCTTGCATGTTGAAGTGTCAAATCAGATGTATGTGGTATCTAGGAATTTCACAAATGTTCATGAATAGTACATTTTTAGTTTGAATTAGGGTGAAATGTAAATAGGTTAGCATATTGTGGTGCCATTTTACACCCCATACCAGTACCTATGCACTGAATAAATAAATGTCATTATCAAAATTTGAATAGTTGTGTGCTAGAAGAATTCAATGAGCAGTGTGCAGCACTTAAACTGGGAGGGGCCGCTGGATATTACCCAGGTCTTCCTGTTCAGAGGCTGCCAGGCCACATACCAGCTCCAGAGTGTGACAACAATCACAGGCTCAATCTAAGCGTCTTTTTGAAGTTTTATTGTAATATTTGAACATAAGCAGGTAGAAGGATGAGAGTGTAGGATATTCCAACTAGACTAGAGGACAGATTCTCAGGCAAAGTGTCAGCCTTAGCCACTTCCATACCATAGAATGTCATACCGTAGGATGTCCTGGACTTTGAGTGGAGATATCTAAATGATACCTGCAGCTGCAGGCATCTTTCAGATATATTTGTTTTTCTGCTGGCGATAGCGGCTGTTTACAGGTGGTGGGAGGGGACGTCCCCCCTCCCGCCTTGCTCTAGTGCTTCGCCGGCTCGCCCGTGTGATCGGCTAACCGGAAAATGAATCAGTCAGCTGGGGCCCTTTACCATGGACCTGACTGAGGACCAGATGGTCCCCTACCATCTCTATAACCTTCAGAGGCCGGACATGACATTATGATGTCACTTCCGGCACCGGCATATGTAAACACTGCCGATTTTTGTGCTGGGAACCTGCGATTGATTTTTTTTTTTCAGCCTAGTGAGAGATCTGGGGACTTATAGACCCCAGATCTCTCTCCGTAAACAGGACCTGTTATGCCCTATTCCTATTACAAGTAGGGATGATCGAACGGTTCGGGTCCACCATTGGTTCGGCCCGAACATTGGGTGTTCGAGGTTCGGCCGAATTTAGAACTTTTTGCCCAAAAAGTTCGGAAGTCGGCAACCAGAACCGACCAAAATGCAATGCTTCAGGAAATGGGCTTTAAAAGCCCGTGATTGGACCAGAACCATTAGCAAAAGCCAATTGAGGGGGCAGGAGAATGCTAGGAATGTGATTGGAGTGACTAGGGGTCCCTAGACCAATCATTAGTGAATACGCCCCCCAGTATATAAGATCGCCCCCGCCAAATTCCTAGCATTCTTGTACGGGACATGGAAGAGAGTGGAATGGTGTTCTGTTCTAATGTGTTATAAAGTGTCATTTAGCTATTTTTAGTGTGAGGAAAGGGATATCTAGTGTAGTTAGAGTGCTCCTTTACACTTAAGTTAGCTTCAAAAATTTAGTTTCTGTAGGGAAAGTGTTAAGTGTAAACGGACCGTAGTGTAGTGTAGGGTTAACTGACAGTGACTGCTATGGAAGGGTGACAAAACCCTTCCATAGCAGGGTGACCGCTATAGAGAAATGATCATTTCTCTGAGTTGCTTCGGGACAGGCATATGGCTTCTCACCAGCCAAGCATTTTTCATGCTGCAGGGGCTGCCACTGCCAGTGCTTTTTTGAGGACATGTTTGATGTCAGACATGACATCTGAACATGTGTATAGGGGGTATATATAGACATATATGTCTGTATATATACCCCTAGACATATATAGGTGTGATAGTAGCAGAAATATATGCTTGCGCTAATGAAATCATTTACAGTAATATATTTCTGCTACTATCAAACCTATATATGGCTAGGTGTCTATATACATATAATTATGTGTGTATATATACCACTATACACAAGTTCAGATGTTTTGCCTGCCTCAAAAGAACCCAAAAAAATGCCAAAAAAACGCTAGTGTCAAAAAAAATGCCCAGGTGTGTTTTTGCTGGCATTTTTTGGGGGGTTTTGGAGGCAGGCAAAACATCTGAACTTGTGTATAGTGGTGTATATACACACATACATATATTTATATACACACCTAGACATATATAGGTGTGATAGTAGCAGAAATATATGCTTGCGCACAGTACCACTATACACAAGTTCAGATGTTTTTCCTGACTGCAAAGAACCCAAAAAAATGCCTGCTTTGAAACCGGCAAGGTGTGAAAACCGAGAAGAGAAGCTAACCCCCTCATATATATATATATGAGCTGAAAGTGTTCTAATACAAATGATCTTTTTTTTTTATGGTTCTGGACATGCTACAGAGCTGAAACTTCACATGTACACTTTTTAGATCCCCCAGATACGAAATCCAAAGTAAAAATCAAAAAAATCTCTCTTTTTTTTTTAATTTTTCAATAATTGGCTTTTTTTTTATCAAAAATGACAATTTTTAAGAACTTTTTTTGTGTGATTTTGTGTCTGGGGGGTCTAAAATGTGTACCTGTGAAGTTTCAGCTCTGTAGCATGTCCAGAACCAGAAAAAAAGATCATATAGGTGTAAAAGGAGGGTCCCACATCCCTGTTCTACTGAAAAATTATCTTTTTTTTTTTCATGGTTCTGGACATGCTACAGAGCTGAAACTTCACATGTACACTTTTTAGACCCCCCATATACTAAATCCTAAGTCAAAATAAAAAAATCTCTCTTTTTTTTTTTTCAATAATTGGCTTTTTTATCAAAAATGACAATTTTTAAGAACTTTTTTTTTGTGTGATTAATAGTTAATGGGGCATGACCCAGAAACCTAGGGACTTTTTAGGGGCATTTATTGGGTTTTAGGGCTTAAAAATGGTGTTTTTTGATTACCGAAGTTCGGGTCCCATTGATTTCATTGGGGTTCTGAAATCCGGGCCGAACTTTCGGGAAGTTCGGATGTTCTGGCCGAACCGAACTTTTCAAAAGTTCGATAATCCCTAATTACAAGGGATGTTTACACTCCCTGTAATAGGAATAAAAGTTATAAAAAAAAAATTTAGAGGCAAATTGTAAAAATAAAAAAATAAAATAAACAATAATAAAAAAAAAAAATGAAAATGCCCCATTCCCTCGTGCTTGCAGCAGAAGCGAACACATACTTAGGTAGCGCCCACATATGTAAACGACATTCAAACCATATATGTGAGGTATCACCATGAATGTTAGAGCGAGAGCAATATTTCTAGTGCAAGACCTCCTCTGTAACTCTAAATAGTGATGTCGCGAACATAAAATTTGCCGAACCGGCGAACATTGCGAACCGCCATAGACTTTAATAGGCAGGCGAATTTTAAAACCCACAGGGACTCTTTCTGGCCACAATAGTAATGGAAAAGTTGTTTCAAGGGGACAAACACCTGGACTGTGGCATGCCGGAGGGGGATCCATGGCAAAACTCCCATGGAAAATTACGTAGTTGAGGCAGAGTCGGGTTTTATTCCATAAAGGGCATAAATCACCTAACATTCCTAACATTGTTTGGAATAATGTGCTTTAAAACATCCAGTGTGTGTATACGATCAGGTATGATGTTGTATCGATCAGGTAGTGTAATGCCCCATACACACGTGCAGATTATTGCAGACTTTTGTCTGCAGACTTACCTTTTCTATGTAGTGCAAGGGCCTGCCGGATTGCATACAAATTGAAAGTGTTTAGGTTTGACCTCATATTATATGGTTTTGGTAAGTCTGCAGACAAAAGTCTGCAGATAATCTGCACGTGTGTATAGGGCATTAGGGTTACGCCCGCTTCACAGTGACAGACCAAACTCCCCGTTTAACGCACCGCAAACAACCGCAAACAGACCAGAACCTACCAAAATGGGACAGGAACTGGGCTTTAAGGGTTAGGGTTAGGGTTAGGTTTAGTGTTAGGGGCTAGGGTTAGGGGTACGGTGAGATACTTAGGGTTAGAGTTAGTAACCCTACCCCTACGCCTCTAACCCTAACCGTCTAACCCTAAGCACTAAAAATAACCCTAACCCTAGCCCTAACCCTAACCCTAGCCCTAACCCTAATTCAAATTTTTTTTCTGGTTCTGGATATGCTACAGAGCTGAAACTTCACAGGTACACTTTTTAGACCCCCAGACACTGAATCACACAAAACAAAAAGTTCTCAAAAATCGTAATTTTTTGATAGAGAGCCAATTATTGGAAAAATTAAAAATTCTTTGGATTTAGCATCTGGGGGGGGGGGGGGGGGGTCTAAAAAGTGTACCTGTGAAGTTTCAGCTCTGTAGCATGTCCGGAACCAGAAAAAATTACGAATTAGGGTTAGGGCTAGGGTTAGGCTTAGGGCTAGGGTTAGGGTTAGGCTTAGGGCTAGGGTTAGGGTTAGGGTTAGGGTTATTTTTATGGCTAGGCTTAGAGGGTTAGGGTTAAGGTTAGAGGGTTAGGGTTATGGTTAGAGGGTTAGGGTTAGGGTTAGGTTTAGTGTTAGGGGCTAGGGTTAGGGTTACGGTGAGATACTTAGGGTTAGAGTTAGTAGCCCTACCCCTACCCCTCTAACTCTAACCCTCTAACCCTAAGCACTAAAAATAACCCTAATCTTAGCCCTGACCCTAACCCTAGCCCTAACCCTAACCCTAGCCCTAATTCTATTTTTTTTCTGGTTCTGGACATGCTACAGAGCTGAAACTTCACAGGTACACTTTTTAGACCCCCCAGACAATAAATCCAAATAATTTTTTTTTTAATTTTTCCAATAATTGGCTCTCTATCAAAAATGACAATTTTTAAGAACTTTTTTTGTGTGATTTAGTGTCTAGGGGGTCTAAAAATTGTACCTGTGAAGTTTCAGCTCTGTAGCATATCCAGAACCAGAAAAAAAGATAATTTTTCAGTAGAGCAGGGATGGTGGGAACCCCTTTTACACCTATATGATCTTTTTTTTTTCTGGTTCTGGACATGCTACAGAGCTGAAACTTTACAGGTACACTTTTTAGACCCCCAGACAATAAATCCAAAGAATTTTTTTTAAGTTTTTATTTTTTTTTATTTTTCCAATAATTGGCTCTCTATCAAAAATGCCAATTTTTAAGAACTTTTTTTGTGTGATTTAGTGTCTAGGGGGTCTAAAAAGTGTACCTGTGAAGTTTCAGCTCTGTAGCATGTCCAGAGCCAGAAAAAAAGATAATTTTTCAGTAGAGCAGGGATGGTGGGAACCCCTTTTACACCTATATGATCTTTTTTTCTGGTTCTGGACATGCTACAGAGCTGAAACTTCACAGGTACGCTTTTTAGACCCCCCCAGACACGAATCCAAAAAAAGTCATGCCTGCCACCGTATATATCAGTGGTGGGTGGGCAGTGGCACTGCAGTGGGCATAGTACACTCTGTGGACCTGACAGTCACTGGCACCCAGGCAACTGCAATTATAAAAAAAATATATATTTTTAATTTGCAAGCTGCTGTGCCACCGTATATATATATCAGTGGTGGGTGGGCACGCAGTGGCACTGCAGTGGGCACAGTACACTCTGTGGACCTGACAGTCACTGGCAGCCCAGGCAACTGCAATAATAAAAAATATTTTCTTTTTTCAATTTGCAACAAGATGCTGTGCCACCGTATATATATCAGTGGTGGGCAGTGCACTGCAGTGGGTACAGTACACTCTGTGGACCTGACACAGCAATCACTGCAATTATGACAGAGGAAAAGAAAAAATATTTTTTAAAATGCAAGGTACTGTGCCTGTGCAACCCGAAATGAGTGTGGTGTGCACACAGTACAGTCTGTGGTGGGTCTGTGGCCTCTCGCACACAGCGGGCAGGTAACTGCAGTGCACAATATATATATATATATATATATATATATATAAAATACTCAAATACCAGCCCTCAAAAGGGCTTTTGGGGACAATAGATATATATATATCACAGAACAAAAAAAATTACACAAATACCAGCCCTCAAAAGGGCTTTTGGGGACAATATATATATATATATATATATATCACAGAACAAAAAAATTACACAAATACCAGCCCTCAAAACGGCTTTTGGGGACAATAGATATATATATATATATATATATATATATATATATATAAAAAAAACCTCAAATACCAGCCCTAGCAAGGGCTTTTTGGGGTGCTGTCCTTACAGCAGGAGTGTACCAAGAACACTGGCTAACAAGACCGGGAACACTGACTAACTGTCCCTAGCTATAACAGCAGCAGCAGCAGCAGCACTTTACCTGCTCTCAGTAACACAGAAATGATCTAAGATGGATGCTGCCCTTGCTTATTTATAGGAGGTGGGAGGGTGTGGGAGGGAGGTATGCTGATTGGCCTGGAATGTGTCTGCTGACTGTGAGATTCAGGGTCAAAGTTTGCCTCAATGATGATGTATAGGAGGCGGACCAACATCGCATATGTTCGCCCGCAGCGGCGAACGCGAACATGCGAAGTTCGCCGGGAACCGTTCGCCGGCGAACCGTTTGGTACATCCCTAACTCTAAACTGGTAACCTGTAAATTTTTTAAAGCATAGCCTATCTACATTTTTAAGTAACAAAGTTTGGCGCCATTCCACGAGGGTGTGCAATTTCAAAGCGTGACATGTTAGGTATCTACTGTATTTACTTGGCGTGACTTCATCTTTCACATTATACAAAAAACTGGGCTAACTTTATTTACTTTTTTTTTTTTTCTGCAGTTCTTTTTACAGCTAGTTGATCCTGTTGTGCCAAGGCTAGGAGGTCCAGATATCCACTCTAAACATGGGAGCTGCGTTGGCTATGATAGCCCTAGTAGTAGAGGTCCTCTGGGAAAAGGCACAGTTCCAAATGAACATTGTCCTGACCCGGGTGTTATATCTGCGATCCCTGGTGCATTTTGGGACCTGGATTGGGGGACCTATTGTCATGGACTTGCAATAGTGTTTTGCAGCTTACCTGTTCCTTCATGTCTGTATTAGAGGTCAGATTTCACTTCTGGTTCCTTTTTATCATCTCTCCTTCCTGCCCCACCCCAGGTCATCACAGTAAGTCTATATTAACCAGTGCACTGCAGGTCTGCTTTGCTGTTCAACAGTGTTTGTTTCTTGTTTCCTGTCTGCCGTGTGCTTCATCTACCTTTCTGTGTACCGACTTTGGCTTGTCTCTGACTATTCCTGTTTGCCTGTTACCCTGACCTTTGGCCTGTTCCTTGGTTACCCTCGTCTGCCTGTTACCCCGACCGCTGCTTACCCATCACCATTCCATGTGTCCTGAGTGGCTGCTTTCCTTCTCTCCCTACGGAGCGTGACCCGGGGGACCCCAGGAGCCGTGACCTGGGCCCAGCTGCAGCCAAGTCCATCATCACCACTAGAGGCTCTGGTGAACACCTGCTGGGTCTTAGACTCCGCGTCCTGGGGAATCTTGGGTTCACGTTCCGGTCCATCCGCAGCAGTCTGCTATCGGGTTCACTACCTTGCGCTGCACCCCTGCCTCCAACAGGGTGCAGTTGTCACCTGGCCATAGGTGACCTGGAACCTATACCCTAGGAAGACCTGAGTGGCAGGTAAAAAAGCGGAGCAGTCTCTAACAAAAGAAATGGGGGAAGGTCCAGTTATGATGGGACACCCTAGCATCAGGGTACCTGCATGGACCAAGGACTCCAGTATTTGGCTGTCAGGTTGCCTTCGGGGTCCCAGCACTGGGTCCCATGCTGCATTAAAAGAATGGTAAGCTTTTTGTGTTGTGCCTCCTTGAGGCTCTGACCAGCAGGGATCCCAGACAGTTTTTAGACCTTGACAGCGGGGTACTCAGTCAGTCTCCAGACCCCAGCAGTGGGGTACCCAGTCAGCTTCCAGATCCCAGGGGTGGGGCATGATGGAGCATCAGGAGGCCGCTCCTTAAGGGAAGGAACTGTTAGGACTGAGTTTGCCTGCTGCTGACACTGTGGTGCTCTGGGCTGATTGTTGCAGTTCCAGTGTCCACCAGCAGGCGTCTCCCAGAGGCCAGCAGGCCCCAGTAATCAGTTCTAAATGGTCTCAGCTGCTAGCAGGACATACAGTATAATGCTTTTCACACTAGCACAAGCACAAACATCAGTGTTTTGGCTGCTCCTGCTTTGTACTGTTTGTCGTGCTGCTGCTTGACTGTTTTGCCATTTACTCTTGGTCTAGCTCTTATCCTTGACCTGTATCCAGTATTCTGCTGCCCTGTTCCCTCCCAAGTTTTGGTTTCCCCCTTCCCATCTGCTCCTTGCTCTTCCCTGCCTTGTGTGAATCTCACTTGTATGTATATATATATATATATATATATATATATATATATACATATATATATATATATATATATATATATATATATGTATATATATATATTTATATATATATATATATATATGTATATATATTTATATATATATATATATATATATATATATATATAGTTCAGTTGGGTTTGGATTGCTGGTTAGACAATGTGTTATTTAGCTTTGCTTTTCATGCAATATCATGTTTATTGCTTGCTGGTGTGTGATTATCTGTAAATCAATCTCTCTTAAAAAATATTTATTTTACAAGGTCTGTTCCTAGTTTCTTGGTGTAGCTACATATATCTGTTCACACCAGCTGTGGACTCCTGACATTAGACTTACATCCTGCTAAAGGTATAAAGTTGCTGCTCTTCCTAATTTTGTCGCATTCTATTACCACAGGATTGCCTTTTTTTCTGTGAAAATATTCCTTATTATATATTGATAGCCTCAGTCACCTAAAGAAATCCTCCAAATCTGAGAATGTGTGTAAGCTGAACTGTAGCTGGTAACTACTACTTCTTCCTTTGTTATTCCTATATCATCCTTCTGCACTTTGGACAGGGTTAAATTTAATATTCATTAATGCAGAAGTGCAACAGCCATCTTTAAAGAGACCACTTTGCAATGCTTATCTGTGGAGTGTCTCCATTGCATGGGGCAGCCATCTTGGCTGGGCCTGATTCTGTCCTAGAAGACAATGACTCTCTGATGCAACAAAGCAAGGAGAAGGGCACCTGAAGCTGAGGAGAGAATGGGCTGGAAGCAAGCAGGTGTGTGGGGAAAAAGATTGAGCTGCTGCTCCTGCATGAATGGATCCCTACCATTGCTGGCTATAATCGGGTGAGACTTTGGATACCGGGCGAGATCAGACTGTACTAAAGAGCACTTGCACCACTTATAAGGAAGGAAAAGAGGACTTGTTTCAGCAGGACTGAAATAGAGCCATTCCAACAACTTTTAACCCTGTCTGACTTAGACATGCACAGGACAGAAAAATTAGTTTTGTTTCAGATAGATTAATTATGTTACTAAATTCGTTCCAGAATGCTCCCCGGTTGATGACATCACAAGGGGCAAGATCACCCAATGACGTAATTGGGTGGCCCTTGCCCTTAGTTATTTAGAAACTGTCAGGCGGTGGAACTTTCACACGGCGGGAGCCTTCGTCGAGTGCGAAGCTCTTTTTTTGTACGGGTCGGCAGTAGTGGCGGGCATCGTGATTGACATTGAATCTACTTCGGGAGACATTTATTTTTGGTTTTTAAATAAAGCACTTTTGTTGTGTTTTTATTTACTTTTTACCCTTTTTTGGTGAATGAGTAGGGCCTGGTATGGATTGGGGGGGATGGATTGGGGTATGAATTGGATTTTTTCTGCATTTTTCATTGCCAGCATTGTTTTGCTGATACGTCATTGGTTGATAAAGACGCGGCGGCCAGCTTCCTTGCCTGCTCCTTAACAAGCAGCTATTCTTAACATAGACTTTGAATTGGTCGATCATTTTTCAACTAATCTGAATGCAAATCTTTCCGAACATTTGTTAATATTTATTTTGGAGATTGAGATACATCGGAATCTCCAAATAAGCAAAATTTTTAATTACATGTGTCTATTAGGGATGATCGAACGGTTCGGGTCGACCATCGGTTCGACCCCAACATTGACTGTTCGAGGTTCGGCCGAATTCCGAACTTTTTGCTGAAAAAGTTTGGAATTCGACAACCAGAACCGACCAAAATGCAATGGGACAGGAACTGGGCTTTAAAGGCCCGTGATTGGACCAGAACCATCAGTAAAAGCCAATTGAGGGGGCAGGAGAATGCTAGGAATGTGATTGGAGTGACTAAGGGGTCCAGAGGCCAATCATTAGTGAATACGCCCCCCAGTATATAAGATAGCCCTGCCAAATCTCTACCATTTTAATACAGGGCTGTGGAAGAGAGTGGAAGCAGTTCTGTTACTTCTGCTCTCAAAGTGTCATTTAGCAATTATTAGGGTGAGGAAAGGGATATCTAGTGTAGTTAGGGTACATTTTTCCACTATAGTTAGATTTAATAATCTAGTTTCTGTAGGGAAAGTGTTAAGTGTAAAGGTGACCGTAGTGTAGTGTAGGGTTAACTGACTCTGACTGCTTAGGCAGGGTGACAAAACCCTTCCATGTCAGGGTGACCGCTATAGAGAAAAGATCGTTTCTCTTTGAACACTTATAGAACTGGATAGTGGCTTCGCCCCTGTCACCCTGCTTTTTGTTGCAGGCGTTTATAGGGCTTTTTTGAGGACATGTTTGGAGTCAGGCATGACATCTGAACTTCTGTGTAGGGGTATATATACACACACACGTATGTATATATACACATACACATATATAGGTGTGAAAGTAGCAGAAACCTATGTTTGCGCTAATGAAATAATTAACACCCATATGGCTTCTCTCCTTTCACACCTATATGTGTGTATGTGTATAAATACATATAAGTGTGTGTGTATATAAACCCCTATACAGAATTTCAGATGTTTTTCCTGCCTCCAAAGACCCCCAAAAAAATGCCCAAAAAAAACGCCTGCTGCAAAAACATACCTGGGCGTTTTTGTAGCTGGCGTTTTTTTGGGCATTTTTTGGGCGTCTTTGGAGGCAGGCATAACATCTGTACTTATGTGTAGGGGTATATATACACACACACATGTATGTATATATACACATGCACATATATAGGTGTGAAAGTAGCAGAAACCTATGCTTGCGCTAATGAAATAATTAACACCCATATGGCTTCTCTGCTATAACACCTATATATGTGTATGTGTATAAATACATATAAGTGTGTGTGTGTATATATACCCCTATACAGAAGTTCAGATGTTATGCCTGCCTCCAAAGACCCCCAAAAAATGCCCAAAAAAAACGCCTGCAACAACACACCTGGACATTTTCTTTTGGGGCAGGCATTTTTTTGGGCATTTTTTGGGGGTCTTTGGAGGCAGGCATAACATCTGTACTTCTGTGTAGGGGTATATATACACACACACACACACATGTATGTATATATACACATACACATATATAGGTGTGAAAGTAGCAGAAACCTATGCTTGCGCTAATGAAATAATTAACACCCATATGGCTTCTCTGCTATAACACCTATATATGTGTATAAATACATATAAGTGTGTTTGTATATGTACCCCTATACAGAAGTTCAGATGTTATGCCTGCCTCCAAAGACCCCCAAAAATGCCCAAAAAAAAACGCCTGCAACAACACACCTGGGCGTTTTTTTTTGGGCGCAGGCGTTTTGTTGGGCATTTTTTGGGGGTCTTTGGAGGCAGGCATAACATCTGTACTTCTGTGTAGGGGTATATATACACACACACATGTATGTATATATATACACATACACATATATAGGTGTGAAAGTAGCAGAAACCTATGCTTGCGCTAATTAAATAATTAACACCCATATGGCTTCTCTGCTATAACACCTATATATGTGTATGTGTATAAATACAGTTGGTTCCTTCATTGGAGCCCTCTAGAGTTTTCCTCTCTCACCCAGCAGTTACTGACACACCATGAGGTATTTTAAAAAATGTATTAGGCCAAGCAAACACTAAAAGTAAAAAAGACTAGCAAGTGTATCTCTACAAACAATAAATAAGACAATAATGTTACTCTAAGAGAAATGGTTAAACACCTGCAATATTCTGACTAACAGTAATTACCAGGGCTGAACTGTATTTCTGCACTTACCTAGCAATAGTATATAAAGACAGCCCCAACCTATTAAAACAGTCCCAGTTTTATTCCACTGACCAGTGATTGATGAAAAAAATATTGGGCAGTCAAAGATGGGGCACTTGGAGAATGCACAACAGTTCCCAGCAGACAACAGAATAAATTGTATAATGTTAGTCCTTTACCGGACCCAGGGCACCCTATCTAGGTTTCTGGACACATGCTCTGATTCAGTAAAATCAAATCTAAATCAAAATAGACACTAGGGATGATCGAACTTTTTAAAAGTTTGGTTCGACCAGAACACCCGAACTTCCCGAAAGTTTGGCCCGGATTTCAGAATCCCATTGAAATCAATGGGACCCGAACTTCTGTAATCAAAAAACACCATTTTGAAGCCCTAAAACCCAATAAATGCCCCTAAAATGCCCCTAAAATGCTCAGGTGTGTTTTTGCAGCAGGCGTTTTTTTTGGGGCATTTTTTGGGGGTCTTTGGAGGCGGGCAAAACATCTGAAATTCTGTATAGGGGTATATATACACACACACTTATATGTATTTATACACATACACACATATAAGTGTGAAAGGAGAGAAGCCATATGGGTGTTAATTATTTCATTAGCGCAAGCATAGTGTTCTGCTACTTTCACACCTATATATGTGTATGTGTATATATACATACATGTGTGTGTGTATATATACCCCTACACAGAAGTTCTGATGTTATGCCTGCCTCCAAAGACCCCCAAAAAATACCCAAAAAAACGCCTGCTACAAAACCGGCAAGGTGTGAAAATAGCGGAGCCACTATCCTGTTCTATTGCAATTCTAATACAAACAAACTTTTTTTTTCTGGTTCTGGACATGCTACAGAGCTGAAACTTCACAGGTACACTTTTTAGACCCCCCCAGACACTAAATCCAACGAAATCTCTTTTTTTTTTTCAATAATTTTTTCAATAATTGGCTCTCTATCAAAAATGACAATTTTTAAGAACTTTTTTTGTATGATTAATAGTCCCTGGGGCATGACCCAGAACCCTAGGCACTTTTAAGGGGCATTTATTGGGTTTTAGGGCTTCAAAATGGTGTTTTTTGATTACTGAAGTTTGGGTCCCTTTGATTTCAATGGGATTCTAAAATCCGGGCCGAACATTCGGGAAGTTTGGGTGTTCTGGTCGAACCGAACTTTTGAAAAGTTCGATCATCCCTAGTGTCTATTCTGATTTAGATTTGATTTTACTGAATCAGAGCTTGTGTCCAGAAACCTAGATAGGGTGCCCTGGGTCTGGTAAAGGACTAACATTATACAATTTATTCTGTTGTCTGCTTGGAACTGTTGTGCATTCTCCAAGTGCCCCATCTTTGACTGCCCAATATTTTTGTTCATCAATCACTGGTCAGTGGAATAAAACTGGGACTGTTTTAATAGGTTGGGGCTGTCTTTATATACTATTGCTAGGTAAGTGCAGAAATACAGTTCAGTCCTGGTGATTACTGTTAGTCAGAATATTACAGGTGTTTAACCATTTCTCTTAGAGTAACATTATTGTCTTATTTATTGTTTGTAGAGATACACTTGCTAATCTTTTTTACTTTTAGTGTTTGCTTGGCCTAATACGTTTTTTAAAATACCTCATGGTGTGTCAGTAACTGCTGGGTAAGAGAGGAAAATTCTAGAGGGCTCCAATGAAGGAACCAACTGGGTGCTCAACTAAGTCAGCTTGCTACAGTTTCCAGTATAAAAACAAAGGATGGGTGAGGCCCAAACCACAAGGCCTCATCTAAAGCATCAATTAGGTTACCCTCAGACTTAGGCCTCAGATCATGGGAGATCAGTGCACACCAAAATCCCAAACTGTCATCCAAGATGGCATAAGACCAAACAAGGGGTTTCAAGCGCAAGCAATAAAACAAGTCGCCTCAGCTTCTCCCAAGCAAGTTTATTGACAAGCTGGTGGGCCCTGCTCCTATAGTGCCTGTTCAGATTGAAAGTGTGTACATTAAAGCCCTTCTTGACTCTGGGGTTCAAATGACCTTAATCATCTGTGACTTCTATGAAAAAAAACCTAAAACATCTGCCCCTGTGGAAGTTAGACAGTCTAGAGATTTTGGGTATAGGGATTAAGCAGCTTCCCTATGATGGGTACTTCCCAGTAATGCTTGAATTCGTTCCTCTGCAGGTAGAATGAGCAGAGAGTTCTGACACATTGTCCCTGCCCTCTCAGGACTAATTGATGTTCCATGACAGTGGGGACAAACACTGACTTTAAAAAAAAAACACCCAGTCAGTGTACCAGCATTTAGTTAAAGAGCAGAAGACCCCAGCTGAAGGAGTGAGAAACCTATGGAAGGTGGACAAGACATTAAAGGTTTTGCAGCAAGGTGTTTGCAGGCTTCAGTCAAACAGAATTGGGAATAACCCAGGCCATACATTATTCTTGAGGCTGAGCCACAGAGTGGAGATTCAGGTTTGGAATTGATACAGAAGTAGTTTTGATGAAGGCTATACAAAGAACCAATGGGATTGTTCCTGTCAGTGTACAGAATATTACTGATTCTCCAGTAAAGTTTTGGGCTCGAATGATGGTAGAAAAAGTGATCCCGGCTACAATCCTCACACTACATGACTTAGTGGAGGGAGCTACAGAAGAGTTGTTAAAGGACCAGTTCTATCTAAAGAACTCCCTTATGATGACTGAATGAAAAGAACATCCAAATCCTAACTTCTAAACTGGCTGAAAGCATTTCCCAAAAATGAATTTGATGTGGGGTGTTGAAAGCAAAATCAGCGTCACATTCATCCTGAAAAGGACAAACCATTCTGAGAAACATCTCAGTGAATCTCATTAGCAGACCCAGATGAAATCAGAGAACAGACTGCAGAATTGAAGAGGATGGGAGTCATATAGGAATCCAAAAGTCCCTATGCATCTCCCATTGTGGTGGTGAGGAAGAAAAACACATCACCAAGAATGTGTAATGACTATTGCACCCTCAACATAAAAACCATCCCAGCCCAGTACACAACTCCTCAAATATAAGAAGCTCTGCAATATCTATTAGGGGCCAAATCATTTAGTGTATTTGACCTGAGAAGCGGATACCATCAGATCCCCATGCACCCTAATGATCGGGAAAAAACATGGGGTTCTTTGAGTTTAATCGGATGCCACAAGGATGAATACGAAGATAAATGGCAACTGTTACTTCCTGGGAAACATATAGGGACAGCGTTGAATCTATTTGTCACGTACCTGATCCGAAGCCGGAGTGTAGAGAGGGCTCCCCCTTGCGGCTAGGTGCAGAGCACCCCTGGAAGTGGGACAGGGAGTGCTGTGCCCGAAGTTGCACGGGTTGCCGGTTGGGATGACCAGATGGAAGCAGGAACAAAGCTTGTTGTGAAGTTCCAAGCAGGTCCGGAACACTTTGGCAAGCCAGGCAGTAGCAGGATGCAAACAGGAACAGACTGGGAGTATGCTGTAGAGAAGTCAAGAGCCAAGCCGAGGTCAAGTATAGGAGCAGACAACAGGAAACCAGGAGTAAGCCAAGGGGTCAGGAGCCAGGAGAAACAACGTCAGACAGTCCGGGTCGGCAACAGGGAATCACGATCAGCAGGTTACAAGGCACAGGGAACACGGGAGGCTGTTGATCATCCAGCAACTTGTTGTTGAGATTGCTGGCTTTAAATAGGCCATTTAGCGCCAAGCGCCATTACGTACTTGCGTATGCGCGTGCGCATTGGTGCACGCACATTTCGGACTGCGTTCACCCGTGATTTGGCGCGCATGCGTGTTCGCGCCAATGCGTGAATTCGCTGATTAGCAATGACATTGGTAGTGCCCTGACAGTGCCCCCCCCCCCCTGAGGGGCAGCCTCCGGATGCCCAAGTAAGATCGCTTTTCAGGGAATCTGTTGAAGAATACTCGCAGGAGTCTGGGAGCGTGTATGTTCTTCGCCGGTTCCCACGAACTCTCCTCAGGTGCATAGCCTTTCCATTTTATCAGGTACTGAATCTGCCTTCCTCTTTTACGGCAATCCAAGATGGATTCAATCTCGTACTCAGTTTCTCCATCTACCGTAACAGGAGGTGGAGGCAAGTCATCTCTTCCAGGAAAGGGGCCAGGATTTGCAGGCTTTAGCAGGGAGACGTGGAAGACTGGGTGAATCCTGTATGTGCTTGGAAGACAAAGTTCAAAGGCCACGGGATTGATCATCCTTTTGATCGAAAAGGGGCCAATGAACTTCGGACCCAGCTTTCTGGATGGGCAGGACAACTTAAGGTTCACTGTGGAGAGCCACCCTTTGTCTCCTACCTTCAGAGCTGGACT
Organism: Pelophylax lessonae; assembly: GCF_965119305.1. NCBI lineage: Eukaryota > Metazoa > Chordata > Amphibia > Anura > Ranidae > Pelophylax > Pelophylax lessonae. The sequence goes on along the minus strand of NC_138771.1, from coordinate 331,011,764 downwards.
GTCCTTCTTCCTCTTGTCATAGAATTCCTTGTAATCCATTTGTGCTTTTTGCAAGGTTTCCTGTAAGAGTAGGAAGTTTTCTTGTATAAGGGCTACCCTGTCTTGGACGGCAGGTACAGTAGCTTCGGGCATAGGTGTAGGCAGAGAAGATGGGTGGAATCCGTAGTTCGCCCAGAATGGAGACTGACGAGTGGAGGCATGGATGGAGTTGTTATAAGCGAATTCCGCACATGGCAGTAAGACTGCCCAGTTGTCCTGGGAAAAGGTAGAAAAGCAGCGGAGGTATTGCTCCAATATCTGGTTAGTTCTTTCAGTTTGGCCATTAGTTTGAGGGTGGTAAGCTGAAGACAAGCAGACCTGGATGTTTAAGACCTTACAGAGCGCCCTCCAGAATCTGGAGGTAAATTGTACCCCACGATCGGACACGATACTGCCGGGTAGACCATGTAGCCTTAAGATCTCTTTCACAAAAGTGTGTGCCGTGTCCATGGCCGAAGGAGTACCTATCATGGGCAAGAAGTGGGCCATTTTTGATAGGCGATCCACCACCACCATGATTGTGGAGAATCCGTCTGAAGAGGGTAGATCTACTATGAAGTCCATAGACAACATTTCCCATGGCCGACTTGGGACAGGAAGTGGTCTTAGTAGACCCCAGGCTTGGACGTGGCTGCCCTTGTTACGAAGGCAGGTTGTACAGGAGCTCACGTAATTTTGACAGTCCTGCCTTAAGTTTGGCCACCAATAGGCTCGTTGGATTAGTTCCAGAGTTTTGCGGACCCCGAAGTGGCCAGCTAGTTGGTGATCGTGGCATGCTTTAAAGACTGCGAGTCTGGTTTCCTGAGGTACAAAGATCTTGTCCTTGTGCCAAAAAAGTTTTCCTCATTTCTCGAGTGAAGGGATCTCAGGAACAAAACATTGGGCAGAGGCTGATTCCAGGGTAGACCTAAGGTCTGGTTGCATTAAGAGAAAATTTTGGGAGGACAGGATAGTGCTGGGGGTGGTATCCACAGGGGTTTCAGGGAACATCCGTGAGAGAGCGTCCGCCTTCCCGTTTTTGGAGCCCGGACGGTACGTGAGATGAAAATTGAATCTTGAGAAAAATAATGCCCATCTGGCTTGTCGAGGTCTCAAACGTTTGGCCGATCTGAGATATTCAAGATTTTTGTGGTCGGTGAATATCATTATCGGATGTGCTGCACCTTCTAACAGATACCGCCATTCTTCAAAAGCAGCCTTAATGGCCAACAGTTCCCGATCACCCACATCGTAATTCCTTTCAGGTTGGCTGAGCTTCCGGGAGAAAAAGGCAACTGGGTGAAGCATCGCCTTGGGTCCTTGGCGTTGGGAGAGAACTGCTCCTGTGGCCACTTCTGAAGCATCGACCTCTAGGACGTAAGGCAAGGCTGGATCTGGATTTTGTAACACAGGGGCACAGGTAAACAGGGCTTTGAGCTTGTCAAATGCTATCTGAGCTGCTGAGGACCATTGAAAACGGGTGTGTTGCCGGGTCATTTGGGTAATAGGAGCAATAATGCGAGAAAAGTCTTTGATGAACCTCCGGTAGAAGTTTGCAAAACCCACAAACCTTTGGATGCCTTTCTTGTCTGTGGGGGCAGGCCACTCCAGGATGGCAGATACTTTTTGAGGATCCATTGCCACTCCATCTGTTGAGATGATCAAGCCCAGGAATTGTATAGACGATTTTTCAAATTCGCACTTTTCTGATTTTGCATAAAGTCCGTGTTTCCTTAGAGTAGCCAGTACCTTCCTTACATGCATTCTGTGCAGTTCCAGGGTGGCAGAAAAAATAAGGATATCATCCAAGTAAACAATGAGAAAATTGTCCAAAAATTCTCTGAAGATATCATTCACTAGGTGTTGAAAAGTGTCCGGGGCGTTGCACGGCCCGAAGGGCATGACAAGGTATTCGTAGTGCCCGAAGCGGCTTCGAAAGGCAGTTTTCCACTCGTCGCCCTCGCGGATCCGTACCAAGTTGTAGGCCCCTCGCAAGTCTAGTTTAGTGAAAACTCGGGCGGTACGGAACCTTTGAAAGAGTTCGGGAATGAGGGGAAGAGGGTACCGATTTTTAATGGTAATTTTATTTAGGTCCCTGTAATCCACACATGGCCTGAGAGTGTGATCCTTCTTCTCCACGAAGAAGATCCCAGCTCCTGCCGGGGAAGAAGAAGGACGAATAAATCCCTTCTTGAGGTTCTCATCAATATATTGACGTAAGGCTTCAAGCTCTGTTTCTGAAAGTGGAAAGATACGCCCAAAGGGAATTTCTGCACTGGGCAACAGTTCAATTGGGCAATCATAGGGACGGTGAGGTGGTAGTGCGTCCGCTTTTTTCTTGTCAAAGACATCCAGAAAGTCGTGATAAACTGAAGGGACCTCTTGGCTGGCATTAGAAACAGGTTGAATGGAGAGACAGCTTGTAGACTGCGGGATTCCAGATGGCATACAGTGTTGGAGGCAGTACATTGATTTGAAGGAAACCTCCCCTTTGAGCCAGTCTATCTGTGGGTTATGTGCCCGTAACCAAGGAATTCCCCAAATTATGGGAAACATGGGTGAAGGAAGAACATCAAAGTGAAGGAATTCCTGATGGTTGGGGCCCGTTGTGGAAAGGATGGGTAGGGTTTCCTGAGTAATGGGCCCTGATCTGGGCGTGGTGCCATCTGCAAGGTGGAGCTCTAGTTTATGGCCTTTAGTCTGAAGAGGGATATGAAGGGCCTTTGCTAGAGAGATATCCAGGAAGCAACTGCAGGCTCCGGAGTCAATGATGGCGGGCAGCTTGACTTCCCCTTCCGAAACCTGCAAAGACACAGAGAGGACTAGGTGAGTTGGGGAAGGTCCCGGAATCTGGAGATGCATGCAGCTGGGAGAAGGAGCCTTACTTGGTCTCACCGGGCAGTTGCGAAGGAAGTGTCCATCTCCCCCACAGTAAAGGCACAGGTTTGCTTGCCGGCGACGAAGTCGTTCAGCAGGAGTTAAAGCTGCGCGGACCGCCCCAATCTGCATCGGTTCGTCAGGGGGAATCGGACTGGCAGCCGTGGGCAGTGGTGCCGGAGTTGGCGGAACTTTGGGCAGCATCCAAGATGGCTGAAATAATTGTGCACGTTCCGACCGACGCTCCCGTAAACGTCTGTCCAGCTGAATAGAAAGCTGAATGAGACCTTCCAATGTGGTGGGGGTCTCTATTCTTGCGAGTTCATCCTTAAGGGTCTCGGAAAGGCCTAGCCGATACTGATATTTGAGGGCGGCCTCTTTCCAACCCGTGTCTGCAGCCCACCTACGAAAGTCCACGGTATAGTCCTCCACAGGGCGTCGGCCTTGCTGTAACTTGTGGAGGGTTGCCTCGGTAGTGGCCGTGCGTTGTGGGTCATCATACAATTGACCCATAGAAGCAAAGAAAACGTCTATAGAGTTCAAGGCAGGGTCTTTCTGTTCCAACAGATGGTGGGCCCATGATTGGGGTTCATCGGATAATAAGGAAATAACAAATCCCACTTTAACTGTCTCTGAGGCAAAAGTTCTAGGCTGTAGAGCCAGATATAGCAGGCAAGCGTTTTTAAACGACTTGAATTTCTTGCGGTCACCAGAGAAACGTTCCGGAGTGGGTACCCTCGGCTCAGGGGGAGGAGCCATCACAGCAGGTGCTGAGGGTCCTGAAGCTGAAGGAGCGGAGGCGGGGACTGCAGCGGATGGACCAGGGGTTGCCGGCAAAGATGGTGCTGACAGGTTCTGGAGGCGACCTTCTATCTGGAAGTAACCATCTTGGAGGTTCTTAACCGCTTGGGTTAATGCTGTTACTTGTTGACATAAAGCTTCCAACAGGGAGACACCTCTCTCGGCTTCTGTCATGGCTGGATGATACTGTCACGTACCTGATCCGAAGCCGGAGTGTAGAGAGGGCTCCCCCTTGCGGCTAGGTGCAGAGCACCCCTGGAAGTGGGACAGGGAGTGCTGTGCCCGAAGTTGCACGGGTTGCCGGTTGGGATGACCAGATGGAAGCAGGAACAAAGCTTGTTGTGAAGTTCCAAGCAGGTCCGGAACACTTTGGCAAGCCAGGCAGTAGCAGGATGCAAACAGGAACAGACTGGGAGTATGCTGTAGAGAAGTCAAGAGCCAAGCCGAGGTCAAGTATAGGAGCAGACAACAGGAAACCAGGAGTAAGCCAAGGGGTCAGGAGCCAGGAGAAACAACGTCAGACAGTCCGGGTCGGCAACAGGGAATCACGATCAGCAGGTTACAAGGCACAGGGAACACAGGAGGCTGTTGATCATCCAGCAACTTGTTGTTGAGATTGCTGGCTTTAAATAGGCCGTTTAGCGCCAAGCGCCATTACGCACTTGCGTATGCGCGTGCGCATTGGCGCACGCACATTTCGGACTGCGTTCGCCCGTGATTGGGCGCGCATGCGTGTTCGCGCCAATGCGCGAATTCGCTGATTAGCAATGACATTGGTAGTGCCCTGACACTATTACATGATGAACAAGGATATTTAGGACCTGACAGAACGTTCAAGTTAGTTTATGGCTGTATATGCGGACTGTAGTCAAGAGCTATTTTCACTCCTGTCTCTTCTGCGTGCAGAGGAACACTCTGCCCTTCAAATCTGCCCCAATGGGCCATTTCTAGAGTTAAGGTCAAATGGTGTGCATTGGTGCAATGCATTTGGTGTGCATTGCTTTCTTGAGTACTGATCCTTATACAAGTGAGCAAGGGAACATACTGGTAGTGATTATTTAATTGTTATGCCCAGGCTTTTTCAACAAGAGATCAACGAGCTGCTACAGTCACCAAAGTATTAGGGGAGAAGTTCACTATGGAATACGTTTTTAGTTCACTATGTAAGAAATAAAAGAAAAATCAATTTTTTTCACCATTGATGCGCATATCATACAAGTCCAAGGGATGCAGGTGAAAACGTCCTTCTTTGATGACAGTCTTTAATGTGGTAGCTAGGTTGCTGCAGCTTCAATCAAATCCACTGGGTGGTGGAGGAGTCAGCTGTACAAGGCAAAAAAAAGGCAGGGCGCACATCCGACCTAGTGTAACTCCATTTTATTAAAAGTTGTCAGATTAAAAAAAATACACTCACATGTAGTCTAGGGATTCTGAACATGTCTATCCTTTATGGCCTCTTTAGGTTGAACCGGGAACCCGATCTTGAGTCCTGGCGAGGTGATGCATAACTCCTGGCCTGCTGAATGCGCAGTACACTCCGGCGTCACCAGCCACAGCGGTTGCGCCCGACTGGACCTGCATGGCTCCTACCACGCATGCGCGCATCTGCCCGGCCAGAAGACCAGTGGCCACAGGGAACTCACGGTGGATAGGATGGAAGAATGGGCGGCACAGTGGTGTAGTGGTTAGCACTTTCACCTAGCAGCAAGAGGGTTGCTGGTTCGAATCCCAACCACGACACTACCTGCCTGGAGTTTGCATGTTCTCCCTGTGCCTGCGTGAGTTTCCTCTGGGTACTCCGGTTTCCTCCCACACTCCAAAGACATGCTGGTAGGTTAATTGGATCCTGTATAAAAAATTTGCCCTACTGTGTATGTATGTGAGTTAGGGACCTTAGATTGTAAGCTCCTTGAGGGCAGGGACTGATGTGAATGTACAACGTATATGTAAAGCGCTGCGTAAATTGACAGCGCTATATAAGTACCTGAAATAAAATAATAAAATAAAATGTCAGACCCTGAACCGTTACTATGATGACATGTTTCGGAGGCGTTGCCTCCCTTTTCGGGTCACGGCTCCACCCAAGTGCCAAGGCATTTTATATGTACTGGCACCTCCCCTGCCCCTCAACGTAAAGAGGCCATGCAGGTCCAGTCGGGCGCAGGTGCTGTGGCTGGTGACGCTGGAGCGTACTGTGCATTCAGCAGGCCGGGAGCTATACATCGCCTCGCCAGGACACAAGATCGGGTTCCCGGTTCAACCTAAAGAGGCCATAAAGGATAGACATGTTCAGAATCCCTAAACTACATGTAAGTGTATTTTTTTTTAAATCTGACAACTTTTAATAAAATGGAGTTACACTAGGTCGGATGTGCGCCCTCTCTTTTTTTTGCCTTGTTTAGTTCACTATGGCCTACCCTAGAGAATCCATTTGGATCAAGGAAGAAATTTTGAGAACTGGCTCATTAAACAGCTGTTTGATTTATTGGGCATTAAGAAGTCAAGAATGACACCTTACCACGCTCAAGGGGATCCACAACCAGAAAGGTTTAAACATACTCTGTAAAGGGATATTTCTCTTATATTCATATGTTTGAGATAGAAGCACATCTTCCAGTGGTTTTGGCCTTTGGCATCTCCCTAGACAGAATGTCAGGTACAACTAACAGAGGCTTCGTGGACAGGCTCTGGAGAAACCTAAAAAAGGCCTATGAGAAAGAGGATCTGAGAGTGTGAGTATATGATTTACAACTGGGAGACAAGGTTTAGCTAAGAAATCTGTGACATTCTGGTAAGCATAAGTTAGTTGACTGGTAGAGTTTTCAGCAATATACTTGTATCATCTGCAAGCAACTGCCTTTCCTTCCTGTATACCAAATCAGTCCTGATGGGAGAACGGGGCCTCTGAAGATTTGGCATTGAAACCATTTACTGTCCCTGAGTAAAGCTGTCAGGATAACTACAAGAACTGAGGTGCCATCACCCAGAGTGTCTTCTTCCAGGCAAGTTCTAGTGAATAAGTCTCAATCACTGCCACATGCTGAAGCAGAACAAGAAGAAGATAACAGTGAAGATGACTTAGATGTGGATTGGTTGTTGCCTTCTGAGCCCATGTATGCCACTCCATCCACTTCTGCTGTGGAGGGAAGTTCCAGTGTACTTAGGCCTGAAGCCCCAGAGTTCTTGCCAAAGATTTAAGTGGAAGAGGAACTGAAGGACCCAGAAGAAGGGGTCCCTATAGAATATCTTGAAGAGAAAGCGAAACCCCCGTCTTAGAATCACCAAAGCCTGAAGATGATAGCCTAAAGATGTCTGAACCAAGGAATACATATTACATATGACTCACATGGCAAGAGTTCATAAGAGATGATCCCACATGTGCAATGGTCCTCTGATGCTTCATTGCTATCCATAACAGCGCTAGAGGTGAGGGCTCCTTGCTCCACCCCTGACACCTTGGTGGCAGCCTCCATTACCTGATGTGTTTGTTAGGAAATGTCATATAACCAGTTTAGTTTCTAGGTAACATGTTTATTAACTTGCTCTTAGTTACCTGTTGCCTTTTACCTCTTTAAAGAACCAAAGATTCTTTGGTGGGGGCATATGTAACTTGGACTGTATCTGATAACTCCTGCTGAACCTCTTTCTTTGTTACTGCTGTATTATACTTCTGCAGTGTGGACAGGTTTGAACCTGTTCGTTAATGTAGAAGTGCAGCAGCCATCTTCAAAGAGACCACTTTGCAATGCTCATCTATGGAGTGTCTCCAGTGCAGGAGGTAGCCATCTTAGCTGGGTCTGATTCAGTCCTAGAGGACGGGGATTGGCTAATGTGGTAAAGCAAGGAGAAGAGGGTCTGCAAGCTGAGGAGAGGAGAAGATTGGCTGGAAGCAAGCAGGTGTGTGGGGGAATAAGACAAAACTGCTGCTGCTGGATGAATGAATCCCTACCATAGCCAATCACAATTGGATAAGAATTGACCCTGGGAACTGACTGTAGAGCACATGTCCAAAGACCCAGAAGAGGATGCCCTGGGTCTGGTAAGAGACTAACATACAAGGTGATCTGTTGTCAGCTGGGAACTGTTGAGCTTTCTTCATAGGCCCCAACTTTGCCAACCAATGCTTTTTTTTTTTTTATCTTTTATCAATTACTGGCCAGTGGGATAAAATTGGGCCTGTTATAGCAGGTTAGGACTGTTTTTATAACTTTATAAAGTATACTGTTGCTAGGTAAATGCAGCTCAGTTCTGTTAATTACTGTTAGTCAGAATGCTGCAGGTATTTACCAATATTCCTGAGAGTAATGGTATTGTCTTATTAATTGTTTTTATAATTAGACTTGCTAATTATTTCTCTTTTTAGGCTATGATTGGCCTAAAGAATTCTGTAAAATACCTTGAGGTGTATCTGTACATGCTGGGTTAGCGAGATGTGTCAATTCAGCGCTCCTCTGGGGGTAGCGCTACAAGTTTAGGTAGCACTGGCTGGGCTTCTTTAAGATCCGTCCAGCAGTACTCAAAATAATAGTCTTCATGGATGTTTTTTTTCGCTCCCAGTAACCCGGACATAGGAGATTCATGATTGGCTGGCCAGTAAAAGGGATTGAAATTGGAAGGCAGGCTTTAGTCTTGTTCACCTAACGTTTGAAGTGGATGCCCTGCACTCCTGTCCATAGCGCTGGACTCACACTAATCCACACTAATCCATTCAGTGGGCAAGTTTTAGCCTTGCCCACTGATAGCTTGAGGTGGATTATTGTGAGTACAGGGCTATGGGCAGGAGGGCAGAGATCCATCTGGTGTACAGGGAATCTGTTGGACCCACCGGCAGGGAAGATGGCCTGAGGAATGTGTCTGGAGAAACATTGCTGCTAGGAGAGCCCAGAGAAGGAGGACCTGTAGACATAGTACTTAAGTGAGCTCTGTAAGAGAGATACTGAACTGTGTGCTACTCGGAGCCTACTGCATAGACTGTTACCATCACTACTGAGCTGCAATCTGAGCTGTGAGCACAGGGCTCTGGTCAGCAGGAAAGTTCATGACTGTTTGATGCTGTGAGCTGCTACTAGAAACCTGCAGGACCATGTGCTACTGACTCTGCTGCATGTGACTGACTTGCTGCTGCCATGTTACAGCTGTGCATCTAGGAGCCCCAAGACCATGTGTGTTGTTTTGCCAGAGACTGTCTGCTGCCTCTCTGTTACTAGGGGAAGCTGACTGTTAGAGACAATGTGCTGTAGGGTGTGCTGCTGCAGTGAGGAAGGTCTGAGTGCTCCAGAGTTCCAGCTATCCTGTCAACCAGAGTTCCAGCCATTGCAGCCTGTTACAGATGGCCACCAAGCGACTGCCCGGGACAAGAACCTGGATAATCTGTGATGAGAGGCCACTCCAGTGCAAGAGCCCCATCACTGGCATGATTATTGCTGTTAGTAACCCTAGCCAGATGTTTAGAAAGAGCCTATTACACCAAGTTAGGCTGTACTATAGCCTATAATGTGCCTAAAAGTCAAATTTTCTGGTATTATTACCTTTGCATTGTTGTTCAAATTCATTCTCTTTCCAAGGTTTTACCCCTTTAATTATAGCTAATTTCAAGCACAACAGGTGAAATAGTGTTCCAGGTAAGGGCAGTTTATCACAGGTGCAGGGCTGAAGGTCCCAAAACAGTCCAGCAGCTCCCTCTGCATGTACATAATCCAGTTTTATGGTTGGGTAGAATATCAGACCTTTTGGAGAGGACTGATATTTCAGTTTCTGAAAGCTTGTGATCCAACAAATTAAGGATTCTCAGTTTCTTTGTTATATTCACATTTTCAGTAAAGTCAATATGTTTCCATGTGATATCTTGGGACTCTGGCTTGGCATAATTCTGTTACGTGATAGAGCTGGGATAATCTTCCAGAGCCCCAGTCAAGTTTTTTTTGTTTTTCTGGACACCTTTGCTGCCAAGACCGAAAGTGATGGGAAATCTTTAGATGGGAACACCTATTTGGGTGACAACTGACAAAGTGTAGAGTTCCCCTCCCTTTGTAAATATTTTCTTTTACTCTCTGTTGCTTCTCCATAACAGGAAGTGACATCTCCCCATAGGGACAGAGATGGGAGTTTTATTCTTTCCTTATTTTATTAGGAACTAAAAAAAAAAATACTTTTTGCTATGTATATATACCCTGTTATACTATAAAAAGTAATACATGTTTCAAATAACAAATCCAAAAATATTTCCTGATTTAACAATAAAAATAATAGATATTGATCCTTCTTTTTTTGTTTTCTATTGTCAGGAATTATTTAGTAAACAGTATAGGAACCAGATATGTTTTTTTGATCCTGTAGACATTTTACGCATTGGTATACGTGACGAACGTGCTGTTTTCTTCTCGTGATTTAATTAATAATCTCTGTTTTTAGAGGACTGTGTTTTTAGGAAGACACTGGGAAGACATTTCGTACAGTTAGAAGAAGGTAACACTTGTTTTGCCAGCTTGTGCTAGAACAGCTAACATATTCCATGTAACTTACATTGAAAGGAAAAAGACATCATGCATTTATATTTACTCAGCATATTACATGCACTGAGCAACAGGGCAAGATAACTGGGCACTGCAATATATGGAGTACATCCTAACTGGAGCCAAAACATAATATCTAGTAACAGATATGTTATTTGCAACGGTACCGGGAAGCATGAGAATAAAGTGTAACTCTGTGTGCTTTCTCTCATGTTTTCCATGCATGTTTTATCAAATTCAACCCCAGCACAACAAATTGTTAAAACTTATAATATAAAGTAAAAATAGAGTAACCCATAGCTACCAATCATAATGCATCTTTCACTGACTTGATTGTATTAATAATTAAGATATTTGATTGCTGTGGGTTACTATACATTACGGTACTATGCACTACAGTACTATGTGCTAAGGTCTGGTATGTGCTGATGTTGGAGCTTAGATAAAAAAAATGATGTCATATCTTCCAGTCCCACCCATATGATTGTCGGGACTATACCGGCATCAAGAATGAAGGAATGCGAACAAATCTTCACACTTTCATTATAAAGATACAACTTTATTGATAAATAAAAAAGACAAAAACCATGACACCACGTTTTACATAAACATATAGATAAAAATTTGATCCATAGCTTCCACCTCAGGTGGCTAGTACAGAATACCAAATTGTTGCAGGATCTAAATATAAGTGCCATCTGATGGTCTTAGGTAAGCCACCGCGTTTCGCAATTTGTAGCTTCCACAGGGCACCGAAAGACAATGCACTAAAGAAGTATGAAAAAACAATCATGTATTGCAATTGAATCATATCATATGCTTCACATTAACAGTAGTGATGGACGAACATCGGCCGGGGCGGTTTGTGAATGCAAGCCGCAAAATTTCTCAAAAGTCAGCGAACCGCAAGTTTGCGGCGGGCCCCATTGACTTTAATGGGAGGCGAACTTTAAAAACATTTAGGTCATATTTTCAGCCACAAATGACATACTAGCTGTGCACAAATAGTCCCAGTACATGGACAATGTCATAACAGAAGTATTGCAATTGAAAAAGTTGCCCTAAATTTTTTTATTTTTTTTTTACAGCAAAAAATATATATATTTTTTTCATAAATCAGCCAGAACTGACAGCAGCCGGTAAATACATTGTCTAATACATATAGGGTCCATTCACACATCTGTAAAATGGGTCCGCATCCATTCCACAATTTGGCAGAACCTTTACAGACCCATTGTTTTTAATTTCCAGTCTGAAAAATAAGGCATTCACAGGATAAAGAAGTAAGTGTCGGCCATTCCAGGCCCCAAAAATTAACCCACATGCGTTTACCTGACAGCTAAGAACGTAGTATTCTGTGGCTGAAGGTACATTAGGCATTCACATGTAACAGAAGTAAGTGTCGGCCATAAAAGGCACCAAAAAATAGCCCACATGGGTTTACCTGACAGCTAAGTACGTAGTATTCTGTGGCTGAAGGTACATTAGGCATTCACACAGTATACAGAAGTAAGCGTCGGCCTGTATAGGCTGCAAAAATGAGCTCACATGGTTTGAACTGACAGCAAAAAACATAGTTTTTGATGGCTAGAGGTACGGTAGGCGTTCACAGTACACAGAACCGTAAGTGTCGGCCTGTATAGGCTCCAAAAATTAGCTCACATGGCTTGAATTGACAGCAAAAAACTTAGTTTTTGATGGCTAGAGGTATGGTAGGCGTTCACAGTACACAGAACCGTAAGTGTCGGCCTGTATAGGCTCCAAAAATTAGCTCACATGGTTTGAACTGACAGCAAAGAACTTAGTATTTGGTGGCTGGAGGTACATTAGGCATTCACAGAAAAAATAATTGTCGGCCCTGAAAGGCCCTAAAAATGTGCCATTCAATGGACATTAAATGCCTTTTATGCCGCTGTATGTAGCGAAGCCAAGGATCAGGAATTGTTGTGGGTGGAGGAATTTAGATGAAACCTGGTCTACTAGTCACATGTGTTGAATTCCTCAGAGATCCATGCCTCAGTCATTTTTATAAATGTGAGGTTGTCTACACTGTCATGAGCTAGGTGAGTGCGCTTATCGGTCACGATCCCCCCTGCTGCGCTGAACGTCCTTTCGGACAGGACACTGGATGGGGGCAAGCCAACATTTCCATTGCAAATTGTGCAAGCTCTGGCCAGAGGTCAAGCCTGCCTACCGAGTAGTCCAGGGGTTCATCACTCCTCAGAGCGTCCACATCGGCCGAAAAACCCGATGTAGTCAGACACCGGTCGGTCTAGGCGTTCCCTAATGCTGGATCGGGAGTACAGCTGTTGATGGTTCGGCTGAAAGAAGGATCTCATATTTCAAGTGACCAAGACATCTTGAAACCGCCCTCTTCTTGCAGACGCTGTTGGATTGCTACCCGCAACTGTCTCTCTGTGACTGGAAATTCCTCTGCCAGCGCACGGAAAAGCAGAATGCAGCATTTCCCGCACCAAGGCCTGGAAGTGCTGCATTCTGATCGCCCTCTGTGATTTTGGTAATATTTCCACCATTTTGTGTTTGTACCGGGGGTCTAAGTACGTTGCCACCCACTACTGGTCCTTGGCCTTTATGAGTTTTATACAGGGGTCCCCCTTAAAACACTGCAGCATGTAGGCCCCTATTCCCACTAAACTGGAAGCAATGCACGCTCCAGAAAGAAGGCGTAAGGTATGATGTCACTTATGGCGCACTGGCCGTGACTGACCAGTTTGGTGATCTCATCAAATGGCCGCAGAAGTCTGCATGCGTCCCGCATGAGCAGCCAATGGCGAGGTGAAAAAAACCGAAACTCCCCAGAACCTGTCCTGCCTCCGAGTTCGAACAGGTAGTCATTAACTGCACGTTTCTGCTGGAGCAGCCTATCGAGCATATGCAACGTTGAGTTCCATTGCGTCGGGCAGTCACAAATAAGATGCCTGAGGGGCAGGTTGTGTCGCCGCTGAATCTCAGCAAGGTGAACCATGGCTGTGTAAGATCTTCGGAAATGGCCCGAGATTTTCCTGGCCTGCCGCAAGACGTCCTGGACCCCAGGGTATTTGGCAAAGAATCGCTGCACCACCAAGTTCAGGACGTGTGCCATGCATGGCACGTGTGTTATTTTGCCCTGTTTCAGGGCGCTCAGCAGATTGGCACCGTTGTCGCACACCACTTTACCAACTGTCAAATTCAGTGGTGTCAGCCACTGGTCTGCCTGTGAATGCAAAGCTGAAAGGAGTGCAGTACCAGTGAGGCTCTTGGCTTCCAGGCACAACAGACACAGCACAGCATGGCAAGCAATGTCTCACCTGGCATGTGGAATAGGTTCTGGGGATCTTGGGTGGCGCAGGAGAAGAGACGGTAGCAGTTGGAAGACGAGGAGGAGAGGGAGGATTGAGGAGGAGGAGAAGAAGAGGCAGGCCTGCTTGCAATCCATGGCAGTACAACTAAATCTACACAGGTGCCACGGGTTGCATGCTTAACGGCCATCAGAAGGTTCACCCAGTGGGCAGTAAAAGTGATATACCTTCCCTGCCCGTGTTTGCTAGACCATGTGTCTGTGTAGATAACACCCCGCTTCAATCTGTGGTATTGGGGGGCCATAGGTTTATCACACCAGTTCTACAAATAACTGGCCAGTATCTGTTGTCACTGTGTGTAGCAGAGTTAACACAGTAAAAGAGGCCAAATGTTTGCAGGACTAAAATACACTCTTAGAAAATGATACTGTTAAATAACACCCCACTTTAATATGTGGCATTGGTGTAGCACACCAGTTAAAAAAATTGGCCAGTGAGTTTGGTGCAGTGTGTACCAGACTTCACTCAGCAAACTAGGCAATATTGTTGCATGACACAAAAACACTTGAAAAAGCTTACTCAGGGAACACCCCACTTCAATATGTGGCATTGGGGGGAAGCATTGGTGTAGCACACCAGTTCAAAAAATTGGCACGTGAGTTTGGCGCAGTGTGTACCAGACTTCACTCAGCAAAATAGGCAATATTGTTGCATGACACAAATACACTTGAAAAAGTTTACTCAGATAACACCCCACTTCAATAAGTGGCATTGGGGGGGGGGGGGGGGCAATTGGTCTATCACACCAGTTATAATACATTATAAGTGCTTTTGTCACTTTGTGTAGTGTTGCTGCAGAAACGCTCAGTCTCACTACCACACCTGTTACAATGCTGCACAGTGCACAATAATAGTACTAATCCACTATCATATGCTTTCTACAAAGTATATTATACTGTGGATTATCCCCCCTCCCCCCCCCCCCTTTTTAGTGCAGTGCACAGCAATACCAAAAGATTTGCAGCCCTTTACATGACTTTTGTGGACATTGACAAAGCAATTTCTGTGCGACTGCAGCCGATATCTAACTGCCCCTAAAGCAACCACTGGAAAAACGGGCCCTAATGTTAAACAACAAGAGAAGGGCGCACCGACCTTGTGCATTACCACTTAAAAGTTTATTAAAATCAAAGAAGGGTAGCGTACAATATACTCACAAACGTAGCATATGAACAAGCATATAGGAAATGGGCACCGCTCGCTTCCAGGACACTGGCCTCCTCAAAACCTGATGTGGCTTACGCGTTTCGATGGAGGACCCTCTTCCTCAGAGCCAAAATCGCCACTCATGGATACCCTTGGTCCTGAGGGGGGCAGCAAGACCACTTCATTTGTGTCATAAAACCGCCTAGAAGATTCACCTTCCCGCATACCACTCGAGCGCAGGAGAGATATTGTTGCCTAATGTTAAAGAGACTGTAATAGACCCTAAAACGACCTTGGAACATTTTAAATGACTTTTGTGGACATTGACAAAGCGATTTCTGTGCGACTGCAGCCGATATCTAACTGCCCCTAAAGCATCCACAGGATACCTGGCCCTAATGTTAAAGAGACTGTAATAGACCCTAAAACGACATTGGAGCATTTTAAATGACTTTTGTGTACATTGACAAAGCGATTTCTGTGTGACTGCAGCCGATCTCTAACTGCCCCTACAGCAACCTCGCCCTAAGCTCAAAAGATACTAGACCTATACCGATATACCAGCCCTGAGAAGGACTTTTGTGGACATTGACAGAGCGATTTGTGACTGCAGCCGATCTCTAACTGCCCCTAAAGCAACTACAGGATACCTGTCCCTAGCCTGAAAAGAGACTGTAGAAGGCCTATACCGAAATACCAGCCCTAGAAAGGACTTTTGTGGATCTTCACAGCGCTATATGTGTCTAGGAAACTCTCCCTGACGAGCACAGCAGACCTCTCCCTACACTGGCAGAAAACGGAATGTGAAATGTCCGCCAGGTCAGGTCTATTTATAGGGTAGGGGGACTGTCCATGTGCTGGAATGTTTCAATTGGCTGTCCCGTTCCACCTGACGTCTGTGTCATGGGTCAAAGTTCTCCACAATGTAAACAAATATGGCCGCCGCGACCGGCGCCATGTGTCCGAAAATTTGGCGGGTAGCGAACAAGCAAAGTTCGCCGCGAACCGACCGCCGGGCGAATCGCAAGGCCATCTCTAATTAACAGTACTAAATGGCTCCACATAATGCTGACCTGATGAATGCCCTACAGAGGGCTCAGGGCAGGCTGGAGAACTGTATTCTTGGGCAGACGTCGGGATCCCTTATATATGGATGGATAGAAGGGTGGTTCAGATTGTTGTGCAACTGCACTGACCATAAAGGCTTGAAAAGCTAGCTTCACTACTTTTGCTGTAGATGGTAATGTCTCCCATTCACTGGCTCAGGTTGTGTCAGTTTCCTTTCATCCATAGGTAGAAGCATAGGGTGTGGGGGAATTCTAAATGTAGATGGGTGAATGAATAACATCACTCAAAATGTTCCCAAAAAAAAAAGAAAAGTCATATATATAGGCATATTTGCAACTAACAAACTAGATAATAAATACCTGCCACTCCCAAACATCTAAATCAAGATGGAGGGTATAAAGAGGAAGGGGAGGACAAAGATGTTCCTAGTCCAGAAGACCCACAGCTTTATGGCCTAGAAATTCAAATATGATCCCACTTATGTGCATCCAAGAGAGTATTACATAATTACCAGAGTTTGTCATATTAGGTGCCATATATCCGAGTTTGCTATTCAAGTAACACATACCTTTCCTTTCACAATCTCCAGTGTGTCCTGCCTTGCTCTCTCCAGTCATGTGACCGGCTTATAAGGGATACCACCTCTGCCCTAATTGGCTCATCCCCCACAGCTGAGCCCTAGGGCTCACCCATCCATGGGCGTCACCGCGGGAGGGGCCTAATTGTCACATCCGCCCAAAGTGCGGAAGTGACGTCGGCAGAGCGGCGGAAGTAACAGCGGGACTGTCACCAGAGAATGATCTCCGGGTTGCAGCCCCATTTCCTCCATACAGTGGAGGACTTGTAACCACCACCGAACGCCTGCCACAGGATACATGTCCATAACCGCAATCAGGCCAGCATGACGCAATGAAAATAAACATACATATATCACAAATATCTACAATTGCATATAATACATATACATCAAATATAAAGCAATGGGAAAATATAATTTACAACACGGATATTTACAAAAATTGGGAATATACAGTGCCTTGCGAAAGTATTTCAGAGAAAAGATCATGCTTGTCAGGATGCCTACAGTGAAAGCATTGAGAGGGGTGTAGACTAGAAGAGTAGAGAAGCTCATGTTTATAGCACATTCTACACTGCACTACATTACACTACAGGGAAACTAATGAGGAAAGGTAATTAAAGCCGAGTCCTGAGGAAGAAAATATTTTTGCTTGCAGTCGGTCCTCCACCTCTTCAAGGGTTAACTGTTCATTTTACCTAGGGGATGATGAATAGGATGATATATTTAGCTTATTTCTCCCTTACTTGGGAGCTGGCACTATCCTTTACTGTCTAATGCAATGGATTTTGGGACAGCTCTCCTCCTGGACAATGGAGGATACTTGTCTGGGATGATGTCAGAGAGCTGTCATTGGTCAGGCAGTGAATGGAAGAGGCTTTGGGGGACTCTTTGCATAAAGAAGAGGAAGCATGCAGGAGCAAGGAATAAGGTAAGTTAATCACCTTAATCATCATTCCCTAGGCAAAAGAAGCAGTTATAGTGCTACAAAACCCAGAACCCTGCATTTACTATATCTGGTCCACCAAAGTACACAGAACATGGAAATGCAGTTGTTTCAGTAAGTATAAACTGCTAAATACCTTTTCATATTGGCAGTATATATCAGTCTTGTGACTTCTATCAGTGTCTGGCTGAGCACTGGTTAAAGCTTGTGGGAGGAGTTTTCATTCTACTCTGACTGTCCTATGAGGCTGCAGATCCCCTGACCCCCTGTCTGGACAGTCCTGATTGGCCCTGTTCCGATCACATGCATCATCCCAAAAAAAAACAAAAAAACTCTCTAGCAATACACAATACGCAGCAAACTGAGCATGTACAGCGTGCCCCAATGGCTCTGTTCTATCAGGAGATTGATTGGGAACAGTGGTAGAAGGGAAGGATCAGAGAAGAAAGGATCAAACAGTCTTTTTACACAATGCAGAGGATTAACCCCTTATGTTCCACAGTGAGTATAAAAAGTGAGTATAAAAAGCATGCTTTACTGCATATACAGACTGATTTTATTGTTGTGGGTTAAGTAACACTTAAACCCACAGCAGTGAGTAGGAGGATTGATTGCAAGGATAAATCCTTTTTCCCTGAGTTCAGCTTTAACGTTGGTACTTTAGTAATTGGCATCCCACTGACAGAGACAAGAAGGATTTGAAGCATTAGCAAGAGTGGTACATGAACTGACCTCCAGAATTCAGGATTAATTGGCATATTGCCATTCTGGTAATTGATAGACCCCAAAGAAGAGTGTTAGGACTAGGATATGGTAAGGGCAAACATTACCATTTTGGTTGTGTTCTGTGTGCGGAAGAACCTGAGACCTTTAATTGAACATGACAGGAGATCAGAAAATAAAACGAGTAGGGTTACACATATTACCTGTAAGCGTGACATACTCAAGTGACACCGCTGTCATCAATAGTATTTTTTGATTCCTACAAGTAAGCAGAATCAAGTTAAAATATATCCATGTTAACTTAAATGAAGGAAAAGGAAAGGAACCAGACAGACAGAATGTAAGGCACAATGGTGGTATATGCACACACATACAGTATACAGGTGCATCTCATAAAATTAGAATATTATCAAAAAGTGAATTTATTTCAATATTTCAATTCAAAAGGTAAAACTCATTTATTTTATTTAGATGCGTTACACACAAAGTGATATCATTAAAGCATTTCTTTTTTTAATGTTGATGATTATGGGCTTACAGCTAGTGAAAACCCCAAATTCAGTATCTCAGAAAATTAGAATATTATACAAGACCAATAATAAATTGTTTTTTATACAGAAATGTTGGCTTACTGAAAAGTATGTTCATCTACAGTATAGTATGCACTCAATGCTTGGTCGGGGCTCCTTTTGCATGAATTACTGCAGCAGTGTGTCGTGGCATGAAATCTATCACCCTGTGTCACTGCTGAGGTGTTATGGAAGCCCAGGTTTCTTTGATTGTGGCTTTCAGCTCATCCCATTGTTGGGTCTGGTGTGTCTAATCTTCCTCTTGACAATACCCCACAGATTCTCTATGGGGTTTAGGTCAGGAGAGTTTTCTGGCCAATCAAGCATAGTGATACCATGATTATTAAACCAGGCATTGGTACATTTGGCAGTGTGGGCAGGTGCCAAGTCCTGCCGGAAAATGAAGTCAACATCTCCATTAAGCTGGTCAGCACAAGGAATCATGGGATGCTCTAGAATTTCCTGGTAGAGGGCTGTGCTAATTTTTGACTTGATAAAACACAATGGACCAACACCAGCAGATGACATGGCTCCCCAAATCATCACTGACTGTAGAAAGTCACAGTGGACCTCATGCAACTTTTATGTGCCTCTCCACTCTTCTTCCAGAGTCTGGCACCTTGATTTCCAAATGAATTGCAACATTTTGCACAGTCAGTGGAAACGGACATTGGCCTAAGTAAAAGACATGTTAGTGTAGTGTGCTTTCAGTATCATGTTATATAAAGTTATTGTTTAGTGCCATATTCAGTACTCAGTGCTATACAGTATATAGTACTGTATACTGTACTCAGAAGCGTAGTTTGTAACTTGTGGGCCCTGGTGCAAAAGTTGACCTAGGGCTCCCCCACTACCACCCACTGCTTCCACTCCCACCATGTGTCAAGATACTTCTGCAGCCAGCTGCTTGTGCACACAAAGTAGAGGCAGGCAGGCCACACTCTGAATTGCCAGGTTAAAGTGGTGGGCTTTTTTTCAAGACAAATGCTGATGTAATAATCTTCCACTTTAATGAATTACTCCAGACTGTGTTGGAGCAGGACTCTCTCCCACTGTCAATGTCGGAGCCAATTGTTGAAGTGGTGCCCAAACCCAGTGAGGATCCTGAGTTGTGTGCCTTCTACAGGCCGATTTCCTTAATTAATGTGGATGCTAAGATGTTTATGAAGATATTAGCCAATCCCCTTAACTCAGTGATCTTGTCTCTGGTTCATTGCGATCAATCCAGTTTCATACCGGGCAAGGGCACTGACAGTAATCTTCACCGGCTGTACACCAATTTAGCTCTCATTCATAATAGTGGTTCTACTGCAGTGGTGGCCTCTATTAATGCTGAGAAGGCCTTTGACTCTGTAGAATGGGAATTTCTGTGGCAGGTACCAGATTTGTGTCCTGAATACAGCTGGTATATAGATCTCCCATAGCCAAGGTTAGGACCAATGGTATTTTATCCCCATCTTTTTATCTGAAAAGAGGGATTAGATAGGAGTACCTGCTATCCCCAGGACTTTTAGCACTTGTAATGGAACCGCTTGCCATCCTTGCCTGTTCCTAGCCCGTGATTACAGGTCTCCAAGTCGGGCCCTTGATAGAAAGCATTTCCTTATACGCAGATGATGCCCTATTGTATCTGCCCAATGCCTCTGACTCTTGCGATTCTGGAGACTATAGACCGGCTTGGAGTTTTTTCAGGCATTAGAATTGACTGGAGTAAATCGCTACTTTTTTCTCTGTCACAGTGCCCCCCCCACTTCTTCCACCCAGACCTCCCTGACCTGGGTCGCAAAGCTCAGATATCTGGGGATTGAAATTCAGGGTGAACTTTCCTCTTTTTTGACTGATAACGTGTACCCAGTTTTGCAACAGTTGACCCTTCTGTGTCAGACTTGGAAATCCCTACTATTCTCCCCAGTGGGCAGAATCCACTGCAAAAAATATATTTTCTCCTTTATGTTTTTCGTAGAACACCCTGCTTCCTTTTTTATTAAGCTTGAGCAAATCATAACAAATTTCATTTGGGCGGATTCTATCCCTAGAACAGATAAGTCTAATCTGCAGCTGCCTTTGTCCCTTGGGGGACTGGCACTATCCTGTTTGAAACAGTATTAATGGGCGGTGGCATTGGTGACAGTGTGTTGGTGGTTTGCTCAGACACAGATCAACCATCAGGTAATTTAGAAGCAGCTATTCTAGCCTCCTATTCAGCGTTAGGCAATTTAGTGTTTAGAGGCCCAAGGGCACATCCAGACATGATGACTCCAATGCGCACAACGGTCATGGTTTGGGAACAGATGACTACCGCAATCACTGAGAAAGAGTTATATCTTCTCATACTCCACTGTGTGGTAACCCCCGCCTGACGCATCTCCGCTCCATGCCTTACCCTAATCTGTGGGCTAGGTTTGGTATCAAAAAGTTAGAGCAGATTATGCCAGAAGGATGGCTGTTGCCATTTGATAGTCTTAAAACTACCTTTCAACTTCTCTCGTGGATGTTCTCACGGTACCTACAGTTACACCATGCGGAACAGTCGCAGTTCCCCATTCTGATCATTGTGACCTCACATACAGTGAAGCGTTTCCTTATTTCCAGCAATGCAGCCAGGATTCTATTGTCTCTGTATCCTAAATTCTCTAGTCGTGATACAGCTAAAGGTACTCGTCTATTTAATATCTGGGAGAGAGACATACCTTCCCTCACCTCTGAGGAGATCCAGCAATATATTCCATTGGTTATATCAGACAGATACTTTCAACTTACAGGTAAATTGCTTCACAAAGCAGATTACACATCTCAAAGGCTCTCGAGAATCTATACTACTCAGTATGATCAGTGCCCCAGTGTCAAACTGAGAGCAGTAGGTTTATGCATGTAGTGTGGTCATACCCCCTTATTCAGCAATTCTTGAGAGAAGTGGTAGATGAGATAAATTCTTTGGGGGGGGCTGTCCATGGACATGGACCCCATGATATTTCTCTTGGGTAACTGTGACACGGTCGCTCCCAACACACATACATGTTTGTCTTTTATGTGGCATTTTATGCAAGTAAGACCATTCTATCTAAATGGAAACAGGCTGAACCCCCTACGGTCTCACAGTGGAGATCTGTGGATGATTCTGCTTTGCCTCTTTATAAACTCACCTATATGAGTAGAAAATGTCCCAAAAAATTTGACAAGACCAGACCCCTGAAGATCTAGTGTTTTTCTTTGTTTGGTAATAGATGCTGAGATGTATTATGATTATTTCTCCCTCCTTCCCCACCCCCCCTCCTTGATATGTACAGTACATATCAAGAGAACCAGTTGGTATCCTAACACCTGCAGCGTTTTGTGACACAAAGTTCACTTCTTCAGGAGACAGTGATGCATAATAGGATACCCAGCAATATACCAACTATAAAAAAATCGAAATCTTAGATCCTTTTCTGGTAAAAATCAATGTAATGTAATGGAGACAAAGCATGGGACTCGCTTTGTCCGGGAGCTGTAGAGTGGGCAGGAAGCCACAAAACAGGGACAAAACATAAGATGGAAGGCTAAGAGTAAACATGATAAAATCCCATCCATCCAAGGTGTGCACGGCCAGAAAGAGCATGAGTGACTCTTTTTTAAGTAATTGATGATTTGTTGGTGTTGGGTGCAGCTTCTTGAAAGTCCCACGGGCAGTTTCTTTGGTTGAAAGATCTCAATAAAGTTAATTTATAAAAATAAAGAAGCAGTGCCAAGCTCAACGCTACATTACTGCGCTGAGCTCAGTCGGATCGCACCGCACACTAGCTAGCCATTGCGAACCAGCCCTACAACCTAATGTGAAAGGGAGGCTGCACGGGTCTCCAGGAGCATGGGCAGGCTCGCCATTGTGACTCCTGGGTCCCCCCCTCAAGCTCCACCCATGCCTTTACTTTATATTTGCAAATAATACTTTACAGTGAATTACAGTTTGTGTGGGTAATGTGAGTGCAGTGTAAGCACACCAGTATTCACTGCAATTTAAACAGACCCAACATTCCTTTTTAGGACTACTTATTTTGTGTATTAGTAGCAGGTTTCTGTTGCTGTGTTGCTGCTGTTTCCCCATTTTTTTTCATTTGTGTTTTTTTTTTTTTTAAATCTTATTGTTAATAGTAGGTAGTTTTAATTTCTTTTTTCTTTTTCATTAAACCAAAAGAAGAAAACATGGTGTGGGGTCCCCTAACGTCAATACATATTAAGGGTCAACCCTGTGAAAAAAAACACTTTGGATCTGGTATGTATTTGAAGAGGAAACCCTGCACCCTGCAAAAATAAAAATGACATGAGGTTCCCCATAAAATACATTTCAGACCCCTAATCTAAGCACTGTCTGGGGTTGGGGGACTTCTCAGAATCTGGATCCCTCCTTTAGAAATAAGGGGAGCCCCAGATACTGACCCTCCTTCTTTGTGAATGATCAAGGGCTACATAGAACCCCTATTCATTCACCCCAAAAAATGTAAATAGTAAATAAACATAGACACACTTTAACACACAAAGTCCATTAATAAAAATAAAAAAGCACCAAAATTGTCCCACAGTGTAAATCCTTCATTAATAGCAAAGAAAATGGCCTCTGCCCCCACCTATAACTGGCCTTCAAATGTGTGCTAACTAAACCCCTGTTTTGACGCAAATTGTTAGACAGGTTAATTTGGTTGGTAAGCAAACTGGTTAGCAAATTGAACTGGGAATTTTTATTTTTGTTTGCCTAAATCCTTCATTAGTTTTGCCATCCAGCAATGCAAATTGCCCTCAGTCCTGATATCCAAAGTTGATCTCCCAAGTTTCCTGCTGCATTCTCTGATTATTCTCACCGAACTTCATTAATATTGCTTTGTAAATCTGGTTACAAATCAAGACAGTTTTTCTTTTTACTGAGACCTTTATTGTCAATGTAAACTTTGATCTTAGGAAGTGCAGAAAAATATTTTAAAGAAGCAACAGATCCTCCTTCATGCTTCTCTGTATTAGTTGGTTTATTTAAATCATAAAAAATCAGTCTGTATAAATAACACTGGTGTATTTGCTGACCTTGCCTTATTATCTAACAACACATTTTAAGGGCACTCTATGTTCTGTTCTTTTGATCAAGCAATATTGACTAAGCTAGATTCTACAAAAAATGCCCAATCAATGTAAAAGTTCATTCATCTCTATGGCAATTGTATGTGCACGTATACATGTCTAAAAAGCAATTAGGTTGGTGAATGCAGCATCCATGTACATTGCACAATGGAAAAACTACTGTATATCCTAGCATCTGGTTATTTTAGAGATGGTCAAACCTCTATGTTTCCTTGTAGCTAAGGATGAGCTCACCTTCCCAGGTTCATTTTATGTGGGGTTCAGCAAACCCTGCAAGGAGTCTGTGAACCCCTAACTTAGTGCCGAACCTTACTGAAGTCTATTGGAAGTGAATCAATTTTTTGGCCATTTTCAAAGATAAAAAGCAAGCTATTGCTGAAAAGGGGCATAGGGAGCTGGACACTGCCATGGGGATCATGTACCAATACAAAACTTAAGAAAAAATACCATTTAGCAGGAAGAGGGTCATTTCATGTGGCTTAAAGAGTAACACTGAAAACATGGTTGGGAGATGCCCTAAAGCTACATGTAGTGCTACAGAACAGTAGAAAGCAGTCCTTTAAAATAAATAAAAGAAAGAAATGGAAAAAACAGCATTGGGTCCCCCTTTAAAATTCCACCTAGACCCATATCTAGGCATGAGTCTGGGTAGCCAGGCACAGGAGGGCAGTGAAAGGGTCTTTTAACACTGGGGGGGGGGGGGGGTACCAGCTAAGGAAGGGGGGCAGAAAAGCCACTCCTACTTCAAGCAGGGCCAGACCTAGTCTGTCTGATCTGGCAGTACAGTAAAAATTAGAGGGGGCCTAATGTCAACACAATTTTGTTCTATCCTTGTGGCTACATGCGCCACAATGAATAGTAGGTATGGCAAGATTATGCAAGAGAAGACACCAGCACTCTACTCCGCACTGCACGTGGTTAGATCCAGGGTAAAGATCTCATACAATCTTAATTAAATGATGTATGAGGGATTAATATTGACTTTAAATCATCAGCATGTACATAGAAATGAAGAAACCATCATAAATTAACCGCTTTACCACTGGTCACTGATGTATGAGGGATTAATATTGACTTTAAATCATCAGCATGTACATAGAAATGAAGAAACCATCATAAATTAACCGCTTTACCACTGGCTACTGCAGCACAGTGGCTCGTTATCGTCTGGCTACGTAGGTCTACGTCACCAGACATTCCCCTCTCTCGGCCGCGCGCGCGCACCGCCGGAGCCTCGCTCCCGCTGTTTTCAGTT
Source organism: Pelophylax lessonae (assembly GCF_965119305.1). Classification (NCBI taxonomy): domain Eukaryota; kingdom Metazoa; phylum Chordata; class Amphibia; order Anura; family Ranidae; genus Pelophylax; species Pelophylax lessonae. Next base: position 330,986,810 of record NC_138771.1, on the reverse strand, counting down.
ACAGCGGGAGTCGGGCCAGGGGAGGAGCGGCGGCGATCGCCGCCGCTCTTCCCAGATCGTCGGGGAATCTAGTTTGGAGATCCGCCCGCCTGTGTAAACAGAGCGGGCGGATCTCCTAAGTGACAGGCAGGGTCAGATTTCAGGGTTCAGCATAGCTGAACCCTGGATCTGTCCTTGTGTCACTCAGTCACCTCCCCACCCACACGTCAGTAAGCACCAGGCATACATTAACCCCTCCCTCGCCAATAAAATTAACCCCTTCACTACCAGTGTCATTTTTACAGTAACAGTGCATATATATATATATATAGCACTGATTACTGCAGTAATGTCACTGGTACCTCCAAAAGTGTCAAAAATGTCAGTCAAGGGTCCGATCTGTCCGCCGCAATGTCGCAGTCCCGCAAAAAAAATCGCAGATCGCCGCCATTACGCGTTAAAAAAAAAAACACCAAAAATTACATAAATCTTTCCCTTAGTTAGTAAACGCAATAACTTTTGCGCAAACCAATCAAAATATGCTTATTGTGATTTTTTTTACCAAACATAGGTAGCAGAAAACAAATTGGCCAAAAATTTTAAAAAAAAATTGGTTTTTACATCTTTTTTGGGGGAATTTCACATAAAAAAATGTTAAAAATATTGTTATTTTTTCAAAATAAACGCTATTTTTTTGTTTATAGCGCAAAAAGTAAAAATCGCACAGGTGATCAAATACCACCAAAAGAAAGCTCTGTTTGTGGGAAAAAAAGGATGTAAATTTCGTTTGGGTACAGCGTTGCATGACCGTGCAATTGTCAGTTAAATTCGCACAGCGCCGAATCGCAAAAAGTGGCCCAGACGTAAGACAGCAAAATGCTCTAGTGGTAAAGTGGTTAATCAGTTATGTATAAATTGCAAATATATTTAAGATATATACACACACACCCACTCACACTAGATTACCAAAAGTATAGGGACACCTGCCCATATATGCACATGAACTTTAACTACTTGCCTTCTGTGCACTTAAACCCCCTTCCCATCCAGACCAATTTTTAGCTTTCAGCGCTCTCACACTTTGAATGACAATTGCGCGGTCATGCTACACTGTACCCATATAAAATTTTTATCATTTTTTTCACACAAATAGAGCTTTCTTTTGGTGGCATTTAATCATCTCTGGGTTTTTTATTTTTTACAAAAAAAAAGAAAAAAGACAGAAAATTCTGAAAAAAAAAAGTTTTTCTTATTTTTTGCGAGTAAATTTTGAAAATAAATAAATTTTTCTCCTTCACTGATGTGTGCTGATGAGGCGGCACTGATGGGCACTGATGAGGTGGCACTTATGGGCACTGCTGAGGTGGCACTTATGGGCACTGATGAGGTGGCACTGATGAGGAGGTACTAATATGCCGCACTGATGAGCACTGATAGGCGGCACTGATGAGCACTGATAGGCGGCACTGCTGGGCACTGAGAGGTGGCACTGCTGGGCACTGAGAGGTGGCACTGATGGGCAGCACTGGTGGGCACTGGCGGGCGGCACTGATGGGCACTGGCGGGCGGCACTGATGGGCACTGGCGGTTGGCACTGATGAGCACTGATGGGCGGCACTGATGAGCACTGATGGGCAGCACCATCAGTGCCCACACTCAGTGCCCATAGTGCTGCCAGTTGAGCAGGCACTGATGGGCACTGACTGGCAGCACTATGGGCACTGATTGTGTGCACTGATGGGGGGCACTGATGGTGGGCACTGTGGGCATTGAAGGTGTGTTTGGTGTACCTCTAGTAATCAGGGCACTGGTGATCGGTGCCCTGATTACTTTTTTCTGTGTCCCCGGCGCTGTGCAGCTCTCCCTCCTTCCTCACACGCAGGCTCTGTGTGAGGAAGGAGCGCCGGCGATGAGAGATGATCTCATATGTTTACATATGAGATCATCTCTCATTGGACGGCTTGATCACGTGCTGAATGGCCGCTGTGATTGGCCATTCACCACGATCTGTGATCGGCTGTGTCCAAGGGACACGGCCGACACAGATTCTCCCCGATGCGCGCTCGCGGGAGCGCGCAGGGGGCGTGTCACTGGGAGGCCGTTTAAAAACGGCCTCCTGAAAATTCGAGTCCGCGCTGCAGCCGTATATAGGCTGTAGCGCGGATGGCAGGAGGTTAACGGCATCCCTGTCTTAGTCTGTAGGGTTCAATATTGAGTTGGCCCACCCTTTGCAGCTATAACAGTTTCAACTCTTCTATGAAGGCTGTCCACAAGGTTTAGGAGTGTATCTATGGGAAGCTTTGACCATTCTTCCAGAAGCACATTTGTGAGGTCAGGCACTGATGTGGATGAGAAGGCCTGGCTCGCAGTCTCCTCTCTAATTTATCCCAAACATGTTCTATCGAGTAGAGGTCAAAACACTGTGCAGGCAGTGAAGTTCCTCCACCCCAACTCACTCATTCATGTCTGTATGGACCTTGCATTGTGCACTAGTGCGCAGTCATGTTGGAACAGGAAGGGGCCATCCCCAAACTGTTCCCACAAAGTTGGGATCATGAAATTGTCCAAACTCAACTCCTAAAAAACAACCCCACACCATAATCCCCCCTCCACCAAATGATTTTGACCAGTGCACAAAGCGAGGTCCATAAAGACATGGATGAGCAAGTTTGGGGTGGATGAACTTGACTGGCCTGCACAGAGTCCTGACCTCAACACATCCGATGGATGGCGGGTGATGTCACTGGCTCCTCCCCCTCCATACATGTTGCGTCCGTGGGCGGGACTTTTTCAGCAAAGAGGGGGAGGGGCCGGTGACGTCACCCACCATCCATCTGAAGTTTTATGTATGTTATGAGCTGTTTCTAGTGCACTGTGCTTAGTGCTATTCCAGGTAATTTTTATTCTATGCATTTAATAAAGTGGTGTTAAGGATTAGGCACTATGGCAGGCCCTTTCTTTTTATGTCTGAGTGAATCCACTGTTGAGATGGGAGCTGGTTTGGCATAATGCTTTCTGATCAGAGGAAGAGGTCTGCTTGTCATTGAATCTGCTTGTGTATGGATCGCTTGTCGACAAAATTTTGATTATTCCATTATCTGGGAAGGTCTTATGCCCTGCTAGCCCATCTGGTAACACAGGGGCTACTTTTGAGGTGAGGAGACTACATTACCGGGTGTTTGATTCACCAAGCGGAGCACTTTTATGTTTGTGTGCATTATCACAGTCCACATTGGGACTTTTTGTTTATGTTTTTTGTTTTATTGTAATTATTTGAAGCGCTGCACTCTTAAGCTCGGTTCACACTACCGCGACCATAAGTCGCCCCATGACGGAGCGACTTTTTACCGCGACTTCAGCGGTATTTGGCCAATCAGAATATGATGTGTTGTGACCTAATTCCCCTTTTCTGTTTTTTTTTTTACTCATTTCCTCATTGCCCACCAGTGCCACGTATCAGTATCCACCAGTGCCACGTATGTGTCCACCACTGCCACTGCCCACCAGTGCCAGGTATCAGTGTCCACCAGTGCCCCTGCCCACCAGTGCCACGTATGTGTCCACCAGTGCCACTGCCCACCAGTGCCCCGTATGTGTCCACCAGTGCCACTGCCCACCAGTGCCACGTATGTGTCCACCAGTGCCACTGCCCACCAGTGCCACGTATCAGTGTCCACCAGTGCTACTGCCCACCAGTGCCACGTATCAGTGCCACGAATCAGTGTACACCAGTGCCCCGTATCAGTGCCATGAATCAGTGTCCACCAGTGCCACATATCAGTGCCACGTATCAGTGCCACGAATCAGTGTCCACCAGTGCCACATATCAGTGCCACGTATCAGTGCCACGAATCAGTGTCCACCAGTGCCACGTATCAGTGCCACGTATCAGTGCCACAAATCAGTGTCAACCAGTGCCACATATCAGTGCCACGTATCAGTGCCACAAATCAGTGTCCACCAGTGCCACATATCAGTGCCACGTATCAGTGCCACGAATCAGTGTCCACCAGTGCCACGAATCAGTGTCCACCAGTGCCACGTATCAGTGTCCACCAGTGCCACTGCCCACCAGTGCCACTTATCTGTGTCCACCAGTGCCACTCACACAGACCAGGCAGAGATAATGGTATATAGGAACTGTAGGCATGGCTGCAATGTGGGGAATGCCTGGCTAATTTTCCTTCTTCTTCCTGGAAGGTCGGATCACAGTCGCTTGACAAAAGATAAGGATCCTACTTGGAAGCGACTCCCATTGAAGTCTATTGGCACAAGTCGGATACAAGTCACCTTGAAGTAGTACAGGACCCTTTTCTGAAGTCGGAGCGAGTTCAGTAGTGCATATTAAGACGGCTCTCATTCATTTACATTGCATTTATTATGACAAGCGACTTGGGGCGACTTGAGGGCACACAAGTCGCCTGACAAGTCGTACTAGTGTGAATGGACTCTTATTGTTTTATGTATGATCTGGAAATTTTGATATATTGATCCTCGGTGTCCAGCAGCTTAGTACTCTTTATCCAGGTGCGCTGATTTTCTTTGTTTTATATATAGAGGAATACCTTCCTTACAACTAAAAATAGCCCCAAATATTTTGGATCCTCTTAATAAACCCTCCTTCTTTCATTATCTTATGGGGTATTTCACTTGTAGGAAGTGCCCAGTTTGCCAAATAAATCAATTTAAGGGTAGAAAAATGAATACATTTACATCTACTACTACCTTTAAATAATATACCATCAAGTTGTTTATTACTTGTGCCTCTAAAAACATTGTATACCTCACTTGTTGTCCTTGTGGCAAGCAATATATGGGGAGGACAATCCGTTCATTCTCAGTGCGTGGTAATGAACACATTAAAAACATTTGAAGAGGCATGAGAGAACATAGTGTTCCAAAACACAATGCATGCTGTTATAATAGGTATCCAGAAGCAACACTCTTTATAGCCATAGATGAAAATGAAGCACTGTGGAAAGGGGAAGCAGCAAAAAGGGGGGGTCTCCCAATTAGAGACTCCATGAATCCATGAATGGAGAGCTACGGTATGAACATCAAGTGGGATATCAATGCATTTATTACTAACGCATGTTCTTTACCGGTGTCTTATTGGAATAAAAATAGTGTTGTCGCTATGTTCATATTTACTTTCTTCATACCTCTATCAAATATACCTATGTCTGTTTAAAATATTTTACGTTGTCCATGTGTTATATAGATAATTTTTTCATTTATAATAAATTGTTTATATATTCACTACTTTGTACTCCTCATACAGTATGTGCTCTTTGCAGTAGAGGATTTAGAAAACACCCCTTTATAGAATTTTGAAGGGATTTTTCACCACTCCTAATTTTTCTTTTCTTTTTTTTTTTTTTTCTTTTTCTCTCCCTCATGATCTATATATTTTGTTTAATTTAGCCTTTACTATATGCCCTAAACTACGGTGTTGGCATTTACATTGCACACGTCATGCCTCATGACACGTGGTTTTAATTATATGTGTTGAGTTACACTGTGGGCATTTATACTCTACCTGTATATTATGTGCTTCCAAATACAAGATGGGTTTTTTTTTATGATATATTAGAGCCCTTTTTTATTATTTTTCTATTCCTGACATCAGTAGCATGGTTATGTTTATACATAATATACTTTAATTGACATATTATTTTCATCTTTGTGTTCTTTTGGCCGTAAACGGCTTTGTGCCCAGTGGTTTTATTACCTTGTTTTGTTCTGTCCATGTATTGTTTAATGATTAACCGTGTCTGGCTTGTAAATGTTTATTTTGTCCATAAGGTGGAGTTGTCTCTTTGACCAGCTATTTACATCAGGGTTCGGCTATGAGGTGGCCTGATATATTAACACAACAGGTTAAGCTGCCTCGGGCCGCGTGGCCCTGGCTCACATTGAGGCCTTGGTAAAGGTCAATCTGCCATCTTTGATATGAAAATGAGGCCTGGGTAAAGGCCGGTCGACAATTTTTGAAATGATAACGAGGCCAAGTCATTTTCTGGCTGTTCGGCTATCTTTTATTGGAAACGAAGCTTGGCAAGCTGAGTTGGCTATTTTTGTGAGATATGTTTTAGATAGAATTATTGCCAATCATGGTGTCACCTCCCCTACTGGATGGATATTTATTTGGCTTGGTGACTCGCGGTGCATCTATATTCGTTAATTATGGTGAAACACGTTGGAGGAGCTAACACAGTTGATGTTGCCTCGCCTGTTTTGAATTGTTTGTATTACTTGGAGATATTGAGGATTTTATGCTTTGTTTTTAAAAAAAAGTTTTCTTATGGATTCACACTATGTTGGAATTTCTATTCTAATTTAATGGTGGAATCTGGAATTGTAATGGTTGACATGTATATCCAATACACAACTGGGATATGGAGACACCATGAGAATCTGTTTAGGCAACATGGGTCCCAGTACTTCATGAAAGGATATTGCTTACAGGCTAATTTGACTCTGTAATAGAGTCAGTTCGTTCTGGTAAGCGTCCATTCCTTGGTAAAGGTTTACATGGTGATCATGGAATTCCTCTCAGTTAGACACCTTCCATCTCTAGTGGTGGTGCACTATTGGATTGGGATTGTTAATTGCATTATATGTGCTCAAAGTAGACTTTCATTTTTCTCAGTCATTTTTTTTTTCATTTTTATATTTTTCCATTTTTTGCTTTTCTCACACTATAGAATGTTTTGTTCATATTTCATGTCTGAGGTTTCATAAATAAACCTTGCAGTATTTTCAGTATTTTACAGTCACATGGCTGAAAATAAAGATTCTCATCTTGGTGTTAAAATTTAACCTATGGTGTGAATTATTTACTGTTATGATAACATAAGGGATTGCCCATCAACACTACTGCTTTACAGTCTATAATAGGGTCTTTATTTTTCTTTTGTCCTGAAAGGTAACACTTTAGCAAGTTTTTTTCTCTCATCCTTTTCTATCACCTTCTTATAACACTGTTTTTGTTGTTTGCTATCTGGTATTTGCCAGTCACATGTATTGACAATGTGATAACTGTCTGTATCTGTCACTGTAGGACAGGTCTCATGTTTTTCTGGCAATGTCAATTATGAAAGCCCTTTTTTGCTCAATTATCCCTGGTTTTAGGAAAAGCTTTCATTATTTGCAGAAATCATCCTAATGCTGTTTTGAAGCCATCAATGAAAATACAGGCTAAAGCACTCAAAGTACTTACAAGGGAGGCTTCCATTATTTAAGTAATAACCTGTTCATTAAAGAGAAGGGAATTATTGCTGCAAATACAGAATAATTTTAAAGCATGAATTATGCCTGTCTAGAGCAGAACATTGACTTTAAAATGTGTGTTTATTTTTCCCTTAAGATCATAGATTTATTGCTACAAAATTAATTGTGATAATTTCCATTTATAAAGAAATGTGTACAATTTGCATCATAGCTTCTTTATTTTTTTTTTTTTTACTGTTTCTGTTTTGCGGTTAGTGAAAGTTATGATTTATATTGTGTTCTTTTTTTAAATAAATTGGTACAGCTTGATGAAAAGCATTTTGTAAAAAAAACAATATTTGTGTAGGCTGTTGGGGGAGACAAGAAAATAACTTTACTATGATCATATCAATGAAATTCAGAATTCTCATTCAAACTTCTACCTTAACGATCTACTTACGCTTCTAGAGGAACAAGATGAGGAAAACCTTATTGACAAAATAAATATTGAGGCTTTACTTGATGAGCATCTCGATAAGAACTAATCTCCCTGTCTTACTAACACCACCTTAAGAAAATAATCTAACAAGTTTCCTTCCCCTTACAGCAATCACAATGTGGGTGCATTTCTTGCTGCCACCACATAAGATATTCAGATGCTAAGAATTACCTCTAATATTACAAACCTGATGAAGAAGAGGCTCTTGACAATCTTACTAGCCAACACCAGCTTACTATCAAACCTGCCGACAAGGGGGGGAACATTGTGGTCATGCACAACCAACAGTATAGAGCCATGTGTATCAAAATTCTACGCAACAAGGATTGGTACAAAACCTATTTCTAAATCTGTAATAGACAAATTTAACAAATAATTTTACCTTTGGTTGACATGGCCTATTTAAATAATTCCATCAACAAACAGACATGGGAGTATATTCGGACTACACATCCTAAAATACCTACTTTTTACTGCCTTCTCAAGGTCTGTAAGGACAGAAATAACCCTCCCTGGAGACCGAATGTGTCTGGTCGAGGAGGAATATCTGAAAATCTCAGTCGTTTTATCGACGAGCAACTTAGACCATTTGTCACAGGTCTTTCCTCATACATTAAGGACACAATACACCTACTGCAGATCCCTGATGGATTACATGTACCACCCAATGCCCTTTTGTTGGCTATCGATGTTGAGGCTCTGTACAGCTCCATCCCACACCATCAGGGTCTCGCGGCCATCAAACACATACTATCACAAAAGCACGAACAATCTAAAGATTTATGCTCCTTTGTTATGTCCTCTCTTGAGTACATACTAACTCACAATATCTTTTCCTTTGACGGTTCCCACTTCCTCCAGGTACAGGGTGTAGTGATGGGCACATGTTGTGCTCCATCCTACACCAATCTGTATCTGGGGGAGTGTGAACGATTTTTCCTCAACGAGGACAACCTGTCGCATTTGGCAGTCCATGTGATGAGTTGCCACCTATATACTGATGACATTCTGATGGTGTGGGATGGACCTGTTGAGCTTCTACATAATTTCATGACAGCCATGAATGACAATTTGTGGAATCTCAAATTTACATATGCCTCGAGTTATTCAACTATTACTTTCCTTGATGTCACCACCCTCAAGGAATCAGACGGCAAACTGTCTAGTACCCTCTTTCGTAAACCCAATGCAGGTAACCTAATACGTCATGCAAATAGTTCACATCCCAAACCTTTAATTCTATCAATTCCGTTCGAGCAATATTTATGCCTAAGACGGAATTGATCGAATGATAAACTGTTTTTGCAGGAAGCTCACAAACTAAGACTTAGGCTCCTACAGAGAGGTTACTCTCAAACATGCCTCAAAAAGGCATTTAAAAAGCTTGCAATAAGTCTCGACAACAATTACTTTTTGACACACATGAATCAAAAAATAAATCAATTCAACAGGACCAGGTACGGATTGTCACACGATACACACAACAACACAAAGAAGTTCAACGGATTGTGGCCAAACACTGGCACATCCTCCAAATTGATCCATCTCTTAACCCCTTTCTTGCTTCACACCCTTCTATTACTTATAAAAAGACCAAAGCTATTCGTGATGTCTTGAACCAAAGTGAGTTTAAAGGAGAATTCAGAGGGGATCCATGCAAAAGGCTTGGGACATACAAATGTGGAGGATGTACTTATTGCCAGTACATGAACACCCAATCACACTTCAAACTTCCCAATGACATAACGTTATAACCACGACACTATGCCAACTGTCAGACTATTGGCATAGTCTACCTACTCTCCTGTTCATGTGGCTGTTTTTACATTGGGAAGACAAAACAGGAATTTTGGAAAAGAATTTACAAACATATCCACACTATGAAAACCAATAACCCAAATTTTCCTTTGGGTAGGCACATTAGGGACGTCCGCCAAAACATCTTCCCCGCAGTTACATTTCTGGTCCTAGACTGTATTAATCCTAACCCAAGAGGTGGCGATTGGGACAAGACGTTGCTCCAGCGAGAATCTCGCTGGATCAAGAGCAACCTCCCCTCCCAGTCTCAATAAGCTTATCAGATTTCGACCCTTCTTGGAAGGTTTTTCCTCTGGAGGATGGTACAATGAATGACCACCTTTCCTACTGGGGTTGGTTGAATTTATTCACAGGGATTGGAATGCCATGTCCATTTGTGTGTAATAATGAAAAGAAATGGCGGCACTCAGATGTTGTCAAAATGCAGGTTTATTGGACATCCCAATGTGGCAAAAAAGTGGCAAGGTAGACGCGTTTCACACACTAAGATGTATGCTTAATCATTTGTGTGAATGGACTTTCCACCCCTGTCGTCTATCAATCCGGTCCCCTTGTCAATCCATTATTACATGTTGCGCTTCCTCATCATTGTTTTCACCTTATTCCATAGTCCCCTTGTTTGCTTAGGTTTGTTATTCATCATTTTTATTCATTTTTTTCATTTTCACATTTATTTTTCTTTATATTTAATTTCATTTATTTATTTCTATTTTAGTTTTATTTTTATTCTTATTGTCATTTTGTTTGATTTTTCACATTTTTATTTTTGGTTTTATTTTTTTATTTTTATATTCATCTATTTTTATTTCTGCATTTACTTCTGATTTTGTTTTTCTTTTTACTTGTGACCTGTTGTTTGTCATCTGCATTTTTTTTTTGCTTTTTCGTTTTTCTGGTGGTCCTTGGTGTCTCCGCCCGACGCACCCACGCGGGGGGGGGGGGGGACTTTGTGGGTAGATTGGTGTCGGCTGGCGTGGACTTTATTCTATCTTGTCCCCGGCCTCTATCCTCTTCTTCCTGCTTCCTCTCCCCCCCCTCTCCTTGCCAGTACACGGGGGCCGTCCTCTTTGTTGGTCCATGTCTTTATAGACCTTGCTTTGTGCATAGGGTGGGCAAACTTATTTTGAACCCTACGGACTAGGACTGGGTTGCCATTAAAGTTCATGTGCGTGTAAAGGCAAGCGTCCCAATACCTTTGGTAATATAGTGTAAGTTCTGTTATAAACATCTAATTTATAAAAAAAATACTTTAATATGAGGTAACAGTTACAGAACTGTGTTTTTTATGTCTTTTATGTCTTAGAATTTAGCTTTAAACTCTGAAAATGATATATCTACCTAGTATGTATTTATTAAATGAAATGTAAATTGGGCGCTTATCTCCTTGCCCTCCATCCCTTGAAATAAAAAAATGCTAAAAACAAAAAAAAAACACTGAAAAGTGAGCAGAGATGGGAGTGAATGTTTGTGGGAGTTGGAATCCTATATTTTTTATTATTATTATTATTATTATTATTATTATACAGAATTTACATAGTGCCAACGATTTGTGCAGCGCTTTACAATCTTCGGGCAAACAGTACAGTTACAACACAATTCAATACAGGAGGAATCAGAGGACCCTGTTTGTTAGAGCTTACAATCTAAAAGAGAGGGTAAAAAATACAAAAGGTTATTATTGTGGGGATGAGCTGATGGAGAAAATAAATGTATAGTTGTTAGGTGGGGGCAGGATAGGCTGCTCTGAAGAGAAAAGTTTTCAGTAATCACCTAAAAGTGGATAGAGTTGGAGATAATCGGACAGATTGGGGTAGGGAATTCCAAAGGATGGGAGAGGCTCGGGAGAAGCCCTGGAGGTGAGCATGGGAAGAAGTGACAAGGGAGCTAGAGAACAGAAGGTCTTGAGAGGAACGAAGAGAATGATTTGGTTGGTATTTTGAGACTAGGGTAGTGATGTAGCTGCGGGCCAAGTTATGGATGGCTTTGTAAGTTATTGCCCAGGATCCTGTGAGAAGGTGGAGTGGTGTCATACTCTGCCAGGTGAGTGCACTGCAAGCATCGGTATAAAAGGAATCAAACCAAGAAATTGTCATTTGAGGATGAATGGTGGCTAACAAACAAGTAGACCTTGCCTTTTCATCAAAAAAAGTATTGACCAATAATAAAAAAAATCAGTCTTATGTAGACAGAACTTTAAATGTGGGTAGCTCAGCCCTTATTTAGTCTAGGATCAATTAGTAAAGAAAAACAAGCAATGCATAGTGTATACACTTGTTTGACACATTTGCTTTAGAAATGCATATGAACACACATAAACCTCAAAACCATATTATGAATCTTAATTGACATACAAAAATGTGTTTATCTTAGATCCACAAAAGCAGGAAGCTTGGGGAAAAAAAGTTTGTAAAAGTTAAGCTGGTGATACATGGATCGAAATTTGGCCAGTTCAACGAGGACTGGCTGAATTTGGATCCATATATGGCTACTGTGGTTGAATAGAAGTCAGTCTACCGATCGACTTCTGTTCAGTCACCCTGTTTGATTTTTTGCTACTTGATCACTTCAAGCTATTGACTGCAGTGCTGATCAGTGTATTTTGATGGTGGGGAAGTCTCCCCCCCTCGCAGTATACAAAACATAGTGGGTAGGATTCCCCTATCCACCTCGAAAGTGTGCATGAGAGAATTGGGTCAGTTTTTTTTTTGTTCAACTACTGGTTGGATGAAAAAAAGACTTGACCCATCTATGGTCAGCTTAGGTTGCATTTTTTTAAATCAAAGTTTGTGAAAAACACATGACCCATTCCAAGTTGTAGTTAAATAGAGATGACATGGGCCATTCCTTCCTATGCCACTCCACATCCTCCAGTAGCTGCTTGTTGGCTGATGGTCAACATAACAACAGATTGTGAGGTCCAATAGCAATATTTTCAAGTGGTCCCCTGGCAAACTCTCTGAATGGCACTTGGCAGTGACAACTGGGGCAATAGTGTTATAATGTTGTAGTAGCGATATTAACCACTTGCCGACCGCCGCACGACTATCTACGTCGGCGGTCAGCCCCTCACAGGCAAACTAACGTAGGGCTACGTTGTTTGCTTGTGAGGGTCTAGGGAGCGAGCGCGCGCCCCCCGGGGCGCGCTCCCGCTCCCGCGTGGTCACGGACCCCCCCGCGCGTGTGACCAGCGGACCCGATGTCCGCCGGTCACTCGGCGATCGTCGGGGGAGAGGGAGAATGTCAGGCAGCCTGTGTAAACAAACTGCCTGTCATTCTCCTCGCTGCAAAGACACTGATAAAACGGATCTGGTATGTAGATCCGTTGATCAGTGTCCTTACAGCTAGAGCCACAGCCAATCACAGTAGAAACCACGCCCCTAGGGACACACACAGCCCCTCCCTTCCAAATAAAGTTAACCCCTTCACTACCAGTGTATTTTTACAGTAACAGTGCATATGTATAGCACTGATTACTGTAGAAATGTCACTGGTAACCCCAAAAGTGTCAAAAATGTCAGTCAAGGGTCCGATCTGTCCGCCGCAATGTCGCAGTACCGCAAAAAAATCGCAGATCGCCGCCATTACGCGTTAAAAAAAAAAACAACAAAAATGACAAAAATCTTTCCCTTTGTTAGTAAACGCGATAACTTTTGCGCAAACCAATCAAAATACGCTTTTTGCGATTTTTTTTACCAAACATAGGTAGCATAAAATAAATTGGCCGAAAATTTTTAAAAATTTTGATTTTTACATTTTTTTTGGGGGGAATTTCATATAAAAAAATGTGAAAAATATTGCTATTTTTGCAAAATTGACGCTCTTTTTTTGTTTATAGCGCGTGATCAAAAAATCGCACAGGTGATCAAATACCACCAAAAGAAAGCTCTGTTTGTGGGAAAAAAAGGACGTCAAATTCGTTTAGGTACAGCGTCGCACGACCGCGCAATTGTGCGTTAAATTCACGCAGTGCCGAATCGCAAAATACCCCCTGGTCGGAATGGGGGTAAAATCTTCCGGGGCTTAAGTGGTTAATAACCATAATAATATTTTATATTCAAGAAGTTCTATGGTCCCAGCATACATTTTCTATTTTTAACATGTGGAGAAATGTAAAGTAATGCACTTGGGGGCTAAAAACATAAATGCAAACTACTGACTAGGGAGGGAACCTCAGGGGGAATCAGGGATGGAGAAAGATCTAGGGGTCCTAGTAAAAACAGACTGAGCATAAGCATGCAATGTCAAGCTGCAGCTGCCAAAGCCGACTGAATTTTGGCATGCATGAAAAAGGGGATATACACTAGAGATAAAACTGAAATGTGGGACACAGCAGTGCCTACTCACAGGGCATGGTCAATACACGTTACAGAATTCAAGGAGGCAAATGTATGGGAATATTCACAAACTGTAGGAGTAGGCTAGAAATAATTGAAACATGTTCTGGAAAAGTTAAAATCCTGGGAATGTGGTGAAGCGGTGCCCGTACCCTATCTGTTAAGGGGAGGTGCTTCCAAAACACACATATGCAAAACTAACCACCAAAAGAAAAAAGGCACCTACAAGGTTTTGGACATATAATTATAAGGACTGTAGGTAGGGATGGAAAACCCTTTTCCATATATTTGTCCAAGAGACCTAACCTACCTCCCCCTTCCCTTCCCTTCCCTTCCCTCTCCCCTTTGTGTTGTTCCCCCAGTGGATCAACTTCCCACCACCCCACTCAGGTTTATGTGGGTTGCACCCCCCCTTCCAGTGACCCCCTTTAGGTGCCTTTTTCCTTTGCTGGTTTGCTTTGCATTTGTAAAAATAATTGAAATACAGTGTAGTAATGATTGTGGGAATGAATGTGGGATGATTTTAAATTTTGACCATAGATACGCTTTAATACATATTAGAGAATTCTCTTGCACACAATGAGGGAGATTTACTAAAATTGGAGAGTGCAAAATCTGCATAGAAACAAATCAACCTCCAGGTTTTAAATGTCAAAGTTTACTTGAACAAGCTGAAGTTAGGAGCTGATTGGTTACTATGCACAGCTGCACCAGATTCTGAGTGCTCCAGTTTTAGTCAATCTCCCCCAATTACTCTATCACTTTAATACAAAGTTTTTAAAATTATTTTACACACTACAAACCTCAGATGTAGTATGTATGCACATATCATACATACATGTTTGTATAAGGTATATACATTTATAAAATATATTTTATAAAAAAAATCACTGATTTTGTTGTAGATATCGTATACCCTTCACTCCTGAAACGTGTTGGACCTGTCACGTTTTTGGGACACATGCTAAAACACTTAGTTTTACAAGTTTAATGAACAAGTTTAATGTTCTTTATGTATGATTCTTTACAGGACATTATAATGTATAAAGTATAAGGTAAAGTGCATGGTAGTTGTATGATGTACATAATGCCAGCTGTTATGTGATTTTATGTGATATGAAAAAAAAACTCAAGAACTTGTATGGTCTACAAATAAAACATACACTATATTACCAAAAGTATAGGGACGCCTGCCTTTACAAATACATGAACTTTAAAGGCATCCCAGTCTTAGTCCATAGGGTTCAGTATTGAGTTGACCCACTCTTTGCAGCTATAACAGCTTCGACTCTTCTGGGAAGGCTGTTCACAAGGTTTAAGAGTGTGTCTATGGGAATGTTTGACCATTCTTCCAGAAGCGCGTTTGTGAGGTCAGACACTGATGTGGACGAGAGGCCTGGCTTGCAGTCTCCGCTCAAATTCATCCCAAAGGTGTTCTATTGGGTTGAGGTGCAGGCCAGTCAAGTTCCTCCACCCCAAACCAGCTCATCCATGTATTTATGGACCTTGCTTTGTGTACTAGTCCAAATCATTTGGTGGAGGGGGATTATCGTGTGGGATTGTTTTTCAGGGGTTGGCCTAGGTCCCTTAGTTCCAGTGAAGGGAAATCTTAAGGCATCAGCATACCAAGACATTTTGGACAATTTTATGCTCTCAACTTTGTAGAAACAGTTTGGGAATTGTCCCTTCCTTTTCCAACATGACTGCACACCAGTGCACAAAGCATAGAGTCCTGACCTCAACCCAGTAGAACACCTTTGAGATGAATTAGAAACTGAAAGCCAGGCCTTCTCTTCCACATCAGCGCCTAAGCTCACAAATGCGCTTCTGGAAGAATGGTCAAACATTCCCATAGACATACTCCTAAACCTTGTAGACAGCCTTCCCAGAAGGCTTGAAGATGTTATAGCTGCAACGGGCGGGCCAACTTAACTCTACGGACTAAAACTGGAATGCCATTAAAGTTCATGTGCGTGTAAAGGCAGGGGTCCCAATACTTTTGTTAATATAGTGTATGTTTTATGAATATACCTTTTGATGTTTACCTGCTTAAAACGTCCCAATGGATATGGAAAGTGGGGACTTATAAAAATTCCATATTGTTCTTGACAAGCAAATGCCAATCCCTAGTATAAAATATATAGGCTTTTAAACTGAAAAAATGCAGTTGGCATACACAGAGGATATATAGGGCAGGAAAAGGATGGCACAGACAGTCGATGGAGAGAGAGTGAGAAAAAAGAAATCAAGCAGCTGCAGAAGTCTGCTTACCTTCCACAACGGCTGCACAGCACATGAAGGGAGGAGGTAGGTGGAGCCCATATTCTAGGCGTGGAGAGAGGAGGACGAGCCGACGAGGAGGATCTTCCTCCACTGTGCATGATGGGTCCTCTCAGAACGTCACTAGTTGCTAGATGCCAATCGGCTGGCCTTCCTAGCAACCAGTGTGCAGGGAGTCTCAGAGCCACCGGCGGACAGCGGGGGGCCCGGTGGACAACGGGGGGGGCCCTAGACCACCAGGTAAACTAATCTGGAGACTGGCCTGGGGGGGCAGTGTAATTGCCTCCCTGTGTGTGGGGCCCCTTGGCAAGTGGGGCCCCCGGGCAACCGCCGGGCGTGCCCAATGGAAAAGACGGCCCTGCTCCATATGCCTTATGTTGTTAGCAGTCCAAGAGGTAAATGTAAACCCCTATTAAACAGCTAAATACACAGAGACTGTGAGCCAGGCCTTCTTGTCCAACATCAGTGCCTAACCTCACAAATGCGCTTCTGGAAGAATGGTCAAACATTCCCATAGACACACTCCTAAACCTTGTGGATGGCCTTCCCAGAAGAGTTTACGCTGTTATAGCTGCAAAGGGTGGGCCAACACAATATTGAACCCTACGGATTTAGACTGGGATGCCATTAAAGTTAATGTGCGTGTAAAGGCAGGCGTCCCAATACTTTTGGTAATATAGTACATATAAGTACATTTTTGCCATTGATTCAGTCGGTCTAGGGTACTCCAGAGGTCCAGATAAAATAATTATAAGACCTGTGCTAGCGGTGGTGCCTCTAGTTTGCTAGTAATGTTTGTTTGATAAAACCGGCTTGTTTTACATAGAATCTAGATTAAGAGACTGAGATCTATGTTGAAATGCCCAGTGCAGGTCCATTAACTGATGTTTGAATTGACAATACAGAGTAGGCTCAGCCGATCTGAAAATGCACACATGAGTTCACAGTAAGTAAAATTATTTAAAACTTTATTGAAAGGTTTGTGACTTTATTGCTGTCTACCACCATCTGAGACAACTACTATGCACAAGTGGACAGTACAAATCCCCATGTTTTCCATCACTCTCAGATTGGCATCTGAGGTGAACTGCTAGGAGCACACATCTCTTTGCTTTTCTCTACTCTTGAAATATTCCAGATTATGCACTGGGTAGAGAAGTTGCAGCACAACTTTTTCTTACATTGAATGGATTTGTGGTTTTGTCCTATAAGAATAAAAATATTTATTTACCTTTAAAAAATATATATATAAAACATGTAGGCCACTGAATATGTCACATCCAAATATAAATGCAAAGAACAAAAAGAAAACAGAACCCCATCCTGTATCAGGAAGTAGGGATGATCGAACTTTTGAAAAGTTCGGTTCGACCAGAACACCCGAACTTCACGAAAGTTCGGTTCGGATTTCAGAACCCCATTGAAATCAATGGGACCCGAACTTCTGTAATCAAAAAACACCATTTTTAAGCCCTAAAACCCAATAAATGCCCCTAAAAAGTGCCTAGGGTTCTGGGTCATGCCCCAGGGACTATTAATCACACAAAAAAAAGTTCTTAAAAATTGTCGTTTTTGATAGATAGCCAATTATTGAAAAAATTAAAAAAAAAAAAAAAAAAAAGAGATTTCTTTGGATTTAGTGTCTGGGGGGTCTAAAAGGTGTACCTGTGAAGTTTCAGCTCTGTAGCATGTCCAGAACCAGAATTACAGCATACCAAACCTTCAAAAATGACTTTTTTGCTTAACCGCACCTTTCTTTTGCTCCTAATCAACGGCTCAGCCAATGTGTATGATGGGGACATAATGCAGTGCACTGGGAACAAGATTAGAGGTTTTTTTGGAAAAAGGTGCTGTCTCTTTAAATGTGCATATAATTAACGGGTGTATTTCCACAATGGGGCTTTTATTACCAAATGTTTCAAGAAGTCCAAAGATGTATGTAATTGCACTTTATTTCATGTAAAATGGTGTTTGGTGCACTTTAACTTGAAATCTCACAAGAAACAGACATATATGCACGGATACATTGAGGGTTAGGGGTAGGGGCCACAATGTAGTGCAGAGTGAACAAGATTAGAGATGTTTTGGATGAATACTGTTGTCTCTTGACTTTGAATAGAAGTAAAGGATGCTTAAAAATTGGGCATTTGGTGGTGCGGACGATGCCTTGACACCATATCCCTATGAAAGTGCTGGTAATGAAAGCAATAATTGCCTTTGTAAGGAAAAAAATTACAATGATATGCATCTGTGTGACAGGTGCGCAAAAATTGTTGTTTGGGTGTTGGCGGAGCCATACCACTGTAAGCCCAAAGAGCTGGTGTTGAAGAAGGCGTAAAAATTATGAAGGTGTGCACCTGTGGAACAGGTGCGCAAACATTGTAGTTTTTGTTTTAGCATAGCCTCCCCACCTTAACCCCAAAGAGCTGGTGTTGAAGGAGGCCCAAAAATTGTAAAGGTGTGCACCTGTGGAACAGGTGCGCAAACATTGTCGTTTTTGTTTTAGCATAGCCTCCCCACCTTAACCCCAAAGAGCTGGTGTTGAAGGAGGCCCAAAAATTGTAAAGGTGTGCACCTGTGGAACAGGTGCGCAAACATTGTCGTTTTTGTTTTAGCATAGCCTCCCCACCTTAACCCCAAAGAGCTGGTGTTGAAGGAGGCCCAAAAATTGTAAAGGTGTGCACCTGTGGAACAGGTGCGCAAACATTGTCGTTTTTGTTTTAGCATAGCCTCCCCACCTTAACCCCAAAGAGCTGGTGTTGAAGGAGGCCCAAAAATTGTAAAGGTGTGCACCTGTGGAACAGGTGCGCAAACATTGTCGTTTTTGTCATAACCAAAATGAGGTTCTGTGAACGTAAAGAGAATGAGAGGAGGGTTTGAGGGTGGCACCATGGTCCAGGCTTAAACTGAGGCTCAACTGCCACATCACAACGATAGCCTAGTCTACAAGGTCTGCATCAGGTGCATCAAAGCTTGATATCCACGACTGATTCATCTTAATGAATGTCAAACGGTCGACTGAGTCGGTGGAGAGTCTAGTTCGATGGTCTGTGACGAATCCTCCTGCTGCGCTGAATGCCCGTTCCGATAGGACACTGGAAGCAGGGCAGGCCAACAACTCCATGGCATACTGGGCCAGTTCTGGCCAGTGGTCTAATCTTAAGACCCAGTATGCCAGTGGATCGGATTCGTCACATGAAAAGCCCTCTGTGTCACTTTGTGCCCTCACGTAATTGTCCACCATGTGATGCAGACGGTGTCGATGCGATGTGGCAGCTGAGAGGCCTGGGCGGTGAGGACTAAAAAAAGACCGAAAGGCATCCGTCAACCGCACGCCTTCTCCAACGCTCCTCTCGTGACCACCAGTAGAATCCATGGTAGGTTGTCCCCGCCCCTGCACCCTACGGGAGTCGGGGAACATGTTCACCAGATTCCTCTTGAGACTGTCCTCAAGGGATTTGATCCTGTGGACTCTATGGGTGGATGGGAAAAGCTCCGAGACTTTACACTTGTACCGGGGGTCAAGTAGGGTGGCCAACCAATAGTGGTTAGTCTCTTTAATGGCTTTGATTCTGGGGTCCTTTCGCAGGCTCTGGAGCATGATGTTTCCCATGCGTCGCAAATTAGCGAAGGCCTGAGAAGCTGACTCCTCGGGGTCACTCATAACGACATTATCTTCAACGGGCTCCTCCTCCTCCCAGCCACGTACTACTCCAAAGTGTCCCGAGGGAGTCAAACTAGGCCTTGCAGATTGCCGCATGTCTTCCTCCTCCTCCTCCTCAAACCCTGCAAAAGTTCCCGCAGAATCGTCCTCCTCCTCCTCTTCCACCCCTGGATCCTGCTCGGGCCTCTGGGAGCTAGGCATAATGGGGTCAGGATTCTCAGGATAAAGGGGGCCTTGAGAGGCAAGGAAGTCCTCCTCTTCCTCCTGCTGCTCTGCCTCCAGTGCCCTGTCCATAATGCCACGCAGAGTGTGCTCCAACAAAAACAGTACCGGTAGGGTGTCACTGATGCATGCGCTGTCCCGGCTGACCATCCTTGTGGCCTCCTCAAATGGCGAAAGGACAGCGCATGCATCCTTAATCAAAAGCCACTGCCGTGGTGAAAAGAAGCCCAGGCGCGCAGAGCCAGTGCTGGTGCCGTACTCGCATAGGTATTCATTGAGGGCCCTCTGCTGCGTGTACAGGCGCTGCAGCATAGCCAAGGTGGAGTTCCAGCGGGTGGGCATGTCACAGATGAGGCGGTGTACCGGCAGGTGAAACTCGCGCTGCACTTCGGCCAAACGTGCAGTGGCACTGTACGACCGCCTGAAGTGACTGCACACCCTTCTTGCCATCCTTAGCACATCCTGCATTCCCGGGTACGAGTTCAAAAACCGCTGTACCACGAGATTCAGGACATGCGCCAGGCATGGCACATGGGTTAACTTTCCCTGACGAAGGGCGGCCAGGAGGTTTGACCCATTATCAGTAACCACCATCCCTGGCTGCAGCTGGCGTGGTGTCAACCACCTCTGGGCCTGTGCCTGCAGAGCCCCAAGAATCTGAGGGGCAGTGTGCTGCCTGTCCCCTAGACACACAAGCTGCAGCACTGCGTGACACCTTTTGGCCTGAGACATAGAATAGCCCTTTGAACGTTTACGTGGTATCTCATCATATTCAAAGGACCATTCTGCAGAGGAGGGCATGGAGGAGGTAGAGGAGGAGGAGCAGGAGGGGGTAGAAGTGATCGATCTACCCGGATCAGCGACACCACCAGCTGTTTGCAGACGTGGGGGCAACACTGGCTGCAGCACCGAGCCCTGGCTACAATCCCTTCCACTGGCAAGCAGTGTCACCCAGTGAGCAGTGACAGAAATGTACCGTCCCTGCCCATGTTTGCTTGACCAAGTGTCAGCCGTCAAGTGTATCTTACGGCTGACTGACTTGGCCAGGGATGACACTACATTGCCTTCCACATGTTGGTATAGGGATGGCAGGGCCTTACGGGAAAAGTAATGCCGACTTGGCACCTGCCACTGTGGAACTGCACATTTTGCGAAGTCACGGAAGGGAGCAGACTCTACCAGGTTAAATGGTAATAGTTGCAGAGCCAGTAGTTTAGCCAAACTACTGTTTAGACGCTGGGCATGTGGGTGGCGGGGAGTATACATTTTTTTTCGTTCCAGCATGTGTGGAATCGAAATTTGGCGTCTAGATGATACAGCTGGTGGTGTGCTGGAGGTAGATGCGACACTGCCTGCTATATCATCATCCCTGCCAGTGGAGGCTGCCAACAGGTGACGAGTGACTATAGCAGGGCCAGGAACAGACTGATGTGCAGGTGGAGCAGGTGGAGCAGATGGAGCATGAGGAGGAGCGCGAGGAGAACTAGGAGGCCGACTGACCAATCTTTGGCCCTTTTGTGGGTTCTTTAAATGCTCCTGCCAACGGGCCGAGTGGTGGGTTGTCAAATGCCTGTTTAGGCAGCTTGTACCCAGGTGGTTGACATTTTTGCCACCTTTTATACCCTTCTTACAAATCTTGCAGATCGCAACTGTTTTATCTGCATGGGATGTCTCAAAAAAGGCCCAGCAAGATGAGGTGTGTATAGTGGCCCGGGAGACAACAGGTGCGGCCTTAGATGGAGTAGGCCGTCTGCTCTCCCCTCTTGCTTGCTCTGCCTCCTCCTCAACCTCAGACCCAACATCTGACTCCATCAAAGACTGAGCATCAGGCCTGGCCTGGGAGACAACAGGTGCGGCCTTAGATGGAGCGGGCCGTCTGCTCTCCCCTCTTGTTTGCTCTGCCTCCTCCTCAACCTCAGACCCAACATCTGATTCTATCAAAGACTGAGCATCAGGCCTGGCCTGGGAGACAACAGGTGCGGCCTTAGATGGAGCGGGCCGTCTGCTCTCCCCTCTTGTTTGCTCTGCCTCCTCCTCAAACTCAGACCCAACATCAGACTCCATAAAGGACTGAGCATCAGGCTGGAGTAGATGGCCGACACTGTGGTCAAACAGCTCAGCTGACTCCTCTGCCATGTCTGAAATTGGGTCTAAGGGAGGACATGAGGTGGACATGGACTCATCTGTATTTGTTCTGACAACTGCAGAAGACTGACCACTTTTCTCTGCCTGGGTCACTGTAGTTGCAGATGATGCCGATGATGAGGGTTTGTTCATATAGTCCACCACCTCCTGTACATACTGTGGACGTATAGCTTGGCCACTGCCGGAGAACAATCCAAATGGTGGCCTGGCTGAGGACTGACCACTACGTCCACCCCTGCCTCTAGACACCCTAGAAGCTGTGCCCCTTTCCGCAGCAGGGCCACGTATGCCTTTTCTTGGTCTACCAGGCATATTTCTCAATGATGCGTTGGCAACTGTGTGCGGTGAAAAACGCACACTGCTATGCGACCCACAGTTGTCGCTGGATACAGCACAGCAGTTGCGGTTCACGCACAGTAGCAAAGCCTTTTGCACAGTGGACCTAACGCTTTGAACAACAGGCGTTAGGTTGTCACTGATGCGTTGGCAACTGTGTGCGGTGAAAAACGCACACTGCTATGCGACCCACAGTTGTCGCTGGATACAGCACAGCAGTTGCGTGTCACGCACAGTTGCAAAGGCTTTTGTACAGTGCACCTAACGCTTTGAACAACAGGCGTTAAGTTGTCACTGATGCGTTGGCAACTGTGTGCGGTGAAAAACGCACACTGCTATGCGACCCACAGTTGTCGCTGGATACAGCACAGCAGTTGCGGTTCACGCACAGTAGCAAAGCCTTTTGCACAGTGGACCTAACGCTTTGAACAACAGGCGTTAGGTTGTCACTGATGCGTTGGCAACTGTGTGCGGTGAAAAACGCACACTGCTATGCGACCCACAGTTGTCGCTGGATACAGCACAGCAGTTGCGTGTCACGCACAGTTGCAAAGGCTTTTGTACAGTGCACCTAACGCTTTGAACAACAGGCGTTAAGTTGTCACTGATGCGTTGGCAACTGTGTGCGGTGAAAAACGCACACTGCTATGCGACCCACAGTTGTCGCTGGATACAGCACAGCAGTTGCGGTTCACGCACAGTAGCAAAGCCTTTTGCACAGTGGACCTAACGCTTTGAACAACAGGCGTTAGGTTGTCACTGATGCGTTGGCAACTGTGTGCGGTGAAAAACGCACACTGCTATGCGACCCACAGTTGTCGCTGGATACAGCACAGCAGTTGCGTGTCACGCACAGTTGCAAAGGCTTTTGTACAGTGCACCTAACGCTTTGAACAACAGGCGTTAAGTTGTCACTGTATTTTGCTGCCTAGCAAGCACGTATACCTGCTGTGATACAGCAGCACTGTGCCACGTGCTCACTAAACAGAACCCTCACACTTTCCCTACAGAAACTAAATTTTCAAATCTAACTAATGTAGTACAAAGTTCCCTAACTACACTAGATATCCCTTTCCACTAAATAGAAAGCTCCATACAGCAGAAGACTGACACTGTCCCTTAAGTTTTTTTTTTTTTTTTTTTTTTAACTCTAAGAACCAGCACAATCGCTGTATCTAACTACACTGGCTGTAAGCTAAATACAATTCTGCTATATGGAGCTTTAGAACCACTCGATATGTAGGAAATGTAGTGTAGCAAGCAGGAGTCAGACAGAACTGCTTCAACTCTCTTCAACAGGCTCTGGATAACTGTGCTAGGGGTTAGGCGGGGCCATCTTATATAGTGTGGGGCGTATTCACTCCTGATTGGCCTCTGGTCCCCGTAGTCACTCCAATCACGTTCCTAGGAGACTCCTGCCCCCTCATTGGCTTTTGCAGACGTTTCTGGGCCAATCACGGGCTTTTAAAGCCCAGTTCCTGTCCCAGTGCATTTTGGGCGGTTCTGGTGGCCGAATACCGAACTTTTGCCGCAAAAAGTTCGGTATTCGGCCGAATATCGAACATCCAATGTTCGGGTCGAACCGATGGTCGACCCGAACCGTTCGATCATCCCTATCAGGAAGACTTTACTGGCATAGGTGTGAGACTATATCAAACATGATGAAGTTTAAACAAATATATTTATTTGAACACATTTAAAAATGTATCACATGACATCTAATCAAGCATCGATACATAATAAAAATGTATGACAATTATACAGAAAACAAATAGAACCTATGAACTCAAGGGGCCAATTGTGACACCTTCCCCAGGTAGGGGTAGTATCTATATATATTGTGACAGGAAGTCAGGTAAATCTGGGAATGTAGTCACTGAGAGGAGACACATTCCCACCTGCTTTGAAAGTTCACTGATACTATAGGGTGTTGGCTGCAGAGAGAGCCAGCAGGAAGTTGAAAACCATTCAGCTGTTCAGAATGAGGAGATCAAGGACTCTATAATTTGTCCAGAGAAAATCTATTGAGTGCTGCCTCCTGTCGCTGTGTGAGCTGGGAAGAGGAGGACAGACATACGTGTACCTCCCGACGCCGTGTGGGCATGGGAGAAGGACTGCTGCCGCCTGTCGCCGTGTGGGCTGGGAGAGGGGGACAGTCGGATGTGTGCCTCCCGACAAGCTGGTGAGCATGGGAGAAGACCCCCTAAAGCGATGTGAAGCTAAGGAGGGTAACCACGAGTGAAGACGTCTCAAAGGTGAGAAGACAAAGTGTTCCATGTGAAGAGTGTGAAGAGAAGTGTTCCATGTGAAGAGTGTGAAGAGTAAAGGGACCTGTTAAATGAACTGTGTTCCATGTGAAGAATCTGAAGAGTAAAGGATCCTGTTATAAATGAACATGTGCTGTGTGAAAGAAAACAAAGGGACATGTTCAATGGACAATGTTTGTGCTGTGTGAAAAGCAAACAAATGGACATTTGAGTGTCTGCTGTAGGATCAGCAGTGTCGGCCCAACAGTAGGTTGGAAAGACTTCTTAGGTAGGTTCCAGCTGTGAGAAGGTAGCCGCCCACAGAGGCAAGGATTTATTTTGTCTTTTATTTTATTTTGGCTGTTTTGATGCTTGCAATTGTGTTAAGTAAATTGCATGAATAAATCAGTCTTGTTTTTCAACCTCTAATCGGCTATCTCTGTGAAAACGCACCCCCAAAGGGGTCACCCATACGCCTACCACCGAGCTAATCCCTTACATATGGTGGAGGTATGCAGTGGGCATAAACAGAGATCCCTGCAAGGAAGTGCAAATGTTTGATGAACTTTATCTGGTGCATGAGATTGCACAATCTATGTGTGCAGGAGAGAAGATCCTGACAGAAAAAAAAAAAAAAAAAAAGTGTTTTAAAGAGACAGCGGTCTCAAAATTTTTTGATGAACTTTGTTGTGTCTGGTGCAAGTGACTGCACAAACTGTGTGCGCAGGAAAAGAGATCCTGCAAGAGAGAGAAAAACTACATGTGTTGAAGAGACAGTGGTCTGAAAATTGTTTGCTGGACTGTAAAAAATTTTGTTTGTGGAGTTATTGAAGATGGGGCGGTCCAAACGCCTGAAAAATGCAAAGATAGATGAAATGAGAGACCGGATTCTTTGGATGGAGGGGATGTTGCCGTCTGAACCAGCCCCATCCATGCCTAAAGAGAGTCTACTAAAGAGGAAGGTTGTTGTCCCTAGCAACACTGATGAAACTGCTATGGAGACGCAGTGTGCTCAGATGAAAAGTAAACTCAAAATGGAGGAGATGTTGAAACATCTGATTATATCAAATGCAGCTCAACAGCAAGCAAATGCAGCTCAACAGCAGGCAAATGCGGATTTTCAGCGGAGCTTTGCAGCTCAGCAAAAGGCTCACCAAGAGAGCATGGCAGGCTGGAAACAGAGACGCCAGCAGCCAATGGAGGCCATCGGTTTGGAAGAAACCGAGTATGTGTGCAGGGCTGAGTTGGATGCCTTGCAACGGAAAATGGAAGAAAAGGAACAAGCCTTGGAATTGCTTAAAATGGAGCATAGAAACTTGCAGGAAATGAATGAACTACTCAAGTCTCATGTGTTACAGTGGGAAGAATCCACTGCTCTTCTTTTGGTCGAGTTGCAAAAACGCAGAGAGACTATAATGGAGAAAGATACCATCCTCATGGAAAAGGAAAGTGAAATTCAGACTTTGCAGAAGCAAAGTATGGCTGATATGTTGGAGTTGCGTAATCAGCTGGAAAAAAGTCTACAGTGTTTGGAAGTTACAAAAATAGACCTGCAGGAGTCGCAGGAACAGAATGTTGCTCTGAAAGCGACATTGTCTCTCAACGACAAAGAGAAAAGTGAAAGAGAGGCTAAATTACTGAGTACTGTGTATGAGCTCACTACTTTAAGCAATGTGGTAAATGAATGGCGTGCGGACTGTGAAAGTTGGAAAGGGGAAGCCCAACGTGTCCAGCAGCAGTTAAAGGAGAAAGAAGCCTGTGTGGCAGAATTACATTCTTATTCCCAGATGCTAGCCAATGAGGTGAAGGCTCTTATGCAGGGAAAAGAAGATTGTGAACATAAGAGGGAAAAAGTAGAGGCACAGCTTCTGGAATCGCAAGTCAAGGTGTCAGAAGGTGACCGATTGTGTGCTAAGCTGTCAGAGAAGGCAAACCGACTGCAGGTTGAGTTGGACAATGTTACAAATCAGCTTTCTCAAGCAGACAGCAAATCTAGAGAAATTGCGGAAGATTTTTCTATCTTGGAATCGCAGCTGCAAGACACGCAGGAACTCTTACAGGAAGAGAGGTGTCAAAGGCTGAGTTTTAGCACAAAGCTCAAACAAATGGAAGATGAGAAAAATGGCTTCCTGGAACAATTAAAAAAGGAGGCGGAAGCAAAGAAAAACCTATCAGAGCAAGTCGCAACATTGCAAGCTCAGATAGCGGATATGAAAAAACGCATGGAAGAAAGCGTTGGTTCATTACAGTGTGTTGAAGATGTGAAAAAGAAGTTTGATCAGATGCTTGGTGAAGAGAAGACTGTGTCTGCAAAATATGCAGAAGAACGCGCCCGTGCAGAAACGGAGGTGCGTGATAACGAGAGCAAAGCCCTGTTCTTGGCTCGCTCTTTGGAGGAAGCTCTAGAGTGTAAGGCTGAACTAGAAAGTGTTAACAAACAGCTGCGTACAGAAATGGAAGAATTGGTCAGCTCCAAGGATGATGTTGTGAAAAGAGTTCAGGAGCTAGAAAAGTCTAAGCGAGCCTTAGAACAGCAAGTAGAAGAGATGAAGATTCCGTTGCAGGAACTGGAAGAGGAATTCCAGGCAACAGAGGATCTGTCCCAAAGAGGGGATAGTGTGCCTGATGCAGTTTTTAAAAGGATCAGTGTTTTGGGGTCTGTCCTGAGTGAGCCTCAGAAATGTGATGACATGTGGCTTGATTCACCCCTTTGGAATAAACCGTTCCTTCAAAAACTTCAAGCATTGGAAAATGTATCATTAGAGCTTCAGCAAACAAAGGAGCTGAGTAAGAAATGTGATGATTTCTCAGTTCAGGCTGAAAACCTAGTGGGGAAAACTAAGGCTGTTGGTGAAAACGTGAAGCAAATGAATAAGTGCCTTTCAGGGAGTGTTTCCAAAATGGAACTGGTGAAAGACGGGTGGCAGAAGTTTGATCGTGATCTTGAGATGCATTCCATGTGGAATTCAGATAGAGAAAAAGAACTAGGTGACCTTGAGCGGTCAAATAGTTCAGCAGAAAGTGCATTGAAGAAACCTGTAAAAGAATGTGTTGCAGTTCCATGCTTCTTCACTGATGCAGAGAGGAGGTCTATAATGGATACCACCCAGATCGCTGGGTTCAACTGTGTTGTTGCCTTTAACCCCTATGTTGGTGTAAGGAAAGTTGATGATGTTCTGGTTGACTACTTCTGTGAAGAGTTTGGCAAGAAATATAAACTGAATATCAAATCAAATAGTAGGCCTTTACTGCGACTCGCTCAGGAGGGCGAAAAGTTTAAGAAGTTGATGAGTGCAAATGCTTCCGATCTGCCTATGAATATGAAATGTTTGGTGAATGATATTGATATCTCTGGGAAAAGGAACAGGGGTCACTTTGAAGAAATGTGTGACAGCCTGTTGTCTCAATTGGAAAATCCTCTGCACAGCATCTTAGAGCAAGCAAAGCTCAAGAAGGAAGATCATTCCCTTTTACAACAAAAAGTCAATGATTGTGTACAGATGTATGGAGAGGCAACTCAAGTCACAGAGGGATGTCAAGAGTCCCTACTTGGAACAAAGCTTAGTGAAGCAAAGGTTCTCAAAGTTTTGTGGAAAACATTTATGGATTGCAGAGAGAGGCGTCTTAAGAATGTTGAAGACATTAAGACTAGCCCAATTGAGTTGCCTATGGATCACGGTCCTCCATGGTGGATTGGACAGACGGTTATGAGAGACAAGCTGTCTGACATTTATGAGAAAGCTGTCAATGAAGATGACAGAAACGAGAAGGAGCAAAATGATGCCAAAAATGCAGTTGAAGAATGTGTATATGAGATGAGAGACAAACTGTGTGGCATTTATGAGAAATCTGTCAATGAAGATGACAAAACAGTTTCATCCGGAAGCTTGAGGATAATAGGAGGCTTATCAGTGAGTCAGCAGTGCCTGACACATGCGTGCCTGGAAATATGTGTCCCAACCCTAGGGTTGAAACAAGAGGGGGGGGTATGTGACAGGAAGTCAGGTAAATCTGGGAATGTAGTCACTGAGAGGAGACACATTCCCACCTGCTTTGAAAGTTCACTGATACTATAGGGTGTTGGCTGCAGAGAGAGCCAGCAGGAAGTTGAAAACCATTCAGCTGTTCAGAATGAGGAGATCAAGGACTCTATAATTTGTCCAGAGAAAATCTATTGAGTGCTGCCTCCTGTCGCTGTGTGAGCTGGGAAGAGGAGGACAGACATACGTGTACCTCCCGACGCCGTGTGGGCATGGGAGAAGGACTGCTGCCGCCTGTCGCCGTGTGGGCTGGGAGAGGGGGACAGTCGGATGTGTGCCTCCCGACAAGCTGGTGAGCATGGGAGAAGACCCCCTAAAGCGATGTGAAGCTAAGGAGGGTAACCACGAGTGAAGACGTCTCAAAGGTGAGAAGACAAAGTGTTCCATGTGAAGAGTGTGAAGAGAAGTGTTCCATGTGAAGAGTGTGAAGAGTAAAGGGACCTGTTAAATGAACTGTGTTCCATGTGAAGAATCTGAAGAGTAAAGGATCCTGTTATAAATGAACATGTGCTGTGTGAAAGAAAACAAAGGGACATGTTCAATGGACAATGTTTGTGCTGTGTGAAAAGCAAACAAATGGACATTTGAGTGTCTGCTGTAGGATCAGCAGTGTCGGCCCAACAGTAGGTTGGAAAGACTTCTTAGGTAGGTTCCAGCTGTGAGAAGGTAGCCGCCCACAGAGGCAAGGATTTATTTTGTCTTTTATTTTATTTTGGCTGTTTTGATGCTTGCAATTGTGTTAAGTAAATTGCATGAATAAATCAGTCTTGTTTTTCAACCTCTAATCGGCTATCTCTGTGAAAACGCACCCCCAAAGGGGTCACCCATACGCCTACCACCGAGCTAATCCCTTACAATATATATATATATATATATGTGATGCATTTTTAGGAGGGTGACAGGGAAGGTAAGTTAAGTTTGGCCAGAAAGGCCGTGATGTCCTGTTCGGAAGGTTGGACGGTTGCCTGATCTGTGGTTGGTTTGTAGACTGAGGCATAGTAATTTGCAAAGGAATTGGCGATATTCTGGGGGTCATACTGTTTCGTCTGGGTCGTAGGATGAATGATGATGGGGATTTTAGTTTTAGATCTTTGGGCTTTAAGTTTATTTGCTAAAAGTTTACCTGCCTTGTTGTTATTAGCGTAGTAATTCAGTTTGAGTCTCTGCATATATTGGTCATGTTGGGTGCAAAGCGGAGATTTTTTCAGCTAAAGTAGGGGAGGGGGTAGATTGGTTCTGCTTGTCTAGGGTGTGGAGTTCCGACAACATAAGAGTCTAATGTAGCTGCGTATGATTTCCTGGCTTGGGCGCTATATTTAAGGGTGACACCTCTGATAAAGGCTTTATGGGAGTTCCAATTAATAAATGTGTTTGTATCCTTGGGGCGGTTAAAGCGGAAAAATTCAGTTAGAAGTTTTTCAATTTCTTTATGGGTAATGGGATTTTGAATTACCGAGTTATTACACCTCCACACTTTGGCTGGTGCAAACGGCATCCCATCCTCCAGTTGTAGGGTCACCAGTGCATGTTCCAACCATGTAATATCGAGGATGGAGGAGTCCGTTACTCTTTGCAGCAGCCCTCTGCTCGTTAAGAAGAAGTCCAAATGAGAGTAGATGTTGTGGCATGGAGAGTGGTATGTATATGACCGCTCAGAGGCATGGAGGTAACGCCAGGCATCGTGCAGGTCCTCACCATCTAGGAGGTCACCCAAAAAGGAGGAGCGATCCCCGGACGGAGAGGATGTGTCAAGGCCTGGGTCTAACACAGTATTAAAAACAGAGAAACTTTTTTTAGAAGTTTGCGCAGGAACTTTCTCTGATACGTATACGGTGCATACACTGAAACCAATGTTAAGGGCAGATTAGTAACAGTACAAACAAGAATCAAATGGATCGATGATAGAGTCTTGAAGTGCGAACGCAACAGAGTCGCGGATGGCGACAAGAATACCTCTTTTCTTCACCTCTGCCGAGGCAGTGAAGACAGTGCGAAAGGTCGGGTGTGAGCATTTGGGCGGAGCTTGACAGGTAAAGCGTGTCTCTTGCACTACAACAATGTCGGCTTTTTGTTGGAGAGCTAGATGCCAAAGGGAGCGTCTCTTTGCTGGGTGGTTAAGGCCTCGGACATTAATTGAAAGGACTTTAATCATCATGGGGACAGTTCCAGACGATGTAGGGTTGTAGTGGATTATGTTCCAGGAGCCGGATTACTGCTTGAGGAGAGCACAATGAAAGGGAGACAATAGAGGTCATGGACCGATGATGGAAATATTGTTCATGAAACTGAGCCATGTTAATGAGTCGTAGCGGCGGGTGACCATTGTAGAAAGGTGGCTGATGATGGGTAGATGCAAGCCCGAGGATATAGGAAGAGTTTGGTAGTGGTACATCAGGTAAGCTTGAACCAGTGGAAGCGAAGGTTGACGGTGAAGGTGAAAAAGCGAGAACTATAAGAAACAGCGCCCGGATCGGGCTAGAGCAAAGCATTTTGCTGCAGTAAGGAGGGCTTGGTTACACTCAACGGTACCCGCAGACACTCAGGGAACTGATCGTTCATAGTGGTGAGGTGAGGACTCCTTACCCCCTGTTGTTTTCTTGGAGGATTTGTGGTGGGAGACTTTCTGCCAGTCAGAATAGAAGTAGGATGGGGGTGTGGGCGAGGGCGTAGGGTGGGCCCCTTGGTTGTCATAGAGTATGTTTCAGGAATGAAGGAGGCGAAGGCCATCTTCTAAGGAGGATATTAGGTGGTTGGACTCGTTGTGGGTGATGTCCAACTTTGCTGAGTATTTCCAGCGAAAAAATTATTTTATGGTTCCTCATTGCTTTGGTGAGGGAGGAGAGGTTGCGGCAGTGTTGTAGCGTAAATTGGGAGAAATCTGGGAGCACTTGTTGGTTAGTTGCTTGTGGAGGCAGGTCGGCTGGGCGATGGAACGCACTCAGGATACTTTCCTTGACCTGGAAGAAATGGATCCTCATAAGATTGTCGCGAGGAATTTCTTGAGTTAGTAAGGATGGTTTAGGGACCTTGTGTATGCGGTCAATTGTGAGGTCAGCTGATGAAAGAGAGGGTAAAACCGCCAGAAACAGATTGCATATAGTGGGACAGCTGTTGCGGTAGAACGGTTTCAGGGATGCCTCTAATTTTTAAATTGTTCCAGCGGGAACGATCTTCCAGGTCTGCTATTTTGGCCTGAAGAGTGGTCAAGGTTTCCTGGTGAGCAGCGTGGGAGTCCACTAGGGTGTTGAAGGAGGTAGAGAAGTCACACATTTGGGTCTCAACTTGGTGCACCCCCTATCCCCCACGCTGTGGATTCCTTTTTTGCATTGCTGTATACAGGAGAGCATTTCAGCTTGCAATGAGGCTCCCAGGGAGAGTAACATCTCCTTCATAGAGATATCTGACAAAGACTGCCCAGTGGTAGCGAAGTGTGCAATAGGGTCTTGTATAGGGATGATGAGGGTGCCGGAATATGCTGGACAGTGTCCTTGGAGAGGTCAGGGGCCTCCTGTGTAGTACAGTCCATCCGTGTGGACAGGGCTGCAGGAGGAGGGTGATGGAGGATTGGAGCACAGGGGGGGGTGAGATGAATCGCCAGCCAGGCAGTAAGGAGGAGTAGGGAGAGAGTGTTGTGGCTCTGGTACAGAGAGAGTACTCACGCTGGTTGCAGGTGCTGTGTGCCTGGCGCCATTTTTGCCTGATGAACGCTGCATTGTTGGGAAGAAGAGCGACAGCTTTTGTACCAGCGGCGGCTCAACACGTCTTCTCTGCATGCCCAGAGGAGCGGCAGGGAGAGGGGATGTCAGGCGGTTTGGCGGCGGTGTGCTGGCAGGTAAGGAGAGGTGATATAAGTAGATGTTTCCACGAGTGGAGCGGAGCTCAGGCTCTATGCGGCCATGTTCGTTGGCAGTCGCCACGCCCCCCATGTGATGCATTTTTAAATGTGTTCAAATAAATATATTTTTGATACTTCAACATGTTTAACATAGTCTCACTCGTATGCCAGTAAAGTCCTCCTGATACAGGACGGGGTTCTGTTTTTCTTTTTGTTCTTTGCATTTGTTTAACCTTAAAGCTGTTTTATAGTAGTATGTTAATTAACGCTTCCTGTCACGATTAATCAAAAATGATTTACTGGTTTTTCTCAGGCCGGACTTCATGATGTTTGTAATGAACACAGTGTACACACATCAAGAAAGAGTTAATATTCTAAAGTGCTAAATCTTACATGTAATAACTGAGAACAAACAATTAGGAATCACTCTGCTGAGGTCAGAACAGTACACAATGGATTTAAATAAATTGCTATGGTTTACTGCATTTAGTTGGCATTTTAGAAAAATAATTCTTTATTAAGTAAGCCCCAGAGATGTCAATACAGTACAGAGCAGGGCGATGATCTTTAAGCTAGAACATTTTCTTTTTATTTCCAATGGGAAAAAAAAGGGAAAGGGTATTTTTACAACTGAATTCTAGCCAAACAGCTAAATAACTAATGTGAACCTTTTCCTTGCTGATATATTTTAATTTTTTTTCAGCCACCTTTGAGATTCCCATACCCCTTTCATAATGCATTGCAGCTTTGCAGCTGTTTGTCTGTTTATTGGACTATAAAAAGAACATGGACGACTGATAGCACTGTGTAATGCAGTTGAGCACAATTGGCTCAGAGTACTTAAAGCCTAACTCCAACTTTGCTATCACTTTAAATAGTTTGTTTGGGCCAAGCTGGCCCAAACTAACTATTTAAGGTGATAACAAAGATGGAGTGTATTGTGTTGATGAAAGGATCCACACATCAGCATCAGTGAGAGAAAAGTGTGATCTAATCATCACCACTGTGAGAGAAAGCTAATCTGCTTACCAGATTGTGATGACCCTCAAGTTTTAGACAGGTCAACACCAGCATGTGGAAAACAAAGGCTAGATGGATCAACAGCAGCCTCTCTAGAGCGTCCTTCACTGTGGGTTGCTTTAATAGGATGTACCTGGAAAAATCCCACCTCCAATAGATGCAAGGTAACCTCAAAGGGATGTAAATAACAATACAATGGTGCAGTATGTCTGGGAAGCTAAAAAGCGCTGTTTTATTCATAAAGTTTTGCACTCACAAGCATAAAAATCACAAAGACTTGTCAAACAAATTTTCCAAAGATGGCCGCGGCATGTGGTGTGCTTACGTCATGTGGTCCCGTCCCAATTTTGCCACACTGATTGGCTTCACATTGCTGATGTCATTGGCAGCTTTTGTAAATGATTGAAATATTATCCTGCACACTAACCTGGACCAGTATTGATAGAGGATGATATGATTGTTCCGTTTCTATATATTATTTTCCTCTTCTTGGCTTCTTGCTCTAGTCTAGTGCATCCTCAGGCTCGCCCGGGGGGGGGGGGGGGGGGTCCAATGACATGAGCCTTTCTATATGCTAAATGAGTCGCATCTTTTGTTGCAGTGAGCATCCCCAGTGGGTTTTTATATTACAGTGATGTAATTATATACTGTATATGTTATATATTGGCATTATTTTCATGTATGGTTTCTGTATAATTTGCACAACATATGTTTTATTCAACAGATGTACTTTGACTCCTTCTCCCCCAAAGATGCAGTTATCTATCCATGAAACACAGAAATGTAGAAATCTTTCCCTTGGATACCTCTCCTTCATGTTCTTTTTTTTTGATTGTTTGGTTACATTCTTACTAAGGATGTTGTTATATATGAGTTATATATCATCTATATGTAGGGGTTTCAGGAGATTGAGTTATATGAGGGAATCAGACCAATAAATCTTGCAAAGCCACACAGAAAAGCTGGTTTTCATTAGTAATATGGTTTTTATTACATGTGTTTTGAACAATACCTTTTCTACTTTTTTTATATAGTTTGCCACATACATCCTTGAGCTCCACATAAAGTCCACCTGTCTGTGAAATTTAGTTATAATGCCCCAGGCAAAATACAACTAAAAGTGCATGAAGTCCCCCCAAAATGCCCAAAAGATTTGTATGCAAGCATTTAGCGTGAGGGGCAGCAAGCATGCGTCTCCCAGAAGCATACCATGCCACATGCCCTCAACATAGGGAGGGTACATTGCCAAGGGGGCAAGGGCCTTTTCCCCATATTCCTGGTCCAGTAGATATGGGGGGAAAATTATTGGAATTTGGAAGCCCCCCCCCTACATTGACGAATAAGGGACACTTATTACCCCTGTTTGTTCATTCACAAAAAAAAGGAAACAGTGAAGTGAATAAACTCACAATGCCATTAAAAAGTCGGCTGACCCACTGAATCAAAACATGCTGACCTGTACAGTCGATCTGCTCCCTTTAGCCTATCAGGGCATTTCCCCAGCTGTTTGCAGTATTCATTTCCAGTGGTCTTCATTCGATGTGATTGAAGTGGCTCTACATCACTGAGACAAGGTGATTGACAATGGGGTGGATTTACTAAAGAGAAATAGACTATGCACCTTGCAAACAGTACAGTTGCACTCTTTGTTTCTTAGAAAATGTGGTAAGGCTACACTATGTAAAAAATACCCAATCAGGTGCAAGGAAAATTGACAAAACATTTTTTTGCTTGCACATGATTGGAAGATGGAAATCAGCAGAGCTTTATCACATTTACTAAACTCTGGGAAAAAATGAGTGCAAACTGTACAGTCTTTTTTGCCTTTAGTAAATCAGCCCCAAAGAATTTACACAGTGGGATTTTTTTTCTTTTTACTCAAG
Organism: Pelophylax lessonae; assembly: GCF_965119305.1. Lineage (NCBI taxonomy): Eukaryota > Metazoa > Chordata > Amphibia > Anura > Ranidae > Pelophylax > Pelophylax lessonae. The sequence continues at coordinate 330,951,297 of NC_138771.1, read as the reverse complement.
GACCTTGTCACAGTGTTATATGTTTATTTACTTTGTACATTTCCTTGAAGGATTCTTTATGTTTTTATGCTTTTGCAGAATTTATACATGTGTTCATGACATTTAGTGCCGGTTCACACTATGGCGATCCGACTTAGGGGGCGACCTGTGAAGTCGCGTGCACCGCGACTTCGGCGTGACTTACACGGACTTCATAAAATGAATGTCTATGCAAGTCGCTCCAGGTCGCCCCGAAGTAGTACAGGACCCTTTTTCTAAGTCGGAGCGACTTGTGTCGCTCCTATTAGAACCGTTCCTGTACCACACAATGGACCGCGACGGTGCACGACTTGTCAGGCTGACCAAGTCGCCTGACAAGTCGTACTAGTGTGAACCGGCACTTCTATGTGTATTTTTGTTTTCCGATAAGTTGTCTTATCATCAGCAAACGTATCATTAAAAAAACAAACCTTCTTACAGAAAACACATTGGATAAACAGCTCCATGGTCAACATCTATAAAGTAACGTGGAATAATATGATAGCTATATATACAATGTAAAAAAGTGTGGATACAGTGAGCATTACATCTCTTTTGGCACAATCATATTAGCTGAATTGTATGCTGAAACTTGCTTTTTAGCAAAATTAAATACACTGTTTTTAGTGAAACTACGTATGTGATATAAATGTAACAGTTTTTAACTTTACATTTGGGGTTTTAATGTTGCTTATTTTTCCCCCAAAAGCTTGCAAACTTGCCTTGACAAAGGCCAGAAAAAAAAAAAAAAATGGTTTTGCTCTCTTAAACTTCTTTTTAGATTTGTTGCTATGCTTGGTGTTCAGAATTTTTTCAATGTTTTGGGAATATCCAGCCATCAAAAAACCTTGCTCGTTTCGCTTATCCTGTATGTGACACTGAGAGTTCATTCACTACAAAAGAGAAGAAGTGATTATCTCACCAGTGCTTTCTCCTTTCCTCTCTATAGCTCAGCTGCAGGGAGTCTGCAGAGAGATCTCAAGACGTGCAAATTAAAATGTTTAATTTTTTTTTTTTTTTAATTTGTCTAGAGTTCCAATTAAATGTAAAAGGGGGCACATATCTGCATTCTAGCCTCCTCAGTGCATCATACATGGTTAACCACTTCTCAACCAGGCCAATTCTGACACTTCGCTCCTACATGTAAAAATCTACTTTTTTTTTATAGAAAATTACTTAGAACCCCCAAACATTATATATACTGTCTATAAATATATATAGATATATATGTATATATTTTTTTTTTAGCAGAGGCCCTATAGAATAAAACAACATTGCAATTTTTTGTGGCACTTTTTGTGTTATTTGTGCAGCGTTTTTTTTTTAAATGCATTTTTTTGGGAAAAAATACACTTTATTGATTCAAAAATAAGCAAAACACAATATTTACCCCAATTTTTTGTATAATGTGAAAGATGATGTTACACCGAGTAAACAAATAGCTAGCATGCCATGCTTTAAAATTGAGTCTGCCCATGGAATGGCGGCAAACTACAGTGCTTAAGGGTGATACTTTAAACGCCTTTACAGGTTATCATTTTAGAGTTACACAGGAGATCTAGCACTAGAATTAATGGGGTTTGCTCTGACTTACGCGACAATACCTCACATGTGTGGTGTGCACATAATTTACATATGCATGCCGGAGTAATGTATGTGTTTCCATTTGTGCGTAAGCATGGGGGGGACGGGGTTGCTTTACATACCTTTATTGCTATCACAAGGGATGAACAACATCCCTTGTGACAGCATGGGCCATGACAGGGCCTCTTTATGGAGAGATTTGGGGTTCATTAGACCCCAAATTTCTCCTCTTAACCTCCAATGCAGCCAGTCAGACATAGATTGGTCTGATCGGCTGCTTTCCTGGCCGCTAATGGGCAGATAAACAAGAGGCAGAACCAGAAGTGACAATATACTCATCGCTCCTGGTTTCTGGGGTCAGTGAGAGAGAGGAACAGCGTCAATTCCCCTCACTCTGTTCCATGCAGCCATCGCCGCGTTCGGGCGGCTTAAAAATTCCATATAGTGAAGATGCCTGTAGGTGCAGGCATCATCCTGATATAACCACTTTATCCGGAATGTGAACTCTCCCTCTGTAAAACAACCCACTCATGTTAAAATAAAAATTAAAGGCAAAATGTTTGTATATTTATATATAAATATATATATATTCTGTACAGTACTGTGAAAAAGTTTTAGGCAGGTGTGAAGTAAGAATGCCAGAAGAAAATTTTTAATCAAATCAATAATTGGATCGACTACCCTTTGGTTTTAAACCTGCATCAATTCTTCTAGGTACACTTGCACACAGTTTTTGAAGGAACTTCGCAGGTAGGTTGTTCCAAACATCTTGGAGAACTAACCACAGATCTTCTGTGGATGTAGGCTGCCTCAAATCATTCTGTCTCTTCATGTAATCCCAGATAGACTCAAGATGGGAACAGTGTTCTGTGGGGGCCAAGACATCACTTCCAGGACTCATTGTTTTTCTTTACGCTGAAGATAGTTCCTAATGACATTGGTTGTATGTTTGTGGTCATTGTTCTGCTGTAGAATACATTTGGAGCCAATGACATGCCTTTCTGATAGTATGGTATAATTGATAAGCATCTGCCTGTATTTCTCAGAATTGTGGACACCATTGATCCTGACCAAATCTCCAACTTCATTTGCAGAAATGCTGCCCAAAACTTGCATGGGACCTCCACAATGCTTCACTGTTGACTGCAGACACTAATTCTTGAACCATTCTCCAGCCTTCCAAACTTCCTCCTGCTACAGTTTGACTCATTAGTCAGTCAGAGGTATGGCATTTTGGCTAAAATTCTTCCATGAAGACCACTTCTGGACAGACTTCTCTGGACACTATATGGGTAGGGCCATCTTTAACACGGTGCAAAAGCTGCATCTGCCCAAGGCCCAGTCATTGTTGGGGGGCCCCGCGCTGCCTGCCCCTTGAGCCCCGCGCTGCCTGGTTGAGTTTGGCCACCTCTGGTACTGGTCACATGCTGACTGCTCATCTACTGTCCCTTGTAAATACAGAAGTGCTGCTTCTGTATTTACAAGTGACAGCGCTCCTCTACCAGCGGCCGCTCAGATCCCTCGGGTATACACTGATCTCTATGAGAACTATGCTGTGAGTGTGATTTGTGACAGAGGAAAACTATGTACTGGAATCGGGGGTGGGGTGGGAGTAGAGCCTTGTACTTGGAGGGAGGGGGGGGGGGGAGTGGAGCTCTGTACTGGAATGGGGGGGCCTTGTACTTGGAGGGGAGAGTGGAACTCTGTACTGGAATCGGGGGAGAAGAGCTCTGCACTCTGCACCCAGGGCACCCCTGCTTTCTGCACCCAGGGCATCCCTGCACTCTGCACCTAGCGCTCTACTGCACTCTGCACATAGTGCACCCCTGTACTTTGCACCTAGAGCATTCCTGCACTCTGCACCTAGCACACCCCTGCACCTAGGGTACCACTGCACTCTGCACCTAGAGCACCCCTGCACTCTGCACCTAGTGCACCCCTGCACTCTGCACCTAGGGCTCTACTGCACTCTGCACATAGTTCACCCCTGTACTCTGAACCTAGCGCACCCCTGCACTCTGCACCCAGTGCACCACTGCGCTCTGCACATAGCTCACCCTGTACTGTGCACCTAGCGCACCATGCACTCTGCACATGGCGCAACCCTGTACTCTGCACAGGACACACCCCTGCACTCTGTACATAGCGCACCCCTAAACCCTGCACATAGCACACCCTGCACTCTGCATGTAGCGCACCCCTCAACCCTGCACTCTGTACTCTGCACATAATGCACCCTTCCATCCTGCACTCTGCCCATAACACACCCCTGCAGTCTGTACCTAGCGTATCACTGCACTCTTTACATAGCGCACCCCTGTACTATGCACATGGCGCACCCCTGTACTATGCACAGGGCGCACCCCTGCACTCTGCACATAGTGCACCCCTAAAACCTGCATATAGCACACCTCTAAACCCTGCATGCAGTGCACCCCTAAACCCTGCACATAGTGCATTCCTCAACTCTGCAATCTGCATGTAGCGCACCCTTCAACTCTGCACATAGTGCACCCCTAAAACCTGAATAATCAATAATGATTGGCAGTAATCTCTAGAAACCAATCAGTGAGCAGTAATGATGTTCTGTGACCTCTAACAACCAATCAGTGAGTGGTAATGATGTGCAGTAACCTCTAGCAACCAATCAGTGAGCGGTAAGGATGTGCAGTAGCCTCTAGCGACCAATTAGTGAGCGGTAATGATGTTCTGTAACCTCTAGCATCCAATCAGTGAGCAGTAATGATGTGCAGTAACGTCTAGAAACCAAACAGTGAGCAGTAATGATCTGCTGTAACCTCTAGCAACCAGTCAGTGTGCAGTAATGATATGCTGTGACCTCTGGCAACCAATCACAATTGCTGCCTTATCTGCTGCAGTAAACTCATTATGAGTTTAGCTGCTAATTACTGTATGTCTCAGAGCGTGGCGGAGGGAGGGGTCCCAGAAACTGTTTCCCCAGGGTCCAATCAATATTAAAGATGGCCCTGTATATGGGTGTACCTAGGTTCCACTGACTTTTGTCAGTTCTTTGCTGATGTAAGCATGATGTGTCTTTCACCTGCTGCATTAAAGCAGAACTCCAGCTTTTCCTCCCCAAAACAACAGATGTATTGTGCATGCACAGTATCTCACAAACGTAAATATTTTATTATATCTTTTCAGGTGACAACACTGAAGAAATTACATTTTGCTACAATGTAAAGTAGTGAGTGTACAGATTGTATAACAGTGTAAGTTTGCTGTCCCCTTAAAATAACTCAACACACAGCCATTAATGTCTAAACCGCTGGCAACAAAAGTGAGTACACCCCTAAGTTAAAACATCCAAATTGGGCTCAATTTTGTTTCCCTGGTGTCATGTGACTCATTAGTGTTACATGGTCTCAGATGTAAATGAGGAGCGGGTGTGTTAAATTTGGTGTTATCGCTCTCACTCTCTCATACTGGTCACTGGAAGTTTAACATGGCACCTCATGGCAAAGAACTCTCTGAGGATCTGGAAAAAAGAATTGTTGCTCTACATAAAGATGGCCTAGGCTATAATAAGATTGCCAAGACCCTGAAAATGAGTTGCAGCACGGTGGCCAAGACCATACAGCAGTTTAACAGTACAGGATGCATTCAGAACAGGCCTCGCCATAGACGACCAATGAAGTTGAGTGCATGTTCTCAGCGTTATATCCAGAAGTTGTCTTTGGGAAATAGACGTATGAGTGCTGCCAGTATATCTGCAAAGGTTGAAGGGGTGGGGGGGTCAGCCTGTCAGTGCTCAGACCATACGCGGCACACTGCATCAGATTGGTCTGCATGGCTGTTGTCCGAGAAGGAAGCCTATTCTAAAGATGATGCACAAAAAAGCCTGCAAACAGCAGTTTGCTGAAAACAAGCAAACCAAAGACATGGATTACTGGAACCATGTCCTGTGGTCTGATGAGATCAAGATAAACTTATTTGGTTCAGATGGTGTCAAGCACGTGTGGGGGCAACCACGCATGGTGGTGGGAGTCTCATGGTCTGGAGCTGCATGAGTGCTGCTGGCACTGGGGAGCTACAGTTCATTGAGGGAACATGAATGCCAGCATGTACTGTGATATATTGAAGCAGAGCATGATCCCCTCTCTTCGGAGACTTGGCCGCAGGGCAGTAGTCCAATATGATAACGACCCCAAATACACCTCCAAGACGGCCACTGCCTTGCTAAAGAAGCTGAGGGTAAAGGAGATGGACTGGCCAAGCATGATCCAGACCTAAACCCTATTGAGCATCTGTGGGGCATTCTCAAACAGAAGGAGGAGGAGAAGTGCAAGGTATCTAACATCCATCAGCCCCATGATGTTGTCATGGAGGAGTGGAAGAGGACTCCAGTGGCAACCTGTGAAGCTCTGGTGAACTGCATTCCCAAGAGGGTTTAGGCAGTGCTGGAAAATAATGGTGGCCACACAAAATATTGACACTTTCGGCCCAATTTGGTAATTTCCACTTAGGGGTGTACTCACTTTATTTGCTGTGTGTTGAGGTATTTTGAGGGGACAGCAAATTTACACTGTTATACAAGCTGTACACTACTTTACATTGTAGCAAAGTGTAATTTCTTCTGTGTTGTCACATGAAAAGATATAATAAGATATTTACAAAAATGTGAGGAGTGTACTAACTTTTGTGAGATACTGTAAATTAATCACAACCCTAATATCAGTGTGTGTGTAACTTACCTCATTTAGCTGAATACAGCAGGTTTCTGTGTCTGTGATGTCACTCCTCATTCTGCCTGAATTTCAAAGTTCTCTGACTTCCTGTTTCCTTCCTTAGCCAGTCCTGATACTATGTGTCCCATCATGCTTTAAACCTCCATAGTTTCAGGGTGGGCTATGGGAGCCACTTGGAGAAGCTGTGGGAGTTGATGTGGGCGAGTCTAAGAGTTACTGGTGTGGTGATTGGGTACTGGAATGGAATTGTGTTATCCCTGCCCACAATCCATTCCTCTGTGCAGTAAATAGGGAAGAAGCAGGAAGTGGAATTTAGTCAGAAAATAAAGTGATTCTAAAGGAATTTTTTTTTTTTCTCTAAATGGTTTGTCATTTTTCCTTGCTCTGTGTAATGATTTGTTATACTCCCCTGCTCTGTGTAATGGTTTGTTATACTCCCCTGCTCTGTGTCATGGTTTGTCATAGTTCTCTTCTGAATCTAACACAATTTTGTATAAATTATCGAAGTCAGATTTTGAAAGCCTCTTGCTAGAGTGTTGAAAGACGGCAACTGCTGTTCACATAAATCTTTTCTTTGAAACCCTCCCCTAATGCTCCATTGAAAAGGTAAATCTTTGATTGGGTACATCGTACTCCTGAACCTTACACTTTGTACTTTGTATTCCTGAACCTTGCACTCTGTACTTTGTATTCCTGAACCTTGCACTCTGTACAATGTATTCCTGAACCTTGCACTCTGTACTTTGTATTCCTGAACCTTGCACTCTGTACAATGTATTCCTGAACCTTGCACTCTGTACAACGTATTCCTGAACCTTGCACTCTGTACAACGTATTCCTGAACCTTGCACTCTGTACAACGTATTCCTGAACCTTCTACTCTTTACAACGTACTCTGTATGTAACGCATTTCTGAACCTTGCACTTTGTAAAACTCTGGGGAAGGGGCTGTGTAATTCAAAAGAGGTCCAGAGGTGTGTGTGGGAGGCTGTGTAATGTAAAATGGGTCTAGAGGTGTGTGAGGGGGCCTGTGTAATGCAAAATGGGTCTAGAGGTGTCGGGGGGGGGGGGGGGGTTGACTGTATAATGTAAAGGGGCTGAGGTGTGTGTGTGAGGGGCTGTGTTATGCAAAAGGGGTCCAGCAGTGTGTGGGGGTGGGCTGTGAAATGCAAATGAGGTCCAGAGGTGTGTGTGGGGGGCTGTGTAATGCAAAAGGGGTCCATAGGTGCAGAGGGGCTGTGTAATGCAAAAATGGTTCAGAGGCATGGGGGAGGGGGCTGTGTAATGCAAAAAAGGTCCAGAGGTGTGGGGGGTGGCTGTGTAATGTACAGGGGTTTCACGGGTGTGGGAGAGGGGCTGTGTAATGTAAAGTGTTCCAGAGGTGTGGGGGGAATTTGCAATGCAAAAGTGGTCCAGAGGTGTGTGTGTGGGGGGGGGGGCACTGTGTAATTTAAAGGGGTCCAGAGGTGGGGGGGCTATGTAATGTAAAGGGGTCCAGAGGTATCGCTCCATCAAAATGATCTAATTGGTGTTACACTCACCTTTAATCCTCACACACCCACTTCTGATGTCAGAAAGGGGCGTCATGGGATGAAATTTACCTTCGGGCTGAAGCCCCTGGTCTTTTTCCTACCTAGCAACACCCCTGACAGGCTCATAGAAAGAGTGGCCCTAAACAAATGAACAAATTGCCATTGATATGGCTTTACCTAGCAGGGCACCCCTCTGCAAGTGATCACTAGCAAGATAAATATAAGTATTCTTTTTTTTTTTTTAATCTCAATTTAATTTAAATGTAAATTTTTTCATGTTTGAATAAGCTTTTGTTTCATAAAGCTCTGCTAATTATAAATGATCTTTTTGCATTAATAATTCAGATTTATTTAATAGTGCATAATTAACGTCAGACATTTTATAGAGATAAAACATGTGCTGTTTCACACAGTGCATTAAGCTGTGTCTACCACTTGATCTGTGCAGTGAAACTTGCATAATGTGGAATATATTTAACAACTCAAAAAAGTGGGAATAGAAGTGCTCACTTTCTTGTACTATGTTCAGATTCAGATATATTCTTCCCTGATAGTGTTGAGCGAACACGGACTGTATTATTCGTGTTCGTACCGAATAATTTGATTTTTGTTACCCGAACACGAACACGGACACTTTACTGTATATTCGGGTAAAAATCCGTGTTCGGTCGTTTTATTTCCGGGTTTTGCATGCTTTGGCGCTCTTTTCATGGCGGGCTTTCAACAGCCAATCAACAATCGTTTAACTGGTGTGCCTTAAGCCATCCCAGCCATGCCTGCAAATGTCTCAGTAGCTGTGATTGGCCGTCTGAAGCATGTGACCAAGTCTTTATAAGTTCGAGGCAGCCGTAGCGGCGTCATTATGCTGCTTAGATCAGGGACAGAGCACACATCAACGTGCTGGCTGCTGATTAGGGATAGATAGGCAGGAAAAAACCATTTGTGTCCGGATAGAATTGAGGGACAGGTCGGAGTGTTTAGGCAGGGCGAGTTGTAGGCATTTTAGGGATAGAGTCTGCTGAATTATAGGGTCAGTGTGTTCTACAAACTACAATCGATATTGCTGTGTGGGGTGGGGTCTGCACTTAGTTCTCCTGATCTACGATCTCTTCTCAATCCTGTTAGGGACAGAGTCTGCTGAATTTTAGGGAAAGTGTGTTCTACAAACTACAATCGATATTGCTGTGTGGTGTGGGATAGGAGATAGGCAGGTGTCAGTGATCCACATCCATTTTTCTGTGTGTGGGCTGCAGTGAACACAATCTTTGTGGGGTGCAGTGAAGACAATCCTTTTGGAGTGCAGTGAACAAAATCTTTGTGGGGTGCAGTGAACACAATCTTTGTGGGGTGCAGTGAACAAAATCTTTGTGGGGTACAGTGAACACAATCTTTGTGGGGTGCAGTGATTGCATTAGGATAAAAAAACGTATGCGTTTACAACTCCTTTAAGCCTAGCACACCGGCCGAATGCTGGGCGACATTGGCCCGTGTGTATGGCAGCCAGCCCGACAGAAGACGGCCTGCTGGGTTGAACAAAGAAAAACTAGTAGTGTGTACTAGGCTTTAGTGTGAGGGTTAGTGACTGGGAGGGTTGGAGTCACATGTATGGTAAGTGTCAGACTTAGGATTACAGAGTTGGTTAATGTCAGGGGGGTTAGTGTTAGGGGATGCCTTAGGGGATGCCTTAGGGCAGGCCATTGTTCTTCAAAAACTACCAATGCTGATCTCCTTGCACTAAACACAAATGTATATATTCCTTATATACTGTAGGTGTGCAATAGTTCCCACTATTTGTTAGATGCATTGCAGATTCCACAGACATCATGTTCTTCTGCTGTCCATAGTTCCTGGGATGTGGGCAGGCTCTTGGAGTCTTCAGGTACAACGAGCTTGCACTGTAATTGATAGGTCAAGGAATGGAGAGGAGCATTGGGCAGTGGCGGAGCTAGACTTTTAAAAAAGGGGTGGCAAAGGGGTGGCAAGGTATTATTTTGGGGGGTCAATATACATGTGTGTGTGTATGTGTATATATATATATATATATATATATATATATATATATACACACATACATACATACATACATACACATATACATATACACACACTTTTATAAATAAATGTAAACAAACATTCTAAGCGGTATTAAAACATTTTTAATTAAATAAACAATTATCAAAGTAAACATTACTTTACGACCGCACACCGATCACAGGGCTCTGCTCTAAAGGGGATCTATGGGGACCCTGCTCTAGGGGGGGGATCGATGGCATAGATCCTCTTTAGAGCAGGATCCCCATATATCCCCCTTTAGAGCAGGCTAGGGCAGGTCCCCCATAGATCCTCCTTTACAGCAGGCCAGGGTGAGGTGAGGTCCTCTATATAGATCCCCCCCCTTACAGCAGGCCAGGGTCCTCCCCCAGACAGTCCCTCTCAGTCTCCGCACCGACAGGATTGGGTTCGGGAGCTGAGCAGCCAGGGGCAGAAAGCAGCAGACACAGCGGCGGCGGCCATGGCAGAAGCACTGCACAAGGGTGATTAGGGTGTGCCTAGGCACACCCGGCACACCCCGTGTGCACGCCTATGAATAGGGCTGCACAATATTGCCCCCCATCAATGTAGTGACCAGCATTCCCCCCCATCAATTGACAATGTAGTGACCAGCTTACCAACCCATCAATGTAGTGACCAGCGTACCAACCCATCAATGTAGTGACCAGCATCCCAACCCATCAATGTAGTGACCAGCGTACCAACCCATCAATGTAGTGACCAGCATCCCAACCCATTAATGTAGTGACCAGCATCCCAACCCATTAATGTAGTGACCAGCATCCCAACCCATTAATGTAGTGACCAGCATCCCAACCCATTAATGTAGTGACCAGCATCCCAACCCATTAATGTAGTGACCAGCATCCCAACCCATCAATGTAGTGACCAGCATCCCAACCCATTAATGTAGTGACCAGCATCCCAACCCATCAATGTAGTGACCAGCATCCCAACCCATCAATGTAGTGACCAGCATCCCAACCCATCAATGTAGTGACCAGCATCCCAACCCATTAATGTAGTGACCAGCATCCCAACCCATTAATGTAGTGACCAGCATCCCAACCCATTAATGTAGTGACCAGCATCCCAACCCATTAATGTAGTGACCAGCATCCCAACCCATCAATGTATTGACCAGCATCCCAAACCATCAATGTAGTGACCAGCATCCCAAACCATTAATGTAGTGACCAGCATCCCAACCCATCAATGTAGTGACCAGCATCCCAAACCATTAATGTAGTGTGACCAGCATGCCGTGTCCCCTTCAATCATGCAGAGACCAGAGAGACTTACCTAAGGTTACAGCAGGTAGAAGAAGAGGAAGTAGAAGTGGGCGTCTGTGCAGCTAGTTCTCTGTGACTGAGCGCGGTGAGCAGCAGCGGCACCGTGAGCCGCTGCACAGCTAACCAATCACGCGTGCCTGCACACCTGATTGGTTCGCTATGCCGCTACTCACGGTGAGTAGTGGCACAGCGAACTAATCAGGTGTGCAGGCACGCGTGATTGGTTAGCTGTGCAGCAGCTCACGGCGCCGCTGCCGCTCACCGCCCTCAGTCACACAGTCACAGAGAACTTGCTGCACAAGCGCCCTCTCGTTCAGCTAATGTTATGAGCATAAGCGAGCGCGAGCGGGGTGGCAACAGGGGTGGCAAGGATGTCGTCTGGGGTGGCAATTGCCACCCCAGCTAGCCCTCTGGCTCCGCCACTGGCATTGGGCAAATAGACTTACAAAGAGGAGGAAGTCTGTGGAAGCCAGGAATAAGGTAAGTATTTTACATTATTCCTACTGTTCTAGACAAAACAAGCATTTTAACATTTGCAATAATGAGGTTTGGGGTTAATCTTTAACACTTTGTTTGCTGCGCTGCCATTCCTGCTGTCCTGAAGATCTACTTTTCTTAGTTTTCTATAAAAATTTTGTGTGGTGCACGTACACAACATTTTTCAGAATACAGTTATTATAACAATAAAAATTGTTCAAACGGCAGACAATACTGAACCACAGAATTTGAACTTGGGATGATGACAATACCATTTTGTCTCTAGCGACAAATTAACAGATGGTCACCGTAATGCTCACATGTTCTATTCCTGCTGTTGGCAGAAAAGAACATGTTCTCATGTGAATTGTCTGGCTGTAATAGACGTGTTTGCTTCCAACGTTGCATAGTTACATCACGCCATATGCAACACACTACTTTAGGTACCGGAGTGACCACCTCAATTCAGGACAGTCTTGACCACCTTATTGGTGCCAATATAGGTAATTCCATTTCTGCCTGAGATGTGTATAATAATTCCAATGTATAATTTGTGAATCAAAGCTAGAATTTACAAAGTTTTACTAACTATACTGTAAATAATAAAATTGAATGCATTAAAATATAAATAGTGAGTTACCTTTCAACAGCAAAAATGATATGCTGATGAAATGAATTTATTGATGTGATTCACATTTTATATAATGTATAGTCAATTTCAACCTGATATGAACCATGCTACAGGATCACAGACTGATTGACAGTAATTATCATATAAATACAGATTCAGATGACCACAGTGTGTATGGGCCCATTATTATTACCTTTTATTATAATAGTGTCTTCATGGTCTGAAGTTATACAGTAAACATCCACACCTTGTTAACCAAGATAATTACAGGTATCAAGAAGTGTAGGGATTTTCATATTTCAAGTTGCAGTTTAATAAAGGAGAAGTAATAATTCAACAAGCATAAACAATTTTAAAGACTGGGAAAGGACTGGCCATATAATTCAAAAAATATATTAAGAGTTTATAGGCACTTAGTACACAAGAATTAGTCTACCATACAGATACCAGTATCTGAGACCACGATTAGGCTCTTTTAGAGGACAGATGTTTCTAAAGAATTCTAAAAATGAATGAAGTAAAATAAATAAGAGAAGTATGGTGCAGACCACATGGCCTTTGTCAAGGAATAGGGCACATGTTGGGAACTGGAGCAGTTTAAGATGCTTTATTAAATGAGAATTGGGGTATTTTACAATGTTTGAAACACGCCTGAAATAAGTGCTGTTAGCTTTTTTTTAAAAGGAAATGTAAAGCGTTTGGTATATTTTATTTAATGCATTTATATTAGAATTATTATTTATTTGAGTAGACGTGAAATATAGCAAATTAATGATTCACATTTACCACTTGCAGCCAGTAAATAAATTCTATGTAACATCATAATGTCTCATTTTAGATTATTTTATTCAATTGATTTTAACCTTTCTTTTGAATAGCCTAAATAGACAATGGGGTAAATTCACTAATGTTCACAGCTAACGTGGTCACTAAATATAAAAAAATAAATTAAAAAAAATATATAATAAAGAGCTCTTAATTCCAATTCATATACGGACCAGAGAGTAAAAAAACATGCAATATTTAATTAAATGTAATAAAAACATGCTGACAATTAAAAATGATGAAAAAAAAAACAGTGTGCCCCCCCCCCCATGCATACCAAAAAAAAATTAAAATAAATGGTGTGGGGTTCCCCCAAAAATCCATACCAGACCCTTATGGAGCATTAAGCCCAACAGATCAGGAAAGGAAGGACGAGCGAGCGCCCCCCTCCTGAACCATACTAGGCCACATGTCCACCAACATGGGGGGGTTGGGGGCTTTGGAGCAGGGGGGGCTCTGCCCCCCCAACCAAAAGCGCTTTGTCCCTATGTTGATGGGGACAAGGGCCTCATCCCCACAACCCTGGCCGGTGATTGTGGGGGTCTGTGGGCAGGGCCCCCAGATCCCAGCCCCCCCAAATGAACGAGTATCGGGTACATAGTACCCCTACCCATTCACCAAAAAAATGTCAAAAAGTAATAAAAACACAGAGACAGTTTTGGATAATTCCTTTATTAAAAAATAAAAAACAGTGTTCCCCTGATGTAAATCCATTGTCAATTATGATGCATGTACACCGCCAGAACCTGCCAAATACTCCTTCGCTGTTTTACAGTTTTTATATAGGTAAGGGCAGCGTCACCTGGTGACGCTCCCTGGTGGCACCGCCTCCCTTGTTACGTCACTGACCCAGCATGCACAAGAACAACGTTTTTTTTTAATTTTGACGTGCAAGGGGCCTGGTATAGACTAAGAGGGGAACCCACTCTGTTTTTTTTTCATACTTTTTAATTGTTGGCATGTTTTCTTTTACATTCAGCTGTCAGTGGGGGAACTCACTGACAGTTGATGAGTCAACTGTTGATAAGGACTCGGCGGTTGGCTTCCTGGCCTGCTCTTCAGCAACAAGCTCAATTCATTAAATTACCACATAAAAAAAATGCGGTGATTACCACACAATTGAAAAAACACCGCATTTGATATTTAAAGCAAAATTCTTAATGAATTTAACACTTGCACAATTGTTTCCGCATGTAGTATTTTACTGCATTTTATTAGCCATTATTTAACTTTTAGTGAATTGACCCCAATGTCACCAATAGACCTGAATAGCAGGAGAGATCTGATTACACACTGTTAAATGACTCGGTTAAGAGGAACATACATCCTGTCTCTCTTCTGGCAGAGACTTGCCCATCTCAAATATTCAGTTTACATACTGTGTGCTGCCAAAAGCAGGCAATACTGGGCTTTCATTTTTTGAAAGCCCAATATGCTCTGCAAGCCAGGTGTCAAGGAAATCCATTAAAATGTATAATTAAAAAAATAAAACATAAAAAAAGAATATGTATAATGCTGGAAAATGAAAAACACTTAATATTAATAGAGCAAATTTTCCTAGGATGAGGGATGCGGTCTTAGACTTAGAATGGGAGGAAATATTGTCAAAATACAGAGAAGAAATGGGAATGTTTCAAATGGACTGTATCCAAACATACTGCAACATATATTCTCATGTGCAATGTGCAATACGTTTAAAAACCTACAGTATGTGGCTCACATCCAAATTTAAAAAAGGCATGAAAAATTAGAAAAGGAAATTTAAAAAATATGAAAGTGAAGTAACACTCTCCTTATTTGAAAGTTACAAAGAATATAAGAAAATATGTAACAAGTGAATCAAGGCTGAAAAAATTCATAATTTACAACAGGTTACATAGTTACATAGTTGAGGTTGAGTCCATCCAGATCAACCTGTACAGGTGTGTGTATGTGTGTCAGTTGCTTGATCATTTCCCACAATCCTAAATGTTGTGATCTGTGAGATGCATGTCCAAGAGTCTAAAAGTAGCCATACTCCCCACAGCTACCACCAATTGTGGAAGAGAGTTCCACATTCTCACCTCCCTTACAGTGAAGAACAGGTAGTAGGACAAATCCCCAAAAATTCTTCAAATGTAGTAATAGTAAAAAAGCATGTAGGCCCTTTACAAGATAACTTAGAGTTGGTGTCTAGAGACAAAGAAAAGGCAAATTTATGAAATATCTTTATTTTAGCTCAATGTATACAAAGGAAAATAGGGGAACTCAAGTCCATAATCGGAATAAACTGATATGGTCCAGAAACATTTTGACTAAAATAAATGTGAATAAAGAATCAGAGCAAGATGACATACATGTTGAGCTCTGCTATTGTACAGCCATTGTTTCTAGTTTGTAGACACTCCTTCATGACTGGTTTGGTACCTCTTGGGATTGGGGCAAGGCCAATGTGGGGCCTATATTTAAAAAAAAGGTTAAAGTCTTTAACAACTTAATACAGATTGATTAGTTAAACTTCTATAATCGGGTAGATACTGGAGAGTGGGGATCGACCGATTATTGGCAAAGCCAATATATCGAGGGCCGATATGCACTTTCCCAATATAGCGCAATCGGCCACCAAGGTGACCAAATTTGCTGATATTTCGAGAAAGTACTTGTACCGGAGTGATGCCTGCAGCTAGAGGCATCATCCCGATACCGGCGTCCATAGCCAACGGTCGGCTGTCTTGTAATGGCAACCGATGGGGCTGAGAAGCCACTCGGCTGTCATTTCAGGGAGCAGAAGGGGACGTTCTCCCCCTCCCGCCACCTTCTGTGGCTCACCCGGGTCTCCCGTCCCACCGGGAGACCTGGGCAACCAGCCTACACGGCCGCCGAGGACCCGATCAAAGCATTCGGCTCTGATTGGGTCTCCATGCAAAAACCCGGAAGTGATGTCATGAGTGAAATCTGTCTGGCGCCAGATTAAAAAAAATGACAGCATTCAAAACAGCCAAACTTGGCGTTTTGAATGCTTTTAGGTGCAGAGAAGGGGTTTTTCTTTTAGACCCCCAGATCGCTCCAAAAAAGTACCTGTCAAAATAAATAAATAAATAAATAAATAAATACATTTTTTTAAACGTACAAAAATACCGGCCAATATCGGCCGATACCGCTATGCATTGGATAAAATATCGGTATCGGCAACGAAAAACCGTTATCGGTCGATCACTACTGGAGAGTTTGATAAAAGAAAACACATAGAAATGTTTTTGCTGGAAAACAATATTATAAGCAATAGACAGTGTAGATTCACAAAAAAAAAGCAAAGTTGTCAAACAGATCTGATTTCTTTTTATGAGAAAGTAAGTAAAAACTTAGAAAAAAGAGTGGCTGTGGATATAGTATAAGATATGTGGTGTGGTGTTGGCGTATGGCGCTACCACTTCAGAGGGTATATGTAAACAATATATGTTAGGATGCCTGTGCGTACAATGTATACCTTGGCATTCAAATAAAAATCGCCCCTCAGTATATACAATATAACATTAAATAATACCATTTGAATAATACAAAAAGTGCACTGTGCTTCAAATGGAGAAAAGTGTCAGTGTGCTGGATGCTTACATTAAATAATACTCTTTAAATAATATATGAAGTGCACTGTGTGCACTGTGTTTTCCACAATGGAGAAAAGTGCCAGTGTGCTGGAAGCTTACATGAGCAAACCTAATTGCAAATCAAATTGTATCCATATGAAAGTGCTGAGTGCAAGTGCTATTAACTTACTTGTACTTGGTGTGATGAATATAGAACATGGAATATTGGTGCTCGTGGAATAAAGTGCTGTATAGATATTTTTATACTTTTATCAGGAAGTAACTGAAAGGGTAATTATCAGTGGCGGCCCGTGCATAGGGGGCGCCAGGGCGCCGCCCCCCCTAAAAAAAGAAGAAAAAAAAGACAAAAAGCAATAAAGTTTTCAAAAAAAAAAAAAATTGCGTTCGCAAACTTCGCCGCTGCCGGCCTATGTGGAGGATGGGGGTGGAGGGGGTGGGGTTACGACCCACAAGAGGCGCCGATTGGCTGCCTTCTGGGGGCGTAACCTGGGCGCAGGGCACAGCGCTTCCACACCCCCACTTCGTGGATTCCTGGCTGTGATTGGTCCAGTCTCCAGCCTGGACCAATCATCATCCAGGACATCCGATTGTGACGCCGCTGACGTCGCAATGGGGGCGGTGCCGGTGCGTGCATCAGTCACTCACCATCACCGCCCGGTCAGCTTCCCGCCGCCGGAGACCTGGAGTCCAGTCCGGAGAAGAAGCCCGTGCCGGTCACCCGCCGCAGAAGAGGCCGAGAGGGAGAAGCACCGCTCACCTTCCCGCCGCCGAACGAAGAAGAGGAGAGGGAGAAGCCGCCGTGACTCACAGATAAGTGCACTGCTCTCAGTCGGGCACGCACGCATAGCTCTGCATTGGGGAACATCCGAACATGTATACTGGCTGCACTGGAGGCACGCATCGCATGCATAGCTCTGCATTGGGGACATGTTTACTGGCTGCACTGGAGGCACGCATCGCATGCATAGCTCTGCATTGGGGACATGTTTACTGGCTGCACTGGAGGCACGCATGCATAGCTCTGCATTGGGGACATGTATACTGACTGCACTGGAGGCACGCATCGCATAGCTCTGCATTGGGGACATGTTTACTGGCTGCACTGGAGGCACGCATGCATAGCTCTGCATTGGGGACATGTATACTGGCTGCACTGGAGGCACGCATGCATAGCTCTGCATTGGGGACATGTATACTGGCTGCACTGGAGGCACGCATCGCATAGCTCTGCATTGGGGACATGTATACTGACTGCACTGGAGGCACGCATCGCATAGCTCTGCATTGGGGACGTGTTTACTGGCTGCACTGGAGGCACGCATCGCATGCATAGCTCTGCATTGGGGACATGTATACTGGCTGCACTGGAGGCACGCATGCATAGCTCTGCATTGGGGACATGTATACTGGCTGCACTGGAGGCACGCATGCATAGCTCTGCATTGGGGACATGTATACTGGCTGCACTGGAGGCACGCATGCATACCTCTGCATTGGGGACATGTATACTGGCTGCACTGGAGGCACGCATGCATAGCTCTGCATTGGGGAACATGTATACTGACTGCACTGGAGGCACGCACGCATAGCTCTGCATTGGAGACATGTATACTGGCTGCACTGGAGGCACGCATGCATAGCTCTGCATTGGGGACATGTATACTGGCTGCACTGGAGGCACGCATGCATAGCTCTGCATTGGGGACATGTATACTGGCTGCACTGGAGGCACGCACGCATAGCTCTGCATTGGGGGACATGTATACTGGCTGCACTGGAGGCACGCACGCATATCTCTGCATTGGGGACATGTATACTGGTGGTCACTGCATTGGAGGCACGCACGCATAGCTCTGCATTGGGGACATGTATACTGGTCACTGCATTGGGGACATGTATGCTGGTCACTACATTGAAAGGGGGCATTTTAACTGGTCACTATATTGAAGGGGGCATGTACTGTGGGGTTTGTGCTAGGGGCCTGTACTGTGGGGTTTATGCTAGAGGGCATGTACTGTGGGGTTTGTGCTAGAGGGCCTGTACTGTGGGGTTTGTGCTTGAGTTGTTTGTGCGGGTTTGTGCTTGGGGGGATCTGTACTGTGAGGTTTGTGCTGGGGGGGTCTGTACTGTGAGGTTTGTGCTGGGGGGGGGTCTGTACTGTGAGGTTTGTGCTGGGGGGGTCTGTACTGTGGGGTTTGTGCCACTCTCAGTCCATGTATCCCATAATAGGGTGTCTCTCACAGTATATCCCATAATAGGGCCCCTGTTCCCTATTATGGGATATACTAGTACTGAGAGACCCCTTAATATGTGATATATTGGGAGAATTGGTTCACGCAAGCAAAATACAGGGGACAAAATGGGTGGAGTCTATAAGGGGTGTGGCTTCTGAGAAATGGGAGGGGTTAAAATGGAAGGGCAGGGTCTTGCGCCCCCCCATCTTAAAACTTCAGCAGCCGCCACTGGTAATTATAAATATAAAGAAATTAAAGCGTGCTCCTGTGATCCCTGACAATCAGAGAATGATTTATGCTATTGTACCAAGTGCAATGGTGCAGGTTAAGTGACAATGCATACAATAACAGATGTAACTTGATGAATAAAAGAGTCTCTAGTGATCTAAGCAAACAGTGTGGTGTCCAATATGCCAGGTGATTAGTCAGCCGCATACCATGCAGGTGTTTTCAAGTGCTTCTACCCGTGGCCCCCCACTAGGTATTGCACTCACCACACAGAATCCCCCTTTTCACAGGGAGCAGGCTATGTATGCTAAGTATCTGTCCAATTTGAAATAGCCCCCTCTTGGATATTCAGTGGGTCTGTATGCCCAGTGCCGCTACGTTCCCCCTCTTGGGTATCCAGTGGGTCTGATATGCTCAAGACAAAAGCAAAAGTTTCCCCATTGCGTAGTATTCGAGTAAAGGGAAGAAAATGCAGAGAACTTACGGATAAGCAGTTCACTATCAGCGGAATCATAGAGTCTCCGCAACACTTCCGTGTTCCACGACCCGGATCCACTGTACCGGAAGTGACGTGTGACACTGTACTCCACCCTAAGCGTTTCGTCACATCGGTGTCATCTGGAGCTGCACGATATATAGTATATCCACTTAACGACCAGTGACGTACTTGTACGTTATGCCAGGGGGGGGTGATGCCTAAGTTTTTTTAGAGGTGGTGGTCAGCTTTGTTGTAATAGCAATCAGTGCAGCTAATTAGCTGTTTGATTGCCATTACAAGCAGCGAGAGGGAAAGCCCCCCTCCTGCCACCTTCTGCGGCTCTCTCAGGCTCTCCTGTCCGACTGGGAGACCCAAGCAACCAGCTTGCATGTCTGGCAGCTGGCCGGACAGCCAAACAAAGCTGGGATCAGCTTTGATCAGCTGTTTGTGATAGTAACCCAGAAGTGATGACATGATATCACTTGATGTCACCAGTTTATCCAGATGTCAACAGCACCATTTTTTAAAAATTGAAAATATGTAAAAACACTGACTCCAGATCCTTCCATAAAGAGTACCTGTTACATGCCTATTTCTGTCACAAAGGATGTTTACATTTATTGAGTTAGCAACAAAAGTGATAAAAAAAAGCATTTAAAGCAGCAGTGTAAAAATAATAATAATTTAAAAAAATAAGAAATTCCCCCCAAAATATTTAAAGTGCCCCACCTCCCTGTACCAACACACAAAGGCCAAAGTGCGCATTGGTCCTGTGCGCACGAAAACAGCGATTGGCCAACACATGCAAGGTATCACTGCACATATAAGATTATGGGCAGTCTCTTTCACACTAGTCCACCTCTGTAAATTTAAAGTGGTGACCTGTAGAGGCTTTCTAAGCCCTGTCTAAAGGATAATAAAATTTATGTCATTTGTCGCTGTTGCATGGATGTGTGACATGTTTGGTATCTATTTACTTGGTGTAACATCATCTTTTATATTTCACAAAAAAAAATTGGGGTATGTATTGTGTTTTTTTGCATTAAAATTCAAAAAAGTGTATTTTTTACCAATTTTCATTAAAAAAAAAAAACACTGCACAAATACTGTATGACATAAAATAAATTGCAACACTCACCAATTTATTCTCTAGGTCCTCTGTTTTAAAAGAATTTAAAATGTTTAAGGGTTCTAAGTTTCTAGCAAAAAATACTGATTTTTACATAATAAACAGAAGTAAGTAAACAAAAGTGTTAAAAAAAAGGCGTGGAGCTGAAGTGGATATTTGGACTTTGCAAAAGTGTTTGACACAGCTCTCCACGCATGGATAATGGTAAGTTAAAGTATATACAGTGAGGGGAAAACGTATTTGATCGCCTGCTGATTTTGTAGGTTTGCCCACTGATAAAGAAACGATCAGTCTATATGTTGAATGGTAGGTTTATTTTAACAGTGAGAGACAGAAAAATAACAGAAATATCCAGAAAAATTTATTTAAAAAAAGTTATAACTTGATTTGCATTTTAATGAGTGAAATAGGTATTTCACCCCTTTGCAAAAAAAAAAAAAACGGGACTTAGTACTTGGTGGTAAAACCCTTGTTGGCAATCATAGAAGTAAGACGTTTCTTGTAGTTGGCCACCAGGTTTGCACACATCTCTGGAGGGATTTTGTCCCACTCCTCTTTGCAGATCCTCTCCAAGTCATTACGTTTTCGAGGCTGATGTTTGGTAACACGAACCTTCAGCTCCCTCCACATATTTTCTATGGGATTAGGGCAGAAGACTGGCCAGGCTACTCCAGGACCTTGTTCTTCTTCTTGAACCACTCTGTTGTTGCCTTAGCCCTGTTTTTTGGGTCATTGTCATGCTGGAATACCCATCCCCAACCCATGGCCACCATGCTGCAGCTCTTTTTCAGGGTCTTGGCAATCTTCCTTTTAGCCTAGGCCATCTTTATGTAGCGCAACAATTCTTTTTTTCAGATCCTTAGAGAGTTATTTGCCATGAGGTGCCATGTTGAACTTCCAGTGACCAGTATGAGAAAGTGAGAGCGATGACACCAAATTTAACACACCTGCTCCCCATTCATACCTGAGGCCTTGTAACACTAAAGAGTCACATGACACTGGGGAGGGAAAATGGCTAACTGGGTCCAATTTTTACATTTTCACTTAGGGGTGTACTCACTTTTGTTGCCAGCGGTTTAGACATTAATGGCTGTGTGTTGAGTTATTTTGAGGGGACAGCAAATTTACACTGTTATACAAGCTGTACACTCACTACTTTACATTGTAGCAAAGTGTCATTTCTTTAGTGTTGTCACATGAAAAGATATAATAAAATATTTACAAAATCTTGATTGGTGTACTCGCTTTTGTGGGATACTGTATGTGGAAATGAGGTTTAATGTTTATACAGGTAAAGTTATGCACTTGAGGGCTAATAACAAGTATACATGATACATGCTTGGAGTACCACTGGGGGAGTCAATGTTTGAGAAGAAACTGCATGTCCAGGTAGATCATAGACTTAGTAATAGCATTAAATGCCAAACAGCAGTTTTTAAAGTTAGCAAAATGCTTTTTTTAAATTAGAAGACTCCAGAGATACATCATTTTAGTCCTGTACAAAGCATACTGTGGAATTGATTAGCTCGGTGGCGGGTATGGATGACCCCTTGGGGGGGTGCGTTTACACAGGGAGATAGCCGAGAAGTGGTTGAAAACAACAGTGTAAGGTTTTATTCTTGCAATTTTCTTCACACAAGTGCAAGCTTCAAGAACAGCATAATTCAAAATAAACATAAATAAAATAAATCCTTGCCACTGTGGGCGGCTACCTTCTCACATACAGGAACCTACCTACGGAGTCTGTCTCCAACCTACTGTTGGGCAAACTTTGCTGATCCTACAGCAGACACTCAATAGTCCATGTTTTTTCTCTTCTCACAGCACATGTTCATTGGACTTTCCTTTCACACAGAAAACATCCCTTTGTTTGTCTCTTCACACTCTTCACATAGCAACCATTCCTTTGCTTGTCTCTTCACATAGCAAACAGTGCATTTATTTATTTCCACATAGAAATAGTCCAAGACCTCACCTTGAGTAGTCTTCAATCTTAATTAATTTCCCCTTCACACAGGAAATGTCCATTGGTTTCTTTTCACATAGAAACGATCCAAGACCTCACCTCGAGTAGTCTTCACACTTGTTACCCTCCTCAGCGCACATCGCTTCAGGAGGTCTTCCCCATGCTCACACAGCTTTCAGGGGGCACACATCTGACTGTCCTCCTCTCCCCATGCCCACACAGCATCAGGAGGCAGCAATCCTTAGACTTTCTTTGGACAAATTATAGAGGCCTTCATTTCCTCATTCTGAACAGCTGAATGGTTTTCAACTTCCTGCTGGCTATCTCTGCAGCCGACACCCTATAGTAATTAGTGAATTTTCTAAACCAGGTGGAAATGTATCTCCTGTCTGTGACTACATCCACAGATTTACCTGACTTCCTGTCACATACCCCCCCCTCTTGTTTTAACCCTAGGGTTGGGACACAGATTTCCAGATACGCATGTGTCAGGCACTTCTTTTGACTCCCACTGATAAGCCTCCTAGTATCTTCAAGCTTTAAGATGAAACTGTTTCTGTCATCTTCATTGACAGATTTCTCATAAATGCCACACAGTTTGTCTCTCATCTCATATACACATTCCTCAACTGCATTTTTAGCATCATTTCGCTTCTTCTCAAGTTTGTCCTGCATAACCATCTGTCCTATCCACCATTGAGGTCCGTGATCCATAGGCAACTCAATTTTGCTAGTCTTAATGTCTTCAACATTCTTGAGCCGCCTCTCTCTGCAATCAATAAATGTTTTCCACAAAACTTTGAGAACCTCTGCTTCACTTAGCTTTGTTCCAAGTAGGGACTCTTGACATCCCTCTGTGACTTGAGTTGCCTCTCCATACAGCTGTACACAATCATTGACTCTTTGTTTCTTGAGCTTAGCTTGCTCTAAGATGCTTTGCAGAGGGCCTTCCGTTTGCGACAACAGGCGGTCACACATTTCTTCAAAGTGACCCCTGTTCCTTTTTCCAGAGACATCATCAACTTTTCTTCCACCAACATATGGGTCAAAGGCAACAACACAGTTGAACCCAGCGATCTGGGTGGTATCCATTACAGATTTCTTCAATGCACTTTCTGCTGAACCATTTGACCGCTCAAGGTCACCTGGTTCCTTTTCTTTATCTGAACTCCACATGGAATGTATCTCAAGATCACGATCAAACTTCTGCCACCTGTCTTTCACCAGTTCCATTTTGGAAATATTCCCTGAAAGGCATTTGAAATTCATTTGCTTTACGTTTTCACCAACAGCCTTAGTTTTCTCCACTAGGTGGTGTTTGCTTTTTTCTCCCAGCTTTATATCCCTTGCTTTAGTTTTCTCCGCTTTAGTTTTCTCCACTAGGTTTTCAGCCTGAACTGAGAAATCATCACATTTCTTACACAGCTCCTTTGTTTGCTGAAGCTCTAATGATACATTTTCCAATGCTTGAAGTTTTTGAAGGAACTGTTTATTCCAGAGGGGTGATTCAAACAACATGTCATCAAATTTCTGATGCTCACTCAGGACAGACCCCAAAACACTGATCCTTTTATAAACTGCATCAGGCACACTATCCCCTCTTTGGGACAGATCCTCTGTTGCCTGTAATTCCTCTTCAAGTTCCTGCAACGGAATCTTCATCTCTTCTACTTGCTGTTCTAAGGCTCGCTTAGACGTTTCTAGCTCCTGAACGCTTTTCACAACATCATCCTTGGAGCTGACCAAATCTTCCATTTCTGTACACAGCTGTTTGTTAACTCTTTCTAGTTCAACCTTACACTCTAGAGCTTTCTCCAAAGAGCGAGCCAAGAACAGGGCTTTGCTCTCTTTATCACGCGCCTCCGCTTCTGCACGGTCACGTTCTTCTGCATACTTTGCAGACACAGTCTTCTCCTCACCAAGCATCTGATCAAACTTCTTTTTCACATCTTCAACACTCCCTAATGAACCAACGCTTTCTTCCATGCGTTTTTTCATATCCGCTATCTGAGCTTGCAGTGTTGCGACTTGCTCTGATAGGTTTTTCTTTGCTTCCTCCTCCTCTTTTAATTGTTCCAGGAAGCCCTTTTTCTCATCTTCCATTTGTTTGAGTTTTGTGCTCAAACTCAGCCTTTGACACCTCTCTTCCTGTAAGAGTTCCTGTGTGTCTTGCATCTGCGATTCCAAGATAGAGAAATCTTTGGCAATTTCTCTAGATTTTCTGTCTGCTTGAGAAAGCTGATTTGTGACATTGTCCAACTCAACCTGCAGTTGGTTTGCCTTCTCTGACAGCTTAGCACACAATCGGTCACCTTCTGACACCTTGACCTGCGATTCCTGCAGCTGTGCCTCTACTTTTTTCCTCTTGTGTTCAGAATCTCCTTTTCCCTGCATAAGAGCCTTCACCTCATTGGCTAGCTCCTGGGAATGAAAATGTAATTCTGCCACACAGGCTTCTTTCTCCTTTAACTGCTGCTGGACACGTTGGGCTTCATCTTTCCAACTTTCACAGTCCGTACGCAATTCATCTACCACATTGCTCAAAGTGGTGAGCTCATACACAGTACTCAGTAATTTAGCCTCTCTCTCATTTTTCTCCTTGTCGCTGAGAGACAATGTATTTTTCAGAGAGACATTCTGTTCCTGCACCCCCTGCAGGTCTGTTTTTGTAGCTTCCAAAGACTGAAGACTTTTTTCCAGCTGATTACGCAACTCCAACATATCACGCATACTTTGCTCCTGCAAAGTTTTAACTTCAATTTCCTTTTCCATGAGGATGGTATCTTTCTCCATTATAGTCTCTCTACGTTTTTGTAACTCGGAAAAAAGAAGAGCAGTGGATTCTTCCCACTGCAACACCTGAGCCTGCAAGTTTCTATGCTCCATCCTAAGCAACTCCAGGGCGTGTTCCTTTTCTTCCATTTTCCGTTGCAAGGCATCAGCCCTGCACACATACTCGGTTTCCTCCAAACCGATGGCCTCCATTTGCTACTGGCGTCTCTGTTTCCAGCCTGCCATGCTCTCTTGGTGAGCCTTTTGTTGAGCTGCAAAGCTCCGCTGAAAATCCGCATTTGCCTCAGTGTTGCTAGGGACAACAACCTTTCTCTGTAGCAGATTCTGTTCAGGCATGGATGGGGCTCGTTCAGACGGTAGCATCCCCTCCATCCATAGAATCCGGTCTCTCATTTCAGCTATCTTTGCATCTTTCAGGTGCTTTGATTGCCCCATCTTCAATAACTCCACAATAAATTTTTCACAGTCCAGCAAAAAATTTTGAGACCACTGCCCAGCAAAGTTTGCCCAACAGTAGGTTGGAGACAAACTCCGTAGGTAGGTTCCTGAATGTGAGAATGTAGCCGCCCACAGTGGCAAGGATTTATTTTATTTATGTTTATTTTGAATTATGCTGTTTTTGAAGCTTGCACTTGTGTGAAGAAAATTGCAAGAATAAAACCTTACACTGTTGTTTTCAACAGTGTAAGGGGTCATCCATACCCGCCACCAAGCTTATCAATCCCACATATGGTGGAGGTATGCATTGGGCAGAAGCAGAGATCCCTGCAAAGAAGTTCATCTGTTTCAAAGAGACAGTGGTCTAAAAATTTTCAATGAACTTTGTCTGGTGCATGAGATTGCACAATCTGTGTGTGCAGGAGAGGAGATCCTGAAAGAGAGAAAAACTACTGGTTTTAAAGAGACAGTGGTCTCGAAATTTTTGATGGACTTTGTTTTGTCTGGTGCATGAGAATGCACAAACTGTGTCTGCAGGAGAGGAGATCTTGCAAGAAAGAGAAAAACTACTAGTTTTAAAGAGACAGTGGTCTCAAAATTTTTTGCTGGACTGTGAAAAATTTATTGTGGAGTTATTGAAGATGGGGCGATCAAAGCACCTGAAAGATGCAAAGATAGCTGAAATGAGAGACCGGATTCTATGGATGGAGGGGATGCTACCGTCTGAACGAGCCCCATCCATGCCTGAACAGATGCAACAAAGGAAAAGGTTTGGGACTTTATATGAGGCAACGCCTAATCAAGGCTGAGGTGCCTCCATCCCTGGTCATAATAACAAATGGGGGAAGGGGGTAAAATTAAAATACATAGGACAATCGGCGTGCATAAGGCATAAGGTAAAGACAGGTATCATGTGGATGAATCCATGCCACAATAGTAATTTATAAAAAGCCGAAGGCCTAGCAACCTAAACACTAAGGAAAACATAAATAAGGGGGACAGGTGGGACTTTATATGAAGTGCATATTGGTTGGGCTGTATATCATGGCTTAAAGTAAACAAATGGGTGTGCAACCAAATAGTAGAAAGAACAACATTTTAATGATAATTGTCACCATCCATACAAAAGACCAAAAAGGCATAGGTATAAGTATAAAAACGATGAATACAAAGGTAACACAATGAAATAACGTATAAAAACACAGTAATCGAGAGCTGATGGATCCTGAACAGATGAAGCCATGGCTAAAATTGGGCATGTAAAACCAATTCGATATAATAGGTATTGAAAGGAATGCATGGTAACGGCTCTACGCGTTTCGTGGAGTAAATTCCACTTCTTCAGGAGCAAATGCATCCCTTGTCACTGCAAAAGAGAGAAAAAAGAGATCCCCCTTATAGACAGTAATATAATAAACATGGTAACAGATAAACAGGCGTAAATGGAGAAAGAATATAACAGCCCGATCTGAGCCAGCTTCACCCTTGGTACTTACAGCTTGATGATGAAAAAATATGGTAATGTACTGTGTGGGCAACAGTGCAACCGGGGAATGCGTCTCACCGGGAGCTGTGGGAGCCTGGTCTCCGGCCAGTAGGGGACGACAAGAGGACATCAAAAGGAAGAATTGAATAAACCCAGGTGTGTGGAGTAGATGGCATAGATGGGTAACTAGCCAACGGATACTGCATATAGAAAATGAATGTGAGAGTTAGTAAGAAGTAGGTAAAGAAATAGTAAGTATATAGAACAAGGAGTGGCCAGGGTAATAAGCCACATCCCAAAGCAAGAAGCGGTAGGTATAGACCCAATAGAAGCAAAGAAACCAAGACTGCCAGAGAAAAGACTGGGAAAAAGAAAAGGAGAGATAAATGAAGATAACCAGAAGAGATGTCCTTTAATAGTACCCAATAACGGCCAACAGAACAGCTCCCATCGTCACGTCAGCACTCACAAGGAGGGAAGAGGACGCCACAACACGGGTGGCAGCAGCCAACCCGAGCCGTGGCGCCATGAACTCCCCCCATTAAGTAGTGCAGATGGAACCCAACGTGCCGACGCCGTGGCGCCAAGTGTGATGACGTCACACGTAACGGCACGGGATGCGTGACGCTGAAGCACAGCAGGCAAAGCCCTCCCACGTCCCCGCCCATATTTTTTCATCATCAAGCTGTAAGTACCAAGGGTGAAGCTGGCTCAGATCGGGCTGTTATATTCTTTCTCCATTTACGCCTGTTTATCTGTTACCATGTTTATTATATTACTGTCTATAAGGGGGATCTCTTTTTTCTCTCTTTTGCAGTGACAAGGGATGCATTTGCTCCTGAAGAAGTGGAATTTACTCCACGAAACGCGTAGAGCCGTTACCATGCATTCCTTTCAATACCTATTATATCGAATTGGTTTTACATGCCCAATTTTAGCCATGGCTTCATCTGTTCAGGATCCATCAGCTCTCGATTACTGTGTTTTTATACGTTATTTCATTGTGTTACCTTTGTATTCATCGTTTTTATACTTATACCTATGCCTTTTTGGTCTTTTGTATGGATGGTGACAATTATCATTAAAATGTTGTTCTTTCTACTATTTGGTTGCACACCCATTTGTTTACTTTAAGCCATGATATACAGCCCAACCAATATGCACTTCATATAAAGTCCCACCTGTCCCCCTTATTTATGTTTTCCTTAGTGTTTAGGTTGCTAGGCCTTCGGCTTTTTATAAATTACTATTGTGGCATGGATTCATCCACATGATACCTGTCTTTACCTTATGCCTTATGCACGCCGATTGTCTGCCACCCGTGTTGTGGCGTCCTCTTCCCTCCTTGTGAGTGCTGACGTGACGATGGGAGCTGTTCTGTTGGCCGTTATTGGGTACTATTAAAGGACATCTCTTCTGGTTATCTTCATTTATCTCTCCTTTTCTTTTTCCCAGTCTTTTCTCTGGCAGTCTTGGTTTCTTTGCTTCTATTGGGTCTATACCTACCGCTTCTTGCTTTGGGATGTGGCTTATTACCCTGGCCACTCCTTGTTCTATATACTTACTATTTCTTTACCTACTTCTTACTAACTCTCACATTCATTTTCTATATGCAGTATCCGTTGGCTAGTTACCCATCTATGCCATCTACTCCACACACCTGGGTTTATTCAATTCTTCCTTTTGATGTCCTCTTGTCGTCCCCTACTGGCCGGAGACCAGGCTCCCACAGCTCCCGGTGAGACGCATTCCCCGGTTGCACTGTTGCCCACACAGTACATTACCATATTTTTTCATCATCAAGCTGTAAGTACCAAGGGTGAAGCTGGCTCAGATCGGGCTGTTATATTCTTTCTCCATTTACGCCTGTTTATCTGTTACCATGTTTATTATATTACTGTCTATAAGGGGGATCTCTTTTTTCTCTCTTTTGCAGTGACAAGGGATGCATTTGCTCCTGAAGAAGTGGAATTTACTCCACGAAACGCGTAGAGCCGTTACCATGCATTCCTTTCAATACCTATTATATCGAATTGGTTTTACATGCCCAATTTTAGCCATGGCTTCATCTGTTCAGGATCCATCAGCTCTCGATTACTGTGTTTTTATACGTTATTTCATTGTGTTACCTTTGTATTCATCGTTTTTATACTTATACCTATGCCTTTTTGGTCTTTTGTATGGATGGTGACAATTATCATTAAAATGTTGTTCTTTCTACTATTTGGTTGCACACCCATTTGTTTACTTTAAGCCATGATATACAGCCCAACCAATATGCACTTCATATAAAGTCCCACCTGTCCCCCTTATTTATGTTTTCCTTAGTGTTTAGGTTGCTAGGCCTTCGGCTTTTTATAAATTACTATTGTGGCATGGATTCATCCACATGATACCTGTCTTTACCTTATGCCTTATGCACGCCGATTGTCCTATGTATTTTAATTTTACCCCCTTCCCCCATTTGTTATTATGACCAGGGATGGAGGCACCTCAGCCTTGATTAGGCGTTGCCTCATATAAAGTCCCAAACCTTTTCCTTTGTTGCAATTGATCAGGGATGGAAGTGCTTATTTGGTTGGCTATATGGCTTCTTTACCCATCTACTATATTATGGGGTGCCCTATGCCGCACTTTTTCATTGATTGTAACAATTGCCACCACCTGCCCTGTACTATGATCATGTTGGTCAACACTATGTATTGATTCATGTCACTGTGTGGACGGTGGTGCCGTCCGGGCTGCCGTCAGGCGCCGGGAGCTGCGAGGCACACCGGGAGCCTCCCTCCTCCCCCTCAGCCTTGAAGCGGGGACGTGGGAGGGCTTTGCCTGCTGTGCTTCAGCGTCACGCATCCCGTGCCGTTACGTGTGACGTCATCACACTTGGCGCCACGGCGTCGGCACGTTGGGTTCCATCTGCACTACTTAATGGGGGGAGTTCATGGCGCCACGGCTCGGGTTGGCTGCTGCCACCCGTGTTGTGGCGTCCTCTTCCCTCCTTGTGAGTGCTGACGTGACGATGGGAGCTGTTCTGTTGGCCGTTATTGGGTACTATTAAAGGACATCTCTTCTGGTTATCTTCATTTATCTCTCCTTTTCTTTTTCCCAGTCTTTTCTCTGGCAGTCTTGGTTTCTTTGCTTCTATTGGGTCTATACCTACCGCTTCTTGCTTTGGGATGTGGCTTATTACCCTGGCCACTCCTTGTTCTATATACTTACTATTTCTTTACCTACTTCTTACTAACTCTCACATTCATTTTCTATATGCAGTATCCGTTGGCTAGTTACCCATCTATGCCATCTACTCCACACACCTGGGTTTATTCAATTCTTCCTTTTGATGTCCTCTTGTCGTCCCCTACTGGCCGGAGACCAGGCTCCCACAGCTCCCGGTGAGACGCATTCCCCGGTTGCACTGTTGCCCACACAGTACATTACCATATTTTTTCATCATCAAGCTGTAAGTACCAAGGGTGAAGCTGGCTCAGATCGGGCTGTTATATTCTTTCTCCATTTACGCCTGTTTATCTGTTACCATGTTTATTATATTACTGTCTATAAGGGGGATCTCTTTTTTCTCTCTTTTGCAGTGACAAGGGATGCATTTGCTCCTGAAGAAGTGGAATTTACTCCACGAAACGCGTAGAGCCGTTACCATGCATTCCTTTCAATACCTATTATATCGAATTGGTTTTACATGCCCAATTTTAGCCATGGCTTCATCTGTTCAGGATCCATCAGCTCTCGATTACTGTGTTTTTATACGTTATTTCATTGTGTTACCTTTGTATTCATCGTTTTTATACTTATACCTATGCCTTTTTGGTCTTTTGTATGGATGGTGACAATTATCATTAAAATGTTGTTCTTTCTACTATTTGGTTGCACACCCATTTGTTTACTTTAAGCCATGATATACAGCCCAACCAATATGCACTTCATATAAAGTCCCACCTGTCCCCCTTATTTATGTTTTCCTTAGTGTTTAGGTTGCTAGGCCTTCGGCTTTTTATAAATTACTATTGTGGCATGGATTCATCCACATGATACCTGTCTTTACCTTATGCCTTATGCACGCCGATTGTCCTATGTATTTTAATTTTACCCCCTTCCCCCATTTGTTATCATGCCTGAACAGAATCTGCTAAAGAGCATTTACACAGGGAGATAGCCGAAAAGTGGTTGAAAACAACAGTGTAAGGTTTTATTCTTGCAATTTTCTTCACACAAGTGCAAGCTTCAAAAACAGCATAATTCAAAATAAACATAAATAAAATAAATCCTTGCCACTGTGGGCGGCTACATTCTCACATTCAGGAACCTACCTACGGAGTTTGTCTCCAACCTACTGTTGGGCAAACTTTGCTGATCCTACAGCAGACACTCAATAGTCCATGTTTTTTCTCTTCTCACAGCACATGTTCATTGGACTTTCCTTTCACATAGAAAACATCCCTTTGTTTGTCTCTTCACACTCTTCACATAGCAACCATTCCTTTGCTTGTCTCTTCACATAGCAAACAGTGCATTTATTTCTTTCCACATAGAAATAGTCCAAGACCTCACCTTGAGTAGTCTTCAATCTTAATTAATTTCCCCTTCATACAGGAAATGTCCATTGGTTTCTTTTCACATAGAAACGATCCAAGACCTCACCTCGAGTAGTCTTCACACTTGTTACCCTCCTCAGCGCACATCGCTTCAGGAGGTCTTCCCCATGCTCACACAGCTTTCAGGGGGCACACATCTGACTGTCCTCCTCTCCCCATGCCCACACAGTGTCAGGAGGCAGCAATCCTTAGACTTCCTTTGGACAAATTATAGAGGCCTTCATTTCCTCATTCTGAACAGCTGAATGGTTTTCAACTTCCTGCTGGCTATCTCTGCAGCCGACACCCTATAGTAATTAGTGAATTTTCTAAACCAGGTGGAAATGTATCTCCTGTCTGTGACTACATCCACAGATTTACCTGACTTCCTGTCACAATACGTAAAGCCTGATCCGCAATATGCAATTCAATTTTGGGCACCAGAACACTACTGGAAATTAGGAAAAACATATGTATGTACTGGCGCAAGAAAACCAGGAAGAGGCCAACAGTTACCGCCATGAAAAGTTACATAAAGGATGTGGGTATCAATTACACATGTAAATACATATGAAAAAATCAGTCCATACACAAGTCCATATGTGTGCAATGTTCCTTAGCACTGAAGTCTGCTCTGTTGCAAGTAAGACAACTTGAGGGGAACTGTAAAGGAAAAACAGGCGCCACTCTAAGTGCAGTAGGAAAGCTTTAATTAAAAATGGTAATGAACACCAATGTACTCACAAGAGAGTATGTGTACAAAGCATCATAAGGTAATGTCAGCGATCCGTTCCTGGGAGCTGTGTTGCGGGGTGTCTCCGGCAGTCCCAGATGCTCGGTAACAGCCGATGGATGTCGGCGCTTCCTGGTAGCCGGAAAAAACAGGGGCACTATCCGACGTCACTACCCAGACATGACGTGATGATGCAGGGGCGACGCGTTTGCGGAGCATGTGCTCCTTCCTCAGGCCTCTATAGCACCATCTTAGACAATCCGCCCTATAAATTATCCCTTGTCTAAGATGGCGCTATAGAGGCCTAAGGAAAGAGTGCATGCTCCTCAAACGCGTCGCCACCTGCGTCATCACGTCACGTCTGGGTAGTGACGTCAGATAGTGCCCCTGCATTCCAGCTACCAGGAAGCGCCGACATCCATCGGCTGTTACCGAGCATCTGGGACAGCCGGAGACACCCCACAACACAGCTCCCACGAGCGAATCGCTGACATTACCTTATGATGCTTTGTACACATACTCTCTTCTGAGTACATTGGTGTTGATTACCATTATTTATTAAAGCTTTCCTACTGCACTTAGAGTGGCAGTTTTTCTTTACAGTTATTATACTACTGGAAATTAGGGAATGTGAGAAATTGCAGAGAAGGGCAACCAAACTGATAAGAGGTGGAAACTGATGGTGGATCACAGCTATAAAAAAAAAAAAAAAAAAAAAAAGAAGGTTAGCCATACTGATTTTTTTCTCTCTTAAAAAGAGGCAGTTAAGGGGGAATATGTGACGTTCATGCGTTTTTGTTTGCGGATGGATTTACAGCTGCAGAATTATTACACTCAGTAGCCTTGTAGAGAATCTATTGAACAACATATCCAACTCTCAGGACTTCATCACCGTGTACAGCCTGTTATATACTATATATATATTAATAGATGTTTAATGGAGGGATAGAGTATATGAGGATATATAGATGAGAGACAGGCTATTGTATGGTGAGCACTAGAAGTAGTATAGGAGAGTTGCAGGTGATGGTAAGCAGATAGGTTCTGATGTCAAGTATAGTGCAGATGGTAAGAGGACACAGATGGAGTATACTTTAGACAGAGTAACCTAGTGCAAGGATAGTTCAAGGTAGTCCCAAGAGCTAACAGTCTTATGCAGATGATAGTGAATAGATAGATACAGATAGTCTTGGTAATTGCAGTAGATGACAGTAGGAGATTGGTTAGTAAGAATCCCCTGCGGGGTACTTATCACTTAGATAGGTTAGGAAATACAATGTCCAGAGGAGAGGGGTGATCCCGTAGCGGGATACGGATCACCAGCGAGGTTTCCGGCTTAGTTCAGCAAGGAAGGTATGTCAGCAGCTCCGACTTCTCAGGCGTAGGTGCGATGAACATGTGGGTTTGAACGAGCGATGAGTGAGAGCAAACCGGCGATTGAAATAGCCGCTCATAGCAGCGCTCGGCAGTGATGTCATCCGGTCTTAAAGGTGTATGCGTCCTTTGTATATACAAGATGGGACGCAAAGAGAAGAGAAATATAGGAACAAGGGTACCATAGGTACCGGAACATTACAGTACCCCCCCCCCTTAAGGCCGGCTCCGGAAGGCCTCTAGAGCTGGTTTTTCCGGATATTTCGAGTGGAAATTGCGAATCAGTCTAGGGGCATGGATATCGGAGGTATCCAGCCAGGTGTCATCTTGGGGCCCATAATTCTTCCATCGTACAAGATACTGGAGTCTTCTTCTATTGAAACGGGAATCCAAAATTTCTTTTATCTCAAATTCTTCTCCACCCTCCACTTGTACAGGAGGTGGAGGTGAGATAGTAGGCCTTATTCCTTGGTTAGGAACATGGGGCTTCAGTAGAGACACATGTAAGACAGGATGTATCTTGAGGTCTACTGGCAATGTGAGTTGTACTGCAGCTTTTCCAATAAGCTTCTCTATTGGAAAAGGTCCCAGAAATAGAGGTCCAAGTTTTTTACTAGGGATCTTTAGTCTCAGATTTTTTGTAGAAAGCCAAACAAGATCCCCAATGGCATATTGGGGAGAGGGTTTCCTACGGAGGTCGTAGTATTTTTTTTGTTGGCTATGAGCATGAGATATTGTATTGTTGAGTAATCCCAGAGAATCCTTTATCTGGGCAAGATAATCAGATGCTACTGGATTACTTGATGGTAAGATACGTGGAGGAAGGAGTGTGGGATGAAACCCATAATTCAGGTAAAACGGACTTTGCTTAGTAGTGCTATGAGTAGCGTTGTTATAGGCGAATTCCGCCAGTGGGAGGAGATCTGCCCAATCATCCTGTAGATACGAAGTATAGCAATGCAGGTACTGTTCGATGCACTGGTTAACTCTCTCTGTCTGTCCGTTGGTCTGAGGGTGGTAGGCAGAAGTAAGGTTACGCTCTATTCGCAGTATCTGACATAGAGCTAGCCAAAATTTTGAGATGAATTGTGAACCACGGTCAGACAGCAGTGTTTTTGGAATACCATGTAACTTAAAGACATGTTTCACAAGTAATTCTGCTGTTTGTTTGGATGAAGGTAGTTTTCGGATAGGGGTGAAACGTGCCATCTTGGTCAGATGGTCCACTGATACCAAGATGGTGTTGAATCCTTTGGAAGGTGGTAGTTCCACTATGAAATCCAAGGATACTGTCATGCCGAGCGCTCCGGGTCCTGCAGCGTCCCCGGAGCACTCGAGGCATGCTGCGGGTAGCAGCGCTCCGGTCACCTTCCCCGACCGTGAGCACCGCTCCCCCGCACTCCTCACTCAGTCGGTCCGCGCGGCGGGACGTTCCCGCCCGCGGACTCCACTCACCTCCCGTTCGGTTTCCTCCCGGCGCGCGCGGCCCCGCTCTCTAGGGCGCGCGCGCGCCGCTGGTCTGAAATTTAAAGGGCCAGTGCACCACTAATTGGTGCCTGGTCCAATCACTCCAAATGCTATAAAAAACCACTTCCCCTTCCTGTCCTTGCTGGATCTTGTTGCCTTTGGTACCTTGAGAAAGCTTTTGGTGTATCGTTCCCTGCCTGTGTATCTGACCTTCTGCTGTTGCCCCTGACTACGAACCTTGCCGCCTGCCTTGACCTTTTGCTCCGTCTGACCTTGCCTTTGCCTTGTCCTTCTGTACCGCGTCTGAATCAGCTGTCTTTGAGGTTGAGCCGTTACCGGTGGATACGACCTGGTTGCTACCGCCGCAGCAAGTCCATCCCGCCTTGCGGCGGGCTCTGGTGAAAACCGGTAGTAACTTAGAACCGGTCCCCTGGTACGGTCCACGCCAATCCCTCACTGACACAGAGGATCCACCTCCAGTGCCGTCACCTGCCGCCAGTCCGGACCCTGACAGATACCACTTCCCACGGAACCTGGGGTATCGGTAAACTACAAAGTAATCCTGATGGTTTCGTGTTGTCAATTTTAGATCTTGCACAGATATCACAAGATGAAACGAACTTTTTTACGGTTGTCTTCATGTCTGGCCACCAAAATTGCCTAGTGAGTAGATTGAGAGTTTTAGTCATACCCATATGTCCTGTCATAGGTACATCATGCGACAATTCTAAGATCTTGGTTCGCATAGTAGGGGGTATGTATAATTTATCGTTGTAGTAGAGGAAGCCTTCTGCGTCAGTAGTTAGTTGTGGTGGAGGTGAATCCAACCCTATGCTGTGCAAAATCTCCTCCTTCAGTGAGCGAACGACTCCGATAATACGTTCAAGTGGTATTATAGGAACTGAGGGAACCTCAGTGCAATCTTTCTCGGCTAGTCGTGAGAGTGCATCCGCTATTTTATTTTTGTATGCGGGCGTGTAAGTTACTAAAAAATTAAATCTCAGAAAGAATAACGACCACCGTACCTGCCGGTGGGAAAGAGTTCTATTAGTCTGAAAGTATTGGAGGTTTTTGTGATCAGTATATATCAGAATTGGCAATTGAGTGCCCTCAAGTAGATGTCTCCAATTCTCTAATGCCAGTTTTATGGCTAATAACTCCTTCTCACCTACTGGGTAGTTCACCTCGGGGCTACTTAATGACTTTGAAAAGAAAGCAACTGGGTGAAGAGGTGAGGTGTTTGTTGGTCGTCGTGAGAGAACTGCTCCTACTGCCATATTAGACGCATCTACCTCCAAGATGTATTGAAGGGATGGGTCTGGATGGCATAATATGGGGGCAGTAGTAAAGCTTGATTTCAGCAGAGAGAATGCTCCATTTGCTTCCTTTGACCAATTAAATGGTCTCTTTGTGCTTGTAAGTTGTGTGAGAGGTTTCACAATCGCAGAGAAGTTTTTAATGAATTTCCTATAGTAATTAGAGAATCCTAGGAACCTTTGTAATGCTTTGCGAGTGGTTGGCACAGGCCAATCGAGAATGCAGGATATTTTGCTCATGTCCATTTTGATTCCACTTTTAGATATAATATATCCTAGGAATAGTACCTCCTCTTTATGAAAGAGACATTTCTTTGATTTAACATATAAGTTATGTGCAAGTAGTCTTGACAACACAAGTCTCACATGTTTTATGTGCTCAGGTAAGGAATGAGAATAGATAAGTATATCGTCCAAATATACTACCACACAAACATCAAGCAAGTCTCGGAATATCTCGTTTATAAAACGTTGGAAGGCTGCGGGGGCATTACATAGCCCAAATGGCATTACAAGGTACTCAAACAGTCCGTATCTGGTTCTGAATGCCGTTTTCCATTCATCCCCTTTACGGATTCGAATTAAATTGTATGCCCCTTTTAGGTCCAATTTTGAAAAGAAAGAAGCCCCACGCACCTGTTCGATAAGTTCAGGAATAAGAGGTAAAGGATAACGATCCTTTATTGTGATGGCATTTAATTGTCTGAAATCAATGATAGGCCTAAGGCTAGAGTCCTTATTGCGGACAAAGAAAAGCCCAGCAGCAGTGGAGGAAGTAGAAGGTCGGATGAATCCTTTTGCCAAGTTTTCATCCAGATACTCTTTAAGGTGAGAGAGTTCATCCTGTGAGAGAGGATATACATGTCCGTAAGGCAACTTGCTATTAGGGAGCAGATCGATACAACAATCATAGTCCCTGTGAGGAGGTAACATTTGAGCGTTTTTCTCGAGGAAAACCTCTGATAAATCTTGATAACATTTAGGAATAATGTCATCTGGCAGTACAGACAGGATCCTATCATGTGTGGGGAGGTTACACGTCGTCTCGCAATAGTGAGAAGAGAAGGCTAACTTTCTTGTTTTCCAATCGATGATTGGTTGATGTATGTGTAACCAGGGAAGTCCCAAAATGATTGGAAAATGTGGCGAAGTTAATACATCAAAGGTGGTGGTCTCCACATGAGACTCGTCAGCAGTTACAAGAAGTGCCTGTGTCTGACTGGTGATAGGACCAGAGGATAAAGGTGTACCGTTAATAAAACTAACGGAGACAGGTTTGGGTTTTGAAACAATAGGTATTTTATTAAGGGAGACAAAACAAATGTCAATGTAGTTTCCACAAGATCCTGTGTCAATCATAGCCTTGGTGGTGATCCTAGTTTGGTCCCACTGCAATGTTAATTGAACAAAAAGATAAGGATTAGGAAAGGAAGTTGTGAGTCCCCCTAGCAAGACATTTGAACACTCACCCTCTTTTCTGCGGACAAGAGGACAGTCGTTTACCAGATGATTCGGGGATGCGCAGTGCATGCAAAGATGTTCGGTTTTCCTCCTGGCACGTTCAGAAAGGGTCAGAGGTGAACGTATCATTCCTACTTCCATAGGAGTAGGGTCAGCAGGCAACATCCGAGAAGGACTGGAAAATGGTGAGCCCATCTTCTCAGCCTTTCTTTCTCGTAGTCGTCTGTCAATATTGATACTGGTCTGGATCAGTCCCTCTAGAGTGCCAGGTAAATCCGCTCGGGCGAGCTCGTCTTTAACGGCCTCAGATAGGCCGAGTCTAAACTGCGTTCGCAAAGATGTGTCGTTCCACCCTGAATCAGGGGACCATCTTTTAAAATTCGCCACAAAATCTTCAACAGGTCTCCTTCCTTGTTTTAGGACCCGTAACTGGGTGTCAGCGGTACTCTGCTTGTTGGGGTCTTCATATAAAGTAGCAAGTTGTGCTAGAAATAAGGGATAAGAATTAAGGAGTGGATCATCCTTTTCAAAGAGAGCATCTGCCCAGGCCCGGGGTTCACCCGTTAAATAGGAGATGATGGTACAAACCTTAATTTGGTCAGTGGTGTAGGTTAGAGGTTTTAACAAAAAAAACAATTGACATGCGTTTTAGAATTCACGGAATTTGCTCCGATCACCAGAAAACACTATAGGAGGGTTTATCTTAGGCTCACGGGGCTGAGCAGCAGGAGGCTGTGTGAGACGGCCAAGCTGCTGTCTCAAGGTTTGATTGTCATTTTTTACCTCTGTAAGTGCATGGATCAATGCATCTACTTGTTGTTTTAATTGTAGTACATGAGTGGATAATTCTGCTGAATCCATATTTTTTTTAAAGGCTCGTTCAATCTGTAACGTTCATGCGTTTTTGTTTGCGGATGGATTTACAGCTGCAGAATTATTACACTCAGTAGCCTTGTAGAGAATCTGTTGAACAACATATCCAACTCTCAGGACTTCATCACCGTGTACAGCCTGTTATATACTATATATATATTAATAGATGTTTAATGGAGGGATAGAGTATATGAGGATATATAGATGAGAGACAGGCTATTGTATGGTGAGCACTAGAAGTAGTATAGGAGAGTTGCAGGTGATGGTAAGCAGATAGGTTCTGATGTCAAGTATAGTGCAGATGGTAAGAGGACACAGATGGAGTATACTTTAGACAGAGTAACCTAGTGCAAGGATAGTTCAAGGTAGTCCCAAGAGCTAACAGTCTTATGCAGATGATAGTGAATAGATAGATACAGATAGTCTTGGTAATTGCAGTAGATGACAGTAGGAGATTGGTTAGTAAGAATCCCCTGCGGGGTACTTATCACTTAGATAGGTTAGGAAATACAATGTCCAGAGGAGAGGGGTGATCCCGTAGCGGGATACGGATCACCAGCGAGGTTTCCGGCTTAGTTCAGCAAGGAAGGTATGTCAGCAGCTCCGACTTCTCAGGCGTAGGTGCGATGAACATGTGGGTTTGAACGAGCGATGAGTGAGAGCAAACCGGCGATTGAAATAGCCGCTCATAGCAGCGCTCGGCAGTGATGTCATCCGGTCTTAAAGGTGTATGCGTCCTTTGTATATACAAGATGGGACGCAAAGAGAAGAGAAATATAGGAACAAGGGTACCATAGGTACCGGAAAATTACAGTACCCCCCCCCCTTAAGGCCGGCTCCGGAAGGCCTCTAGAGCTGGTTTTTCCGGATATTTCGAGTGGAAATTGCGAATCAGTCTAGGGGCATGGATATCGGAGGTATCCAGCCAGGTGTCATCTTGGGGCCCATAATTCTTCCATCGTACAAGATACTGGAGTCTTCTTCTATTGAAACGGGAATCCAAAATTTCTTTTATCTCAAATTCTTCTCCACCCTCCACTTGTACAGGAGGTGGAGGTGAGATAGTAGGCCTTATTCCTTGGTTAGGAACATGGGGCTTCAGTAGAGACACATGTAAGACAGGATGTATCTTGAGGTCTACTGGCAATGTGAGTTGTACTGCAGCTTTTCCAATAAGCTTCTCTATTGGAAAAGGTCCCAGAAATAGAGGTCCAAGTTTTTTACTAGGGATCTTTAGTCTCAGATTTTTTGTAGAAAGCCAAACAAGATCCCCAATGGCATATTG
This sequence comes from Pelophylax lessonae, assembly GCF_965119305.1. Lineage (NCBI taxonomy): Eukaryota > Metazoa > Chordata > Amphibia > Anura > Ranidae > Pelophylax > Pelophylax lessonae. The sequence goes on along the minus strand of NC_138771.1, from coordinate 330,910,743 downwards.
GGGAGAGGGTTTCCTACGGAGGTCGTAGTATTTTTTTTGTTGGCTATGAGCATGAGATATTGTATTGTTGAGTAATCCCAGAGAATCCTTTATCTGGGCAAGATAATCAGATGCTACTGGATTACTTGATGGTAAGATACGTGGAGGAAGGAGTGTGGGATGAAACCCATAATTCAGGTAAAACGGACTTTGCTTAGTAGTGCTATGAGTAGCGTTGTTATAGGCGAATTCCGCCAGTGGGAGGAGATCTGCCCAATCGTCCTGTAGATACGAAGTATAGCAACGCAGGTACTGTTCGATGCACTGGTTAACTCTCTAGTAACCTAGTGCAAGGATAGTTCAAGGTAGTCCCAAGAGCTAACAGTCTTATGCAGATGATAGTGAATAGATAGATACAGATAGTCTTGGTAATTGCAGTAGATGACAGTAGGAGATTGGTTAGTAAGAATCCCCTGCGGGGTACTTATCACTTAGATAGGTTAGGAAATACAATGTCCAGAGGAGAGGGGTGATCCCGTAGCGGAATACGGATCACCAGCGAGGTTTCCGGCTTAGTTCAGCAAGGAAGGTATGTCAGCAGCTCCGACTTCTCAGGCGTAGGTGCGATGAACATGTGGGTTTGAACGAGCGATGAGTGAGAGCAAACCGGCGATTGAAATAGCCGCTCATAGCAGCGCTCGGCAGTGATGTCATCCGGTCTTAAAGGTGTATGCGTCCTTTGTATATACAAGATGGGACGCAAAGAGAAGAGAAATATAGGAACAAGGGTACCATAGGTACCGGAACATTACAGTACCCCCCCCCCTTAAGGCCGGCTCCGGAAGGCCTCTAGAGCTGGTTTTTCCGGATATTTCGAGTGGAAATTGCGAATCAGTCTAGGGGCATGGATATCGGAGGTATCCAGCCAGGTGTCATCTTGGGGCCCATAATTCTTCCATCGTACAAGATACTGGAGTCTTCTTCTATTGAAACGGGAATCCAAAATTTCTTTTATCTCAAATTCTTCTCCACCCTCCACTTGTACAGGAGGTGGAGGTGAGATAGTAGGCCTTATTCCTTGGTTAGGAACATGGGGCTTCAGTAGAGACACATGGAAGACAGGATGTATCTTGAGGTCTACTGGCAATGTGAGTTGTACTGCAGCTTTTCCAATAAGCTTCTCTATTGGAAAAGGTCCCAGAAATAGAGGTCCAAGTTTTTTACTAGGGATCTTTAGTCTCAGATTTTTTGTAGAAAGCCAAACAAGATCCCCAATGGCATATTGGGGAGAGGGTTTCCTACGGAGGTCGTAGTATTTTTTTTGTTGGCTATGAGCATGAGATATTGTATTGTTGAGTAATCCCAGAGAATCCTTTATCTGGGCAAGATAATCAGATGCTACTGGATTACTTGATGGTAAGATACGTGGAGGAAGGAGTGTGGGATGAAACCCATAATTCAGGTAAAACGGACTTTGCTTAGTAGTGCTATGAGTAGCGTTGTTATAGGCGAATTCCGCCAGTGGGAGGAGATCTGCCCAATCGTCCTGTAGATACGAAGTATAGCAACGCAGGTACTGTTCGATGCACTGGTTAACTCTCTAGTAACCTAGTGCAAGGATAGTTCAATGTAGTCCCAAGAGCTAACAGCCTTATGCAGATGATAGTGAATAGATAGATACAGATAGTCTTGGTATTTGCAGTAGATGACAGTAGGAGATTGGTTAGTAAGAATCCCCTGCGGGGTACTTATCACTTAGATAGGTTAGGAAATACAATGTCCAGAGGAGAGGGGTGATCCCGTAGCGGGATACGGATCACCAGCGAGGTTTCCGGCTTAGTTCAGCAAGGAAGGTATGTCAGCAGCTCCGACTTCTCAGGCGTAGGTGCGATGAACATGTGGGTTTGAACGAGCGATGAGTGAGAGCAAACCGGCGATTGAAATAGCCGCTCATAGCAGCGCTCGGCAGTGATGTCATCCGGTCTTAAAGGTGTATGCGTCCTTTGTATATACAAGATGGGACGCAAAGAGAGGAGAAATATAGGAACAAGGGTACCATAGGTACCGGAACATTACAGAATATGGTCACCATGTATAAATACATAAGTGTTTTTTTTTTTTTTACAGTGAACTCGTGCAGAGTTATTAGGGTCATTACAAAGGACAAGGGACACTCTTTACATTTGGAGGAAGAGAAATTTACCATCCACATATGGAAAAGCTTCTTCACAATAAGAGTTGTGAATATGTGGGAATCCCTCAGGAAATAGTTCTGGAAAACTCAGTAAGCTGTTTTAAAAAAGGAGCTGGATGCACAAAATATATGCACAAATGCACAAAATATGCCCAAATGCACAAAATATAAAATATACAAAATGCACAAAATATAAAATGCACAAAATATGCCCAAATGCACAAAATATGCCCAAATGCACAAAATATACCTGGATATTAGCATTATTATATGTAATAACAGAAATTGCTGATCCAGGGAATTTCTGTTTATTTTTTATTTTGGTTAAGCTAGATGGACTTAATGTATGTCTTTTTTTCAATCTAACAATGTAACTATGTAGTTGATAGGCAGCCCTGCCCTATCAATAATTGTATCAACGGATAGGCATATTCAGTGCCTTGAAAAAGTATTCATACCCCTTGAAATTTTCCACATTTTGTCATGTTACAACCAAAAAGGTAAATGTATTTTATTGGGGTTTTATGTGATAGACCAACACAAAGTTGCACATATAATTATGAAGTGGAAGGAAATGATAAATGGTTTTCAAATGTTTTTACTAATAAATAGCTGAAAAGTGTGGCATGCATTTTTATTCAGCCCCCTTTACTCTGATACCCCTAACTAAAATCTAGTGGAACCAATTGCCTTTAGAAGTCCCCTAATAGGTAAATAGAGTCCCCCTGTGTGTAATTTAATCTCAGTATAAAATACAGTAGTTCTGTGAAGCCCTCAGAGGTTTATTAGAGAACCTTAGTGAACAGCAGCATCATAAAGGCAAAGGAATACACCAGACAGGTCAGGGATAAAGTTGTGCAGAAACTTAAAGCAGGGTTAGGTTATAAAAAAAAATATCCCAAGCTTTGAACATCTCACTGAGCACTGTTCCATCCATCACCTAATAATGGAAAGAGTATGGCACAACTGAAAACCTACCAAGACATGGCCGTCAATCTAAACTGACAGGCCAGACAAGAAGAGTATTAATCAGAGAAGCAGCCAAGGGGCCCATGGTAACTCTGGAGGAGCTGCAGAGATCCAGCACCGGTGGGAGAATCTGCTATTAGTCGTGCACTCCACAAATCTGGCCTTTATGGAAGAGTGGCAAGAAGAAAGTAGTTGTTGAAAGAAAGCCATAAGAAGTCCCATTTGCAGTTTGCAAGAAGCCATGTGGGGTGGGGAGGAGGGGGACACAGCAAACATGTGGAAGAAGGTGCTCTGGTCAGATGAGACCAAAATTTAACTTTTTGGCCTAAAAGCAAAACGCTATTTGTGGCGGAAAACTAACACTGCACATCCCCCTGAACACACCACGCTTTTCTTCAGGGACAAAAAAAAGCTGGTCAGAGTTGGTGGGAAGATGAATGGGAAGATGGATGGAGCCAAATACAGGACAAGCTTAGAAGAAAACCTAATATAACTGTGAAAAATATACGAAGAGTGATAAATTATCTGAAATCACAATAAAGTGTCCATAATTGAATCCAGGTGGGAAAGAAAAAAACAAAGGAAATACAAAGTTGCCCTGTGCATGATTTGATCTAAGGTGTCACCTGAGATATCTTGCCTTCACCAAATGTTTAAAATGCAAATTCATCATAACTGGTTTCTGTGACTGTCTAAGATATAAGACAGCAATCACGTGTTGGGATATGAATGTGTTTCCTCTCTGAAAATCTCTGTTTAAACCGACCAATCCGGTGGTACTCCCACATATAAAGATGGATTCCTCAAGGAATTTTTTCAATCAGTCAAGCAGGATAAATCATCAGACATGGGAAGAGAATAAATTCTCATAGTGTAGTATTTATTTTAGCAAAAACATATTAAAAAAAATAAAATAAAAACACAATAAAATCTTAGATTCTTAGAGTCACATAAGCTAAGCGCCAGTGAATGTGCAGAAAAACTGTCAGTTTGGTACAATAGGAAGGTCCAAAAAGTGCATAAAAAATATAATACACTTATTGCAGGTGCCGTCAAACTAAACCTAGAATGGCGGCTGGACCTCGGGCATATATCCCAGCTTAACGGCTGTTTCGTGCCACGCACATTGTCAGGAGCTCCACAGAACTTTGTACTTTTCTTTTTCTTTTTATATGCATTTTTTGTTTTTATTTTTATATGCATTTTTTATAATTCTTTATTCTTTCCTACATACATTCCCAATAATATTTTCATTTAGCCTTGCGGGGTTTTTTGCTTGTTCTGCTGTTTTTTTTTGCATCCAATGTCAGTCTGCTGCTCGTTGAAGTCCCAGGGCAGCAGTACATCTTATTATGCCTGTACTTAAACTGCTCTCCTCCAAAGAGCAATAGACCAGTAGAATAAGCTGTGAGCTTCGGCCTCCTTGTGGGACAGCCCATGATACAGACTTCCGCCCAACACGGGTGACGTAATTTCCACTTCCGCGTTCTACGCTGGTTAGCGTGGAGGTTCACTGCTGGACATCCAGTCACCAACAACCTTCTCTTGGCATTCGGAGAGATTGTGTAGCTCACAGGACTTCCTGTATAACCATTCTGTATAATTGTATAATAAATGTAAAAAAGAAGTCATGTTTGCAGTTGCACCCTTTTGAGTAAAACTTTAAATAGTATACTTTCTTTGTATGGATATAGTATATGGAATATACTCATTAATACTTCATTATTGGTTTCTCTCCTTGCTCCTTCTGATATTTGGTGGTTGGGAACCATTCTATCTTGTTTACCCTTGCAAATACCCTGTATTGACCATTATGAGTGCTCTGCATACCCTTCATTATACTTGGGAAACTAATTGGATAAGACTACTGGTATTGATTATATCTTGATCACTATACTATTTCAATAGGAATGAACCCAATGCCTTACAGAGCACCCATTAATACAAGTCTTAAGGAGCCTTTCTATATACTTTTATACACTCCTATATGTCTTTCTCCTCCCCCCTTTACTCCATGGAGAACTGTGTTCTCTTTTTCCTAGCATCCTGCCCGATAATGAGGGGATGACTAGGATGAAACTCTGTCTTCCTTCTCCCACTTATACTTTCACCATCCCTCTTTTTTCCCCTGACATAACTCGTAGTGTGTGTTAGTACCCACACCCCCCTGACCTGCCAAAATGACCTTTTGGGTTTCACCATTTTTCTCATCCCTCTTGTTACATACAGGAACTCCCCTCCAAATGGAGATACGCATCTCTTGATCGGATTACTATTTTCCCCATTCAGGGATTCAACGTTGGATACTTGATCTTACTGTATGTATACATTCTGGCATATCCACTGACACATATTATAGGCCTTGATACATGTTGTGGGTTACACTAATATCTACCAATATTTCACTTCTAGACGCCCTGCTGTGCGGGCTGACTCTCCTGGGATCCTCGTGGGAGTCCCTTGTGGGTTGGGTGCATTCCCCACGCTTCACATCTCTACTTATGATCTGCCATTAAACACCTAAATTGATACAAAACCCTCTTTAAGGCAAGATACAGACCTGGAGAAGCTGATAGTCGGTGACTCTTTCTGATAGCACGAGCCATAGGTCCTCTCCTGGCTTCGTTTTTATGTTTTGTGGCCTTCTTTTTCACGGCACATTTAGGATGTGTCCTTAAGGTATGTACATACTCAGACAGAAACTTACTATGTGAAATTTGATAACCCTGTATGGGTGTAACAGACATTATGTATAAAATATGGATGTAAATGTCTCTATATGAAATATCATTCTACTGTCCTTCTCCTAATGACTGCAATATGTTTTACATCTTTAGTCTGAGATTCTTTCCTGCTTGACCACTGAGAAAGGTTACCAACCGAAACGTGTCTGGTCCCCTCTTTCCAAGAAATCCCAGCCATTCTTATCTGTGATGTATCATCTGGCCACTTGCTTTTAATCATTAAGTGTTTGTACCCTATGCATATAGTGATTTTCACATGTTTCTCATCAATGCAATATGTACTATCTGATGTATTAATAAAATTTGACTAATCTACTCAAGCTCTGGTCTTTGCCATTTAAAGTCCCACCCCTAGGGGACCTTTTTGCTGTAACTTTAAATAGTATACTTTCTTAGTATGGATATAGTATATGGAATATAAGAATTGTGATATTTAGAAAATGGAATTTCATCAAACCTGTTAAAAAATATAGGTAAAAACCAGGCAAAATATTTAAAGTTTATCAATCAGGCCTGAAATTGCTTAATTTACCTCAAAGCACAATTTTCCTTTGCAGTTGTAAAATATATATTTAGCCTGCATACATGTAAATTACTAAGATTAAGTCTTAAGTCCTAATGGGAAAAGATTTTAGAATGCACGTGTTCCATTATTATCAGGATTAAAATCTCTTTAGTCCTGCTTTGAGAGCCTTGTTGTATAATACATTGACTTGCAAAATGCTCTCCAACTCGGCCTATTTACGAAATGAAAAAGTTACAGATGGTCAGAAATGTTTTTCATCCGGTAATCTAAAATATTATTTTAACCTTAATATGAAAAGTAAAAAAAAAAAAAAAAAAAAAAAACCTGGAAGTTGATTTATTTCTATGCAGAGCTGCATCAAATTGTGCACTCTCCAGTGTTAGTGAATCAACCCCACTGTGTCCTCCTGATATCAAAGGTCTGCCAGCAATGTGCCCAGGGTTCAATCTGTTCAAAAAAAAAAAAAACATTTTTACATGAAGCATTTATTGGGAAAACATTCCCTTTGTCATTTTGCATTAGAGTTTGGTAATTTACATATTGGTCATTTTGTTGGTAGTTGTCTATATGACCACAACATCCAAAAGATCAATATTGAGGGATTTAAGGAAACAAACAGTTGTAGTGCTGCTATTATGATATTGAACACCTGTATGTGAGTTACAGACTGCTGCCGTGGTAAATCACACGTCACATTTTCAACACAATCCAAATTCAATGCACCAAGAGGCATTGAATGTTTCAAATTCACTAAAGGATAACTCCAGGATTTTGAAACAAATGTGCTGGGTAACAAATAGTTAACTGTAATAAAGTGTTCTACCCCATCTATTTGATTTTTTTTTGTGTTAGCCGGCCTAAAAACAAGACAAATGCAACAGGCCAAACAACAAGAATGACACCATAAGAAAAAGAAGTGAACTATCAATGAAAATCTTATTTTTTCAGCAGTCATTGAACGGCACAGCTGTGTGATACTTTACAGATGAGATTTCCAAAAGCAGTGTTTACATTATGGGCAGGAAGGGCACAGTCAACAGACAGGGGCCTACAACTCCACAGTGAAGGTTTGAAATTAGTAAGGCTGGTAATACAAGGTTCAAACCGTTAATGGGCTGGCTGAATGTATCAAGTTAAGTGATCGGTCAACTTGGGTACCACCACCAAGCTGGAATTTACTTTTGATTGTTGCTAGAAACTGCTATAGCCACTAGAGATAATCACTGTCTTATCCCGATGGGGATGGCTTCCCCTGCCCACCCCGCCCCGCCCCTCCGCCAGTAGAAGACAATTGCTGATTCCATTTTCAGCAATGTCTGTGTTGATGGGGGAACTGTGCACATTTCTTTCCTGCAACCAGTGGTTGCAGGAAAGAAATTCACACCGTGTATGGCCGCCCTCATGCAGAAGCCTGCAGGAATTTGTGTCCAAAGCTGTGGACAAAGGACTAATTAATGGCCTAGCAGACCTAAGAAACAGGTGCCTAATGTCAAAGTCTAGGGAGTACCTAGCACTCTAATAGGTTGAGCAGGAATCGCTTTGTTTCAAAAAATAGACTTTGAGAAACAAGCTGACAAATCCATCTGGATATGGGCGCTCAAAGCTGTAAACCTTTATGAGGATCTTCCAGCACTGTAGCTGCTGACTTTTAATATAGAGACACTTACCTGTCCAGGGATCCCGGAATGTTCTCACCTGAGCCGATTCTTCATCTTCAATCGGCTTCAGGTGCAGGCGTTGACATCTCTAATAATGGAAACAGACAGTGAAGCCTTGCGGCTTCACAGCCTGTTTCTTACTGCTCATGCATAAGTCACGCTGTGCCTTGTGAGTGGTCCTGTAGTCTTCTGGGACCTGTGGTGTGTTCAGGGAGACTACAGGGGAAGGAGAGGCAAACTTTCGGCTCAGTTCGTCACGGTGATCAAAGCAGAGGTGGGAGCGGGTACCTGTCTAAACCAGGTACCAGTTCCCCCCTCCCCCAAAAAGTGACAAATGTGGCAGTGGAGGGGGGGAGGGGGAGAGTGCAAACAAGCGTAACTTTCCTTTTTGGGTGGAGCTATGTTTTGCTATATTGGTGGAGCTCCGCTTTAATTCTTTCCCTAAAGTTTTGTCATTCTTAAAGTTTATCTAAACCCAAGTGTTTTTTAGTTTTGGATAGAGTGAGGAAGAGTTAGAACCTCTAGAGGTTGTTACTGATATCCGACACTCTGTTAGAAAGATTTTTCCCTAACTTTCAGTTCAAACTGGCAACAATTTAAAAGCTGACAGGGGTTCTAGCGTACCCCTATTTAATTATGAAAATCAGTTTTGCCTCTGTTTTTTTTTTTTACTTGAGTTAGTGGTAATTAAGGGGAATCTCTGAAACAGACCCCAGTTATTAAACCTGAAGTGGGTTAAAACTCTTGCCTACTCTATCCAACAGTAAAACAATATTTTGTCTATAGATACACTTATAATATAAAATAAAGCCAAGATTCAAACTTGTGATAGAACTGAAAAGTGCACTTATATTGTAGGTTACCCTTCTCCCAGCCATCTTGCCCAGATTATATTTACCTGTCCTTCATCAAATACAATATTTATAACAAAAGCTGAAGTGCTGCTTCTCAAAATCTTCAGAGCTGGGCTTGTGATTGCACTGTGCTCTCTCTTTGAGTCCAATGTAAGTTCCTTAAGTACTCCAAACTACTCCTAGGACTGAATGAGCAGGTACAGCTCAGAAGATTTTGACAAGAGGCTATGCTGCTTCAAGAGCAATATCTCACTGGACAGGAGATAGGTGAGCATAAGACTGGCAGGGGGGCTGGAGGAAGAGCAACCTACAACATATGGTATAGCTACACTTTCAAATCAATGTTAAACCTAAAGCAAACCTCGTGGTTTCATGTGCATGGGAAGACTGTAATGCTGCAAGTATAATTACTGGTACAGAGTACTGCTGAGAGCAGTTGCCAGATTAGAGGGAGTTACTGGATGGCTCAGGAGATGTTAAATGGGAGACTTGGTGGAAAGGGAGTGGATGTTGAAGACAACCTACTGCACAAACAGGCCTAGGGGCTAAAAGCTATTTTTTAGTTGTAGCACTGCCCCCTTGAGGACCGCTGGATAACACACTTTCGGGTCCCCCTGGATTACCATTAGCAACACTGACAGTCACAATTTTACACTTTACTTCTTGGCTCAGTCAATGATCAGTCCAGGGGTTTGTAGTTGTTTTTGGTGTTTTATTTTAAATAGGGATGGGAGAAGGGAATTGTGGGATACTCCAGATTACCTATTCACAAGATATGAGGACTCCTGTCTGATGATGCAGCCAGGCTGCTGATTCACCCTGCCACTAGGTAAATTTGGATTAAGTCTCTATCCAGAAGACTTGACAAACTAATTATCTTCAGGATACTCTCCTAGTATCCCCTTTCACTTGACACACTGACACCAGTTCTCTGACTATCATGTCAGGCCCCTAGACACAATCCCCTGTACTCACTATACTGTTTTTCGAGGGTCTCCAATGCCTCTCCCCCCCTAGTCAGTTCTCCTGGACCTCTGGGTTCAGCTATGTTCATTTGATGTCCAGGCTGACTGCCTGCGACCACGTGAAACCACTACAGAGGAGGAGGCAGCCGCCACCCTCCCTCCGGGACTCTGCTCACCGGTCAAAAACCCTGCAGCGCATGTGCTCCTGGCTTTATACAGTATACCACAATGCACCAAGACAGCCAGTCTCTGCCAATCACCGGGACTGTATCAAAGCCTGTGCATCCATTGGTCAAGTTTCCTCCCACTGTCCAACATGCCTCCCTATTGGACTAGTGTGAAACACTATCTAGACACAATGAATCACACACAGAGCACACTGAGCAGACCTAACTCACAAATCCTGCTCTCTGGTAGACAGCAAGCAATATAGATTTGCCTTCTGCTCCTCTGATAGGCAGACAGAGCCAAAAACTATACTTTCTCATTAGCACCAACCTAGGAGGGTGCTACATATGTATGTTTGAGGATGATTAACCACATTTTTTGCATTGGCATTGAGCACGCATCATGACAATGCAGAATGATAATAAGAAGAAAGATATGTAAGTTAGTGATTCTAATACAAGCCATGTGTGAGATCTAAAGCCTGAAACAGTACTCTAATTATATAGAATGTAAGCAATGTATAGATTTTTCTGTCCTATTGACAGGGTAATCAGTCTGCATGAGGTCTTCGACAACAGACCTGTCTGTCATTTCTAAATATTTTATAGTTTTGTATTTTTTCCATGTGTATATACTTTGCTCAGAATCTTTGAAATGTACATATTTATGTGGCAACAAATGATTCGTGTTTAATCTGTAAACTGCTTCTAGACAGATTTTATTGTTTACATTGAAAACATCATATTTTTACCAAGTAACAGAAGATTTTAGTTTTAAATAAGTGGCGCCTTGAAACTGATTCTTGTTATTCTGACTCCGTTTCCATAATTATCTAGGAATAGGGTTGAGCGGACACCTAGATGTCCGTGTTCGACGGGTTCGGCCGAACTTTAAAAAAAAGTCCGGGTCCGTGTCCCGGACTTTTACCGAACTTTTCCCGGACACCGAACCCCATTAAAGTCAATGGGGACCCAAACTTTAAGGCACTAAAATGGCTCTAAAACACCAAAGGAAAGGACTAGAGTGCTGCAAATGGCAGCAAAACGTAATTAAGAGCATGGCAAGTGCTCTGCAAACAAATGTGGATAGGGAAATAACTTAAAACAACAAAAAAAAACAGAAAAATAAAACAATGTTCTTCTTCATCTCTGAAGGACGAGGCCCATATGGAGTAGGAGGGAGGTTGAGGTGGTGGTGGATGTGGCGGTGACATAGGCGTGCGCACAGGGTGTGCCGGGTGTGCCTGGGCACACCCTAATCACCTAGGGCACATAGCATTGCCAGTGAGGAGATGGGAAAGATCTCCCTCGGACCTGCTCTGCTCTATTTCTCTTTGCCAGCAGGGAGAGTAATGTATCGGGGCCATGTACCTGTAGGCAAACACATGCATGTGTATTTCAACTTTGGGGTGCACACCTTAATGCAATAGGCTGCGCACACCTATGGGCAGTGTAGGTGGAAGCGGCGGTGGAGGAGGACCAGGGCCGGATTAAGAGCATCATGGGCTTGGTGCTGAGGATTTGGAAGGGCCTTAAGGGCCGTGCCTTGGCATGCACCCAGAGGAGGAAGGGTGCAGCCATGCATGCCTAATTCAACATGGGATGCTGTCTCTGAAGCCCATAAACACATCCATGCATCGGCAACTGTCCCTCCTTGTCCGGCCTTCGCGCTGTGTGGGGAGGTTCTGAGGGTGCTGCCTGGGGAAGCGAGCATAGAAGCCAGACTTCTGTGTTTACAAGTGACAGAAGAGCGGTAACAGTGAATATGGCCAACCCGGGGCCTATATAAAAGGTAGGGGCCTGGAGCTGCAGCTCCAATAGCCCCTACGTTAATCTGGCCCTGAGGAGGAGGACGAGGTAGCCAACACTGCTTCTTTTCACAAATTTTAAATGAGGGTACACCCCAAAAGAGTGAGAAAGAGCAAAAATGGAACAATGGGTGGGTAAGGTCGGTATCCATTGCTATTCTGCATAAGGTACGGAAAAGTCCCGTGGGATCCATGCCTGGTTCATTTTAATGAACGTGAGCTTGTCCACATTGTCTCTGGACAGGCGGCTGCGCTTGTCTGTTATAACGCCCCCAGCCGTGCTAAATACCCGTTCAGATAATACACTGGCTGCAGGGCACGCCAGCACCTCCAAGGCGTAAAGGGCAAGCTCAGGCCATGTGCCCAATTTGGAGACCCAGAAGTTGAAGGGGGCAGACCCGTCATTCACTACATGTAGGCGTGTGCACACATACTGCTCCACCATGTTGGTAAAATGCTGCCTCCTGCTAAGACGTTCCATCTGAGCTGCTGGTGCTGCTGTTTGTTGTGGCGTGCTGACAAAGCTTTTCCACATTTCGGCCATGCTAACCCTGCCTTCTGAGGTGCTGGCGGTGCCCTGGTTGCGTTGGCGACCTCCTCCTCCTCCTCCTCTGCCTTGTGCTTCCACTGCGGCCCCGCTGTCAGATGGGAATGCCAGCAGCATGGCGTCTACCAGCGTGCGCTTGTACTCGCGCATCTTGTGATCGCGCTCCAGTGAGTGAACTAAGGACGGTACGTTGTCCTTGTAACGGGGATCCAGCAGCGTGGCCACCCAGTAATCAGCACAAGTTAGAATGTGGGCAACTCGGCGGTCGTTGTGGAGACACTGCAGCATGTAATCGCTCATGTGTGCCAGGCTGCCCAGAGGCAACGAAAGGCTGTCCTCTGTGGGAGGTGTATCGTCCGTGTCCTCTGTATCCCCCCAGCCACGCACCAGTGATGGCCATGAGCTGGCCTGGGTGCCACCCTGCTGTGAACATGGTTCCATCTCCTCCTGCAGCTCCTCCTCCTCCTCATCCTCCTCATCCTCCAGAACTGTGCCCCTGCTGGACAATTGCGTCCCTGGCGTTTGCGTGTGCAGGAACCCACCCTCGGAGCCCCTTGCGAATGACTGCCCTGAAAGCCTTGGAAATGTTACCTCTTCATCCTCCTCCTCCTCCTCATCCTGTGCCACATCCTCTTCCATCATCGCCCGAATTGTTTTTTCAAGGAGGCATAGAAGTGGGATAGTTAAGCTGAGAACGGCGTCGTTGCCACTGGCCATGTTGGTGGAGTACTCAAAACAGCGCAACAAGGCACACAGGTCTCGCATGGAGGCCCAGTTATTGGTGGTGAAGTGGTGCTGTTCCGCAGAGCGACTCACGCGTGCGTGCTGCAGCTGAAACTCCACTATGGCCTGCTGCTGCTCGCACAGTCTTTCCAGCATGTGCAAGGTGGAGTTCCACCTTGTGGGCACGTCACATATGAGGCGGTGAGCGGGAAGGCCGAAGTTACGCTGCAGCGCTGCCAGGCGAGCAGCAGCAGGGTGAGAACGCCGAAAGTGCGCACAAACGGCCCGCACTTTCTGCAGCAGCTCTGACATATCGGGGTAGTTTTTAAGGAACCTCTGCACCACCAAATTCAGCACATGCGCCAGGCAAGGGATGTGCGTCAAACCGGCTAGGCCCAGAGCTGCTATGAGATTTCGCCCAGGCCGGGCTTGAGGCTCGCTGGCAGCAACCACTCATTTGTCTGCTGTTCCATGCTCCTCCACAACTCTTGCGCGGTGTGTGGTTTGTCCCCCAAACAGGCAAGTTTTAAAACTGCCTGCTGTCGTTTACCCCTGGCCGTGCTGAAGTTGGTGGTGAAGGTGTTACGCTGTCCGGATGAGGAGGCGGTAGAGGATGAGGAAGCGGAGTAGGAGGAGTTAGGAACAGGAGGCAAACTGAAGCGCCCTGCAATCCTCGGTGGTGGAAGGACATGCGCCAAATTGCTATCCGCCTCAGGCCCATCCGCCACTGCATTTACCCAGTGTGCCGTTAGGGAGATATAACGCCCCTGACCGTGCTTACTGGTCCACGTATCGGTAGTTAGGTGGACCTTGGCACAGATGGCGTTGCGCAGTGCACACCTGATTTTTTCCCCCACTTGGTTGTGCAGGGAAGGGATGGCTTGCCTGGAACAGTAGTGGCGGCTGGGCATGACGTACTGTGGGACAGCCACCGACATAAGGTTTTTAAAACTGTGCGTCTCCACCAGATGGAATGACAGCATTTCAAAGGCCAATAATTTTGAAATGCTGGCATTCAGGGCCAGGGATCGCGGGTGGGTAGGGGGGTACTTCCTCTTCCTCTCAAGTGTTTGGGAGATGGAAAGCTGAACGCTTCCACGGGACATTGTGGAGATGGTTGTTGGTGACCCAGGTGGTGGTGTTGCTGACAGATCGTCTGTTTGCGGGGTGGCAGGTGCCGGTATCACTACAGATGTGGCTGGAGCGGCCGAGACTGCAGCAGAAGAGGAAGCAGGATGAGCCAGAGACGTTTCTTGGTTTTGAAGGTGTGTACTCCACTGCAGCTCGTGCTTTGCACTTAGATGCCTGATCATGCAGGTTGTGCTCAGGTTGAGAAGGTTTATGCCTCGCTTCAAGCTCTGATTGCACAGGGTGCAAACCACTCGTGTCCTGTCATCAGCACATTTTCTAAAGAACTTCCACGCTAGAGAACTCCTTTGAGCTGACTTTGGTGCGCTCGTTCCCTTGCTGCGTTGGGCAGTAGCGGGCGTAGTGTCTAGGGCACGGCCGCTCCGCTTCTGCACCCTGCTCTCTCTTCTGCTGTGCTGGTGGCTCTGTGCGACCACCGCCTCTTCCTCCAAACTACTCAGGTCACCTGCATGACGTTCATTCCATGTGGGGTCGAGGACCTCATCGTCCTCCACATCATCTTCCACCCAGTCTTCACCCCTGCCCTCCTTGTCGGTCTCCACAATGCTGAACGCCGCAGCAGTTGGCACCTGCGTTTTGTCATCATCGGAGACGTGCTGCGATGGTCCTTGCATGTACTCATCTTGAGAAATAAGTGGTTGGGAATCGCTGCACTCAATCTCTTCCACTTCTGGGGCAGGGCTAGGTGGATGGCCCTGGGAAACCCTGCTGACAGAGTCATCAAAAAGAAGAAGAGACTGCTGTATGGCTTGGGGCTCAGACTGCTTGCCTGATTTGCAAGGGGGTGAGGTGAAAGACGGTTGGACATCGGCTGCAGGTGCCAACTGTGACCTTTCTGCAGTAGACTGGGTGGGAGACAATGTGAAGGAACTGGAGGCACTGTCAGCAGCAAACCAATCTACTATCGCCTCCACTTGTTCTGGCCTCATCACTTCTAGAGGCGTATGATTCCCTACCAAATACTGATGCAGGTTCTGTCGCCTACTCACACTTGAGGAAGGTGTTTCACTTGTGCGTGTAGCTGGCACGGATCGACCGCGTCCTCTCCTTGCAACAGGAGCTCTACCAGCAGCACCACGACCCAGGCCACGGCCCTTATTTGACGGTCTTCTCATATTTCTGTAATTTAAGATCTTGCCCTTGAAAGGTTTTTATTGAATTGCGGAATAGGAAAAATGATCCAAAAAAGTGTATGTATCTCACACGTACACAACCACACTAGGCCCCAATTACTATTGTTTCTACCCCTAAAAGGATGGATGAGGAGTAGGAGGAGTATGGAACAGACAGCACCCTCAAATCTTCAGAAGTATGAGATGAACCTCAAAAACTTGGAAAGGTGGATCTCACACGTACCGACACAGACTATCCCGCAATTCAATTGATCCTCAAAGGTTTTTATTGAATAGCGGAATAGGAAATATGATCAAAAAAAAAGTGTATGTATCTCACACGTACACCACCACACTAGGCCCCAATTACTATTGTTTGTACCCCTAAAAGGATGGATGAGGAGTAGGAGGAGGAGTATGGAACAGGCAGCACCCTCAAATCTTCAGAAGTATGAGATGAACCCCAAAAACTTGGAAAGGTGGATCTCACACGTATCGACACAGCCTATCACGCAATTTAATTGATCCCCAAAGGTTTTAATTGAATAGCGGAATAGAAAATATGATCAAAAAGAAAGTGTATGTACCTCACACGTACACCAGAACCCTAGGCCCCAATTACTATTGTTTGTACCCCTAAAAGGATGGATGAGGAGTAGGAGGAGGAGTATGGAACAGGCAGCACCCTCAAATCTTCAGAAGTATGAGATGAACCCCAAAAACTTGGAAAGGTGGATCTCACACGTACCGACACAGACTATCACGCAATTTAATTGATCCCCAAAGGTGTTAATTGAATAGCGGAATAGAAAATAGGATCAAAAAGAAAGTGTATGTATCTCACACGTACACCACCACACTAGGCCCCAATTACTATTGTTTGTACCCCTAAAAGGATGGATGAGGAGTAGGAGGAGGAGTATGGAACAGGCAGCACCCTCAAATCTTCAGAAGTATGAGATTGTGTTCACTGTATCCCACAAAGATTGTGTTCACTGCACCCCACAAAGATTGTGTTCACTGTACCCCACAAAGATTGTGTTCACTGCACCCTAAAAGGATTTTGTTCACTGCACCCCAAAAAGGATGTTGTTCACTGCACCCCAAAAAGGATTTTGTTCACTGCACCCCAAAAAGGATGTTGTTCACTGCACCCCAAAAAGGATTTTGTTCACTGCACCCCAAAAAGATTGTGTTCACTGCACCCCACAAAGATTGTGTTCACTGCACCCCACAAAGGATTTTGTTCACTGCACCCCAAAAAGATTGTGTTCACTGCACCCCAAAAAGGATTTTGTTCACTGCACCCCACAAAGATTGTGTTCACTGCACCCTAAAAGGATTTTGTTCACTGCACCCCAAAAAGATTGTGTTCACTGCACCCTAAAAGGATGTTGTTCACTGCACCCCACAAAGATTGTGTTCACTGCACCCTAAAAGGATGTTGTTCACTGCACCCCAAAAAGGATGTTGTTCACTGCACCCTAAAAGGATGTTGTTCACTGCACCCCAAAAAGGATGTTGTTCACTGCACCCCAAAAAGATTGTGTTCACTGCACCCCACAAAGATTGTGCTCACTGCACCCCACAAAGGATTTTGTTCACTGCACCCCAAAAAGATTGTGTTCACTGCACCCTAAAAGGATGTTGTTCACTGCACCCCACAAAGATTGTGTTCACTGCACCCTAAAAGGATGTTGTTCACTGCACCCCAAAAAGGATGTTGTTCACTGCACCCCAAAAAGATTGTGTTCACTGCACCCCACAAAGTTTGTGCTCACTGCACCCCACAAAGGATTTTGTTCACTGCACCCCAAAAAGATTGTGTTCACTGCACCCCAAAAAGGATGTTGTTCACTGCACCCCAAAAAGGATGTTGTTCACTGCACCCCAAAAAGATTGTGTTCACTGCACCCCACAAAGATTGTGTTCACTGCACCCCAAAAAGATTGTGTTCACTGCACCCCACAAAGGATTTTGTTCACTGCACCCCAAAAAGATTGTGTTCACTGCACCCCAAAAAGGATGTTGTTCACTGCACCCCAAAAAGGATTTTGTTCACTGCACCCCAAAAAGATTGTGTTCACTGCACCCCACAAAGATTGTGTTCACTGCACCCCACAAAGGATTTTGTTCACTGCACCCCAAAAAGATTGTGTTCACTGCACCCCAAAAAGGATGTTGTTCACTGCACCCCAAAAAGGATTTTGTTCACTGCACCCCAAAAAGATTGTGTTCACTGCACCCCACAAAGATTGTGTTCACTGCACCCCAAAAAGGATGTTGTTCACTGCACCCCAAAAAGGATGTTGTTCACTGCACCCCAAAAAGATTGTGTTCACTGCACCCTAAAAGGATGTTGTTCACTGCACCCCACAAAGATTGTGTTCACTGCACCCTAAAAGGATGTTGTTCACTGCACCCCGCAAAGATTGTGTTCACTGCACCCTAAAAGGATGTTGTTCACTGCACCCCAAAAAGATTGTGTTCACTGCAGCCCAAAAAGATTGTGTTCACTGCAGCTCACACACAGAAAAATGGATGTGGATCACTGACACCTGCCTATCTCCTATCCCACACCACACAGCAATATCGATTGTAGTTTGTAGAACACAGTTTCCCTAAAATTCAGCAGCAGCCTCTCCCTAACAGGATTGAGAAGAGATCGTAGATCGGGACTAAGTGCAGACCCCACACAGCAATATCGATTGTAGTTTGTAGAACACTCTGACCCTAAAATTCAGCAGCAGCCTCTCCCTAACAGGATTGAGAAGAGATCGTAGATCAGGATTGAGTGCAGACCCCACCCCCCACACAGCAATATCGATTGTAGTTTGTAGAAGACACTGACCCTATAATTCAGCAGACTCTATCCCTAAAATGCCTACAACTCACCCTGCCTAAACACTCCGACCTGTCCCTCAATTCTATCCAGACACCAATTCATTTTCCCTGCCTGTCTTTCCCTAATCAGCAGCCAGCACGTTGATGTGTGCTCTGTCCCTGATCTAAGCAGCAGAATGAAGCCGCTGCCTGGAACTTATAAAGACTTGGTCACATGCTTCAGACGGCCAATCACAGCTACTGAGACATTTGCAGGCATGGCTGGGATGGCTTAAGGCACACCAGTTAAACGATTGTTGATTGGCTGTTGAAAGCCCGCCATGAAAAGAGCGCCAAAGCATGCAAAACCCGGAAATAAAACGACCGAACACGGATTTTTACCCGAACATACAGTAAAGTGTCCGTGTTCGGGTACAAAAAATCCAATTATTCGGTACGAACACGAATAATACAGTCCGTGTTCGCTCAACACTATCTAGGAAGCTATCTTGGTAGATGATCCATTGTGAGGGGAGTAGGATCAGTCATACTTTATTCATGTGATTAATGCTTTGGAGACATACTTTATGAGAGACATGCAAAAATCCAGAATATTTCTGCGCTCCTTGGTAACTTTATTGAAGCATTAAAATCACATCACAGATATGACAGGAACATTAAAGGTTACGCGTTTCGCGCTAGAGTCAGTGCTTACTCAAATCTGAGTGCAGCAATATTGCAGATTTTTGCATGTCTCTGAATCTCACAGATGAGCTGTGCAGCACCCTGCGTTCCTGTTGACAAAGAGTGAGAGACAGTCACTCACCTGGAGCAGCATTTCTTTGGCTATATATACTTTATTGTTCTGTAATCCAAAGGTATATCACTAAAGCATGACATAAATTCAAAGTGTATATTGTTAAAGGTGGCTACTGGTAGTAGATCATGGTTGACATATCTAAGGACTCCAGCAGGTGAACGGAGCAGTAAAGATGGCCTTGCAGTTCGCCTGGCGGTCGGTTCGCGGCAAAATTTGCTCGTTCGCTGTCCACCGATCATGCGAACATATGGCGATGTTCGTGGCCGCCATATTCTTTTACATTGTGAAGAACTTTGACCCATGACACATCCAATAGGGGATACAGGACATCCAATTGAGACATTTCAGCACATGGACATACCCCCTACCTTATAAATAGACCTGACCTTGCTGCTATTTTACATTCTGCCTTTTGTTAGTGTAGGGAGAGGTTTGCTGTGTGGAGCAGGGACAGATTGTCAGTGACACAAATCGCTCATTAATAGGTCCACAAAAGTCTCTTTAAGGACTGGTATAGGTGTATATCTAAGTGTCTATATTCTGTCTTTCTAAGTGTCTGTCTAAGTGTCTATATTCTGTCTTTTGTCAGTGTAGGGAGAGGTTGCTGCGGGGAGCAGGGACAGACTGTCAGTGACACAGATCGCTCGGTAATAGGTCCACAAAAGTCCTTTTAAGGACTGGTATAGATGTACTGTCTATATTCTGTCTTTTGTCAGTGTAGGGAGAGGTTTGCTGTGGGGAGCAGGGACAGACTGTCAGTGCCGGATCACACTGATGCGATGCAGGAACACTTCTAATATATCTGCGTGTTCCCGCATCGCATCCGCAGCACAGGCAGTTCACACTGCCATATGTGATACGCTGGGGGTGTCAATTCAAAGTTAACGACACACCCAGCTCAGATCGCATATTGCAGTGCGATCTGACAGTTCACACAGAATCGGATCGCACTGGTGTGAACCACCATGCGATCTGATTTTGCTGCGGACCAAAAAAAGGGTCCTGTGCACGTCCATTGCGATTGCAGTGCAAATTCAGCCATACAAACTGTATGGCTGAATTTGCACCACACAGACATCACATGTAATTTTAGGAGCAGTGCGCTCCAAATTACATGCGATCTCTGTGATCGCATCAGTGTGAATCGGCACTAAGTTCACCCTTTTTTGGTCCGCAGCAGAATGGGATCGCATGGTGGTTCACACAAGTGCAATCCAATTCTGTGCGAACTGTCAGATCACACTGCGATATGCGATCTGAGCTGGGGGTGTCGTTAACTCTGAATTGACACCCCCAGTGTATCGCATATGGCAGTGTGAACTGCCTGTGCTGCGAAATGCGATGCGGGAACACGCAGATATATTCACAGTGTGAACCACCACTGAGTGACACAAATTGCTCGGTAATAGGTCCACAAAAGTCCTTTAAAGGACTGGAATAGGTGTACTATTGTTTGGTGTGCAGTATATAGGGGTGTAATACACTTATAATATACTTTCTAATATAGAAAGCATATTATAGTGTATTTGGGTACTGCAGAAATTTTGCCTCTTTCGCTGCGTTAACTCTGCTACACACAGTGACAAAAGTTACTAGAAAATATTTTTCATAACTGGTGTGATAAACCAGTGGCCCCCCAAAACGACAGATTGAAGCGGGGTGTTATATACCTTCTTCCACATATACTTCGCTTCTCTAGAGACTTTTGTCACAGGGTCATTTAAAAAATAACAGGCAGAGGCCCTTCCACAGGGGTGGTAGGGGTAGGGCAGGAGCACCAGGCCGGAGCCAAAGCGGGAAGTTGCAGAAGGTGCGTTTGAGTACGTCAAAGGACGCACCAGACTTGGTTGAGTGGCTCACTCAGCCTCCCTCTTCCTCTCTATCTGCACCCTCTTCACTCTCTGCTGTGTGCACCCCCAAAGACACCACCACCATATACCCTCCGCTTGAGTCACAGGAATTATTTTTCAATCCATCACAAGACATTTACGATGTGCAGCCATTCTTGGCATCAGATCAGGAAGAGGAGGTAGCAACAGCCGCCACTCAGCAGTCTGACGACAGTAGCCAGATCAGCCGAAGGAGGTTGGTCTCGCTGTTGCTGCCTACTCCGAGAACTCTAATGTTAGTGGTAGGGAAGGTGACGTCGATGATGCAGAGGCAACATTTCTGCAGTACCCAAATACACTATTATGAAAGTATATTGTTATAGAACACCCCCGCTTCCATCTGTCATTTTGGGGGGCCACTGGTATATCACTCCAGTTATAATACTTTTTTGTAATTGCGTTTGTCACTCTTTGTAGTTGTAGTATCACTGCAGAATGGCTCACCAGTCACAATGCTGTGCAATACAAATCCACTATAATATGCTTTCTATATTCAACCAGCATTGCGACTTCCTCATCTTCCTGCTCCTGCTCTTCGACTGCTTGATCAATGACACGACGCAATGCACGCTCCAGAAAGAAGGCATAAGGTACGATGTCACTGATGAGATCACCAAACTGGTTGGCTGCGACTGACCAGTTTGGTGATCTCATCAAATGGCCGCAGAAGTCTGCATGCGTCACGCATGATCAGCCACTGGAGCGGTGAAAAAAACCCCAAGCTCCCCATAACCTGTCCTGCCGCAGAGTTCGTATAGGTAGTCGTTAACTGCATGTTTCTGCTGGAGCAGCCTATCAAGCATATACATGGTTGAGTTCCATCACGTCGGGCAGTCACAAATTAGACATCTGACGGGCAGGTTGTGTCACCGCTGAATGTCAGCAAGGCGAGCCATGGCTGTGTAAGATCTTCTGAAATGGCCCGAGATTTTCCTGGCCTGCCGCAAGATGTCCTGGACCCCAGGGTATTTGACAACGAATCGCTGCACGACCAAGTTCAGGATGTGTGCCATGCATGGCACATGTGTAATTTCGCCCTGTTTCAGCGCGCTAAGCAGATTGGCACCATTGTCTCACACCACTTTGCCAACTGTCAAATTGAGCAGTGTTAGCCACTGAGCTGAAAGGAGTGCAGGACCAGTGTGGCTCTTGGCTTCCAGGCACAACAGATGCAGCACAGCATGGCAACGTTTCACCTGGCATGTCAAAAAGGTTCTGGGGATCTTGGGCGGCACAGCGGAAAAGAAGGAGTCAGCCAAGGAGGAGAGGGAGGATGGAGTAGGAGGAGGAGAAGAAGAGGCAGGCCTGCATGCTATCTGTGGCCGTAAAACCAAATCTACACGGGTGCCACGGGTTACATGCTTGACGGCCGTCAGAAGGTTCACCCAGTGGGCAGTAAAATTGATATACCTTCCCTGCCCGTGTTTGCTGGACCACGTGTCTGTGGTCAGATGTATCTTGGCACCGACACTGTGTGCCAGAGATACTTTCACTTGCCGCTGAACATGGCCATATAGCTCTGGGATGCTCTTCTGCGAGAAATATTTCCTTCCTGGGACCTTCTATAGTGGTGTTCCAATGGCCACAAATTTTGGAAAGGCCTCCGACTCCACCAGTTTATATGGTAGTAGTTGGCGGGCTATCAGATCCGACAAGCCAGCGGTCAACCGTTGGGCAAGAGGGTTATCCGGCGTAATCATTTTTTACGCTCGAACATTTGGGCCACGGAAGCCTGCCTTTTTCTAGAAAAATGTAAGGACGGCATGATGGAAGGTGGAGTGGAGGACAATTGTGAGGAGAGAGGAAAAGGAGAATAGGCTGGACGGTGAGAGCCTGGAGTGTGGCTTTGTGGGTTCTGACGGCGTTGCTCCCACTGGGCTCAGTGATGGGAGTCCAGGTGCCTTCTTAGGCCCCTTTCACACAGGCGGACCGTTCAGATCCGCCTGTCCGTTTTTTTGGCGGATCTTAACGGTACCCCCATGCATGTCTATGGGGCATCGGATGTCAGACATGTCCGCTGACATCCAATCCGATCCGTCAAATCTGAACGGATGGAAACCCTATTTTCCATCCTTCCAGCAGATCGTCCCTAGGTGAGTGTTGGGCTTACCGTGACTTATGCGTTGATTGCAAAGGCTCCAGCAGCAGGGAACTCATAGACCGACAGGTGTCCGACTACATCGGGTTAACGGCCAATGTGGACGCTCTGAGAAGTGATGAACCCCTGGACTACTGGGTGGACAGGCTTGACCTCTGGCCAGAGCTTGCACAATTTGCAATGGAACTGTTGGCTTGCCCCTCATCCAGTGTCCTGTCCGAAAGGACGTTCAGCGCAGCAGCGGGGATCGTGACCGATAAGCTCACTCGCCTAGCTCACAACAGTGTTGACTACCTCACATTTCTAAAAATGAATGAGGCATGGATCTCGGAGGAATTCAACACATGTGACCAGTAGACCATGTTTGATTCAAATTCCTCATGACAGGCCACTAATATCCGCCACCACCCATAACAATTCATGGTCCCTGTCTTAGGTAAATGCAGCGGCATAAAAGGCCTTTTATGTTCGTTGAATGCCTAATTGCTACAGTCTGTCCCAGCTCCACACAGCAAACTCTCCCTACACTGACAAAAGACTTTTGTGGACCTATTAGCTAGCGACTTGTGTCACTATACAGTCTATATGTGGAGTGCAGAGAAAGGTTCTAAATGGCGCTACCTTGTGCAAATAAATAATTAGATAGTAATAAAGTGCAAACTCTTATATCCAATCATAAATGAGAGGGTGTGTCCCATAAAACCAAAAGGATTAAAAAATTTATATACTGTGTATCAAGTGGGTACAAGTAAAATATCCTGGTGTGTGATGGATAAAACCCAGAAAGTGCTAAAGTGCAATAAATAAATAACATAGACAGTGTTTTTATTGTGATATACAAATAATTAAATCGTCCACTGTGGAAATAAAATAATCAAATATTGGTGAATATTCCTGGCACTGTTACTGTCAAAAGTGCAACATGCCAGTAAAAACCATATAGGTGAAGAAAGGTGAAGTCAGGGAATAATCCCATGTGAATAAAATAGACCAAAAATAAAAAATAAAATGAGAAATCAGCTGCAATCACCTGTGTGACCGCTAGGTGTCGCGCTGTATATACAACCTGCCCTAAACGAATGTTAGGCAAGATGGATCTTCAAAGGTCCCCCTCCACAATCAACCAAGCACCGATTGGCGAGTTTCCATATGGGGAGAAAGAAAGGGGGAGCCTCGTGAAGTATCAAACATGAACTGAAGAAAAAGAACGTAGCATCCACTCACTCTGAGAAGCCGTGGTAGCTGCCTCGCATCAGTTGCAATCGCCGGGAAGCTTCCGCGTTCCACGGCGGTGGGGTCTCAAACCGGAAGTGACGCTGTGACGCAATGGACCCGCCCATTGCATCACAGCTTCACTTCCGGTTTGAGACCCCACCGCCGTGGAACGCGGAAGCTTCCCGGCGATTGCAACTGATGCGAGGCAGCTACCACGGCTTCTCAGAGTGAGTGGATGCTACGTTCTTTTTCTTCAGTTCATGTTTGATACTTCACGAGGCTCCCCCTTTCTTTCTCCCCATATGGAAACTCGCCAATCGGTGCTTGGTTGATTGTGGAGGGGGACCTTTGAAGATCCATCTTGCCTAACATTCGTTTAGGGCAGGTTGTATATACAGCGCGACACCTAGCGGTCACACAGGTGATTGCAGCTGATTTCTCATTTTATTTTTTATTTTTTATTTTTGGTCTATTTTATTCACACGGGATTATTCCCTGACTTCACCTTTCTTCACCTATATGGTTTTTACTGGCATGTTGCACTTTTGACAGTAACAGTGCCAGGAATATTCACCAATATTTGATTATTTTATTTCCACAGTGGACGATTTAATTATTTGTATATCACAATAAAAACACTGTCTATGTTATTTATTGCACTTTAGCACTTTCTGGGTTTTATCCATCACACACCAGGATATTTTACTTGTACCCACTTGATACACAGTATATACATTTTTTAATCCTTTTGGTTTTATGGGACACACCCTCTCATTTATGATTGGATATAAGAGTTTGCACTTTATTACTATCTAATTATTTATTTGCACAAGGTAGCGCCGTTTACAACCTTTCTCTGCACTCCACATATATCTTGACCCCTTTTGGGGTTTGGTTGTTGGCCGCTTACACCTGTTATTCCTTCACGCCTCACCGCACACTCCATAGCGCTGGTCAATTTTGCCTTTACACACTATACAGTCTGTCCCTGCTCCACACAGCAACCTCCAGCCACAGAATATAACACCTGTGGGCTAATTTTTGGGCCTGTACTGGCCGACACTTACTTCTGTATCCTGTGAATGCCTAATGTCCCTTCAGCCACAGAATACAAAGTTCTTTGCTGTCAGGTAAACGCATGTGGGCTAATTTTTGGGGCATGTACTGGCCGACACTTACTTCTGTATCCTGTCAATGCCTAATGTACCTCCAGCCACAGAATACAAAATTCTTTGCTGTCAGGTGCACGCATGTGGGCTAATTTTTGGGGCCTGTACTGGCCGACACTTACTTCTGTATCCTGTGAATGCCTAATGTACCTCCAGCCACAGAATACAAAGTTCTTTGCTGTCAGGTGAACGCCTGTTGGCTCATTTTTGTGGCCTGTACTGGCCGACACTTACTTCTTTATCCTGTGAATGCCTAATTTTTCAAACTGGCATTGAAAATCAATGGGTCTGTAAACGTTCTGCTAAATTGTGGAACGGATGTAGACCCATTTTACAGACAAGTGAATGGACCCTATATGTATTTGACATGTATTTACCGGCTGCTGTCAGTTTTGGCTGATTTAGAAAAAAAATAAATACATTTTTTGGTTGAAAAAAAAAATAAAAACTTTTATGGCAACTTTTCCAATAGCAATCCTTCTGATATGTCAGTGTCCATGTTGTGGGACTATGTGTGCACAGCTAGTAAGTATTTTGTGGCTGCAAATATGACCTGGAGGTTTTTAATGTTCACCTGCCATTAAAGTGAACTTGCGGTACGCGAACATTTGAGAAAGTCGCGAACCACCTTGTCCGATGTTCGTCCATTACTACGGAGCAGTTTGGCAGCTCACGTAAGGTAAGTATGAGTGGAAAGGGAAAGGGCTATAAAAAGAACATGTCTCTAATGAGGCAAAAGAGATAGGTGTACTTTAACATAAACTATATAGTCAAAAGTATTAGGAAGCCTGCCTTTATACACACATGAACTTTAATGGAATCTATGGAGTCTATGGGGTTCAATATCGAGTTAGTCCATCCTTTGCAGCTATAACAGCTTCAGATCTTCTGGGAAGGCTGTCCACAAGGTTTAGGAAAGTCTCTATGGGAATGTTTGACCATTCTTCCAAAATCCCATTTGTGAGGTCAGGCACTGATGTGGAACCAGAAGTCTCTGCTCTAATTCATCCCAAATGTGTTCTATCGGGTCGAGGTCAGGACTCTGTGCAGGCCAGTCAAAGTTCCTCCACCTCAAACTCACTCATCCATGTGTTTATGAACCTTGCCTTGTGAACTGGTGAGCAGTTGTGTTGGAACAGGAAGGGGCCATCCCCCAACTGCTCCCACAAAGTTGGGAGCATGGGATTGTCCAAAATGTCTTGGTATGCTGAAGCCTTGAAGTGTTTGTTACATTAAAAACAAAAAAAAAAGATAGAGATCCTGTTCCCTTATAACAGATTAAACAGCACAGTGTTTGTGCTGTCTAATCTGCCCCTCTCTAAACTGTAAAAAACCTGGCTGATCCTGCCACTTCCTGTGTCCCCCTCGGTGACCACGATAATTATGGCTGCTGAGTCCTGATCACCGTGGTCCGCCTGCGTGCCTCCATCATCCAGAGCTCTCCTGTCCTCCTCAACCCCCTCGCTCTCTGCCTGTCAGCTCTGTGTCTGTGTCTCCTCTCCCCCTCCTGCCGCTATTAGTAGAGAATAAAATATTAATAATTGTCACTGCCAGCCCCTTTTATATCAAGGCATACCACACTGTATATGTGTTTTTTAAAACAAAGCTTGTAAATTTCTTTTTACAGCTATCTTCAGGTCGGTCACGTGATTCCCGGCCTTGTTCTAATCCAATCCAGAGCTACAGCAGGAGGGGCTGAGCAGCCATGTGATCTCCCCGGCTGACCTCAGAGGGAGATCTCAGCCCCTCCTGCTGTAGCCTGGAGATCGGATTAGTAGACCTGCTGGGAGTCACGTGACCAGCCTGAAGATAACTGTAAAAAGATATTTACAAGCTTTTTTTAAACAAAACACTTATACAGTGTACTATGCTGAGATATAATAGAGGGGCTGACAGTGACATCCATTGTTGTGGCTCCCTTCACTGGAACTAAGAGGTCAAGCCCAACCCCTGAAAAACAACCCCACACCATAAT
Organism: Pelophylax lessonae; assembly: GCF_965119305.1. NCBI lineage: Eukaryota > Metazoa > Chordata > Amphibia > Anura > Ranidae > Pelophylax > Pelophylax lessonae. The sequence continues at coordinate 330,883,359 of NC_138771.1, read as the reverse complement.
CCCCCTTCCACCAAATTATTTGGACCAGTAAACAAACCAAGGTCCGTAAAGACATGGATGAGCAAGTTTGGGGTGGAGGAACCTGACTGGCCTTCTTGTCCAACATCAGTGCCTGACCCCACTAATGTGCTTCTGGAAGAATGGTCAAACATTCCCATAGACACACTCCTAAACCTTGTAGACAGCCTTCCCAGAATAGTTGAAGCTGGTATAGCTGCAAAGGTTGGGCCAACTCAGTATTGAACCCACGGAAGCAGCAGTCTGACTACAGGATAGTCATCATTCACACTCAAGATTTTATTTTCAGTGGGTAAAGAAAAAAATCACCCCCCCCTTTTAAAATATTCACATTATGTTGTTTTGCAGTCTGAAATGAAGACAGACACAGTTTTTGTTTTATCCAGCTGTATATACTCAATGCAACTTATAACATCCAAGTGAAAGACATAACACCAACACGTCACAAAAAAAGCAAAAATTCAAAAGCAGAATAACTGAGTTTGAAAAAGGATCATCCCCTCCTAAAAATGACTTGTAAACTGAATCATGTGTAGCTAATCCCCTTCTTAATGGCAAGCAAAGCCATTTGACTGTCAGCTGAAACCAGCTGTGGTCATTTTGATTAGCTCAGCATGAAAAGAGCTTTCCTGGAGCATTTCAATCCCTGGTAACTGAAGTAAACAATCAACTATGGGTGGCAAGGCACTGTCAAAAGATTTCCGAGATAAAGTTGTGGACAGGCACGAGTCAGGAGATGGATACAAAAACATTTCAAAGGCTTTATTAATGCCAAAAAGCACAGTGAAGTATATTATTAAAAAGTGGAAGGTATTTGGTACAACACAGACCCTCCCTGGTTCAGGACGTCACTCCAAATTGGATAAAAGAGCCAGGAGGAAACTGGTCAAAGACACTACCAAGAGGCCTAAAGCAACTCTGAAGCTGTTGCAGGAAATTATGACAAAGTGTGGTCATTGTCTGCATGTGATAACAATATCACAAATTCTCCACAAATGTGGCTTGTATGGAGAGTTGCAAGAATAAAGCCACTCTACAAGAAAAGCCACATGCAGTCATGACTGAGTTTTGCCAAAACAAACCTTGAAGATTCTAAAGCCACATGGAAAAAGGTGTTCTGGTCAGATGGGACTAAAATGTAATGATTTGGCCTCAACACCAAACGATATGTCTGCCTGAAATCCAATACAGCTCACCATTCAAATAACACCATTCCTACAGTAAAGCATGGAAATAGTTATATCCTGTTATGGGGGTGTTTCATTGCAGCAGGGACTGGTTCACTTGTCAGCATAGAAGGAAAAATTGTGGCCAAAATACCTTCAAATTCTTGAGGAAAATCTGCTGCCCAGTGGCAAAAAGTTGGCAATGGGAAGAAGGTTTACCTTCCAACATGATAATGACCCAAACCACATGGCAAAAATTACCACACAATGGTTGAAGGAGAAAAAGGTGAATGTCCTTTCATGGCCTAGTCAGAACCCAGAGTGTGGAATGACTTGAAGACTGCAGTCCACAAACGGTCACCATCAAATTTAAGTGAATTTGAGCAGTTCTGCAAGGAAGAGTGAGCAAATATTGCAAAGTCTAGATGTGCAAAGTTAGTAGAGGCATATCCCAACAGAAAAAAGGCTGTCAATAAAAGGTATTTCAACAAAATACTGACACAAAGGAGTGATCCTTTTTCCAACTCAGTGATTCTGTTTTTGAAATTTGTTTTGGTGTTATATCTTTGATGTTATAAGTTGCACTGAGTAAATACAGCTGGATAAAACAAAAAAATGTGTCTGTCTTCATTTCAGGCTGCAAAGCAACACTATGTTATTATTTTAAAGGGGGTGATTTTTTTTTTCTATACCCACTGTATTTGCACAAAATACATTCAGTAGAAATGAGTAGCAGAAGCACTTCCCCAGTGTACCGCTGACCCTCCTTTGTCCTATTCCAGGCCAGTGTGGGTCCTGGACAAGTTCGTATTGCTTACACTGGGCAAATTTTGACCAGTTCCTTATGAATCAGCTAAAATTCAGTGAGTGGCCCTGCTAGTACCACTATGCCCGACATCCTTCAATTGAAAAATCATAGAAGCTGGGTGGAAAATTGTTGGCTAAACAACTCCTGCATTCAATAGATGCTGGAACCGTTCAGGTGTTTTCACAGCTGGCTGCACTGGCTGTCAGAATACGATAGGCTGCAGGGAAGATTTTCCAGTCACTGATTGTCTCTACCTATCAGTGGTCAAATATGTATGAGTTAGCCCATTTTGTAAATCAAAGATTAGTATACATGTTTGATCACATTCCCACTAGGGGCATTTTCATGTATTTGCTGAATCAGAAGTCATGTACATTTAACAAGCATTGCTGTACTGTACTTGAACATAGCAAGACTGAATTTAGTTCCCTCATAAAAGTTCTGCTCACTTCATTTCTGTTATGTTGACCCGCATTTTTCCATTCAAGACAAATGGGGATACATACCTTATTTGTCAAAAACACAATGTTCATAAACTGTGCAAACTGTACACACAAACAGTATGTACAGATGTAGATACAGTATATGCACTTACCGTAAACTTGTAAATAATAATATTTTATATTATTATTGTTATATATTTTAATATATTTATAAAAAATTGTGACTCCACATTTTCATGTGTTATTTTTCTCTTTGTTGCATGACACTTTTAAAATAAAATATTCCTAATATAGGTAATCTCTTTCATATCAGTCCAACACACAATATTTTTTCAAGTCCTAAAAAGTTTAAAGGCTACATTCAGTATTTAGCACATGAGTCACTGGGCTGTTAAATTAATTGCCAAAGGTCACAAGGGGATGGCATGGTTATAGAAACGGTTTCCCTGCTTCACTTACACACTGTTGTATCTATTGTAACTGAACTATCTTTATAGCTGTCATATTGCTACCATCAGTTCAAAAGTCTCAGGTCACATGTTCCAGCCTCTTCAAATATTGGTGACGATTTATTTACTGACATAGCATACATACATATGTTCTGTGAGAGTACAGCAAAAACTATACACTGAGAAACCAAAATAGCTCAATGAGATTTGATCACCCACTTGCAGGCCTGGCTCAGTGTTGTTAGCGGAGGCTGGGCTGGATGGATATCACAACTAGACTTAACGCCTGCAGATTGACGTCAGTTGTGACCCTCGTAGAAGCCAAGTATCCTGTTGCAGATTGATGACATGCCTTCCAGTTGGGAAATTAATTTGTCTGATACCTTGCAGCCTTAACTCTTTAAAAATAATCTAAGATATAAAGACATATATAAAGCAGAATTATAGCTTAATTGTATATAGTCATTGTATATTTAAACTCTTTTTAATAAAACTTAAAATAGAAATCAAAAGCAAAATGTTTATTATATATATATATATATATATATATATATATATATATATATATATATATATACACACTTCTTCTCAAGAAAATTTAAGGAACACGTTTTAATATTTTTTTATTTCTTAGCTAGTTGCTTTCAGGCTATTAGTACCTACTTTTGTGTTTTTTTTTTACTTCTTCTCAGCTAGTCGCCATCAGTCTATTAGTATCCACTTTCGTTTTTTTTTTTTTTTTTGCAACTCTCCTTTATTGCATCTACTGCAACCTATTAATGCACGTTTCCCTTCTTGTGTTTCAATGGTTTTCCTGCAGCTTTATACAGCCAGTGACGTTTATTTGAGGCTATATACATACTGTACATACAGTATATATATATATATTTTTTTTTTTGAGAATATGTCAGTAATGGACTTCATGATGTTCTAACACTGCTTTTAAAATCATTTGTTCCTAACACCAACTTAATTGTGTGTGTGTGTATTTATACTTCTAGATTGTAAGCTCTAACGAGCAGGGCCCTCTAAATCCTCTTGTAATGAATTGTATTGTAACTGTATTGTCTTCCCTTATATTGTAAAGCGCTGCGCAAACTGTTGGCGCTATATAAATCCTGTATAATAATATATATATATATATAAATATATATATATATATATATATATATATATATATATATATATATATATATATATATAGTATATATATATATATATATATATATATATATATATATATATATAGTATCTCACAATACACCCCTCACATTTTGTAAATATTTTATCATATCTTTTCTTGTGACAACACTAAAGAAATGACACTTTGCTACAATGTAAAGTAGTGAGTGTTCAGCTTGTATAACAGTGTAAATTTGCTGTCCTCTCAAAAAAACTCAACCCACAGCCATTAATGTCTAAACCGCTGGCAACAAAAGTGAGTACACCCCTAAGTGAAAATGTCAAAATTGGGCCCAATTAGCCATTTTCCCTCCCCAGTGTCATGTGACTCATTAGTGTTACAAGGTCTCAGGTGTGAATGGGGAGCAGGTGTGTTAAATTTGGTGTTATTGCTCTCATTCTCTCATACTGGTCACTGGAAGTTCAACATAGCACCTCATGGCAAAGAACCCTCTGAGGATCTGAAAAAAAGAATTGTTGCTCTACATAAAGATGGCCTAGGCTATAAGAAGATTTCTAAGACCCTGAAACTGAGCTGCAGCATGGTGGCCAAGACCATACAGCGGTTTAACAGGACAGGTTCTACTCAGAACCGGCCTCGCCATGGTCGACCAAAGAAATTGAGTGCAAGTGCTCAGCGTCCTATCCAGAGATTGTCTTTTGGAAATAGAAGTATGAGTGCTGCCAGCATTGCTGCAGAGGTTGAAGGGATGGGGGTCAGCCTGCCAGTTCTCAGACCATACGCCGCACACCGCATCAAATTGCTGTGCATGGCTGTCATGCCAGAAGGAAGCCTTTTTTAAAGATAACACACAGGAAAGCCCACAAATAGTTTGCGCGGCAGACAAGCAGACTAAGGATATGGATTACTGGAACCACTAGAACCATATCCTGTGGTCTAAGTTAAACTTATTTGGTTCAGATGGTGTCAAGTGTGTGTGGCGGCAACCAGGTGAGGAGTACAAGGATAAGTGTGTCTTGCCTACAGTCAAGCATGGTGGTGGGAGTGTCATTGTCTGGGGCTGCACGAGCGCTGCCGGCACTAGGGAGCTACAGTTCATTGAGGGAACCGTGAATGCCATCATGTACCATGACATACTGAAGCAGAGCATGATCCCCTCCCTCCAGAGACTGGGCCGCAGGGCAGTATTCCAACATGATACCGACCCCAAACACAACTCCAAGACAACCACTGCCTTGCTAAAGAAGCTGAGAGTAAAGGTGATGGACTGGCCCAGCATGTCTCCAGACCTAAACCCTATTGAGCATCTGTTGGGTATCCTCAAATGAAAGGTGGAGGAGCACAAGGTCTCTAACATCCACAAGCTCCGTGATGTCTTCATGGAAGAGTGGAAGAGGACTCCAGTGGCAACCTGTGAAGCTCTGGTGAACTCCATGCCAAAGAGGGTTGAGGCAGTGCTGAAAAATAATGGTAGCCACGAAAAATATTGACACTTTGGGTCAAATTTGGACATTTTCACTTAGGGATGTACTTACTTTTATTGCCAACGGTTTAGACATTAATGGCTGGGTGTTGAGCTATTTTGAGGGGACAGCAAATTTACACTGTTATACAAGCTGTACACTCACTAGTAGTGTTGAGCGAACACGGACTGTATTATTCGTGTTCGTACCGAATAATTGGATTTTTTTTACCCGAACACGGACACGGACACTTTACTGTATGTTCGGGTAAAAATCCGTGTTCGGTCGTTTTATTTCCGGGTTTTGCATGCTTTGGCGCTCTTTTCATGGCGGGCTTTCAACAGCCAATCAACAATCGTTTAACTGGTGTGCCTTAAGCCATCCCAGCCATGCCTGCAAATGTCTTAGTAGCTGTGATTGGCCGTCTGAAGCATGTGACCAAGTCTTTATAAGTTCGAGGCAGCCGCCGCAGCAGCGTCATTCTGCTGCTTAGCTAAGGGACAGAGCACACATCAATGTGCTGGCTGCTGATTAGGGAAAGATAGGCAGGAAAAAACCATTTGTGTCCGGATAGAATTGAGGGACAGGTCGGAGTGTTTAGGCAGGGCGAGTTGTAGGCATTTTAGGGATAGAGTCTGCTGAATTATAGGGTCAGTGTCTTCTACAAACTACAATCGATATTGCTGTGTGGGGGGTGGGGTGAATCTGCACTCAATCCTGATCTACGATCTCTTCTCAATCCTGTTAGGGACAGAGTCTGCTGAATTTTAGGGAAACTGTGTTCTACAAACTACAATCGATATTGCTGTGTGGTGTGGGATTGGAGATAGGCAGGTGTCAGTGATCCACATCCATTTTTCTGTGTGTGAGCTGCAGTGAACACAATCTTTTTGGGCTGCAGTGAACACAATCTTTTTGGGCTGCAGTGAACACAATCTTTTTGGGCTGCAGTGAACACAATCTTTTTGGGGTGCAGTGAACAAAATCTTTTTGGGGTGCAGTGAACACAATCCTTTTTGGTGTGCAGTGAACACAATCTTTGTGGGGTGCAGTGAACAAAATCCTTTGTGGGGTGCAGTGAACACAATCTTTTTGGGGTGCAGTGAACAAAATCCTTTTTGGGGTGCAGTGAACAACATCCTTTTTGGGGTGCAGTGAACACAATCTTTTTGGGGTGCAGTGAACAAAATCCTTTGTGGGGTGCAGTGAACACAATCTTTTTGGGGTGCAGTGAACACAATCTTTTTGGGGTGGAGTGAACAACATCCTTTTTGGGGTGCAGTGAACAAAATCCTTTTTGGGGTGCAGTGAACAAAATCATTTTTGGGGTGCAGTGAACACAATCTTTGTGGGGTGCAGTGAACACAATCTTTTTGGGGTGGAGTGAACAACATCCTTTTTGGGGTGCAGTGAACAACATCCTTTTTGGGGTGCAGTGAACACAATCTTTTTGGGGTGCAGTGAACACAATCTTTGTGGGGTACAGTGAACAGAATCTTTGTGGGGTGCAGTGAACACAATCTTTGGGGGGTACAGTGAACACAATCTTTTTGGGGTGCAGTGAACACAATCTTTGTGGGGTGCAGTGAACACAATCTTTTTGGGGTGGAGTGAACAAAATCATTTTTGGGGTGCAGTGAACAACATCCTTTTTGGGGTGCAGTGATCAAAATCCTTTTTGGGGTGCAGTGAACACAATCTTTTTGGGGTGCAGTGAACAAAATCCTTTGTGGGGTGCAGTGAACAGAATCTTTGTGGGGTGCAGTGAACACAATCTTTGGGGGGGTAAAGTGAACACAATCTTTTTGGGGTGCAGTGAACACAATCTTTGTGGGGTACAGTGAACAGAATCTTTGTGGGGTGCAGTGAACACAATCTTTGGGGGGTACAGTGAACACAATCTTTTTGGGGTGCAGTGAACACAATCTTTGGGGGGTACAGTGAACACAATCTTTTTGGGGTGCAGTGAACACAATCTTTGTGGGGTGCAGTGAACACAATCTTTGGGGGGGTACAGTGAACACAATCTTTTTGGGGTGCAGTGAACAACATCCTTTTAGGGTGCAGTGAACACAATCTTTGTGGGGTGCAGTGAACAACATCCTTTTAGGGTGCAGTGAACACAATCTTTGTGGGGTACAGTGAACAGAATCTTTGTGGGGTGCAGTGAACACAATCTTTGGGGGGTACAGTGAACACAATCTTTGTGAGGTGCAGTGAACACAATCTTTGTGGGGTGCAGTGAACACAATCATTGTGGGGTGCAGTGAACTCAATCTTTGTGGGGTACAGTGAACACAATCTCATACTTCTGAAGATTTGAGGGTGCTGCCTGTTCCATACTCCCCCTACTCCTCATCTAGCCTTTTAGGGGTACAAACAATAGTAATTGGGGCCTAGTGTGGTTGTGTACGTGTGATATACATACACTTTTTTTGGATCATATTTTCTATTCCGCTATTTAATCAAAAACCTTTGGGGATCAGTTAAATTGGGGGCTAGTCTGTGTTGGTACGTGTGAGAGAGATCCACCTTTCCAAGTTGTTGGGGTTCATCTCATACTTCTGAAGGTTTGAGGGTGCTGCCTGTTCCATACTCCCCCTACTCCTAGCCTTTTAGGGGTACAAACAATAGTAATTGGGGCCTAGTGTGGTTGTGTACGTGTGATATACATACACTTTTTTTGGATCATATTTTCTATTCCGCTATTTAATCAAAAACCTTTGGGGATCAGTTAAATTGGGGGATAGTCTGTGTTGGTACGTGTGAGAGAGATCCACCTTTCCAAGTTGTTGGGGTTCATCTCATACTTCTGAAGGTTTGAGGGTGCTGCCTGTTCCATACCCCCCCTACTCCTCATCTAGCCTTTTAGGGGTACAAACAATAGTAATTGGGGCCTAGTGTGGTTGTGTACGTGTGATATACATACACTTTTTTTGGATCATATTTTCTATTCCGCTATTTAATCAAAAACCTTTGGGGATCAGTTAAATTGGGGGATAGTCTGTGTTGGTACGTGTGAGAGAGATCCACCTTTCCAAGTTGTTGGGGTTCATCTCATACTTCTGAAGGTTTGAGGGTGCTGCCTGTTCCATACTCCCCCTACTCCTAGCCTTTTAGGGGTACAAACAATAGTAATTGGGGCCTAGTGTGGTTGTGTACGTGTGATATACATACACTTTTTTTGGATCATATTTTCTATTCCGCTATTTAATCAAAAACCTTTGGGGATCAGTTAAATTGGGGGATAGTCTGTGTTGGTACGTGTGAGAGAGATCCACCTTTCCAAGTTGTTGGGGTTCATCTCATACTTCTGAAGGTTTGAGGGTGCTGCCTGTTCCATACCCCCCCTACTCCTCATCTAGCCTTTTAGGGGTACAAACAATAGTAATTGGGGCCTAGTGTGGTTGTGTACGTGTGATATACATACACTTTTTTTGGATCATATTTTCTATTCCGCTATTTAATCAAAAACCTTTGGGGATCAGTTAAATTGGGGGATAGTCTGTGTTGGTACGTGTGAGAGAGATCCACCTTTCCAAGTTTTTGGGGTTCATCTCATACTTCTGAAGGTTTGAGGGTGCTGCCTGTTCCATACCCCCCCTACTCCTCATCTAGCCTTTTAGGGGTACAAACAATAGTAATTGGGGCCTAGTGTGGTTGTGTACGTGTGATATACATACACTTTTTTTGGATCATATTTTCTATTCCGCTATCTAATCAAAAACCTTTGGGGATCAGTTAAATTGGGGGATAGTCTGTGTTGGTACGTGTGAGAGAGATCCACCTTTCCAAGTTTTTGGGGTTCATCTCATACTTCTGAAGATTTGAGGGTGCTGCCTGTTCCATACCCCCCCTACTCCTCATCTAGCCTTTTAGGGGTACAAACAATAGTAATTGGGGCCTAGTGTGGTTGTGTACGTGTGATATACATACACTTTTTTTGGATCATATTTTCTATTCCGCTATTTAATCAAAAACCTTTGGGGATCAGTTAAATTGGGGGATAGTCTGTGTTGGTACGTGTGAGAGAGATCCACCTTTCAAGTTGTTGGGGTTCATCTCATACTTCTGAAGGTTTGAGGGTGCTGCCTGTTCCATACTCCCCCTACTCCTCATCTAGCCTTTTAGGGGTACAAACAATAGTAATTGGGGCCCAGTGTGGTTGTGTACGTGTGATATACATACACTTTTTTTGGATCATATTTTCTATTCCGCTATTTAATCAAAAACCTTTGGGGATCAGTTAAATTGAGGGATAGTCTGTGTTGGTACGTGTGAGAGAGATCCACCTTTCCAAGTTGTTGGGGTTCATCTCATACTTCTGAAGGTTTGAGGGTGCTGCCTGTTCCATACCCCCCCTACTCCTCATCTAGCCTTTTAGGGGTACAAACAATAGTAATTGGGGCCTAGTGTGGTTGTGTACATGTGATATACATACACTTTTTTTGGATCATATTTTCTATTCCGCTATTTAATCAAAAACCTTTGGGGATCAGTTAAATTGGGGGATAGTCTGTGTTGGTACGTGTGAGAGAGATCCACCTTTCCAAGTTTTTGGGGTTCATCTCATACTTCTGAAGATTTGAGGGTGCTGCCTGTTCCATACCCCCCCTACTCCTCATCTAGCCTTTTAGGGGTACAAACAATAGTAATTGGGGCCTAGTGTGGTTGTGTACGTGTGATATACATACACTTTTTTTGGATCATATTTTCTATTCCGCTATTTAATCAAAAACCTTTGGGGATCAGTTAAATTGGGGGATAGTCTGTGTTGGTACGTGTGAGAGAGATCCACCTTTCCAAGTTGTTGGGGTTCATCTCATACTTCTGAAGGTTTGAGGGTGCTGCCTGTTCCATACCCCCCCTACTCCTCATCTAGCCTTTTAGGGGTACAAACAATAGTAATTGGGGCCCAGTGTGGTTGTGTACGTGTGATATACATACACTTTTTTTGGATCATATTTTCTATTCCGCTATTTAATCAAAAACCTTTGGGGATCAGTTAAATTGGGGGATAGTCTGTGTTGGTACGTGTGAGAGAGATCCACCTTTCCAAGTTGTTGGGGTTCATCTCATACTTCTGAAGGTTTGAGGGTGCTGCCTGTTCCATACCCCCCCTACTCCTCATCTAGCCTTTTAGGGGTACAAACAATAGTAATTGGGGCCTAGTGTGGTTGTGTACGTGTGATATACATACACTTTTTTTGGATCATATTTTCTATTCCGCTATTTAATCAAAAACCTTTGGGGATCAGTTAAATTGGGGGATAGTCTGTGTTGGTACGTGTGAGAGAGATCCACCTTTCCAAGTTGTTGGGGTTCATCTCATACTTCTGAAGGTTTGAGGGTGCTGCCTGTTCCATACTCCCCCTACTCCTAGCCTTTTAGGGGTACAAACAATAGTAATTGGGGCCTAGTGTGGTTGTGTACGTGTGATATACATACACTTTTTTTGGATCATATTTTCTATTCCGCTATTTAATCAAAAACCTTTGGGGATCAGTTAAATTGGGGGATAGTCTGTGTTGGTACGTGTGAGAGAGATCCACCTTTCCAAGTTGTTGGGGTTCATCTCATACTTCTGAAGGTTTGAGGGTGCTGCCTGTTCCATACCCCCCCTACTCCTCATCTAGCCTTTTAGGGGTACAAACAATAGTAATTGGGGCCTAGTGTGGTTGTGTACGTGTGATATACATACACTTTTTTTGGATCATATTTTCTATTCCGCTATTTAATCAAAAACCTTTGGGGATCAGTTAAATTGGGGGATAGTCTGTGTTGGTACGTGTGAGAGAGATCCACCTTTCCAAGTTTTTGGGGTTCATCTCATACTTCTGAAGGTTTGAGGGTGCTGCCTGTTCCATACCCCCCCTACTCCTCATCTAGCCTTTTAGGGGTACAAACAATAGTAATTGGGGCCTAGTGTGGTTGTGTACGTGTGATATACATACACTTTTTTTGGATCATATTTTCTATTCCGCTATTTAATCAAAAACCTTTGGGGATCAGTTAAATTGGGGGATAGTCTGTGTTGGTACGTGAGAGAGAGATCCACCTTTCCAAGTTTTTGGGGTTCATCTCATACTTCTGAAGATTTGAGGGTGCTGCCTGTTCCATACCCCCCCTACTCCTCATCTAGCCTTTTAGGGGTACAAACAATAGTAATTGGGGCCTAGTGTGGTTGTGTACGTGTGATATACATACACTTTTTTTGGATCATATTTTCTATTCCGCTATTTAATCAAAAACCTTTGGGGATCAGTTAAATTGGGGGATAGTCTGTGTTGGTACGTGTGAGAGAGATCCACCTTTCCAAGTTGTTGGGGTTCATCTCATACTTCTGAAGGTTTGAGGGTGCTGCCTGTTCCATACTCCCCCTACTCCTCATCTAGCCTTTTAGGGGTACAAACAATAGTAATTGGGGCCCAGTGTGGTTGTGTACGTGTGATATACATACACTTTTTTTGGATCATATTTTCTATTCCGCTATTTAATCAAAAACCTTTGGGGATCAGTTAAATTGGGGGATAGTCTGTGTTGGTACGTGTGAGAGAGATCCACCTTTCCAAGTTGTTGGGGTTCATCTCATACTTCTGAAGGTTTGAGGGTGCTGCCTGTTCCATACCCCCCCTACTCCTCATCTAGCCTTTTAGGGGTACAAACAATAGTAATTGGGGCCTAGTGTGGTTGTGTACGTGTGATATACATACACTTTTTTTGGATCATATTTTCTATTCCGCTATTTAATCAAAAACCTTTGGGGATCAGTTAAATTGGGGGATAGTCTGTGTTGGTACGTGTGAGAGAGATCCACCTTTCCAAGTTGTTGGGGTTCATCTCATACTTCTGAAGGTTTGAGGGTGCTGCCTGTTCCATACTCCCCCTACTCCTAGCCTTTTAGGGGTACAAACAATAGTAATTGGGGCCTAGTGTGGTTGTGTACGTGTGATATACATACACTTTTTTTGGATCATATTTTCTATTCCGCTATTTAATCAAAAACCTTTGGGGATCAGTTAAATTGGGGGATAGTCTGTGTTGGTACGTGTGAGAGAGATCCACCTTTCCAAGTTGTTGGGGTTCATCTCATACTTCTGAAGGTTTGAGGGTGCTGCCTGTTCCATACCCCCCCTACTCCTCATCTAGCCTTTTAGGGGTACAAACAATAGTAATTGGGGCCTAGTGTGGTTGTGTACGTGTGATATACATACACTTTTTTTGGATCATATTTTCTATTCCGCTATTTAATCAAAAACCTTTGGGGATCAGTTAAATTGGGGGATAGTCTGTGTTGGTACGTGTGAGAGAGATCCACCTTTCCAAGTTTTTGGGGTTCATCTCATACTTCTGAAGGTTTGAGGGTGCTGCCTGTTCCATACCCCCCCTACTCCTCATCTAGCCTTTTAGGGGTACAAACAATAGTAATTGGGGCCTAGTGTGGTTGTGTACGTGTGATATACATACACTTTTTTTGGATCATATTTTCTATTCCGCTATCTAATCAAAAACCTTTGGGGATCAGTTAAATTGGGGGATAGTCTGTGTTGGTACGTGTGAGAGAGATCCACCTTTCCAAGTTTTTGGGGTTCATCTCATACTTCTGAAGATTTGAGGGTGCTGCCTGTTCCATACCCCCCCTACTCCTCATCTAGCCTTTTAGGGGTACAAACAATAGTAATTGGGGCCTAGTGTGGTTGTGTACGTGTGATATACATACACTTTTTTTGGATCATATTTTCTATTCCGCTATTTAATCAAAAACCTTTGGGGATCAGTTAAATTGGGGGATAGTCTGTGTTGGTACGTGTGAGAGAGATCCACCTTTCAAGTTGTTGGGGTTCATCTCATACTTCTGAAGGTTTGAGGGTGCTGCCTGTTCCATACTCCCCCTACTCCTCATCTAGCCTTTTAGGGGTACAAACAATAGTAATTGGGGCCCAGTGTGGTTGTGTACGTGTGATATACATACACTTTTTTTGGATCATATTTTCTATTCCGCTATTTAATCAAAAACCTTTGGGGATCAGTTAAATTGAGGGATAGTCTGTGTTGGTACGTGTGAGAGAGATCCACCTTTCCAAGTTGTTGGGGTTCATCTCATACTTCTGAAGGTTTGAGGGTGCTGCCTGTTCCATACCCCCCCTACTCCTCATCTAGCCTTTTAGGGGTACAAACAATAGTAATTGGGGCCTAGTGTGGTTGTGTACATGTGATATACATACACTTTTTTTGGATCATATTTTCTATTCCGCTATTTAATCAAAAACCTTTGGGGATCAGTTAAATTGGGGGATAGTCTGTGTTGGTACGTGTGAGAGAGATCCACCTTTCCAAGTTTTTGGGGTTCATCTCATACTTCTGAAGATTTGAGGGTGCTGCCTGTTCCATACCCCCCCTACTCCTCATCTAGCCTTTTAGGGGTACAAACAATAGTAATTGGGGCCTAGTGTGGTTGTGTACGTGTGATATACATACACTTTTTTTGGATCATATTTTCTATTCCGCTATTTAATCAAAAACCTTTGGGGATCAGTTAAATTGGGGGATAGTCTGTGTTGGTACGTGTGAGAGAGATCCACCTTTCCAAGTTGTTGGGGTTCATCTCATACTTCTGAAGGTTTAAGGGTGCTGCCTGTTCCATACCCCCCCTACTCCTCATCTAGCCTTTTAGGGGTACAAACAATAGTAATTGGGGCCCAGTGTGGTTGTGTACGTGTGATATACATACACTTTTTTTGGATCATATTTTCTATTCCGCTATTTAATCAAAAACCTTTGGGGATCAGTTAAATTGGGGGATAGTCTGTGTTGGTACGTGTGAGAGAGATCCACCTTTCCAAGTTGTTGGGGTTCATCTCATACTTCTGAAGGTTTGAGGGTGCTGCCTGTTCCATACCCCCCTACTCCTCATCTAGCCTTTTAGGGGTACAAACAATAGTAATTGGGGCCTAGTGTGGTTGTGTACGTGTGATATACATACACTTTTTTTGGATCATATTTTCTATTCCGCTATTTAATCAAAAACCTTTGGGGATCAGTTAAATTGGGGGATAGTCTGTGTTGGTACGTGTGAGAGAGATCCACCTTTCCAAGTTGTTGGGGTTCATCTCATACTTCTGAAGGTTTGAGGGTGCTGCCTGTTCCATACTCCCCCTACTCCTAGCCTTTTAGGGGTACAAACAATAGTAATTGGGGCCTAGTGTGGTTGTGTACGTGTGATATACATACACTTTTTTTGGATCATATTTTCTATTCCGCTATTTAATCAAAAACCTTTGGGGATCAGTTAAATTGGGGGATAGTCTGTGTTGGTACGTGTGAGAGAGATCCACCTTTCCAAGTTGTTGGGGTTCATCTCATACTTCTGAAGGTTTGAGGGTGCTGCCTGTTCCATACCCCCCCTACTCCTCATCTAGCCTTTTAGGGGTACAAACAATAGTAATTGGGGCCTAGTGTGGTTGTGTACGTGTGATATACATACACTTTTTTTGGATCATATTTTCTATTCCGCTATTTAATCAAAAACCTTTGGGGATCAGTTAAATTGGGGGATAGTCTGTGTTGGTACGTGTGAGAGAGATCCACCTTTCCAAGTTTTTGGGGTTCATCTCATACTTCTGAAGGTTTGAGGGTGCTGCCTGTTCCATACCCCCCCTACTCCTCATCTAGCCTTTTAGGGGTACAAACAATAGTAATTGGGGCCTAGTGTGGTTGTGTACGTGTGATATACATACACTTTTTTTGGATCATATTTTCTATTCCGCTATTTAATCAAAAACCTTTGGGGATCAGTTAAATTGGGGGATAGTCTGTGTTGGTACGTGTGAGAGAGATCCACCTTTCCAAGTTTTTGGGGTTCATCTCATACTTCTGAAGATTTGAGGGTGCTGCCTGTTCCATACCCCCCCTACTCCTCATCTAGCCTTTTAGGGGTACAAACAATAGTAATTGGGGCCTAGTGTGGTTGTGTACGTGTGATATACATACACTTTTTTTGGATCATATTTTCTATTCCGCTATTTAATCAAAAACCTTTGGGGATCAGTTAAATTGGGGGATAGTCTGTGTTGGTACGTGTGAGAGAGATCCACCTTTCCAAGTTGTTGGGGTTCATCTCATACTTCTGAAGGTTTGAGGGTGCTGCCTGTTCCATACTCCCCCTACTCCTCATCTAGCCTTTTAGGGGTACAAACAATAGTAATTGGGGCCCAGTGTGGTTGTGTACGTGTGATATACATACACTTTTTTTGGATCATATTTTCTATTCCGCTATTTAATCAAAAACCTTTGGGGATCAGTTAAATTGGGGGATAGTCTGTGTTGGTACGTGTGAGAGAGATCCACCTTTCCAAGTTGTTGGGGTTCATCTCATACTTCTGAAGGTTTGAGGGTGCTGCCTGTTCCATACCCCCCCTACTCCTCATCTAGCCTTTTAGGGGTACAAACAATAGTAATTGGGGCCTAGTGTGGTTGTGTACGTGTGATATACATACACTTTTTTTGGATCATATTTTCTATTCCGCTATTTAATCAAAAACCTTTGGGGATCAGTTAAATTGGGGGATAGTCTGTGTTGGTACGTGTGAGAGAGATCCAC
Source organism: Pelophylax lessonae (assembly GCF_965119305.1). NCBI lineage: Eukaryota > Metazoa > Chordata > Amphibia > Anura > Ranidae > Pelophylax > Pelophylax lessonae. Next base: position 330,867,268 of record NC_138771.1, on the reverse strand, counting down.
CTTTCCAAGTTTTTGGGGTTCATCTCATACTTCTGAAGATTTGAGGGTGCTGCCTGTTCCATACCCCCCCTACTCCTCATCTAGCCTTTTAGGGGTACAAACAATAGTAATTGGGGCCTAGTGTGGTTGTGTACGTGTGATATACATACACTTTTTTTGGATCATATTTTCTATTCCGCTATTTAATCAAAAACCTTTGGGGATCAGTTAAATTGGGGGATAGTCTGTGTTGGTACGTGTGAGAGAGATCCACCTTTCCAAGTTGTTGGGGTTCATCTCATACTTCTGAAGGTTTGAGGGTGCTGCCTGTTCCATACCCCCCCTACTCCTCATCTAGCCTTTTAGGGGTACAAACAATAGTAATTGGGGCCTAGTGTGGTTGTGTACGTGTGATATACATACACTTTTTTTGGATCATATTTTCTATTCCGCTATTTAATCAAAAACCTTTGGGGATCAGTTAAATTGGGGGATAGTCTGTGTTGGTACGTGTGAGAGAGATCCACCTTTCCAAGTTGTTGGGGTTCATCTCATACTTCTGAAGGTTTGAGGGTGCTGCCTGTTCCATACTCCCCCTACTCCTAGCCTTTTAGGGGTACAAACAATAGTAATTGGGGCCTAGTGTGGTTGTGTACGTGTGATATACATACACTTTTTTTGGATCATATTTTCTATTCCGCTATTTAATCAAAAACCTTTGGGGATCAGTTAAATTGGGGGATAGTCTGTGTTGGTACGTGTGAGAGAGATCCACCTTTCCAAGTTGTTGGGGTTCATCTCATACTTCTGAAGGTTTGAGGGTGCTGCCTGTTCCATACCCCCCCTACTCCTCATCTAGCCTTTTAGGGGTACAAACAATAGTAATTGGGGCCTAGTGTGGTTGTGTACGTGTGATATACATACACTTTTTTTGGATCATATTATCTATTCCGCTATTTAATCAAAAACCTTTGGGGATCAGTTAAATTGGGGGATAGTCTGTGTTGGTACGTGTGAGAGAGATCCACCTTTCCAAGTTTTTGGGGTTCATCTCATACTTCTGAAGGTTTGAGGGTGCTGCCTGTTCCATACCCCCCCTACTCCTCATCTAGCCTTTTAGGGGTACAAACAATAGTAATTGGGGCCTAGTGTGGTTGTGTACGTGTGATATACATACACTTTTTTTGGATCATATTTTCTATTCCGCTATTTAATCAAAAACCTTTGGGGATCAGTTAAATTGGGGGATAGTCTGTGTTGGTACGTGTGAGAGAGATCCACCTTTCCAAGTTTTTGGGGTTCATCTCATACTTCTGAAGATTTGAGGGTGCTGCCTGTTCCATACTCCTCCTCCTACTGCTCAACCATCCTTTTAGGGGTACAAACAATAGTAGTTGGGGCCTAGTGTGGTGGTGTACGTGCGAGATACATACACTTTCTTTTTGATCATATTTTCTATTACGCTATTCAATTAAAACCTTTGGGGATCAATTCAATTGCGAGATAGTCTGTGTCGGTACGTGTGAGATCCACCTTTCCAAGTTGTTGGGGTTCATCTCATACTTCTGAAGATTTGAGGGTGCTGCCTGTTCCATACTCCTGCTCCTACTGCTCAACCATCCTTTTAGGGGTACAAACAATAGTAATTGGGGCCTAGTGTGGTTGTGTACGTGCGAGATACATACACTTTTTTTGATCATATTTCCTATTCCGCTATTCAATAAAAACCTTTGAGGATCAATTGAATTGCGGGATAGTCTGTGTCGGTACGTGTGAGATCCACCTTTCCAAGTTTTTGGGGTTCATCTCATACTTCTGAAGATTTGAGGGTGCTGCCTGTTCCATACTCCTCCTCCTACTCCTCATCCATCCTTTTAGGGGTACAAACAATAGTAATTGGGGCCTAGTGTGGTTGTGTACGTGCGAGATACATACACTTTTTTTGATCATATTTCCTATTCCGCTATTCAATAAAAACCTTTGAGGATCAATTGAATTGCGGGATAGTCTGTGTCGGTACGTGTGAGATCCACCTTTCCAAGTTTTTGGGGTTCATCTCATACTTCTGAAGATTTGAGGGTGCTGTCTGTTCCATACTCCTCCTACTCCTCATCCATCCTTTTAGGGGTAGAAACAATAGTAATTGGGGCCTAGTGTGGTTTTGTACGTGCGAGATACATACACTTTTTTGGATCATATTTCCTATTCCGCTATTCAATAAAAACCTTTCTAGGGCAAGATCTTAAATTACAGAAATATGAGGAGACCGTCAAATAAGGGCCGTGGCCTGGGTCGTGGTGCTGCTGGTAGAGCTCCTGTTGCAAGGAGAGGACGTGGTCGATCTGTGCCAGCTACACGCACAAGTGAAACACCTTCCTCAAGTGTGAGTAGGCGACAGAACCTGCATCAGTATTTGGTAGGGCATCAAACGCCCCTAGAAGTGATGAGGCCAGAACAAGTTGAGGCGATAGTAGATTGGTTTGCTGCTGACAGTGCCTCCAGTTCCTTCACATTGTCTCCCACCCAGTCTACTGCAGAAAGGTTAGAGTTGGCACCTGCAGCCAATGTCCAACCGTCTTTCACCTCACCCCCTTGCAAATCAGGCCAGCAGTCTGAGCCCCAAGCCATACAGCAGTCTCTTATTCTTTTTGAGGACTCTGTCAGCAGGGTTTCCCAGGGCCATCCACCTAGCCCTGCCCCAGAAGTGGAAGAGATTGAGTGCAGCGATGCCCAACCACTTATTTCTCAAGATGAGTACATGCAAGGATCATCGCAGCACGTCTCCGATGATGACGAAACGCAGGTGCCAACTGCTGCGGCGTTCAGCATTGTGGAGACCGACAAGGAGGGCAGGGGTGAAGACTGGGTGGAAGATGATGTGGAGGACGATGAGGTCCTCGACCCCACATGGAATGAACGTCATGCAGGTGACCTGAGTAGTTTGGAGGAAGAGGCGGTGGTCGCACAGAGCCACCAGCACAGCAGAAGAGGGAGCAGGGTGCAGAAGCGGAGCGGCCGTGCCCTAGACACTACGCCCGCTACTCCCCAACGCAGCAAGGGAACGAGCGCACCAAAGTCAGCTCAAAGGAGTTCTCTAGCGTGGAAGTTCTTTAGAAAATGTGCTGATGACAGGACACGAGTGGTTTGCACCCTGTGCAATCAGAGCTTGAAGCGAGGCATAAACCTTCTCAACCTGAGCACAACCTGCATGATCAGGCATCTAAGTGCAAAGCACGAGCTGCAGTGGAGTACACACCTTCAAAACCAAGAAACGTCTCTGGCTCATCCTGCTTCCTCTTCTGCTGCAGTCTCGGCCGCTCCAGCCACATCTGTAGTGATACCGGCACCTGCCACCCCGCAAACAGACGATCTGTCAGCAACACCACCACCTGGGTCACCAACAACCATCTCCACAATGTCCCGTGGAAGCGTTCAGCTTTCCATCTCCCAAACACTTGAGAGGAAGAGGAAGTACCCCCCTACCCACCCGCGATCCCTGGCCCTGAATGCCAGCATTTCAAAATTATTGGCCTTTGAAATGCTGTCATTCCGTCTGGTGGAGACGCACAGTTTTAAAAACCTTATGTCGGTGGCTGTCCCACAGTACGTCGTGCCCAGCCGCCACTACTTTTCCAGGCAAGCCATCCCTTCCCTGCACAACCAAGTGGGGGAAAATATCAGGTGTGCACTGCGCAACGCCATCTGTGCCAAGGTCCACCTAACTACGGATACGTGGACCAGTAAGCACGGTCAGGGGCGTTATATCTCCCTAACGGCACACTGGGTAAATGCAGTGGCGGATGGGCCTGAGGCGGATAGCAATTTGGCGCATGTCCTTCCACCACCGAGGATTGCAGGGCGCTTCAGTTTGCCTCCTGTTCCTAACTCCTCCTACTCCGCTTCCTCATCCTCTACCGCCTCCTCATCCGGACAGCGTAACACCTTCACCACCAACTTCAGCACGGCCAGGGGTAAACGACAGCAGGCAGTTTTACAACTTGCCTGTTTGGGGGACAAACCACACACCGCGCAGGAGTTGTGGAGGAGCATGGAACAGCAGACAAATGAGTGGTTGCTGCCAGCGAGCCTCAAGCCCGGCCTGGTGGTGTGCGATAACGGGCGAAATCTCATAGCAGCTCTGGGCCTAGCCGGTTTGACGCACATCCCTTGCCTGGCGCATGTGCTGAATTTGGTGGTGCAGAGGTTCCTTAAAAACTACCCCGATATGTCAGAGCTGCTGCAGAAAGTGCGGGCCGTTTGTGCGCACTTTCGGCGTTCTCACCCTGCTGCTGCTCGCCTGGCAGCGCTGCAGCGTAACTTCGGCCTTCCCGCTCACCGCCTCATATGTGACGTGCCCACAAGGTGGAACTCCACCTTGCACATGCTGGAAAGACTGTGCGAGCAGCAGCAGGCCATAGTGGAGTTTCAGCTGCAGCACGCACGCGTGAGTCGCTCTGCGGAACAGCACCACTTCACCACCAATAACTGGGCCTCCATGCGAGACCTGTGTGCCTTGTTGCTCTGTTTTGAGTACTCCACCAACATGGCCAGTGGCAATGACGCCGTTCTCAGCTTAACTATCCCACTTCTATGCCTCCTTGAAAAAACAATTCGGGCGATGATGGAAGAGGATGTGGCACAGGATGAGGAGGAGGAGGAGGATGAAGAGGTAACATTTCCAAGGCTTTCAGGGCAGTCATTCGCAAGGGGCTCCGAGGGTGGGTTCCTGCACACGCAAACGCCAGGGACGCAATTGTCCAGCAGGGGCACAGTTCTGGAGGATGAGGAGGATGAGGAGGAGGAGGAGCTGGAGGAGGAGATGGAACCATGTTCACAGCAGGGTGGCACCCAGGCCAGCTCATGGCCATCACTGGTGCGTGGCTGGGGGGATACAGAGGACACGGACGATACACCTCCCACAGAGGACAGCCTTTCGTTGCCTCTGGGCAGCCTGGCACACATGAGCGATTACATGCTGCAGTGTCTCCACAACGACCGCCGAGTTGCCCACATTCTAACTTGTGCTGATTACTGGGTGGCCACGCTGCTGGATCCCCGTTACAAGGACAACGTACCGTCCTTAATTCACTCACTGGAGCGCGATCGCAAGATGCGCGAGTACAAGCGCACGCTGGTAGACGCCATGCTGCTGGCATTCCCATCTGACAGCGGGGCCACAGTGGAAGCACAAGGCAGAGGAGGAGGAGGAGGAGGTCGCCAACGCAACCAGGGCACCGCCAGCACCTCAGAAGGCAGGGTTAGCATGGCCGAAATGTGGAAAAGCTTTGTCAGCACGCCACAACAAACAGCAGCACCAGCAGCTCAGATGGAACGTCTTAGCAGGAGGCAGCATTTTACCAACATGGTGGAGCAGTATGTGTGCACACGCCTACATGTAGTGAATGACGGGTCTGCCCCCTTCAACTTCTGGGTCTCCAAATTGGGCACATGGCCTGAGCTTGCCCTTTACGCCTTGGAGGTGCTGGCGTGCCCTGCAGCCAGTGTATTATCTGAACGGGTATTTAGCACGGCTGGGGGCGTTATAACAGACAAGCGCAGCCGCCTGTCCAGAGACAATGTGGACAAGCTCACGTTCATTAAAATGAACCAGGCATGGATCCCACGGGACTTTTCCGTACCTTATGCAGAATAGCAATGGATACCGACCTTACCCACCCATTGTTCCATTTTTGCTCTTTCTCACTCTTTTGGGGTGTACCCTCATTTAAAATTTTTGAAAAGAAGCAGTGTTGGCTACCTCGTCCTCCTCCTCAGGGCCAGATTAATGTAGGGGCTATTGGAGCTGCAGCTCCAGGCCCCTACCTTTTATATAGGCCCCGGGTTGGCCATATTCACTGTTACCGCTCTTCTGTCACTTGTAAACACAGAAGTCTGGCTTCTATGCTCGCTTCCCCAGGCAGCACCCTCAGAACCTCCCCACACAGCGTGAAGGCCGGACAAGGAGGGACAGTTGGCGATGCATGGATGTGTTTATGGGCTTCAGAGACAGCATCCCATGTTGAATTAGGCATGCATGGCTGCACCCTTCCTCCTCTGGGTGCATGGCAAGGCACGGCCCTTAAGGCCCTTCAAAATCCTCAGCACCAAGCCCATGATGCTGTTAATCCGGCCCTGGTCCTCCTCCACCGCCGCTTCCACCTACACCGCCCATAGGTGTGCGCAGCCTATTGCATTAAGGTGTGCACCCCAAAGTTGAAATACACATGCATGTGTTTGCCAGCAGGGAGAGTAATGTATCGGGGCCATGTACCTGTAGGCAAGGAGAAATAGAGCAGAGCAGGTCCCAGGGAGATCTTTCCCATCTCCTCACTGGCAATGCTATGTGCCCTAGGTGATTAGGGTGTGCCCAGGCACACCCAGCACACCCTGTGCGCACGCCTATGTCACCGCCACATCCACCACCACCTCAACCTCCCTCCTACTCCATATGGGCCTCGTCCTTCAGAGATGAAGAAGAACATTGTTTTATTTTTCTGTTTTTTTTTGTTGTTTTAAGTTATTTCCCTATCCACATTTGTTTGCAGAGCACTTGCCATGCTCTTAATTACGTTTTGCTGCCATTTGCAGCACTCTAGCCCTTTCCTTTGGTGTTTTAGAGCCATTTTAGTGCCTTAAAGTTCGGGTCCCCATTGACTTCAATGGGGTTCGGTGTCCGGGAAAAGTTCGGTAAAAGTCCGGGACACGGACCCGGACTTTTTTTTAAAGTTCGGCCGAACCCGTCGAACACGGACATCTAGGTGTCCGCTCAACCCTACTCACTAGTTTACATTGCATAAAAGTGTCATTTGTTCATTGTTGTCACATGAAAAGATGTAATAAAATATTTACAAAAACGTGAGGGGTGTACTCACTTTTGTGAGATACTGTATGTATATATATATATATGTTTGAATGTGATTGTGCGCTTTTCAATATGATGTGAAATATAACCAAAATATATTTATACACAATATACGTATATATTAATGTGACAGTGACAAAAAACCAAAATGATTTCCAAATATGAAGTTGAACAGTGAACAAAAAGTCCCATAAAATTCAACCTTGATGTGGATCAAACAAGTGGTACATAAAAAATAAATTCCTTAAAAGTTATGGTGATGATAACAAAAATATGGGTGAAGAGTCCAATAACAAATTGTTCAAGTGATTAAGTGTTCCCTCCACCTGGTGAAATGCCTCCTTACCCGGCGGAAAAAAAGGTAAGTGCCTGATAAAACAATTCCTGTGAAGGTGATATCTGTATCCTAGTATCCACCTGCCAAACGTGCACGGTCACCCAGGTGATAAAGCTAATGCAAGCCTCTTACCAGATAATAGAGAAAAACAGCCTCTAAATCGGTAGATGACGCTGTAGGCACTCTATTTATCCTTTTGAAGTATGAATGGATGGCTCGCACTTGTTCCCATGTATCAAACAAAGGTGGCTTCTCGGTCTCTTTATATGAGCATAAATGCTTCCCACGGTATTCCAGTAAAATACATGTAAGGCATAAAGAGGACTAATAGTGCATTACCTTTTATAAGGTTTTATTTAGAAACAAGATTGCACTTACATTTGCTTAGGTAGTTACGAGCAGGAAAAGACTTTGGTTACAGGCAGAGGATCTCTGTTGCACCTCGGGTCCGGCTGCAGCACAGACTCCGAGTGACGTAATGACGGCACGCCTCCCTCTTGACGCGTTTCCTCCAATAGGGCTTCGACTGAGATGGGAGATAGACGCGCGCCGTCATTTGAGCCTTTTTATACAGGGAAGAAGGATCCTCCACCTTCCGCTGTCTGCAAAGGATGTTCCGAAACCGGAAGTGTCCTTTATGTTGACTATTCACTTCATAATGTAACAGTATAACTCTTGCCGATGCCGATTTACAATTTTAAGAATATATACGGATCAGTAATATATTGAAGTGAATCATGTTACAATATTTCAGTATACTGTATTCATATGGATAAACATTTTTGAATTTTAATGAACATGACACCGGAAGGGGGGCTCTTTGATACTTCCTGTTTACAATAAGAAAAACCTCCTACATATTCTTATGATTTTTGGTTTCTATAGCTAAAACCGTGCCAATCTTATACATAATTACAATTATATTTGTACCACACATAATATATTTTATTAAAATGCATAAAAGTTAAAAAATTAAAAATTAAAAAATCGTTCTTTATTATCCTAACGGACTAAAAATATTATTGTGTGATCAATCAGAATATTGGCATGCGTAAAGAAAGGGATGTATTCCAGAGATAAGACTATAATCCTTCCACTTTATAAAACTCTGGTCCGACCGCATCTGGAGTATTCTGTCCAGTTCTGGTCGCCAGTCCTCAGGAGGGATGTGTTGGAGCTGGAGAGAGTCCAGAGAAGGGCAACTAAACTAATTAGGGGATTGGAGGACCTTGACTATGAAGAGCGTCTACAATCGCTCGATTTATTCTCCCTGGAGAAGAGACGTCTGAGGGGGGACATGATAGCAATTTATAAATATCTTAATGGGGATCCCAGCTTAGAAAAAAAGCTGTTCATTCGAAGGGATTGCATGAGGACTCGAGGGCATACAATGCGATTAGAGGAGAAGCGTTTTAACCTCAGGCAACGTGGGGGGTTCTTTACTGTTACGGCTACAAGATTGTGGAATTCTCTACCACAAGAGGTGGTTTCTGCGGGTAGTATGGTGGCTTTCAAAAGACTCTTAGACTTACATCTCAAGGATCAGAACATTCAGGGGTATGTGAGATGATTACAGCCACACACACCTACCACAGGTTGAACTGGATGGACTATTGTCTTTATTCAACCTCACCTACTATGTAACTATGTAACTATGTAATAAAACAATAAAACTTCTTATTAAAAATTTTTTTTTGTTAAAATGTGTTTAAGATTGCATAAAATTATGTTGGGGTGGATATTGATGTATCAGGATTTTGGGAAATATATTTAGCTATTATTAATGTGGGAATTAATGTCCCATTCGATATTGTGTCCTCTAGGTTGAAAGCATTTTAGTTCGAAAATCCAAAAAGTTTCTCTTCTAGAGATAGTTCTTTTTAAATTACTCCCCCTCCAATGTGGAGTGTATTTCTCTATGACAGTAATTTTCATTTTTTTAGGATTTTTTCGATGGCACTTAGCATAGTGTTGGGATACACTATGTCCAGGAAAGGCTTTATAAATATTCGCTAAGTGTTCTCCTATCCATACACTGGCTGTGCGTATGGTTCTTCCCACGTATTGTTTGTTACACTCACACTGTAACAAATAGATGACTCCTTTGGTATGGCAGGATATGAACTCTTTAATAGGGTATTCTTTGCCTGTAACACTAGACGAAAATTTCTTTGTTCTCACCTTGTGGGCTTCTTTACAAATCCTACAACTTCCACAAGGGTAAAACCCTTTCATGTCTGGAAAGATTCTCGTTATTGTCGGTTTTACGACTGGATTTTGGGCTACTAAATTTTTAATATTGGTCGCTTTTTTAAAAATAATTTTCGGTTGCTCAGGTATTGCAGGTCCAAGTATCTTGTCACCCTGCAGCACCCCCCAATATTCACGAAATACGTGATTGAGCCATTTGTAGCTGGTAGAAAATTGTGTGACAAAAGCAAATTCAGAATAAGACCGAGTCTTCTCTGAATTCTTTTTCTTTACTGGTTCTGTCAACGCAGATTGCTTCGTAAGGCTCATTTTTTTGTATCTCTTGGTCCAACTTTTGTGGATCGTACCCTTTTTCCACGAATCTTTCTTTTAATATCAATGCTTGTTCCTGGAAGTCTTTATTTTCGGTACAATTTCTTCTTACTCTTCTGAATTGTCCTTTAGGAACTGTATTCAGCCATGTGGGATGGTGGCAACTGTCTAGGGCAATGAAGCCATTTTTATCTGTCGGTTTAAAATAAGAACGGGTAGCAAAACTTGTGCCTTTTCTAAAAATGGTTCGGTCTAAAAAGTTGATGGAACTTTTACTATATTGATATGAGAATCTGATTCCCCAATTATTGCAATTGAGGTCTTTCATGAACTTCTCAAGCGATTCTTCATCCCCCTGCCAAACCAGTAGCGTGTCATCGATATATCTTCTCCATATCTAGTTCTTTCACTTTGTTGGAAAAAATATTGCGATCTTCCCAAACTTGAAAAACTTGTTGAAGAAGGTCATAATAAAGGAATTTTAAATAAAAAAGAGAGAGAGTTTTTGGTCCCTTTGTGTCCAAGAATCCCTACTATTTATTATCTCCCAAAAAATTCATAAAAGTTTAACCCGACCTCCGGGAAGGCCTATAGTGAGTGGGATCGACTCAGTTACTTCAAGAATTGGAAAATATGTGGACTATTTTTTACAGCCACTAGTACAGGAAACTCCCGCGTACTTGAAAGACACATCCCAGTGTATTAAAAAAATAACAGAATTGGAAATTCCAGGGGAAGTACTGCTAGTTACAGCAGATGTAACTTCCCTTTATACTGTGATACCGCATGATATGGGATATGAAGCGGTGAGTACGTTTTTAGATGCCAATCATGAAATTCCTTTTAATCAAAAAATATTTATCCTTGATTTACTTGTCTTCGGGATGGAGCACAACTATTTTTATTATAACCAGAAATTTTATCTTCAAAGAATGGGCCTTGCAATGGGGGCTAAATTCGCCCCAAGTTTAGCCAATCTATTCATGGCCTTATGGGAAGATCGCAATATTTTTTCCAACAAAGTGAAAGAACTGGTGATATGGAGAAGATATATCAATGACACGCTACTGGTTTGGCAGGGGGATGAAGAATCGCTTGAGAAGTTCATGAAAGACCTCAATTGCAATAATTGGGGAATCCGATTCTCATATCAATATAGTAAAAGTTCCATCAACTTTTTAGACCTAACCATTTTTAGAAAAGGCACAAGTTTTGCTACCCGTTCTTATTTTAAACCGACAGATAAAAATGGCTTCATTGCCCTAGACAGTTGCCACCATCCCACATGGCTGAATACAGTTCCTAAAGGACAATTTAGAAGAGTAAGAAGAAATCGTACCGAAAATAAAGACTTCCAGGAACAAGCATTGATATTAAAAGAAAGATTTGAGGAAAAAGGGTACGATCCACAAAAGTTGGACCAAGCGATACAAAAAATGTGCCTTACGATCAATCTGCGTTGACAGAACCAGTAAAGAAAAAGAATTCAGAGAAGACTCGGTCTTATTCTGAATTTGCTTTTGTCACACAATTTTCTACCAGCTACAAATGGCTCAATCACGTATTTCGGAAATATTGGGGGGTGCTGCAGGGTGACAAGATACTTGGACCTGCAATACCTGAGCAACCGAAAATTATTTTTAAAAAAGCGACCAATATTAAAAATTTAGTAGCCCAAAATCCAGTTGTAAAACCGACAATAACGAGAATCTTTCCAGACAGGAAAGGGTTTTACCCTTGTGGAAGTTGTAGGATTTGTAAAGAAGCCCACACGGTGAGAACAAAGAAATTTTCGTCTAGTGTTACAGGCAAAGAATACCCTATTAAAGAGTTCATATCCTGCCATACCAAAGGAGTCATCTATTTGTTACAGTGTGAGTGTAACAAACAATACGTGGGAAGAACCATGCGCACAGCCAGTGTACGGATAGGAGTACACTTAGCGAATATTTATAAAGCCTTTCCTGGACATAGTGTATCCCAACACTATGCTAAGTGCCATCGAAAAAATCCTAAAAAAATGAAAATTACTGTCATAGAGAAATACACTCCACATTGGAGGGGGAGTAATTTAAAAAGAACTATCTCTAGAAGAGAAACTTTTTGGATTTTCGAACTAAAATGCTTTCAACCTAGAGGACACAATATCGAATGGGACATTAATTCCCACATTAATAATAGCTAAATATATTTCCCAAAATCCTGATATATCAATATCCACCCCAACATAATTTTATGCAATCTTAAACACATTTTAACAAAAAAAATTTTTTTAATAAGAAGTTTTATTCTTTTAATGATCACACAATAATATTTTTAGTCCGTTAGGATAATAAAGAACGATTTTTAAATTTTTATGCATTTTAATAAAATATATTATGTGTGGTACAAATATAATTGTAATTATGTATAAGATTGGCACGGTTTTAGCTATAGAAACCAAAAATCATAAGAATATGTAGGAGGTTTTTCTTATTGTAAACAGGAAGTATCAAAGAGCCCCCCTTCCGGTGTCATGTTCATTAAAATTCAAAAATGTTTGTCCATATGAATACAGTATACTGAAATATTGTAACATGAATCACTTCAATATATTACTGATCCGTATATATTCTTAAAATTGTAAATCGGCATCGGCAAGAGTTATACTGCTACATTATGAAGTGAATCGTCAACATAAAGGACACTTCCGGTTTCGGAACATCCTTTGCAGACACCGGAAGGTGGAGGATCCTTCTTCCCTGTATAAAAAGGCGGAAATGACGGCGCGCGCCTATCTCCCATCTCAGTCGAAGCCCTATTGGAGGAAACGCGTCAAGAGGGAGGCGTGCCGTCATTACGTCACTCGGAGTCCGTGCTGAAGCCGGACCCGAGGTGCAACAGAGATCCTCTGCCTGTAACCAAAGTCTTTTCCTGCTCGTAACTACCTAAGCAAATGTAAGTGCAATCTTGATTCTAAATAAAACCTTATAAAAGGTAATGCACTATTAGTCCTCTTTATGCCTTACATGTATTTTACTGGAATACTGTAGGAAGCATTTATGCTCATATAAAGAGACCGAGAAGCCACCTTTGTTTGATACATGGGAACAAGTGCGAGCCATCCATTCATACTTCAAAAGGATAAATAGAGTGCCTACAGCGTCATCTACCGATTTAGAGGCTGTTTTTCTCTATTATCTGGTAAGAGGCTTGCATTAGCTTTATCACCTGGGTGACCGTGCACGTTTGGCAGGTGGATACTAGGATACAGATATCACCTTCACGGGAATTGTTTTATCAGGCACTTACCTTTTTTCCGCCGGGTAAGGAGGCATTTCACCAGGTGGAGGGAACACTTAATCACTTGAACTATTTGTTATTGGACTCTTCACCCATATTTTTGTTATCATCACCATAACTTTTAAGGAATTTATTTTTTATGTATCACTTGTTTAATCCACATCAAGGTTGAATTTTATGGGACTTTTGTTCACTGTTCAACTTCATATTTGGAAATCATTTTGGTTTTTTGTCACTGTCACATTAATATATACGTATATTGTGTATAGATATATTTTGGTTATATTTCACATCATATTGAAAAGCGCACCATCACATTCAAACATAATTATTTTTTCATATTCTGGTTGCAGCCTTTCACACAATCAGCACACCCTTTTCTTTCCCATGTATATATATATATATATATATATGTATATATATATATATATATATATATATTTTTTTTTTTTAATTATTTTGTATATGTTGTTGCTATTATACAATGATTTTGAATGATGTGTCGAGTTTGCTCTGAGTTCAATTGGTGTATCAGATTCTTTCTGGCCTTGGATCTGGACCCAACTCTACACACAAGATTTGAGTGTATGTGCTGTGTACTGCAACCGGGTTTGCTTTTTGATATCAGCAGATTACTGTTTTTAATTGGTTAGTTCACCTGTAACCTAATGATGACACATTAGAGCTGTATATAGTTGATTGTGGTGACTAGTTCCAATAGGTAATGACTAAGCACTAACATTTGTGCGAAACGCGTCTACCTTTTTACATAGTTACATAGTTAGTCAGGTTGAAAAAAGGCACAAGTCCAGCTGACTCAACCAATAAAAAAACAAAACAAAAAAACCAGTAAAGAAAACCCAACCATACAATCCCATATACACAATCCTATACCTGCAGTTGATCCAGAGGAAAAACCCCAGCCATGATCCAATTTGCTACAGCAGGTGAAAAACCTAGCGTTAGTTCACCGGTAACAGTCTTTTCTTACGAGCCTTTCCAGGACGGCCCAACATGAGAGATGATAGGCTCCTCCCTACCGGAAACACAATCAATTAAGCACATTTAAAAGGCCCCACCTTCCCCTCTAGCCCCAGTTGTAATAAAGTAACTTCCAACAATCGAAATTTAATTGAGGGAAATGTTTTAGACAATATTATAGGCATTTATAAGAGGGGGTTTTCCTGATGAGAAGTCCCTGCTTTTGCTGAAGGATCTACCTGTTCCTCTCTGATAGCTGTAACTAAACTAGACCGCACTGCTGACATAGTAGACAGCATTTGTTCTTGCATACTATTAAAAAAGTCTTTCATAAAGTCTGAAGTTTCCCTTCCTGACAATTTATGAATACACTTATAGCAGAATGGTCTAGTGTGGGAACTGGGTAATTTATCTGAACAATAACCACATCTCTTATGCACAGCAGGTACTGAAGTAGCCTCTTGTGAACTGCCCTGGGACTCTGGAAGACAGGATACAATAAACATTTAAGTATCACCCTTCCTAAAACAACATAAAAAAATAGGGACCATAGCATGAAGGTAAAACAAACTACTAGGGTCAAGGAAATGAAATAGTTCCAGGCACATGTCGGCTACCAGCAGGCTTTCCCTAGGTCAGTAAGGATACGAAATATCACTTACCTTGTCCAACCTGGTTCTTAGCTGCCGACACCTGGGACTGTCTCTCCTCCTCCTTCCCCGGAGGTTGAGTCGTGGAGGACCTCATTTCCGAAGCAGGAATCCTAGCTGTGGAAGTCTTGGAATCTGCTTTACCGCTGTCTAGCAGTTCCCGGCGTCTCCTCCATGCTTCTTTACCTTCCCATGTCGCGCTCCTCTGACGTCCGCGCCGGAAGTTCCGGTTTGAGAGCGAGGTCTGGAACGCCCGTCCTCTTGATTGCGGCGGCGGGAAATTCAAATCTTCAAACAGGAGGAGAGCTGCTAGCGCCGGAGAACAAGACCTGGAATCACTAGGAAGTGACCGAGGGCTTGCCAATGGGCGACCTGTGAGTTTCCTTGGATAGGAGTGCAGGGACTGCTCCGCTCGTAAGGTGCCCCCCCCTCCACTCCAGAGAGGTTCAGCGAGGGGAGCCCGTGGCTTTCTGCCGAACCTGGCTCACAGGGTACCTTCGTCGACTCCTACGAGTCTGCAGGTATGTCTTTGTGCTGCATTTCTTTTGGTAGACAGAAACACAATCTAAACTGGGGCTAGAGGGGAAGGCGGGGCCTTTTAAATGTGCTGAATTGATTGTGTTTCCGGTAGGGAGGAGCCTATCATCTCTCATGTTGGGCCGTCCTGGAAAGGTGAGGAGAGAAAAAAAACTTTCCTAATCCCCCGAGAGGCAATCGGATATTCCCTGAATCAACTTTACCTATAAATATTAGTACCCATTTATATTATGTACACCCAGGAAAGAATCCAGGCCTTTTTTAAAGCAATCTAGTGAGCTAGCTAGAACCACTGCTGAAGGGAGTCTATTCCACATTTTCACAGCTCTTACGGTGAAGAAACCTTTCCGTATTTGGAGACGAAATCTGTTTTCCTCTAGACGTAAAGAGTGCCCCCTTGTCCTCTGTTTTGACCTTAAAGTGAATAACTCAACACCAAGTTCACTATATGGACACCTTATGTATTTCTACATGTTGATCATATCTCCCCCTAATCTCCTCTTCTTAAGAGAGAATAAATTCAGTTCCTCTAATCTTTTCTCATAGCTGAGCTTCTCCATGCCTCTTATCAGTTTGGTTGCCCTTTTCTGCACGTTACGCAGTTCCCTGATATCCTTTTTAAGAACTGGTGCCCAAAACTGAACTGCATATTCTAGATGAGGTCTTACAAATGATTTGTACAGGGGCAAAATGATATCTCTCTCTCTGGAGTCAATGCCTTTGTTAATACAAAAAAGGACTTTGCTTGCTTTGGAAACCGCAGCTTGGCATTGCATGCTATTATTAAGCTTATGATCTACCAGAACACCCAGATCCTTCTCCGCTATGGATTCCCCCAGTTCTACTCCCCCTTGTATGTATACTGCATTCATATTATTAGGCCCCATGTGCATAACTTTACATTTATCAACATTAAACCTCATTTGTCACATAGTTGCCCAATGAAACAGTGAATTGAGGTCAACTTGTACGTTGGAGACATCCTGTAAGGAAGGTATTCCACTGCAAAGCTTGGTGTCATCTGCAAAGACTGAAATGGTACTTTTAATCCCAGACCCTATATCATTTATAACGATATTAAAAAGTAAGGTTCCCAACACTGAACCTTGGGGTACACCACTGATAACCTTAGACCATTCAGAGTAAGAATCATTACCACTACTCTCTGAATTCTATCTTTTAGCCAGTTTTCTATCCATTTACAAACTGATCTTTCCAAGCCTGTAGACTTTACCTTTACACATTAGCCGCGTGTGGGGAACTATGTCAAACGCTTTTGCAAAATCCAAGTATACTATGTCCACAGCCACCCCTCTATCCAAGGTTTTACTTACCTCCTCATAAAAAGAAATCAGGTTTGTTTGACAACTTCTGTCTTTCATGAATACATGCTGTCTGTTGCTTAAAATATTTTTTTCCAGCAAGAACTCATCTATGTGGTCTTTTATTAAACTCTCCAGTATCTTCCCGACTATAGAAGTTAAACTAACAGGTCTATAGTTACTTGGAAAAGACTTTGATCCCTTTTTAAGTATAGGCACCACATTGGCCCTACGTCAATCCAGTGGTACTATTCCAGTCCTTAACGAGTCCCTAAAAATTATAAACAAAGGCTTTGAAATTACAGCGCTCAATTCTTTTAGGAGCGCTATTCTTTTTGTCCCCTGCTCCACCTGTCAACCACTTGTCATATGAAGTTTCAACAAAATAATTTTTGGAAGTGCAGCTGTTTCCTTATGACTTTTTAATCAGAGTATAGTATCAAGTCAATTAAACTCCAGGGATATTGAATCTGGTCAGTTAAGTAGCAGAGGGGGTTTGTTAATCAGTTTCAGCTGCTTTAGTGTTAATGAAATTAACAACAGGTGCACTAGATGGGCAACACTGAGACCACCTCCAAAACAGGAATGGTTTTACAGGTGGAAGCCATTGACATTTTTTCCCCTACGTATCTTTTCTGACTTTTTTTACTAGTTTTGCATTTGGCTAGGGTCAATGTCACCACGGGTAGCAAGAGGTGATACTTGGACCCTATAGAGCAGGGGTAGGGAACCTTGGCTCTCAAGCTTTGCTGAAACTACAAATCCCATCATGCCTCTGCCTTCGGGAGGCATGCCTGGGGCTGTCAGAGTCTTGCAGTGCCTTATGAGACTTGCAGTTCTACAACAGCTGGAGAGCCAAGGTTGCCTACCCCTGCTATAGAGGTTGCACAGGCAGTCCCACTCCCCCAGGATGGCACAACGATATGTGCCATTGCCAGAAGGTTTGCTGTGTCTCCCAGCACAGTCTCAAGAGCATAGAGGAGATTCCAGGAGACAAGCAGTTACACTATGAGAGCTGGACAGGGCCGTAGAAGGTCCTTAACCGATCAGCAGGACTGGTTGTCTGCTCCTTTGTGCAAGGAGGAACAGGATAAGCACTGCCAGAGCCCTACAAAATGACCTTCAGCAGGCCACTGGTGTGAATGTCTCTGACCAAAAAATATTTTTTTTTCTTTTATTATAAGTGACTACGTGGACCCTGTTCTCAGCTGCACATAGAGGTGAGGGTGGAGAAATGGCAGTACACAGATCTTCCTAATGAATGGCTGTGCAGGGGGGAGTGTCAGCACATGTCTAACCATTGGAAGACATGCAGGCTACGCACCCAGCACAGCCAGAAAACCGGCCACTATGGGATGGGGGTGCTTCTATGTTTATCATTGAAATAGGCAGTGGGACTGACAAGAACACCAGGGATTTCACACAAATCAAGAAATACAAAAAGAAGAGGAAACTTTTTAACACAAGTACATGGTACAACAGACGCATATTAGGAATATGAAATGTTGGTGTAACATATTTTTTATTTATCCATTAAGTGACACTAAAGGATAACATTTGTTTCACTTAAAATAAAAAAGAAAATATTACGTCTACCTGCTCTGTGCAATGATATTGTACAGAGCAGTCCCTTACCTCCTCTTTGGGTGTCCCCACTGGCATTGTCCACTTCTCCTTTCCTCCGGCTGACTCCTTAGCAAGCTGTGTGCCAAGGGGGCACCCATGGGGATACACTCCTGAGCTGGGGATGCGTGCATCCATAGACACTCCACGCCCCTTGCTCCCTACTTACAGAATTTGACTGATAGCAGCAGGGGCTAATGGCTCCTGTGAGACCAGGAAGAGAGGAGAGCAGTCCTGGAGCTGAGGCAGCTCTGGATCAATGACAGAAGTCACTGTTTAGGAAGGGGGGGGGAGGGGTTTACCATAATGCGGAAAAATACATTAGAGTAGCAACATATTTTATTTTAAAACCACTTTATGCTGTACTAGCATTATTGAAATAAGCTATATTTACCTTTTGATCACATCTATGCAGTAATATTGACAATGATTATGTTTTAATGGTCATTATCAATCTTTTAAGATTGTTATAGGTCCTATTTTCAAAGGCAAACAGCACAACAATTGGTATCAATATTTCCCTGAACTGGGTACAGTTAAATGGGAACTCAAAATATAGCATACACAATTGCTTCACAAGCCATATTGTAACTTACTGTTATTAGGAAGTACCTTTCCTTAAATTGTAATTTCTGCAAAATTTAATGCAATGTGGCAGCTTGGAAACAATATGTACAGTACACTGTACAAAGTGTCATATCCTGCTTGGGCAAAGAGCTGTGCACTAATGTACAAATCAGGTTTTAGGTAGCGTTGGACGGGCGGTTCGGGCCGAACATAAGTTCAGTCCGAACATCAACCGTTCACCCATTCGGCAAACAATTGAATTTTCGGGGTACTCGGTGGGATGCGCACAGCTTTCCCAATCAGGGCACAGTGAATAGGAAGCTGCCCGCGATGTCCCTAACAATGAATGGGTCATCACCTGTCAACAGGCTTCTCTGCTGACAGCTGAATGAAAAAAAAAAACATTGCCGGCAATAGAAATTTGTGAAAAAAAACAACAAAATTTTAGCAGACCCGTCAGGAAAGGGGGGGGGGAAGAGTGAGCAGCTACACCCCTGAACCATACCAGGCCACATGTCGTCAACATGGGGGGGGGGTGCTTTGGGGTGGGGGGCTTATGAGGACAAGGGCCTGGGCTGTGGTTGTGGGTGTGTGTGGGCAGGTGGCTTATTGGAATCTGGAAGCCCCCCTTTAACTTTGGGACCCCCAGATTTTGCCCCCCCATCACCGACCCAGCATGCACTGATCGGTGATGTTCCACGGGGCCAGGTGGCTCCACCCCTTACATATTTAGGAACTGTCAGGCGGTTAGCCCTCATTGTGGGCAGGGCTTTTATCTTTTTGGCTCCGGTGGCTGCAGAGTCGTGATTGATGATGGATCTTCATCGGGGGACATTATTTTTTTATTTGTAATAAAGGAATAGTCAAAAACTGTGTGTGTGTTTTTATTTCTTTTTGACACTTTTTTGGTGAATGGGTAGGGGTACTATGTACTAGTGATCGACGGATATCGTTTTTTTATTGCCATTACCAATACCTATATTTTGGTAATCGGATATCGGTATCGGCCGATATTGGCGGATATTTTCGGACATTTAAAAAAAAATATTATTTTTTTACACAGGTACACTGGTGGAGGGATCTTGGGGTCTAAATGACCCCAAACTCCTCTGCACTTAAAAGCATTCAAAATGCCAAGTTTGATTGTTTTGAATGCTCGCATTTTTTTGAATTTGCCGCCGAGTACATGGAGACCCGATCAGAGCCGAATGCGGCTTTGATTGGGTCTTCTCTTCGGTGGCCATGCAGGTAGGATGCTTGGTCTCCCAGTCAGATGGGAGACGGGAGACGCCCCCTCCTGTTCCTTGCAATGACAGCCGAGCGGCTTCTCAGCCGTATCGGTTGTCATTACAAGACAGCCGACTGTCGGCTATGGATGCCAGTACTGGGGTGATGCCTCTAACTGCAGGCATCACTCCGGTACAGCACTTTCCCGAAATATCGGCAATATTGGTAACCTCAGGGACCGATTCCGATATATCGGGGAAAGTGCATATCGGCCCCCGATATATCGGCATTGCCGATAATCGGTCGATCCCTTTTATGTACCCCATACTCATTCACATAAGGGGGGTCCCAGATCTGGGGGCCCCCTTTGTTAAAGGTAGCTTCCAGATTCCAAAAATCCCCATGACCATAGACCCCCCACAACCACAGCCCAGGGTTGTCAGGAAGAGACCCTTGTCTCCATCAACATGGGAACAAGGTGCTTTGGGGTGCAAAGCACCCTCCCCATGTTGAGGGCATGTGGCCTGGTATGGTTCAGAAGCCCCCTCCCTTTCCTGACCTACTGGGCTGCATGCTCCGATAAGGGTCTGGTATGGATTTTGGGGGGACCCCACACTTTTTTTTTTAAACTTTGGTGTGGGGTTCCCCTTAAAATCCATACCAGACCCAAAGGGCTTCTTTTTCAAAACATTTTTGTATTGCTGGCAATGGCAATGTATTGCCCGCAATTTAAATGTCATTTTTTTTCTTTAAAAATGCCACTTTTGCTGCCGCAGGTTCTATACACAATACCAATGCGTCACTTTACAGACACCAGAATGCCATAGTGTGAACAGAGCCTTAAGGCCCGTACACACGATAAGAAAATCTGAAGGGAAATTTCGTCCGACGACCGATCTGCCGATTTTCGGATTGTTAATATGGTGCTTTCGACAGCCGACTCCGACTTTTCGGTTGACAAAATCCTGATGTGCAGGCTATAAAATATTTGTTGTCCATAATACAACGTCCGATTTTCGTCTCATTAGTACAGATTTCGATGGAAAAAAATCTTAAGAGCAAGACTAGGCATGCTCAGAGACGAAAGAACACATACAAAGCAATCCAACACATGACATCACTTCTGAAGTAGAATTCTGTTGTACGGGAAAATTCATATGAAAAAAAACCTCTTCACTTTCCACATCAGACTAGCATGCTACAAAAAACGAACTACAGATCTTTCGATAATCTGATCGTGTGTACGGGGCTTTAGCGTTAATCCCTTCTAAATGGAATACTAACACTGAATCTTTTCTAGTCAGAACACTCAAAGCGCATCAGCTGATTGACATGAATAAATCATTACCAATCAGAATCAGTCTGCACAGAACATTGTTTAACAAAGAGCTATTCCTTCAAAGTAGAAACAGGTAGGAGTCTGCAACAAAGTTTTTAAATATCCTTGCAGTGAAAGTTGATGGGATAGTTTTTTTTTTCTCAACAAAAGCTGATAAGGTATGGGTTACTGAACTTTGCACACGATCATTGCTCTTTACAGTATATAAGCCTAATCAACTGTTTAACTCAAGGTGAACTTGAAATAGCTGACCCTAAAGTAGCAGAAAATACAGTATATAAGGTTCTTGTTTATCCATTAAAAATGTCAAGCAATTTTAAATGAATTGCCTTAGCTTGTTTAGATTCCACTGTTCCTAGTTTATGCAGAGACATGAACCTGGCCTCTTGCGCCCAAGATACATTAAGTCTACTCACAAAATTGGCACATACTTTTTCCTAAATAAACCTGGACTTAAATAAGTGATAAAATAAACAAGTTTGAATCAAGGTTTACTCTGTAAAAGACATGATTGATATGCTCAGTCATAGACAAGTAGGTGGAATAGGTCACAATTAACAATGGCTGTTATTTGAGAAATATAATTGCAGCCACTGCTAAATTTTCATTTTGAAAGGTTAGCTGGCTGTCACGTTGAGCCTCTGGCTTGCTGAATTTTTGTTCCCAGTAAGTGACTTGGAAAATATTGGAACCAGTGAGATCTGGGTTCTGGCATCTGGGAGGCTCACATATTTCTTTTTTTATCCACATTCATGGTACCTGGCTTACAAATAGGCATGCTCTATTTTTGGTTTTCATCAGTTATTCAGTGTTGGTCAAATCAACCCTCAGGAGTCATTAACCCCCGTCACTTTAGGATCTCTAGTGGTCAGAAAATAATGTAATGTTTGTTAGAAGAAAAACAACACTTTGCTTATTTAAGTGTTATCCTCTTAGTGCTAAACCTAAAAAAAGGAGAATATTTAGGTACAGCTTGTACTGGAGCAAGGTAACTGAACTGATGGGACAGGGATTGGTGTGGGTTCAGTGTTACTATGTATTGGCTCATCCTGAGATGTGGCATCAGAAGATAGCCTGTTCTTCACTATGGACTTCTCTGGTTTTATAAATACATTGTTTAACCCTCTTATTTTAAAACCCTTGAGTTACCTCCACTAGCAGCAACATGCAGGTAGGACAAGCAAACTAAACCCAGCCATATATGTATTGAAATGTGGCCAGTTCAGCAGGGACTAGCTGAATTTTGATGAATGTATGGGCAAGCTGATTGTACTTACATGTCAATATATCTGATCCCGTTTTCCTGCTTCAGCAAGACCTTCTACTCTGCTCTTTTGTGTGGATACCCTAGAACAAGTATTGACACAAATTTCCAAAATGACTCTTTTATCCATTCAGTTGTGCAGAATCTTGTGACTCAAAGCCTGATCAGCTGAAGCTACCTTTAAAAGACAACTCACGCCAATGCCCCTTAAAGGAGATGAGACAATTGCGAAATCCATCAAGGTTGTCACAAGAGAAAAGGTTCTTCTTTCATAGAGGAAAGTTCAAAAGTCCCCTTCCTCATAAGCCTCTACCTCCTTTAAAACTCAGAGCATCTCAAGACTCTACCTTGGCTTCAACTTCAAAACATAAGTTCATCTCTTCCTTTTCAGTTTAAACTTAACCCACAAAGCCCACCAAGTCTTCCTCAAAGCCTCCTTCTTAATGAAGGGGCACCCTCCTTCCTAAGAGTGGGGGCATTTGTTGAAGTTTGCTTCTTGCTGCTTCACAGATGCTCCAGGTCTGTTGGTTCAATTGGTGATTTCAAAGAGGTACAAAAGATAAAACGAGGTTCAAATTTCTACCCCCACCACTTTTTTTCTCTCAAATCAAATAAAATCTGAACTATCTCTTGTCCTGGGGAGTAAATGTGTTAAAACCATTAGTAGGGGATAAGTCTCATGGCAGGGACCAACTCACAGTTTCTTTAACACAAGTGCCATTTTTAATTCCAAAGGATATTCACAAACAGAAGGAAAAAAGCCTCTTGCCACAAATCATAAGTGTCAAGGTCTTACCTTGCCTTCCTGTTGGCAGCCATCTTGGACATGTGCAGACTGCTGTCTTTTATAAACTCTGTTTGCATCATCACTTTCCTGCTGCCTGGGCGTCGCTCAGTGATGATGTTGCACACATTACTATATACAGTGCCTTGCGAAAGTATTCGGCCCCCTTGAACTTTGCGACCTTTTGCCACATTTCAGGCTTCAAACATAAATATATAAAGCTGTAATTTTTGTGAAGAATCAACAACAAGTGGGACACAATCATGAAGTGGAATGAAATGTATTGGATATTTCAAACTTTTTTAAAAAATAAAAAACTGAAAAATTGGGCATGCAAAATTATTCAGCCCCCTTAAGTTAATACTTTGTAGCGCCACCTTTTGCTGCGATTACAGCTGTAAGTCGCTTTGGGTATGTCTCTATCAGTTTTGCACATCGAGAGACTGAAATTTTTGCCCATTCCTCCATGCAAAACAGCTCGAGCTCAGTGAGGTTGGATGGAGAGCGTTTGTGAACAGCAGTTTTCAGTTCTTTCCACAGATTCTAGATTGGATTCATGTCTGGACTTTGACTTGGCCATTCTAACACCTGGATATGTTTATTTGTGAACCATTCCATTGTAGATTTTGCTTTATGTTTTGGATCATTGTCTTGTTGGAAGACAAATCTCCGTCCCAGTCTCAGGTCTTTTGCAGACTCCATCAGGTTTTCTTCCAGAATGGTCCTGTATTTGGCTCCATCCATCTTCCCATCAATTTTAACCATCTTCCCTGTCCCTGCTGAAGAAAAGCAGGCCCAAACCATGATGCTGCCACCACCATGTTTGACAGTGGGGATGAGCTGTGTTGCTTTTATGCCAAACATAACATTTTGCATTGTTGCCAAAAAGTTTGATTTTGGTTTCTTCTGGCCAGAGCACTTTCTTCCACATGTTTGGTGTGTCTCCCAGGTGGCTTGTGGCAAACTTTAAACTACACTTTTTATGGATATCTTTAAGAAATGGCTTTCTTCTTGCCACTCTTCCATAAAGGCCAGATTTGTGCAGTATATGACTGATTGTTGTCCTATGGACAGAGTCTCCCACCTCAGCTGTAGATCTCTGCAGTTCATCCAGAGTGATCATGGGCCTCTTGGCTGCATCTCTGATCAGTCTTCTCCTTGTATGAATAGAAAAAAGGAAATAGAGAAGGGGGCAGGAATGGAGGGACTTTCTAACGGGGTACCGTCATATGACTAATATATAAAATACACAAGTATAAAATAAATCGTTTATTGACAAATCTCATAAAAAGCATCCACTGTATAGTGTTACAGAAATGACTGACAAATCTCATAAAAAGCATCCACTGTATAGTGTTACAGAGATGACGGTATATATACAAAGACAATACATATGGGAAAGTTGCAAGCCAAAGTAGTATATAATGTGAAATCACATACAGTGTCACATCCTACATATGGATAGGTAGAAACCTCTACAAATCCTAAACCAACCAAAAGATGAGGCTGGTTTCTGTAGTGACCGATATCTCTATGGTATTCTCTATGGCAGTCCACACATTTCTGGTCACACCGGTTCCTGACAAAGTCCTTGGTTAAATGTAAGTGCCCTTTATAAAGCAAACAATTGTATCCAAGTTCAGGGATAAGCAGCCGTGCTCCTAGTTGCCTCCTCACATGGAGACACACACACACACTCTCCCCCAGAGCTAGGACCAGCTGCCTTAATCAAGACCTAGGAACAAAATATTAAACTGGGGTCAATAGAATTGGAAGTCTGTCCCACCCAGAGCTCTATCAGACTCCAAGTAAAACCAGCACCGGGATGGACATTACTAATACAAGGTAAGGAACTATCTTTCTTTACCACAAAATCTTTGCTGGCATTACCTTAGATTGCAAATCTAAGAATCCATGGTGGAACATAAATTCCATCAATTACTAATATCAATAGTAATCAATAGTATTTTAAACTCTTCAGTGCCCATTGATGACTAGACATTCCTGTTCTACAATAGCGTATCTTTTTTCAATATTCTGCTTAGGAATGCTATGGGGTGTTATCCCACTGCACCTTATCCCACTTCTGACTCATCCATCTGCAACACAAATTCCTGTGTAAAATCCAGGGTAATTAAGACAGGGGTATTACACAGGGCTGTCTTTAGGTCCTGGAAAGCTTTCTCAGCTTCTGGGGTCCAAGTTATCATTAAGAACATCCCCCCTTGGTAAGATCTGTCAGGGGAGCAGCCATTGTAGCAAAATTAGTAACAAAAGTTCTATAATAATCTATTAACCCCAAAAAGGCTCTCACTTGTTATTTATTGAGGGGTCTTGGACAACTTTGGATGGCATGGATTTTTGTTACCTGGAGTTTACTATCCCCTGGCCAATAATGTACCCCAAATTTCAGGCCTCCTTTAATCCCACGGCACACTCCTTAGGATTGGCGGTCAAACACTCACCACAAAGGGCATTAATAAAAGCCTGCAATTTAGGTGAGTGGCTGTCCCTGCACTAATAAATGACCACGTCATCTAAATATGCAAATGCATAGACTTAGTGGGGTTTAAGGACATGATCCATCATCTGCTGAAAAGTGACCGGTGCCCCATGTAGGCCAAATGGGAAGCTCTGATACTGCCAGTACCCCTCAGGAGTAGAAAATGCTGGATTTGTCTCTTGTTTTTGGCTTACTGACAGCACCTCAGCGGTTTCTATCCCAGGCACCGTAAAAGGACCTGTGGTAGTCATTGCCAAGGTGTAATGTTCTGGTACCTTTGGGTACCCTAATTACTCTTTCATAAGTGTATGCGCCCCACCATTCTCTTTTGGTAAGGTGCGCATACACCTTTAAGACTGATGCTGTCATCACTGAGCGCCGGACTGGATGGCTATTTAGATCGCCGGCTCTCACTCACATGTGTTCGTTCAAACTGCTTTGTGCCTTGATGCTAACCTGTCTTGAAGCTCTCATGCTTGCAAGCATACCTCGCTGTCGGAACCACGCTGCGCTGATCCCTGTATCCCGCTACCGGATCATCCGCTCTTGCCGAACCTCTCCTCTGCTACATTGCTATTAGTGATAAGTACCCCACAGGGGAAACCTCTATAACCTTCATACTAAAGCTTACACTATCTAGCTCTGCATACTAAGGACTATTACTACATCTGCATTATCTAAGATTGCTAGCTCTTGAGCCTACTACCACCTGTTCTTGCACTGGGTTGATCTCTCTTGTGTGTCCACCTGCTACTCTGTCATCTGCTACCATACATGATTGCTAAACCTATCTGCATCCCATCTGCTACTATCTTACTTTCAAGACCATTTCCTTTCAAGTGTCTGTCATCTACCATCTCTACCCAACCTGTCTCTTCAGCCTATCATCACTGTGTTACTATATACATAAGTCACTCTAGGAAACATCTTATTGAGTGTGTGTATTTACTTGCTGAATTGAGATCATCCACACATGATGAGTCATTGGGAGTTGGGATTGGTGTCTCAGCGTTTCTCTACATGACTACTGAAGTGGAATATTTCTGCAGCTGAAAATCCACATCATACATAAAACGCAGGAGCGTTACACAAGGGCGCATGGACCATAAGGGATTCTCTAGGCTTCAAAAATTGATATGGTAGCTTTGGTAGGGCTTTCTTTTGCCAGGGTGATGTACTCTATAGTTAACTTCCCCCCACCTATTCTACAACCTTTTATGGCACTTGCCAAGAAATCTTCTTTCCACCGTAGGTATCAGCACAAGAACTCTATCCCTGGGGTTAAAGGTTCAGATCTTGGCCAAATGGTTATACACTCTGTGAAATGTGCAGAAACTGCGCTAATTCCAATGTATCTCTACCTGCTCGCACTACAATGAACATGTCATTGCAATAAACAGACATGTCATGACATGTCATTGCGCTGCACTTTATTTGAATATTGGTTAACACACGCTTGAGTCTGCTGAGCCTGTTGCAAGTGGGATTTAACAATGGGCATGACTTTTCCAATCTGGTCCTTCATTTGCGCAATATGCTCATCTGTGCTTTTGAGTGGGATTGCCTCTTATTCCCAGGTCTTTTTTGCTATATGTAATAGGCCCCTCGGATGTCGGCCATACAGCAGTCTTAAAAGAAGAAAAGCCAGTGGAGGCTTAAGTTACCTCCCGTACAGCAAACATGAGATAGGGCAACAGGCAGTCCTAGTCCCTACCATCTGCTGCTACCACTCACTTTAACATTCCTTTCAGGGTTTTGTTGAACCTTTTCACTTGTCCTTCCATTTGTGGGTGGTACACAGAAGTGTGTAAGTGAATAATTTAAAAAAATGTACACAATTCTTTCATAACCTTGGTCAGTTAACAGCTACCGAGAGATATCCACATGTGAAAATATAAGAGAAAGCTCTTTAGAAATTCTCTTGGCTGAGGGGTTCCTTAACACGATTGCCTCTGGGTACCCGGTGGCATAGTCCAAGACAACCAGGATATACTGGTTCCCCCTAGCAGACTTACCAAAGGACCTATGATACCCATGGCAATCCTGTCAGAATGCACCTCAATGATGGGTAAAGTCACCAGTGGACTCTAGAAATGTAAGACCGAAGCAGTGAGCTGACAAACTAGGCATGACTCGCAATACACTTTTACATCTTTGTTTAAGCCTGGCCAATAAAACCGTTTCAATACTCTTTCTTTAGTTTTATCCACCCCCAGATGTCCCCCAAGAACATGAAAATGTGCTAAGTCTAGTACTATGCGTCTATGAGGTTGTGTTTCAGTCTCTCTCCCCGTATCTCATCTACTCTGTATAACATTTCATTTTCCATAGAAAAATTGGAGAATATAGCAGCCTCCCCTGGCTCTTGGGGTACCCCATTTACCACTTTTACCCGTTCCCTTGCCCTGGGTAAAATTCCGGACAGCAGGATTCAAATCCAGCTGGGGGCCTTGCTCCCTTGACCATTCCCCATAAATCACAGAAAAAAGGGGAATCTCGTCCAAGAACAACATTTAAACATTCGATTTGGGACCACTTCCACTTCATGGTCGCCAGTGCCACAGGGAGATTCATTAGACACAATGTCCATGGGGTAGCGTTTAGTATCCCAATGAATACATGCAACTTCAGGGGGTTCATGAGACTGGCTTGCACTAGAGTGACTAGATTCCTGGAATACTGCAAGGCAGTCATTTGGCAACCGTCCATTTTAACCACACAAATCTGTTTCTCGTACTGCCTGGTGGTTGTGGAGTGCCTCCTTGGGTAGAAACAAAAGAGCTTTGCTGGGTCATACTGTAATCCATAGGTTCCTGGTTTAGCGGACAGCTGGCGGATAGGTGCCCCGGTTCTTGGCAATGCCAGCACACTATAGGTCTCTTTTTGGTGATTAAGCCTCTTCATGTCTTGCGCATCAGGGTCCTCCATCGCATTTACCTCCTTTTTTCCCCACTTCAGGGCGGGAGCACTTTTTCCCAGGTTGGTTGGCTTCTGTCTCTTGGAGAAGGATTTTTGGGTACTACACCCCAAAGAAAGTCTTCAGTACACAAGTACCACTCCACAAGGATCCGCTCTCCTGGCAAACCACTGAATAGGGATTGCAACGGCTCCCACAAAGTGGTCCACTACAACTCTCTCCATGATCTGGGCTGCGGTGGTGACCTCCGGCTGTAACCACCTCCGTGTGAGGTGAATGAGGTCATACATCTGGGACCTTGCAGGTTGGTCCACCTTAAATTGACAACCATGGACGCGCTGGGCTCTCAAGACCATTGTTACCCCAAGGAGAGCCAGAATCTTTGTTTTATTTGTCAGCCTCAGCAGCACTCAAATAAAAATAGGCCTTCTGTGGATCTCCAGGGAGAAAGGGGGCAAGGACCTCAGCCCACTGGTCCTGGGGAAGCCCTTCTCGCTCAGCCACGCTCTCAAAGATCTTGAGGAAATCCTCCATGTCATCCTCGGCCATCATTTTTTGTAGAGCAGCCTGCACTCGCTTGCGTATATCTGCAACATTGTCCAAGCATAGAGCCTTGTCAGTCAGAGACTATATCTGATTCTTTATGAGCTTATTGAACTCTTTCTGCTCTTTCAAGGCCACTTGGGTAGCAACCGCAAACAAACCCTTAGTTTCCTGTTGCTCTGTGCCAGCTGTCAAATTAGTTCATCCATTCTCTCAACTGTTTAATGGTACCAGTGAATACAACATTTTAGTGTACTGTCCCTTTAAGAGTGCTGGCTTTTTTTAAGAATGTGTCTGCCTGAGGTACAGTTTCTGGATCTTGTGCCCGGTCCATGCCACCAATTTGTAGGGGGTCAGACTTAAGGCAGGAACCAATTCACAGTTTCTTTAACACAAGTGTATTTTTAATCCAAAGGATATTTACAAACAGAAGGAAAAAAGTCTCTTGCCACAAATCATAAGAAAATAAACTTCTGCTTTACTGAACCATACTGTGTCCGTAGTCCGACAAAGTCCTTGGCTAAAGGTAAGTGCTCTTTGTATCCATGCTCAGGGATATGTTGCCTCCTCACATGGAGACATGCACACTCCCCCAGAACTAGAACCAGCTGCCTTGAACAACACCTAGGAAGAAAACATTAAACTGCGGTCCACAGAATTGGAAGTTTGTCCCACCCAGAGCTCTATCAGACCCCCAGTAAAACCAGCTCCGGAACAGACTTTGCCAATATAAGGTAAAGAACTAACTTTCTTTACAACAAAATCTTTGCTGGCATTACCTTAGATTGCAAATCTAAGAATCTGTGGAGGAACATATATCCCATAAATTACTTTTCTTGCCATTCGAACGTGTTTCACAGGAACCCTGCTATACCCCATATTACAGGTTCTAAGGAGTCTTTCAAACCTGTTCACAGAAACAAAACCCAAAGGGGTCCTATACTGGACTTAAATCTCTAAACAAATACCTTGAAATTCTAAATTTTGCATGGAAGGTCAGTTATTGCCTCTCTGAGACAAGGAGAATAATTGGCATCCATAGGCATCCAAGATGCCTAGCTGCATATTCCCATTTATCCACCTCATGAATTCTCTATATGCACATAAAGGGTAGACCAGCTCATACCAATTGTAACTGATTATAAAAGCACCACGTCCCCATCTGAATGTATAAAGAGGAAGGTATATTTTTGGGCGTATATTGGGACTTTTATATCTAGGGGTGCTTAGTATAGATATAGTATTGGAAACAAAGAAAGTATATAATAAAAATCAAAATTTTATTGTATAGAAGATATAAAATTGTATGCTGATATTTACAGGATACAAGCAACAATATAATACAATATTGTAATTAAAAACATTTGCAGTAGACAATATTTTTGACAAAAATGACAATTTTCCAGTGTTTTAGCAATTCCTACATAGGGGTGATTATCAAATACCCAAAAACTCATCCAAGAGGGAGGTCTCTATGCAGGATAGCGGTGAAAACCCAGAGTGTCAACCCAACATGTTTCTCAGCCTTAAAGCCGCTTCCTCAGGGGTACTTTCTCTATGGGGTATCACTTGGTGAATATGTCAACACTGAGAGTGAGGAAAAAAACAACAAGCAATGAGTGTATATATAACAATATATCACATAACATATAGCCAATCATATGCAATTTTACACAGATCCGTATAAAGCTATGCAATGTATTATATTTCTAGTAACAATAATTGTAAGTATGTTGAAGTATCTATGTTCTCGCACCTGTCTGATAAATCAAAGGGTCAGCAATGGTGGAGGACCTGGACCACAAGGTAAGGGGGACGATTCCCCCGGGGGCGGGCACGGGAGCTCAAACCACTGAACCAAAAATTGCTGCTGCAATAAGCAAGTATCTTTATCTGAAAATTGGAAAAACAGACCACATATAAATATAACTTCAGCTGTCTTGCATGGGATGGTGTATCCACCCACCAGTGGTGGTCCATCCACAAATGCATATAAAAAAGACAGGCATATATGTATATATATATATATATATGAGACAGCTTGACATGATCGGCAGAAAGAACCTCCCAAACATAACAAACAACCTCCAATGTATAGCAATAATAGAATATGGGGTATATAGATATATTCTTACCCCATAATTTCCGGATAAAACAAAAGGGCAGGGAACGGGTATATTGGTTGTAGTGAATCTCGGGTAGCAAACAATGTCCACCACAGGATCCTTAGCATACAACCTACAAAGGTGCAAATGACTGGTTAGGAAGGATCGCGGTAAAAAAAGGATATTTCCATAGTTCAGATGAAGCAAATAGGAGATATTACCTGCGGTAGTGTGGCTGGTGGCGTGCCGTCCCTGCAAACTGCCTGGGAGGAACGCCAAGGAACTGTTATATAAGGTGGTTCAAGAGCTCCACCCAGGATGACGTAGAGGGAACTGCGTCCCAATCGTACATCCGGGCTGGCGCCGGGAATGCGCGTTGCAAACAGCGCAGGCGCATCCGCCGGACGATCACCCGCCAAAAGGCGGTCGCGTCATCCGTCGCACAAAAGTGACATCACCAGGCACGGCCGGAAGTGACGGCGTATATCCGGCGTGTAGTTCTCCTCCCCTGAAGGGGGTGGAAGACGCACCCAGCGTCACGTGTCCGCCGTGGGGGAAGTACCCTAAGCAGTCCGTCAAAAGACAGGAGAAGGTCCGTACATTACTGTATACAAAAGCTCCCAAAAGGCATGGTGCGAGACATAGATCTGCAAGAAAAAACAAATAACCATAAGTATATACCAAATACTCAAAATAGATAATCCATTTAGTTATAAAATCCAAAAGGGGAAGAAAAATATATTTATTTCCATATAGACATATAAACCAATTACATCACTGTATCAAAGAGGTATATGAATGAATAAATCAAACATGGGAAATACTCTCATGGAGAAACCGGATATAGCCTTAATTAATAATAATCAGGAGATCCAATTATCCGGGTGTAGTACAATATGAAATTATCCTAAATAAATAGGAGGCAGAGATATTGAGGTGAAGGGCAGGAAACAAGAAAAGATAGATGGGAGAAAAAAATGAGGGAAAAAAAGGAAAAACGAAAGACAACAAACAAAGAACAAAAAAGAAGAAAAGGATCCAGCTGACACTATAAGATCACAAAAAAGATTTATATGAATGAGCTTCATTTAGTCCGGGAGGGGTGGTGGCATTAAGCCTTTCTATCCACAACGCCTCTTTTTGTAAAATACGTTGGTCCCAATTGCCGCCCCTAGGGTCTGGGGGGATAATCTCCAGAACCCTAAAGGAGACACATGCGTTATTAAAACTATGATGTAATCCGATATGACGGGTGACCGGTGTCAGAATTTTTCCGCCACCAGAATAATACATGTGTTCACCTATTCTCTGTCCGAGCTGTCTGAAGGTTTTACCAACGTAAAACGCTGAACATTGGCATTGCATTAAATAGATCACTCCACATGTGGAGCAATCCGCATAGTTCCTAAGTCTGTGGTTGTTCCCATTTGGTAAATGTGTGACAGGGCCCTCCTCAATCCAAGGGCAACGTGCACAGTTGCCACATTGATATGTGCCATGCCTCGTCTTGGATTCAGGGGGGTTACAGATATAGTGGCTTCTAGTAAGCAAATCCCGAATCGAGGTTGCTCTTTTAAATACCACTTCCGGAAATTCTTTCACATATTTAGACAGTGTGGCTTCCTCACTGAGGAGGTGCCAGTGTCTCTGGATAAGGGCTCTCAATTGTAAATGATTGTCTGAATATTGGGTAATAAATCTTACAGTTTGGTTTTTATTGGTCTTAATTCTCTATATGCTTTGCTATACATGTGTCAACGGATCTGTGATAGTGAGCCCTTATAGATCCTCAGCTCAGGGTTCTCCAGGGTGTGGAGTCCCAGGTAGGCCCAGCTGAAGATGTGGAGACCGCTGGTGTGTGCAGAGTAAGCAGCAGACTTTAAGGAAATCCAAGAGACAAGCAGAGGTCAGGACAGGCAGCAAACGAACATAGACGGAGAAACTAAGCCGGGGTCGGTACACAGGAAATCAGATATAATAGTCTAGAGGTATACAGATGGGAGCTCAGAGAACAGTGAAGTTGCTCAGGCAAGGAGGACTGCACTGAGCACGTGTATATATAGGGAAGCAAACAGGGAGGTAACCCAAGAAGTAATAGAAAGGAAAAGGATAAAAACCTACAGTGGAACAGGCGATGCCCAAGGGTGAACAGAGAAGCCAAACACCAGAAGAATCAAGGTTGAAGCACTGCAGAAAGGAGGTAACAGTATACAAACAAAACTACAGGCTAACATGTGACAAGATGAGAATCACTTCTAGTTTGTTGCACTTCCATTTATTCTATCCTCTCCTCCCAGAGTATTCACAAAGGTCCTTGCACCTCTTCTTGCACTTCTAATAATTCAGGGCAGCCAGGTCACAGGTTATCCACACAACCAACTTCTGAAGAACCAATTTCCCTTTCTAGCTATCTGCAATTGTCCACAGGATAGTTCAGATGCTTCAGGCTTGTGGTTGGTTGATCAACTTCCAAAAATGTACTCTCCAACATTTGCTGCACCTGAAAAAACAACATTTTATGTGTCAGCTTTATAGCTTTATTGCATGCAATCTAATAATAATGAACTAATTAAATCAGGTCTATTTCCTAACACGAGATGTTCCTTTTCTGATACCATTGACCTGTATTTCCACACACTCAGAAATATGGTATATGGTCTTTTTATTTTCTAAACTCTTCAGGAGACCTCAATGTTTTATTTTTCCTGGTGAAAGTAATCTACAGCTGCATTAAATCTGTTATATAACTCTTCCACTGCCAATATTATTTTTAAAGGCCTGAAATTCTTTCTTTCTTTTTTCATGGAAAATATTGATTCTGACAGTCTTGCAATCTTGCATAGTTGTATAAAAGTTGTTAGGCAGCCAGCACAAGTAACAAAGTGGAGCCAGGGTCAGAGGGACACACAAAAGTGGCATTTGTAGTTTTCAAAAGTGATTGTAGAGGCTGGACATTTGAATGTTTAAATTGGCTGTTGAATGTTTTCCTTAAGATGCTAATTCTTTTTTTGCTGACCCTTTTTACCACCATTTCAGTACCCTAACTTTCTGTGTTAAATGTTATGATCTCAAGAAAAAAAAAGTGTATTTTTTTTAATAAGAATTTTGTTGAAGAAGTAATAAGACATTTTGCAGACTTTTTTTTTTAAAGGACAAAATTACCCAAACTTTAGTTACTGCATTTATTTTAATATAGAACAGCAGTATACACTCTTACGTGCTTTGTGCTGCATTCCGCAAAGAGCATATCTTGCCAGTGTAAGTGTGGCTGATGCTTAAAATATACATATTTTTCGTTTTTAAAATTGGTGTAATTTTGTTTTTTAGTGCTATGTAAACAGCCTTTGGAAACAAATTCCACTAATAAAAATTCTATAACAACACGAACAGGTCATGTTTTAGGCTTTCAGACACTTTTTGACAGACAGGATAAATAAAATCCCATCTCGGACATATTGGGAAGTTTCAGGAAACATGTATAAGCGTTATTTTGCCCTAGAGTATTTATATAGAAGACCCTGTGACCATGAGATCAGATGTTCCTATATAAATGTTAAACAATTGGCTGTGCTAACCCTCCTATAAAACTACTGTTTCTTCCTATTAACCAACCTGGCTCTCAGACTGTTTTTCCTCTTTCAGCTTTGTCCTTTGTATTTTGTTGCATGCATATCTAGTACATTTATAATTGAAGATTTCTTTATATGATACTTAAAAGCATTTATTTTGTGTGGCGAAATATGGGTGCTTCCATTGCTTTCCTCTTTTGTAAAAATGTTTGCTACTTGGCTGTCTTATACCCCCATATTTTGGAGTCACACCTAAAACATGCAAGCAGCAGGGAAGAAAGAATGAAGTCAGAACTACTAATATGCTTACTTGTTTCAAGTCAATGGGTTACAATGCACTGAAGCCAGAGAGTCTACACGAAAGTCAGGGTTCATAGAGTGAAATCAGCAAAAGTCCATATTTTATTCTTGACAGATTTTCTTTAAATTTTAATACAAACAACAAACACATGTATTATTTTTCATTTTGTTGCAATGCTGTTTTTTGTTGTAAATGAAGAAAAAACTACCTGTACTCTATTTTTACAAATGCTTATACACTATAGAACCTTTTTGCAGCAGATACAATATAAGTCGTCATTCCTTTAGATTTTGATCTAGAACTCCGTTGGTTTTAGTTGTTTCCTTTAGTACCTTCATCTCTGATTTTTTTTTTGGGTTCCTTTTTGGAGCAGTTAATTGACCAACAACAAAAAAAAAAAAAGGTACAAAACAACAACAACAAAAAGGTACAAAAGGTAAAACGAGATTCAAAAACTCTACCCCTCATCACTTTCTTCTTTTAAATCAAACAAATTCTGAATCACCTCATGTCCTGGGGAGTAGTTGTGCCAATACCCCTATATAACTACTTCAAAGGGTCTTTTTTTTTAAGCCTGTTAACAATTACAAAACCCAACGAAAGTATTTGTTCTATCCTGGACTTGAATCTCTAAACAAATACCTTTAAATTCAAACATTTTACATGTAACGTCAGGTATTGTCTGAGGCAAAGGGAGTATTTGGCATTCCTAGATATCCAAGATGCCTATCTGCATATTCCCATTTATCCACCTCATCAGTGCTTTCTATGCTTTGCAAAAGATGACAATAACGTCTAGTTTGTTGCACTGCCATTTGACCTACCCTCTGCTCTCAGAATATTCATAAAGGTCCTTGAACCTCTTTTTGCCCCTCTAATAACTCAGGGCAGCCAGGTCATGGGTTATCTAAACAACCAACTTTCGAAGGCCTTATCTCCCATTGCAAATGTCCAAAGGACAGTTCAAATG
This sequence comes from Pelophylax lessonae, assembly GCF_965119305.1. Taxonomy (NCBI): domain Eukaryota; kingdom Metazoa; phylum Chordata; class Amphibia; order Anura; family Ranidae; genus Pelophylax; species Pelophylax lessonae. The sequence continues at coordinate 330,831,083 of NC_138771.1, read as the reverse complement.
CTTCAGGCTTGTGGTTGGGTGATCAACTTTCAAAAATCTACTCTCTAACCTTTACTTCACCTGAAATAATCAGGTCTGATTCTAGACACATCCCAAGTAAAAGTCTTCCTCCCAGGGAAGAAACTGATTTGTTTCTGAGCTCCCACTTGGGACTTCAGGTTAAATCTCCATAAGATTCTCCATGAGGACATGACAACAACTAAAAGGACAACCTTGTCTATTCTTTTTCAAAATCCTCTGGCCTAGCTCTCCTTAGTAGAAACCTTTATTTAAGGTTTATTTCCAGCACCCTGTGTTTCCCTGAGACATCAATCTGGATCACTCTGCCCTGCAGAAACTACCCTTTTAATCCATCAGAGATATGCCCATAGATTATCTCTGTTGCAAATGGTCTCTTTGGTTGTTATCACTTCTGTCTTTCTGATGTGTCTGGGAATTATTGTCTCTCTCTTAAAAGGTATCAATCGTCCACCTCTATAAAAATTTAGTCCTGCTATCTTTGCGCTCTGCTCCAAAGCACCCAAAGGAAATTGCACTTTACTTCCTGGACATAGTCAGATCCATCAGAGTCTACCTAAAGCAACAGCTTCTATCAGGAAGAAGGACTCCCTATTTGTCCTACCCTCTAGACCTTGCAAGGAACATCCTGCTTTCAATTCCACCATCACTAGGTGGATAAGACGATTCATTGTCAGAGCTTACACCCAAGACAAAGCTTCTCCTGTGCTTTAACCCACTCCATTAGCTTGGTGTTTTTTTCCTGGGTATTTTTGCAACAGGCCTTTGTTGCCCAGTTTTGTAAGGCTACCACCTTGGCCTCTGTGTATGCCTTTTCAAAGTACTACTAGGTCTTCATAATGTCTCTCGTGGATGCAGCTTTTGGCTGCAAAGTTTTTGTTGCGACACTCTGACGTTGGGTCAGTTGACCATTGTTGTTGTTTTTGGGCCTGCTGGCATAGTTCCGTTTGCCTAGTTTTGCCCACTCTTCTCATCCATGCTTGGGGATGTCTCAGAGACTATGAATACTTTGCCTGTGTTCTACTGTACGAATAAATTATAACTAAAAGCAAACTTTTTTTTTTTTTAGTTTTGGATAGAGTGGAGAGGGATTAGAATTCTTGTCAGTTTTTTTTGCTGTCTGTGCTCCCATTAAGGAGATTTACCCTCTATTTTTCCTGTTTACCATTATCATTGAAAACGCAAGTAAAGGAAAATCCCAAATTTTGGGTTGCCCCCAGTAAAGTAATAGAGAGGACATTTTGATAAGAATGTAAAGAAAGGCTTTTTAAGGCAATAGATAAACATCAATGCAACAATATAATAAAATCAAGAAAATGTATTTATACATGTTTCAAAATTATTTAAAAAACCAGAATATTTTTTATAAAAACAAGTAACAGTTTCATATGGTCATCATGTGAGTGCAGTAGTTTCCACTCAACATGTTTCACCAGGAAAAAGTGGCTTCTTCAGGAGACTTAGAAAGCCCTGTACATAATATCACCTGGATGGAGACACAAGCTCTTTTTTGCCGCACCGTGGAGCATTAGTGTATCACAGACGAAGAATACCTGAAATATGTATAGATAAAAATGAATAAATAAAAAAAAAATGTGATTTAAAAAAAAAAAAATGTGATTTTATTATATCATTGCATTGATGTTTCTAGCACCTAAAAATACATTTTTTACATTCTTATCAAAATATATTCAATTAAAGCAGTTGTAAACCCCGGAAAAAGAAAAAAACCTGTAAGACAAAGACTTAATTAGCTAGTATCTAGTGCCCACACACCGCCAAGACAGCTGACATCTTTCCCAGTGTTTTTTCCATGTTCGCGGGCTCCTGTGCTGTGAGTGGCTGGAGCTGCGATGAAGTCACACCTGCGCATGTGCACGGGAGCGGCCGTTTATGGCACAGGCTCTGAAGGCCTGGCACGATAAACCGGACCTTCAGGGTGCATGCGCCGATGATGTCATCAGCTGCATGCACTCTGAATATCTCCTAAACTGTGCAAGTTTAGGAGATATTCACAGTACCTACAGGTAAGCCTTATTATAGGCTTACCTGTAGGTACATTTAAAAAATAAGACTTTACTTCCACTTTAATTGGGATGTGGTGCTTTATATCTTCGCATCTCTAGATATTTATTTTTCATAATAGGGGTGAAATCTTCCATTGGGGAAACTAACTCTGGTGACTTGGGGTTCCCCAAGGAAGTCCCTTAATTTGCCTGGATTTCCTCTTATTTCCTATTTGGATATGGGACAGGAAGTGAAGGTAAATCTCCCCACAGGGACACAGATGGCGGGAAAAAAAGAAATCGGACAGCAGTTATAATCCTCCCTTGCTCTATCCAAAATGAAAAATAAAAAATACTTATCTATTGTTCTACTTTAAGATAAGAGGAATTCTGGTTTGTAAATTTTACCACTAAATATCATATATTAAAGTACAATACAGGGCACAGGACAACCTCCCTTCTGTTCTTGGGTTGCCCTATCAATTCTGTTCTGTCACCCCACACCTATTTCTTTTATAATAATTTTTTACTACACTTACCAGGAGGTTTTAGGTCTAGCATAGCCACAGCTAGTGCACTCTGACAGCAAAGACTCAGCTATTGTTGCATAAGTCTTATTATTGATCATTGCTGCACTGTAGGTGGTGTTGTTGCTGTTTATGCTGATCTGGATCGTAGGTGTCCCCTCACTATTTCTTTGATTTCTTTGTGCTAATTATCTTGCATACCAAAGTATATTTCTACTGTGATGATTCATTTGATGTCTTTACTTTTGTAAACCCAATTACTGACAATATACTACATTTTCTTTCTTTCTCTAACTGGCTGAATGCATGTGTATTCTTGAAACTGCATTGCTGCTGGGTATCCAGTACTGTTGTTGGGGATTTCTCACAATATTGTGGTTTTGTATACTCAGAAGGACTGTAGTCTTTAAAGGAGGTCGAGGCCAGAAACAGAGGTCCCATCTTAGCCATCTTCTGCTTTGTAGGTAGCGCTACACAGACTATGGCTCAGGGTCTATGAATACTCTGCCTGTGTTTTCCAAGATATTGAAATTTTAGGCAAGGCAAAGTCTTCTTTTCTGTTTCCCAGCAAACCCTGGTTTGAACTATACTTTCTGAATTCAGTGCATGTTTTGAGTTGCCCAGTTAAGTCACTCATCCCTATTTTTTATACAGTCACTGTCTAGAAGATAATATAAGCACATAGCTTATATAAACAGTTCTTTAAACAAGTGAGCCTTGGCCCTTTACACTTGAATATCATGTTAGAAGAGCCATTAAAGAAGCATTTATGACATAAAAAGCATTTTTAAGTTGCCCATAACAAATAGATTCAAGAAATGTTTTCATTTATAAAATAAACAATTTGGTCGGTATAAACAACAGAAAAATATTACTTTCCAGACTTGTTCAGCTTTACTGAAGAAGACAATTAGAAAAGAGCAGCAACCCATAGCAACCAATCTGAATGAATCTTTTGCTGAACTTTTTTTTTTAAATCAGAATAGTTTATTAACAACTTTTAACAAACAGTACAATAAACAATGCACATTCCGGAGTATTACATTATACAATACTTTTGCAGAATACAAAGTAGAATAATGTTCTTGTACAAAGACAAAGCAGGTTTAAAAAAACAATTGGACCTGAGATGTCATTAGTCATTATATCTCACAGCGTATGCATCCCTTGGTATGGTTTAAGAAGACATTTCCATCATATCTCTTCCTCAGTACTTTAAATTAAACTCACTCCAAGGGGACAAACAGAGCAGTTGAGTTCCCACTTTAAGTTAATAGCTTATCAAGAATTAGGTCCAATGGAGCCAAGCCAAGGGTAGCTAGCTAGCATCCCCAGATCTTATTGAACCGGGTCAGGTTGCCTCTATGCTGATATATCAAGCGCTCATATCTCAAAGTTAATCCCATGTTGGCTAACCACATCTCTAAAGTTGGAGAGGTTTAAGAGATCCAATCTTGCAAGATCAGCTTTTGAGCTTGGAACAGGGCTCTAAACACTGCCTCTCTGACATATATATCTGTTATAAACTCATCCAGTATGCCCAATAAGCAAGGTTTAGGGTCAAGAGAGACGGTTACTTGAAAAGTATTGTTAATGTGTTTACTATGCCAGTCCAAAAGTGGTGCAACTTTGGGCACCGCCAAAGGAGATGTATCAGGTCCCCCTTAGCCTCCCTGCATCTCATACACAATGGGTCTGGGCGGAGTCCAAGAGTAAACAATTTAGGTAGGGTATAATGAACCTGCAAGAATATATATATAATTGGGACAGTCTTTGGGTTACATTTAAAGAACAGCCATGGACAGATTCCATGGCCTCCGACCACTGATCCCCATCAATATCACCCACATCCTCCATCCATTTTTCCATAGCTGTGTTGGGAAAATTATCCAGGTACTCTGGCAGCAGCATTGCATAGCACCTGGAGATGAACCCTTTAGTGGATGTGGTTTGCTGCATCATATTGAAAAGAGGAGTGGGGGATAACACCGCTTGCTCTAAGGATGCTTGCGCTTTAATGGCGTGCTGCAATTGAAGGTTGGGGAAGTACATTTTGTTTGACAATCCCTATCTGGCTTGCATCTGGGCAAATGGGAGCAACCTGCCATTGCTTAAAATGTGACAGAGTTGAGTAACACCATATTTTAGCCACCGGGCTGCACATTGCAGCTTTGCCAGTTCCAGTAAGTATTGTTATTCTAGATGTGGCTGTAACTAGTAAATCTTGACACTCTTTGTAGCTGTTTCGCTTTGAACCAAATCTTATGTAGTAGCCCATATGAGGGGTATCTTTTGCTGGACTTTAAGAAGAGCTGGGCCTCAAGGGCTTCCAGGAGAGTCTGAGCTTCCACACAGTGTAACGCCAAAGCTAATGTGGAATCAGTGTGTGTTTCCTCCTTGGCCAATACATCATTCATGCCGTTTAGCAGCTGCTGCATTTGGGCTGCCAGATAGTACAGCCAGGGATTTGAGAAATCTAGGCCCCAGTATACTTAGACCTCTGGAGTTGCTCCAGCCTGGCTCTAGCAGGACCCGATTTCCATAGTAGCGAGCCAGATATGGAATTTACCACTCAAAATCATTTAAGGGGTATAACCACAGGTGTAGTGTGGAGGAAATAGAGCAGCTGGGGCATTGGGATCATTTTTGCTAAATTAGCTCTACTCGCCACTGACAGCAGTAGTTTAGACCACAATTTCACCTTATTCCTAAACTGTGACAGCAGGGGAAATATGTTCAAATGGCAATAGTCCACAATCTCAGCCGAGACTATGATTCCTAAATATCTGAACTGCCCCACTATTGGCACTGGGCAGAAAGATGATAACTGGGGGTCAAGAGCTCCATCCAGCAGCAACAGGGCCCGAATAAATGCCAAATTCCGTGACTATGTCCATTACAGCTTGCAAAGAGGGGCCTGTGTTTCCCATCAAAAGCAGCATATCGCCTGCATGCAACATGATCTTTTCATGGAGTGCACTATATTTAAAGCCATCAACCTATTGGTCCTACTTTTAGCCACCAGGGGTTCTATTGCAAAGGAAAATAGTAGGGGGGGGGGGGGGGCTGGGAGAGGACACTCCTGCCTAGTAATTAATTTTCATTGTATTGATTGTGTTTTTTATTGTTGCTTGTTTTAAATGTTTGTTGGTTTGGTATAATGCTTTTTATCTGTCTTTTACTAATTTCTTGATATTAGCCCTGGCAACAGCTAATGATCCTCACTGGCTCTTCACCCTGGATTGACTTACATCCACTGTGAAGCTTGTTTTTTAAGTACATGGCCAAGCTTGCAATAAAAAAGGTCCTAAACAAGTGTATGATGTTCTTGGTTTGACAAGCATTTAGACCTTTTATTCCACCATATTGAACTAGAGGTACAAGGTGTAATTTGTAACAAGAACTGTAGCTGTTCAGTGGAACAGTTTTTTCTGAATTCAATGTCATGCAAATGTAATGAAAATTGTAGCAGGGAATCTCTGGAGTCCAGCATTGTACATCAATGAGTGCAGTATTGAACTCAGATTTCCTGATCAGACCTATTGTTATATTAGAGATGGCTTCTTCTTCCCCTGAGACTAATTGCATCTTTGTGCTTGCCACCTATGCTATAGACGCAGAGCAAGGGTTCATTATGTCAATCACAATCTTCTCAGCTCTGCCCTCTATGCATTGGTCCCATGATCACACTATTTAGACAGAGGCATTAAGTGGGAATGCAAAAGATTTCCTTATTTCTTGCTGACCACATAACGAATATGCGTGATGGCCAGTAGGATTTACTTTAATAGTCTCACGCTACATATACGTAGCCGTGGCAACTGAGGTTTCTGTGCTGAGAGCATGCTCTCACAGACAGCTCCATGTCTCTGGTTAAAATCAGTAGGCAGGAAGGGCTCCTGATCATGTGACCACTGTGACAGCCAAACACAGGGATCACACAATCAGGAAATGTGTCCGTCTGCCATAAAGACACAGTTAAAGAGGTGGAAAGGGGTTAAAGAATAATGGTGGCTTCCATTGCTGACTTCCCATTCTACAAACACTAGCTGCCTGCCTGTGTAACATTTCAAACATAATAGGGGAATACTGCATTTCTTGTACATTTTAGTCTGGCATGTCTATATAAATAATAGAAATATAGAAAATTACATTTTCTTTGTAAATATACAAAGGTAAATATATGTATACATTGAATCTCTGTAGTAAGCTTTTTACTTCAACTCTTTCTGATATAATAAAAAGTCATGGCATTTGCATGTTGTAATAAAAAATATTTGCTATCTATAAACAATATAGTTTATAGATGTAAGCTATAGTCTATAAACAATATAATCTATAAACTCCAATGTTGGCAAGTTCTCCTGTGCATCTGCAACTTCTGGTATCACCAACTATTATGTGTTGTGATCTTTCTAAAAAAATCAATAAAGATACTGAAAAAGTCATATAAATAAATGTTCACTTTGCTTCCCCAGTACAAGCTTGGAAGGACAAGCTTTTGTATTCAGTAGAAAACTGGGCAGCAAGACATTTCTGAGCACAAAATAATTGATGTCATGCTTTTTTGGGTTCTACAAACCTAGCTAAACAATTATAGTTTGCATCGTAATTAAAAAACAGAAAAAATAACATAAGGCTAAATAACATATTTTTGACAAAACAAAACACACATGTAGCTCTCTCCTTTTTGCAGGACATTACAGTGATTACTCTACATATTGTCTGCATTTTATGCATCATTCAGAAAAAAGAAAAGTGCAGTATGAAGAGTGCAGTGTCATGGGAGTGTTCCTTGCCTAATGCTATAGAGCAGTGGTCCTCAACTCCGGTCCTCAGGGCCCACTAACAGGCCAGATTTTAGGTATTACCTTCGGGAGATGCAGACTAGAGTACTGCAATCACTGAGCAGCAAATTATATCACCTGGGATGTATTTCAGTTATCTTGCAAACCTGGCCTGTTAGTGGGCCCTGAGGACCAGGGTTGAGGACCACTGCTATAGAGAACACTCCTGGATAGAAAAAGGGTGTCAAAGCCATGTGGCAGCTTTCCTCCTCCTCCCAACATATTTTTTTATCATTCATTAAAATGAATGGGGCTTGCTTGTTTAAGAGTTTTTCATGGAGACAATGGTATAGCTGCAGTTAGGCCCTAACACTGTTAATAAATTGCATAAACAATAACTCACCCTAGCTCCACCGCACTGTGGGAAGATAAAGAGCTAAGTGTCTGTGCTCAGGTTGAACGTCCAAACCAGATGTTATATGAATAAAGCCGGCACACGAAAAGGCTTCTTCCAAGTAAAATTCTTTATTCCAACATGGATAGCCGTGACAACATGACAAATTCTGGCGCGTTTCGGCTTTACACCTTCCTCATATGCTATGAGGAAGCCGTAAAGCCGAAACGCGTCAGATTTTCATGTTGTCACCGCTATCCATGTTGGAATAAAGAATTTGACTTGGAAGAAGCCTTTTCGTGTGCCGGCTTTATTCATATAACACTGTTAATAAATTGTCCCCTTAGTCATAATAGGTCCCCTACCAGCTAAAATACTTAAAATACTGTTGTGGTTCAGGAAAACAACATTTAATGCCAGACCCAGAGAAATAAAATTAGCGAAGGGACTAAATGACTAAGGGGAGGTATAGTCCCAGAAAATTAAAAATGTAAGAAGACAAGAAGTGTAGGAGCTAGAGGCCTTACCTAACTGAGGCTGGTGGTCAGGAGGTATGAAAAGCAGAAGGGGTGGATGCTGTTGGGGTTGCTAAGAGATCATTCCAGAAAGGTCAAAGAGAGAATAAACTTTTCTTGCCCACGCTAACTCATTTGTTGTATAACAACAGGGTCTGATTACAGTAAAACTGTGATGGCACCTTGGCATCTTTTTTTGGGGGGGTTTTGGGAGAGTAGAATACTTACAAAATGATAGGCCCATCTGGTGGTATGTTGCTTTCCTTTTTGTGGTCGGTAGTTTTACTGGAGATTAGTCCCTTGGCAAAGCAGAAAATGGTCTATTCGGAGCTGTCCTCCAGCCAATGAAGTGTGGCTGTGGACAGAGATGGATATTGGTCAAGTCTTTAGGCCAGTGGACACCAAGAACTCCATTTCGGGTAACCAACAGTTGTCATGTAAATAATTGGGTATGGTTTACTTTGTTTATTCTTATTTATTGAGTTGCTAATTGTTTACTTTTAAAACAACAATGAAATGTAGTAGCTAATATAATGCTGAACTCTGTTAAAATAAAAATTGTCTAAATATAAAAAGGCATGTGTGTATTCTTACATGATTTGCTTTTTGTATTTCTTCCAGATCTGGGCAGCTATCCAGTGTAAAACCTTGCCTTTTTGCAGGCGCTTCCTATAACAAAGACCAGTCACTGTTGTCCTCTCTCCTTGTGCAGTTTGTTTGGTTTATCTGCACCCCCTCTTGTAGTGTAGTTTTCTGCAGGCAACCTTTAGTGGATGGGCCTGCTGTGTCCCTTCCACAGTTCTGCTCTCTGCCTGGGTTATGTGCAGCACAGTAATAATGTCACTGCTACCTCATAAGGTATTTACAAGTACAAGTACAAGTACTATATGTGTATGAACATGTTTTTTATTTAGTCTTACATAAAAAAAGCTTTTAGTAACCTCCATAGATAAATGTGTAAAAGTTTCAGGAGCTTATTGTAACCGAATAAATAACAAATTAAGATGTACTTAAATTATAGTCCAATCCTGATACAAAACTAGACAAACAGAGCCACAACTTCTCTAAAATGTAACCCAATGGTATACAATATAAAAACATTCCAAAATAAAGTTACTTGTGCATTGACTTTTGCGTTTTGAACTTAATTTAATAAGTAGTTGAAAACAAATAAACATGACAGACCTGTTTTTTTAGTTATTATATCCATTACATAAAGTAGTTTTATGTTTACTGAGCTTATATTTTATACTTAGGGTAAATCTAATGAATAAAGCACGTAACATAATTTAGCCACTAGCATGAATGTAAACAAAAGAGTAAATGGTTAAGCAATGAATGAGTGAATACTTTTCATCAAACGTTTAACTAGTCAGGTCATTTAGCCGGGCATTAGAGCTAATTATACTATAAGTGCAGAATACTAACAATATACCCAGTGTGACCTTTATGGGAAGCATGCCTACTGTAAGCAATATTAGATGGTAAAATGCATTTATATTTAAATGGCAGGCTTGGTATTTTCCAAAGTACAGAGCACATTCATTGTAAAGAGTTGTGCCTGTATACATATTTCCCATATGCTACATTGATTTTGTGCTGTACTTCTTTCACATATAATTTCTATAGCTAGTTAAAGCTGAATTCTAGGAAGACAAAATACTATTTAATGCAGGTGGTTATATATAAATTACATTTATGTTTATAAACTATTAACATACCTTAACCACTTGAGCTCTGAAATGTATTTGATATCCACTGGGATTTTTATTTTTTCCGATATAAATGAAAAAAATACAAAAATTTTAAAAAACAAACAAACAATATTTTTTACGTTCTGCTATAAAAAATATCCAATAAAAAAATTAAAAAAATCTAATTTCTTCATACATTTTGGCGGAAATGTAATCTGCTACATGTCTTGGATAAAAAAATTATTTTATTTCTTTCATACTACTAATGAAAGCGATCAGCGACTTATAATGGGACTGCGATAGTGCGGCAGGTAGTCATGGACGAACATCGGACGGGGCGGTTCGCAAACGCGATCCGCAAACTTTCTCAAATGTTCGTTCGCGGCGGACCCTATTCATTTTAATGGCAGGCGAACATTAAAAACCTCCAGGTCATATTTGCAGCCATAAAATACTTACTAGCTGTGCACACATAGTCTCACAACATGGACACTGACATACCAGAAGTATTGCTATTGGAAAAGTTGCCATAACATTTTTTTTTTTTTTTCAGCCAAAAATTATTATTTTTTTTTTCTAAATTAGCCAGAATTGACAGCAGCCGGTAAATACATGTCAAATACATATAGGGTCCATTCACACGTCTGTAAAATGGGTCCGCATCCATTCCACAATTTAGCGGGAACATTTACAGACCCATTGATTTTCAATGCCAGTCTGAAAAATTAGGTATTCACAGGATAAAAAAGTAAGCGTCGGCAAGTACAGGCACAAAAAATTAGCCAATAGGCGTTCACCTGAAAGCAAAGAACTTTATATTCTGTGGCTGGAGGTACATTAGGCATTCACAGGATACAGAAGTATGTGTCAGCCAGTACAGGCCCCCAAAATTAGCCCACAGGCGTTCACCTGATAGCAAAGAACTTGGTTTTCTGTGGCTGGAGGTACATTAGGCATACACAGGATAAATAACTGTCGGCCATTACAGGCCCCAAACATTAGGCATTCAACGGACATAAAAGGCCTTTTATGCCGCTGTATTTACCTAAGACAGGGACCATGAATTGTTATGGGTGGTGGCGGATATTTGTGGGCTGAGGAATGAGGAATTTGAATCAAACATGGTCTACTGGTCACATTTGTTGAATTCCTCTGAGATCCATGCCTCATTCATTTTTATTTTTTGTTTTCAAAAGTTTTTATTAGAAAGTCATAAAAAAAGCAGTAACACAATTATTGCAATACATGAAAATTATCTATAGACAGAGATATCGTACATAAGAGTATTACAAAGAAAAGGTGGGAGAGGTTGTCCAGTGTTGGGAACACAGATCTTGAAGGCAGACAATGTGAGTGTCCGTGTCAGGGAATGTATATAACAGATATAGCAGGTAACTGACTAGCCCGCATCGTCCAAATCTTATATTAAAGATGTTAGGTACATTAGGCATACACAGGATACAGAAGTAAGTGTCGGCCAGTGCAGACCTCAAAAATTAGCCCGCATGCGTTCACCTGACAGCAAGGAACTTTGTATTCTGTGGCTGGAGATACATTAGGCATTCACAGGATACAGAAGTAAGTGTCGGCCAGTACAGGCCCCAAAAATTAGCCAAAAGGTGTTCACCTGACAGCAAAGAACTTTGTATTCTGTGGCTGGAGGTACATTAGGCATTCACAGGATACAGAAGTAAGTGTCAGCCAGTACATTAGCCCACAGGCGTTCACCTGACAGCAAAGAAGTTGGTATTCTGTGGCTGGAGGTGCATTAGGCATACACAGGATACAGAAGTAAGTGTCGGCCAGTACAGGCCCCAAAAATTTGCCCACAGGCGTTCACCTGACAGCGAAGAACTTGGTTTTCTGTGGCTGGAGGTACATTAGGCATTCACAGGATACAAAAGTAATTGTCGGCTAGTACAGGCCCCAAAAGTTAGCCAACAGGCATTCCCCTGACAGCAAAGAACTTGGTATTCTGTGGCTGGAGGTACATAAGGCATACACAGGATAAATAACTGTCGGCCATTACAGGCCCCAAACATTAGGCATTCAACGGATTCAACACATTTGTTGACTGGCCCGCATCGTCCAAATCTTTTATTAAAGATGTTAGTTATCAAGAGGATCAAAGAAAAGGGAAGAGATTCAATCATTTGGTGGGTCCCAGAGATCCCATTTCCCACTAAAGGCATCCATAGTATTGTTTAAGGAGTGAAATTTTTTTTCGGAGAGTCTCCATTCTAGATAGCACTTGAGACCAAACTAGGTTATTAGATCTCCAGTTACAAGCAATCATCCAGTGAATAGATGACATGAGGGTGTGAAATAGCCTGGTTGTGGGGGCAGGGGCGTCTGGGACCCTGGAAAACAATAAACACATTCTGAAGTTAATGGTTGCTTCAGTGTTCATCATCCTGGATAAGAACCTTTTTACTCTGTCCCATATGGGTTTAAGGTGGTCGCAGCTCCAAAAGAGATGCAGATAGGTGCCTTCTTGGTCGCACCCACTGAAACAAAGGGGGGAGACCGAGTTGTAATATGAGTGGATCAGGGGAGGAGTCAGGTACCACCTTGTGAAGAGTTTAAATGATGATTCTCTACTTGATATAGATCTTGTGCATTTGCGCAAGTTTGAAAGCATACTGTTCCACTCTAACGTTGAGATCGGGCAACCCAGTTCCTCCTCCCATTTTAGCATGTATTTCAATTTAGCTGGTAGCGGGGAGCATATAAGGTGTCTGTATAACCTTGAGATTAAACCTTTCTCTCTGGGTGAGGAGCAACATATTGATTCAAATGTAGTGTAAGGGGGTTGTAGCGTCAGAGAGCTTTGAAGTTGAAAGAACTTTTTGATGGTCTCATAATGGGGTTCTTCTGTTTCAGGTAGCTTATGAAGTCTCTTTAGATGGTCAAAGGAGCAAAAGGAATTACTTATTGATAACGATTGTAGGGAGGTCAAGCCTCTAGTTATCCAGGGGGTAAGTTCCTCAAGGTTTAGGGGTAGTGTCGGGGACCCCAAGAACCCTAAAAATGGGAATAAGGGAGAGACATCTGACAGGAGGCCGCATGGGGAACTGTATTTCCTCCATAAAATATTAAGGTGATTAACAATTTTGTTAGGCATAGGGGAGTGTCTCGGGGGTATCGAGGAGTTTACCAATGTAGCTTTAAGGTAAAGGGGGGTAATGGAGTCCTCCTCAAAGGATAGCCACGGGATTATTTCCTCCTTGGAGTACCATTGTGCTATTTGGGAGAGTTTGGCTGATAGGTAATAGGACCAAAAGTCTGGGAGACCCAGGCCCCCCATGTGGTGTGGTGTGTGAACCGTTTGATTGCTATACCTAGGTCTCTTTCCATTCCAGGTAAACTTGGAAATATCCCTCTGAAAGGAAATTATATGAGATTTGGGGATGTTGATGGGAAGAGCTCTAAAATAAAAAAGGAGCTTTGGTAGAATAATCATTTTCACCGCCACACATCTCCCAAGGAAGGAGATGAAATATGACGACCATGATTGTAGCAGGGCATTCAGTTTTTTAAACAGTGGTGGAAAATTGGTCAAATAAAGGGAGTCGTAATAGGGCATGAGAAATACTCCTAAGTATTTAAATGATTTTGTACACCATGTGAAGGAAAAACGATCTCTGATTGAGATTTGCATCCAATTTGGTATATTAATGGGCATCAGAGAGCATTTGGGTATATTAACACTTAATCCAGATATAGAGTGGAATACTTCCAATTCGATGAGTAGTTGGGGTAAGGATATGTGGGGGTTGGACAGGAATAACAACACATCGTCCGCGTACATACTGAGTTTATATTCTCTTCCACCTTTCAGGTACCCATAGATTTTTTCATTATTTCTAATGGAACATGCTAGCGGTTCTATCGCCAAAGCAAAGAGCAGGGGGGGAAAGGGGGCATCCCTGTCTAGTGCCACGTTTGAGGTGAAAGAATTATGAATTACAACCAGGTAAACATATCCTTGTTTGTGGGGAGTCATACAGGGCTTTGAAGCCGTGAATGAATCCTGTTCCCAAACCAAATCTAGGTAGGATGTTTTCCAGGTACGACCAGCTAACGCTATCAAATGCCTTCTGAATATCAAGACTAACAAGGCAGGTTGGGGATTTAGATGAGTTGGCATCTTGGATAATATTTGCTGCTAAACGGATATTATCTGTGAGTTGTCTGCCGGGGATAAAGCCCGTTTGGTCTGGGTTGATTAGATGGGTTATGCTACTAGCTAGTCTGTTCGCTAGGAGACGGTCGAAGAGCTTTAGGTCATTATTCATGACTGAAATAGGCCTATAGTTTTGGGGAAGTGTATGATCCTTATCAGGTTTGGGGATGAGGGACATGTTGGCAGGGAGCATTTCATCCGGGAAGGAGCCTCCACGTAAGACTTCGTTAAAAAGCTTTGTAAGTCTAGGGATCAGGAGAGAGGAAAATTATTTATAATAAAGGGCAGAAAACCCATCTGGGCCTGGGGCTGTGGAGGTTTTTAAGGTTTTAATTATGGATAGCAGTTCCTCCTCTGTACAAGGGGCGTCTATTGACTCGCTCTGTTCTGGAGAGAGCGATGGCAGATTTAGACCGTCCATCCATGTAGTGATGTTAGGAACTGGTTCAGTGGGGGGGAGGGTGTCTGTGAGTAAGTTTTTATAAAATTGAGTGAAAATATCCAGAACCTCTTTGGGGTGGGACACAACTCTACCATCATGTCTCCTGAGTTTGTATACATGGGTTTGTCTAACGTTTTGAGACAATTTTTTAGCAAACATGGTGGAAGTTGAGTTGCTACTGAGGAAAAACTTGGCCTTGGACCACCTGAGGGCCCTCTCTGAATCCTTCGAAAGGACTTCATCCAGGGATTTTCTTTTACTAGAGATTTGTTGTAACAGGGATGGTGAGGAGGAGGTTCCGAGGAGGTTATACAAACTATCCAAATCTTTTGTCAAAGATTGAATATTGGCCAATCTGGCTTTGTTTTTAGCTGAGGCAAGGGCAATGATCTTACCTCTGATAACAGCTTTGTGGGCTGTCCAGATAGTAGAGGCAGGGGTGTCAAAGGCTTCATTAATTGTAAAATATTCCTCTAACGAGGTTGATATTTGAGAGGTAAGTGAGGGGTCATTTAGTAAAGAGTCATTAAATCTCCAATTAAATGAAGATCTATCCATCCCAATGCTGCTTGTCTCCATCGTGACTATTTGGTGATCTGACCAGGGGCATACTCGAATATGAGCGTCACTAGAATTAGCAAGGAGAACCGGGGTAC
This sequence comes from Pelophylax lessonae, assembly GCF_965119305.1. NCBI lineage: Eukaryota > Metazoa > Chordata > Amphibia > Anura > Ranidae > Pelophylax > Pelophylax lessonae. The sequence goes on along the minus strand of NC_138771.1, from coordinate 330,815,858 downwards.
AAAAGATATAGCCCAACCTCGCTGAACTATTATGGGGGTGTGAGTGAAATGTGTATGCCCGGCATCCCACATTATGTGCTCTCCATGTATCCACTAGTTGCATATCACTAAGGGAGCGAGACAGGCTTTTAGGAAAGGCCTTGGAAGAGGGGACTATTCTACTTCTATCTAGTAGGGGGTGTGCAGTCAGGTTGAAGTCTCCTCCAACAATCATATGGGGTGATTCAAACCTATTAAGTACCTCAAAAAAAGATCTAAAGAAAGATGCTTGAGCATCATTAGGGGCATAAAGAGAAACAATAGTGATCCCCTTTCCTCCTATACTTCCCCTAAGAATCAGGAATCTGCTCTCAGGATCGCAATAGGAAGATGTTATATCAAACATAATGCTATTACGTATGAAAATTGCAACTCCTCTAGATTTGTTATTAAATGAAGAGCATCTATATTGCTGGAATGTTTTATCAAAAAATTTGGGGTGTTTATCTTTGGCGAAATGTCTCTCTTGCAGCAGTATAATATCTGCCCCCAGTCTTTTATAATGTTTAAAGGCCTTATGTCTCTTGTGGGGGGAATTGAAACCTTGCACATTATGTGAGATAATTTTAATACCCATAGTTAATTACAAAAGAACAAGGGGCTCTGCAGGAGGATTGGTTTAAAGGTGAGAAGGAACCCATATGGTTAATGGTGACAGCTGGAGTGAGGGGAGGAAAATGACATGTCAAAATAGCCACAGCAAAACTTAGATCTGTGAGAAGGCTGAGTGGGAGGGACTTGGGCCCAAAAAGGAGGGTCCCCGGAGTCCGCCCCACTGGGTATGTGAGCATTGCAAACCACAGTGAAGATGACTTTCTGAAACACAAACTATACTTTTCTTTTGAAAAGAACGTCAGAAGCAAAAATATAACAAATAAAATGAACCACCAGTAAAGGTGCCCCACTAGGGTATGGGCTGAAGCATTAAACCCATTCAAAAAAAAACATTACCTATGGACAAAAAAGTCCAAAAACCGCCCAAGCCGGGACACAGCCTGTCCAGGCGCGTACCACAATATTGGCGCAACAGCGTGGCCAAGACGCGTACCAGCACAGGCGGTCAAGTAGGGGCAAACCAGCGGGAGGGGAGAGAGGGGAGAGAGAAAAAAAAAAAAAGTTATAGAACAAAGCACAGGATCCAAGTCTTCAATCCGTATTTCAAAAATATACTATATGGACTGGAGGACACAAAAAAGAGTTATAAACTATCACACCCCAGATCACATAATCATGAGGCACATAGGTATATATATATACACATTTAACTGAGGTGGTATAACACTGCTGAGGTGTCTGACTATCCAGTCCCATTTAGTCATCAGGTATGGTGAGTGCCAGAAAAAGCACGGGAGGCAAAAAAAAAAAAAAAACATATATTTTTGGCTCATTATGTCCACCATTTGACTAGGTCTAGGGTTCAAAACTTGTGCATCACAAAAAATGATGAGCATCCAAGGCCAAGTCAGAGCGTCCTGTAATTGCTGAACTGGGCAACCATGCCACTACAAACCGAGCAGCACGATATCTCCAAAAAAACCCCCACAAAACTGTTAAAACGTAAATAGTATATTTGAAGTGGTCATCTTGTCGTGTCACAGGGAGCTGTCTCTGAAGGGGTTACGCCATCTGCGTTGGTCTCTCCTTGTCGCAGGGGTTGACCAGACGGGTGATGGTCTGGGAGTGATCTGTTGGCGGGCCGGTGGTAAGGCTTCCATAAGGCCCAATTTGACAAGCAGCTCTTTGCCCTCTGCAAGGTTGTATACGACATAAACTGAGCCATTGTGGGGGACCGTAAGTTTAAATGGAAAACCCCATCTGTACCGGATTCTAGCTGTCTGAAGCACTCTTTCATTTTGCGGCGTTTCTCTAATGTAGTTTGTGAGACATCCGGATAGATTTGAATTCTATGGCCATCCAGCACAATGTTTGGGGTATTTCTGGAGGCCCGGAGAATGTCCTCCTTAACAAGGAAGTCCTTAAGACATAGAATAATGTCCCTAGGGGGTTTATCTGGGGGGGGGGGGGGGGGTTTAGGACGCAGGGCCCTGTGAATCCTGTCACAGGAAAATGCTGAGATTGGTTTATCAGGGAGCAGGTCATTAAACAATTTGGAGACTGCAGGGAATAGCTCAACAACCGACTCAGGGATCCCCCTGAGACGCAGGTTATTCCTGCGATTCCTGTTGTCCAAGTCTTCCACCTGGGATTGGAGCAGAACATAGTTATCTGAAAGGAGCTCAAAATCCTTTCTTAGGTCGTTATGGGCGATAGCGAGCTCATCATGCTTGGTTTCAAGCAGATCAGTGCGGCCTCCCAGAGCTGTAATTTCCTGTGTCAGGGTATGTGTGGATTTGTGGATCTCGATTTGGAATTTATCAGCAAGCTTTTCATAGATCGCTGCAAAACCAGCATCCAGATATGCTTTGGTGACTGTTTGGGGGTACTCACGGTCCCTTGGGCTGCTGTTGTCTGCTGGAGGTGGCGGAGCCGACGCTGTAGGCTGTGTGGGTGAAGGTGAGGGCTGGGCACCATCTTTGGTCATCCTTGTACACTACTTGGTGCGGAGCAGATAAGTCGTTAAGGAATGCTGTGGCGGGTGGCCCCGTTGCTTCTTTTTAGCCGAAGGCATGCACGAGGGTTTCCTGCGGGGGGGATGAGTATTTTTTGCCGAGTTAGATGCAATCTGGCCCCGAGGAAGCAGTATTTCTCTCTCCCCTCCGGCGGAGCTGTGACTCTAACGTCTGTCCAGCTTCGCGTCGCGCATGCGCCCCCCCCTCATTCATTTTTATTAACGTGAGGTAGTCAACACTTTCGTGAGCTAGGCGAGTGCGCTTATCGGTCACGATCCCCCCTGCTGCGCTGAATGTCCTTTCAGACAGGACACTGGACGAGGGGCAAGCCAACAGTTCCATTGTAAATTCTGCAAGCTCTGGCCAGAGGTCAAGCCTGCCCACCCAGTAGTCCAGGGGTTCATCACTTCTCAGAGCGTCCACATCGGCCGTTAACCCAATGTAGTTGGACACCTGTTGGTCTAGGCATTCCCTGATGCTGGATCTGGAGGACAGCTGTGGATGGATCGGCTGAAAGAATGATCTCATATCAGAAGTGACCAACACATCTTCAATCCGCCCTCTTCTTGCAGGCGCTGTTGGATTGGTACCCACAACTGCTTCTCTGTGAGTGGAAATTCCTCTGCCAGTGCACGCAAAAGCAGAATGCAGCATTTCCCAAAGCAAGGCCTGGAAGTGCTGCATTCTGACAGCCCTCTGTGATGGTGGTAACATTTCCGCCATTTTTTGTTTGTACCGGGGGTCTAAGTACGTTGCCACTCAGTACAGGTACTTGCCCTTTATGCTTTTTATACGGGGGTCCCTCTTAAAAAACTGGAGCATGAAGGCCCCCATTTGCACTAAACTGGAAGCGGTGTAGTGGCCTGGCTCCTGCTCATCATCCAGGATAATGTTGTCCTCGTTCTCCTCCCCCCATCCACGGACAACACCAGGGATCCCAAAAAGGTTTAAAGCATGCTCTTCTTGCTCTTCCTCATCCGCCCCGGCACCATCCTCCTCTGACTCCTCTTTAGACTCCTGTTGTTGACTTGTCTCATATGGAGTAGCCCCCCCTGGGAATTCATCCAGCATTGCGACTTCCTCATCTTCCTGCTCCTGCTCCACTATGGCTTGATCAATGACACAACTCAATGCACGCTCCAGAAAGTAGGCGTAAGGTACGATGTCACTGTGGCGCCCTGACCAGTTTGGTGATCTCATCAAATGGCCGCAGAAGTCTGCATGCGTCGCGTATGAGCAGCCACTGGCGTGGTGAAATAAACCCAAGCTCCCGAGAACCTGTCCTGCCGCAGAGTTCATATAGGTAGTCGTTAACTGCACGCTTCTGCTGGAGCAGCCTATCAAGCATATACAAGGTTGAGTTCCATCGCGTTGGGCAGTCACAATAAAGACATCTGACGGGCAGGTTGTGTCGCCACTGAATGTCAGCAAGGAGAGCCATGGCTGTGTAAGATCTTCTGAAATGGGCCGAGATTTTCCTGGCCTGCCGCAAGACATCCTGGACCCCAGGGTATTTGACAATGAATTGCTGCACGACGAAGTTCAGGACATGTGCCATGCATGGCACGTGTGTAATTTTGCCCTGTTTCAGTGCGCTCAGCAGATTGGCACCATTGTCGCACACCACTTTACCAACTGACAAATTCAGTGCAGGAACAGTGTGACTCTTGGCTTCCAGGCACAACAGACGCAGCACAGCATGGCAAGCAATGTCTCACCTGGCATGTGGAATAGGTTCTGGGGATCTTGGGCGGCGCAGCGGAAGAGACGGTAGCAGCAGAAAAGGAGGAATCAGCCGAGGAGGAGAGGGAGGATGGAGGAGGAGAAGAAGAGGCAGGCCTGCATGCAATTCGTGGTGGTAAAACCAAGTCTACACGGGTGCCACCGGTTACATGCTTGACGGCCTTCAGAGTTCACCCAGTGGGCAGTAAATGTTATATACCTTCCCTGCCCGTGTTTGCTAGACCACGTGTCTGTGGTCAGATGTATCTTGGCACTGACACTGTGTGCCAGAGATACATTCACTTGCCGCTGAACATGGCCATATAACTCTGGGATGCCCTTCTGCGTGAAATATTTCCTTCCTGGGACCTTCCATTGTGGTGTTCCAACGGCCTCCGAGTCCACCAGTTTATATGGCAGTAGTTGGCGGGCTATCAGTTCTGACAAGCCAGGGGTCAACCGTTGGGCAAGAGGGTTATCTGGCATCATCATTTTTTTACGCTCCAACATTTGGGCCACGGAAACCTGCCTTTTTCCAGAAAAACTTGAGGACGGCATGATAGAAGGTGGAGTGGAGGACAATTTTGAGGAGAGAGGAGAAGGAGAAGAGGCTGGACGGTGAGAGCCTGGATTGTGGCTTTGTGGGTTCTGACGGCGTTGCTCCCACTGGGCTCGGTCATGGGAGTCCAGGTGCCTTCTTAAGTCGGTCATCCCTAGGTGAGTGTTGGGCTTACCGCGACTTATGCGTTGACTGCAAAGGCTGAAGATGGCAACACTATTGTCAGCAGCGGACAGGTTAAAAAAAGCTAACACTGCGGAGCCATGTGCCGGCGTCCTGGGAGCGCCAGATGTGACTGTACATGGTTGATGGCTCGCTCCTGATACATTACCAGTCTGGTTTGTCCCTCCTGTGCAATGTAAGTTCGGTGTTCTTCTCCTCCCTATCTGCTGGTCCATCTCTCCCTCTGAACTCCCCTCCTCTTCCTCTCTTGTGGGCACCCACGTGACGTCCATAGGCACATCATCATCGACATCACCTTCCCCACCACTAACATTTGAGATCTCAAAGTAGGCAGCAACAGCGGGGACCAACCTCCTTCGGCTGATCTGGGTACTGTCGTCAGACTGCTGAGTGGCGGCTGTTGCTACCTCTTCCTGATCCGATGCCAACAATGGCTGCACATCGTAAATGTGTTGTGATGGATGAGAAAATAATTCCTGTGACTCAAGCGGGGAGTATATGTTGATGGTGGGGGTGTTGGTGGTGGTGTCTTTAGGGGTGCACATAGCAGAGAGTGAAGAGGGTGCAGATAGAGAGGATGAGGAGGGTGCAGAAGATCATGGCTGAGTGAGCCACTCAACCAAGTCTGGTGCTTCCTTTGACATTATCGAACGCACCTTCTGCAACTTCCCATTTTGGCTCCGGCCTGGTGCTCCTGCCCTACCCCTAACACCCCTGCAGAAGGGCCTGCCTCTTCCTCTGCCTGTCATTTTTTTAGATGACCCTGTGACAAAAGTCTCTAGGGAAGCTCAGTATATGTGGAAGAAGTTATATAACACCCCACTTCAATCTGTCGTTTTGGGGGGCCACTGGTTTATAACACCAGTTATAAAAAATATTTTCTAGTAACTTTTGTCACTGTGTGTAGCAGAGTTAACGCAGCGAAAGAGGCAAAATTTCTGCAGTACCCAAAAACACTACTATGAAAGTATAACACCCCGCTGCAATCTGTTGTTTTGGGGGCCACTGGTTTATCACACCAGTTATGAACAATATTTTCTAGTAACTTTTGTCACTGTGTGTAGCAGAGTTAACGCACTGAAAGAGGCAAAATTTCTGCAGTACCCAAATACACTATATTATACGTCCTATATTAGAAAGTATATTATAAGTGTATTACACCCCTATATACTGCACACCAAACAATAGTACACCTATACCTGTCCTTTAAAGGACTTTTGTGGACGTATTTCCGAGCGATTTGTGTTACTGACAGTCTGTCCCTGCTCCCCACAGCAACCCCTCCCTACACTGACAAAACAGAATATAGACACTTAGACAGTACACCTATACCAGTCCTTAAAAAAATGTTTGTGGACCTATTACCGAGCAATTTGTGTCACTGACAATCTGTCCCTGCTCCACACAGCAAACCTCTCCCTACACTGACAAAAGGTGGAATGTAAAATAGCAGCCAGATCAAGTGTATTTATAAGGTAGGGGGTATGTCCATGTGCTGAAATGTCTCAATTGGCTGTCCTGTACCACCTGATGGATGCGTCATGGGTAGAGTTGAGCAAACACCTGGATGTCCGTGTTCGGCCAAACTTGAAAAAAAGTTTTTCCGAACTTTACCCGGACACCGAACCCCATTGAAGTCAATGGGGACCCGAACTTTCAGGCACTAAAATGGCTCTAAAAAACCAATGGAAAGGGCTAGAGTGCTGCAAATGGCAGCAAAATGTAGTTAAGAGCATGGCAAGTGTAGTTAAGAGCATGGCAAGTGCAAACAAATGTGGATAGGGAAATAACTTAAAACAACAAAAAAAACTGAAAAATAAAACAATTTTCTTCATCTGTGAAGGACGAGGCCCATATGGAGTAGGAGTGAGGTGGAGGTGGCGGTGTAGGTGGAAGCGGCGGTGGAGGGGGACGAGGTAGCCAACACTGCTTTTTTTTAGTCATTTTAAATTAGGGTACACCCCAAAAGAGTGAGAAAGATCAAAAATATAACAATGGCTGGGTAAGGTCGGTATCCATCTCTATTCTGCACAAGGTACGGAAAAGTCCTGTGGGATCCATGCCTGGTTCATTTTAATGAATGTGAGCTTGTCCACATTGTCTCTGGACAGACGGCTGCGCTTGTCTGTGATAACGCCCCCAGCCGTGCTAAATACACGTTCAGATAATACACTGGCTGCAGGGCACGCCAGCACCTCCAAGACGTAAAGGGCAAGCTCAGGCCATGTTCCCAATTTGGAGACCCAGAAGTTGAAGGGGGCAGACCCATCATTCACTACATGTAGGCGTGTGCACACATACTGCTCCACCATGTTGGTGAAATGCTGCCTCCTGCTAAGACGTTCCATATGAGCTGCTGGTGCTGCTGTTTGTTGTGGCGTGCTGACAAAGCATTTCCACATTTCGGCCATGCTAACCCTGCCTTCTGAGGTGCTGGCGGTGCCCTGGTTGCATTGGCGACCTCTTCCTCCTCTGCCTTGGCCTTGTGCTTCCACTGTGGCCCCGCTGTCAGGTGGGAATGCCAGCAGCATTGCGTCTACCAGTGTGCGCTTGTACTCACGCATCTTGCGATCATGCTCCAGTGAGTGAATTAAGGATGGTACGTTGTCCTTGTAACGGGGATCCAGCAGCGTGGCCACCCAGTAATCAGCACAAGTTAGAATGTGGGCAACTCGGCGGTCGTTGTGGAGACACTGCAGCATGTACTCGCTCATGTGTGCCAGGCTGACCAGAGGCAACGAAAGGCTGTCCTCTGTGGGAGGTGTATCGTCTGTGTCCTCTGTATCCCCCCAGCCACGCACCAGTGATGGCCATGAGCTGGCCTGGGTGCCACCCTGCTGTAAACATGGTTCCATCTCCTCCTCCATCTCCTCCTCCTCATCCTCCTCATCCTCCAGAACTGTGCCCCTGCTGGACAATTGTGTACCTGGCGTTTGTGGGTGCAGGAACCCACCCTCGGAGCCACTTATGAATGACTGCCCTGAAAGCCTTGGAAATGATCCCTCTTCCTCCTCCTCCTCCTGTGCCACATCCTCTTCCATCATCGCCCGAATTGTTTTTTGAAGGAGGCATAGAAGTGGGATAGTTAAGCTGACAACGGCGTCATCGGCACTGGCCATGTTGGTGGAGTACTCAAAACAGCGCAACAAGGCACACAGGCCTCACATGGAGGCCCAGTTATTGGTGGTGAAGTGGTGCTGTTCCGCAGAGCGACTCACGCGTGCGTGCTGCAGCTAAAACTCCACTATGGCCTGCTGCTGCTCGCACAGTCTTTCCAGCATGTGCAAGGTGGAGTTCCACCTTGTGGGCACATCACATATGAGGCGGTGAGCGGGAAGGCCGAAGTTACGCTGCAGCGCTGACAGGCGAGCAGCAGCAGGGTGTGAACGCCGAAAGTGCGCACAGACGGCCAACACTTTCTGCAGCAGCTCTGACATATCGGGGTAATTTTTAAGGAACCTCTGCACCACCAAATTCAGCACATGCGCCAGGCAAGGGATGTGCGTCAAACCGGCTAGGCCCAGAGCTGCTATGAGATTTTTCCCGTTATCGCACACCACCAGGCCGGGCTTGAGGCTCGCTGGCAGCAACCACTCATTTGTCTGCTGTTCCATGCTCCTCTACAACTCCTGCACAGTGTGTGGTTTTTCCCCCAAACAGGCAAGTTTTAAAACTGCCTGCTGTCGTTTACCCCTGGCTGTGCTGAAGTTGGTGGTGAAGGTGTTACGCTGACCGGATGAGGAGGCGGTAGAGGATGAGGAAGCGGAGTAGGAGGAGTTAGGAACAGGAGGCAAACTGAAGCGCCCTGCAATCCTCGGTGGTGGAAGGACATGCGCCAAATTGCTATCCGCCTCAGGCCCAGCCGCCACTGCATTTACCCAGTGTGCCGTTACTGGACCACGTATCGGTAGTTAGGTGGACCTTGCCACAGATGGCGTTGCGCAGTGAACACCTGATTTTTTTCCCCCACTTGGTTGTGCAGGGAAAGGATGGCTTACCTGGAAAAGTAGTGGCGGCTGGGCACGATGTACTGTGGGACAGCCACCGACATAAGGCTTTTAAAACTGTGCATCTCCACCAGACGGAATGACAGCATTTCAAAGGCCAAGAATTTTGAAATGCTGGCATTCAGGGCCAGGGATCGCGGGTGGGTAGGGGGGTACTTCCTCTTCCTCTGAAATGTTTTGAAGATGGAAAGCTGAACGCTTTCACGGGACATTGTGGAGATGGTTTGTGACCCAGGTGGTGGTGTTGCTGACAGATCCTCTGTTTGCGGGGTGGCAGGTGCCAGTATCACTACAGAGGTGGATGAAGAGGCCGAGACTACAGCAGCAGAAGAGGAAGCAGGAGGAGCCAGAGACCTTTCTTGGTTTTGAAGGTGTCTACTCCACTGCAGCTCGTACTTTGCACTTAGATGCCTGATCATGCAGGTTGTGCTCAGGTTGAGAAGGTTTATGCCTCGCTTCAGGCTCTGATTGCACAGGGTGCAAACCACTTGTGTCCTGTCATCAGCACATTGTCTGAAGAACTTCCACGCTAGAGAACTCCTTTGAGCTGGCTTTGGTGCGCTCGGTCCCTTGCTGCGTTGGGCAGTAGCAGGCGTAGTGTCTAGGGCACGGCCGCTCCCCTTCTGCACCCTGCTCCCTCTTCTGCTGTGCTGGTGGCTCTGTGCGACCACCGTCTCTTCCTCCAAACTACTCAGGTCACCTGCATGACCTTCATTCCATGTGGGGTCGAGGACCTCATCGTCCTCCACATCATCTTCCACCCAGTCTTCACCCCTGCCCTCCTTGTCGGCCTCCACAATTCTGAGTGCCGCAGCAGTTGGCACCTGCGTTTCATCATCATCGGAGACGTGCTGCGATGGTCCTTCCATGTACTCATCTTGAGAAATAAGTGGTTTGGCATCGCTGCACTCAATCTCTTCCACTTCTGGGGCAGGGCTAGGTGGATGGCCCTGGGAAACCCTGCTGACAGAGTCATCAAAAAGAAGAAGAAACTGCTGCATGACTTGGGGCTCAGACTGCTTGCCTGATTTTCAAGGGGGTGAGGTGAAAGACGGTTGGACATTGGCTGCAGGTGCCAACTCTGACCTTTCTGCAGTAGACTGGGTGGGAGACAATGTGAAGGAACTGGAGGCACTGTCAGCAACCCAATCTACTATCGCCTGTACTTGTTCTTGCCTCAACACTTGTAGAGGCGCATGATGCCCTACCAAATACTGCTGCAGGGTCTGTCACCTACTCACACTTGAGGAAGGTGTTTCACTTGTGCGTGTAGCTGGCACAGATCGACCACGTCCTCTCCTTGCAACAGGAGCTCTACCAGCAGCACCACGACCCAGGCCATGGCCCCTATTTGACGTTCTCCTCATATTTCTGTAATTTATGATCTTGCCCTAGAAAGGTGTTTATTGAATAGCGGAACAAAACAACAACAGTATCGCACGGGTGTATCTCACAGTCAAATATGCAAACTATGCCGCAATTTAATTTTTTTTACCCCAAAAGGGTGTTTATTAAATAGCGGAATATAAAAACAGTATACAAATACAACGGGTATATCTCACAGTCAAATATGCAAAGTATGCCGCAATTTAATTTTTTTCACCCCAAAAGGGTGTATATTGAATAGCGGAATAGAAAAAAATTTATAAAACGGTGTATCTCACACGTGCAAACACAGACTAGCCCCCGATTACAATTTTTTGTACCCTAAATGGAGGATGAGGAAGAGCAGTAGGAGGAGTTTGGAACAGGAGGCAAACTGAAGCGCCCTGCAATCCTCGGCGTGGAAGGAGATGTGCCAAACAAATTTAAAAGGTGTATCTCACACATACCAATACAGACTATGCCGCAGTTTAATTTTTTTCACCCCAAAAGGGTGTATATTGAATAGCGGAATTGAAAAATTTTTATAAAACGGTGTATCTCACACGTACAAACACAGACTAGCCCCCGATTACAATTTTTTGTACCCTAAAGGCAGGATGAGGATGAGGAAGAGGAGTAGGAGGAGTTCGGAACAGGAGGCAAACTGAAGCGCCCTGCAATCCTCGGCGGTGGATGATGCGCCCAAAAAATTTGAAAGGTGCATCTCACACGTACCGATACAAACTATGCCCCAATTTAATTTTTTTCACCCCAAAAGGGTGTATATTGAATAGCGGAATAGAAAAAATTTTATAAAACGGTGTATCTCACACGTACAAACACAGACTAGGCCCCAATTACAATTTTTTGTACCTTAAAGGCAGGATGAGGATGAGGAAGAGGAGTAGGAGGAGTTCGGAACAGGAGGCAAACTGAAGCGCCCTGCAATCCTCGGCGGTGGAAGATGCGCCAAAAAAATTTGAAAGGTGTATCTCACACGTACCAATACAGACTATGCCGCAATTTAATTTTTTTTACCCCAAAAGGGTGTATATTGAATAGCGGAATAGAAAAAAGTATATAAAAAGGTCTATCTCACACGTACCGATACAGACTATGCCGCAATTTTTTTTTTTTTTACCCCAAAAGGGTGTATATTGAATAGCGGAATAGAAAAAAGTATATAAATAGGTCTATCTCACACGTACCGATACAGACTATGCCGCAATTTAATTTTTTTTACCCCAAAAGGGTGTATATTGAATAGCGGAATAGAAAAAAGTATATAAAATTGGTGATTTTTCAATATCACATGTGAACACAGCAGTGTCTTATGTTTTATGTCACGGTCAGCAGCAGGCTATGAAGGGAAAAAAAAAATCCCCTTTAACTTTGTAATTTTTAAATAGCAGATTAGAACAGCAATCTGTAGTAAAATATAGCTGAACGCTGCACACAACAGACTGATAAAAATATATTTTTTTCTCCCTCCTCCTCCTCCTCAGTGGGCTCAAGTGAGGGCAAAAAGATTGTTCACTGCACCACCCCCCACACAGCAAAATCGATGTAGATCGCTAACAGACGATTTTTCTGTCCTGTGTCTCCTAATCTCTCCCTGCCTACTCTCTCCAGCCTGTGCCTAAAATGCTCAAATATCTTTCCCTGCCTACACTCCGACCTGTCCCTGCATTCTTTTCAGGCACAATGTTGTTTTTCACAGTCTGTCCTTAATCAGCAGCAGCCAGCACCGTTATGTGTGCTCTCTCCCTACACTACAGCAGACTGACGCACAGCGCGCTGTGTCTCGAGCTTATAAAAACCTGGGTCACATGCTTCAGCTGGCCAATCACAGCCATGCCATTAGTAGGCATGGCTGTGATGGCTTCTATGGCACACCAGTTAAACGCTTGTTGATTGGCTGTTGAAAGCCCGCCATTAAAAGCGCGCCATTACATACAAAACAGGAAATAAAATTACCGAACACGATTTTCAACCCGAACATACAGTAAAGTTTTCAGGTCCGTGTCCGGGTAACAAAAATCCAATTATCCGGTACGGACCCGGATAATACAGTCCGTGTTCGCTCAACACTAGTCATGGGTCAAGGTTCTTCACAATGTAAAATAATATGGCGGCCGCAAACATCGCCATATGTTCGCATGATCGGCGGACAATGAACAAGCAAAGTTCACCGCAAACCGACCGCCGGGCGAACCACAAGGCCATCTCTAGCGGCAGGCAATCTGACACTAGCTGATGCTGGGGGGAACTGACTTACTGTCACTGACAACACCAGTAACACCAGTTCAATAATCAGTGCAAATACCGTGTTTCCCCGAAAAAAGGCCCGGGTCTTATATTAATTTTAGCACCAAAAGACACAGTTGCTTATTTTCGGGGTAGGTCTTCTTTCCCTCCCTGCCTGTCAGGAATCCCCTGTGTGAACCTAGTTTAGTGTTTCTAAAATCTTAGAATCCACTTTATTAGTGTTTTATATAATGTCCAGTGTGTGTTTCTGTAATAGAATAGTGTGAAATACCTTCGGTAGCTGATCTCCCGCTCTGCTGTCCTTCTGCTCTCATAGCTTTCAAAGGGGGATCTCAGCCCCTCCCCTCTGCAGTGTTCAGAGCGGGTCACAGAAGCGCTGAGTATTAGATTAAAATTGTGTGAAATACCTTCGGTACAGCGCTGCTTTGTGATCATGCTTATTTCCCACTGCTCTTCCTTCTCTTCTCCCCCGCTGACAGCTGGGGGTCACGGAAGCGCCAAGCGGCGCTGTTACAAAGGTATGTCACACAATTCTAATCTAATATTCAGCACTTCTTTGACCCGCTCTGAGCACTGCAGAGGGGAGGGGCTGAGATCCCCCTCTGCCAGCTATGAGAAGAGGAGAAGGACAGCAGAGCGGGGAATCAGCAGAGCGCCGAGCAGCGTTGTACTGAAGGTATTTGACACTATTCTATTTCAGAAACACACACTGGCCATTATATAAAACACTAATAAAGTGGATTCTAGGATTTTAGAAGCACTAAACTAGGGCTTATTTTCGGGGTAGGGCTTATATTGCAGCCCTCCCCGAAAATAACAGTAGGTCCTTTTTTCAGGGTAGGTATTATTTTCGGAGAAACACGGTACTATACATTGTCACTGTCATTGTACTAATGACTCTGGCTGGGAAGGGGCTAACATCTAGGGCGATCAAGGGGTTAAAAGTGTGCCCAACTACGTATAATGTGTGCTGCTTTTACTACAAGATCTCTCAGTTTCTGTCCCTGCTTTGCAGGAATGAGAAGCTGACAGATTGCTCCCTCTGTACAGAAAAAATTGAGAATAAAAAACAATTTGTTTACTTAACCACTTTCAATGAGTAATAATTAGCAAATCAGTACTACAACTCACTAGACTTTTTATACACACAAGTCAGATATAGACAATATGTATCCCTCCAGGGATCATGGGGTATTTGTCCCCATTATGGATAATAGTCCCTAAGTTGGTTCATGTACATCACAAGGAACCTTATTTCTTCATGGCAAATTTAAAAGCAAATTAGTGATTGTGCTGAGTAGATATATGTAGGAAGCCTAGAAATCCTTGAGAAAATTCCTAGTGTGGAGAGATGCAATGAAGGTCTCAGGTTAAACCCCCCTCCCCTCAGAATGATTGTCAAGGGGACAGCACGGGTATAGTGATCCAGAGGAGGAAACAAACATTGAAAGCTTGGAATAACATCAGATAAAGTTATATGAGCAAGTCCATTCCATCGATAACTGCAAGCATATCATGAGCCTCCCTCGCACTCCAGCAGAAGACCAGACCAAAAAGAGCATTCTCTGTATCCATGAACCATAGGATTCATCAATCCATGTCTTCCAACAATTAAAGACAACAGTTTCATATAGGTCACATAACCAAATTAAGAATACTGGCGTTAGTTCCCCATGGGGTGCATGTGCATTGACACTTATCGGATCATAATGCTTGTGAAGGTTCCAATCTCAAGTTGTTTGGCAGGATGGACCTCCAATTCCCAGATGGGTGAACACTGGGTCACTGTGAGGAGGTATTCAGTGGGTGCATGCCTGACTGGTTTCACTGGACACAGGCCGTCTGCTTCAGAGGCACATTGGAGGATAGGCTGGCTATCATGTGCAACTACAACTTTTAAAATGGCCACTAAGTCATGCACGCCTGCCGGGTCGGGTGGATAGTGACATGTACAAATGTGCCATAGCACAAATGCCCTTGTACATGCACAGTGTCGCCACGCACATACAGTATCTCACAAAAGTGAGTACACCCCTGACATTTTTGTAAATATTTTATTATATCTTTTCATGTGACAACTCTGAAGAAATGACACTTTGCTATAATGTAAAGTAGTGAGTGTACAGCTTGTATAACAGTGTAAACTTGCAGTCCCCACAAAATAACAACACACAGTCAATAATGTCTAAACCGCTGGCAACAAAAGTGACTACACCCCTAAGTGAAAATGTCTAAACTGGGCCCAAAGTGTCAATATTTTTTGTGGCCACCATTATTTTGCAGCCCTGCCTTAACCCTCTTGGGCATGGAGTTCACCAGAGCATCACAGGTTGCCACTGGAGTCCTCTTCCACTCCTCCATGACGACATCACGGAGCTGGTGGATGTTAGAGATCTTGCACTCCTCCACCTTCTGTTTGAGGATGCCCCACAAATTCTCCATAGGGTTTAGGTCTGGAGACATGCTTGGCCAGTCCATCACCTTTACCCTCAGCTTCTTTAGCAAGGCAGTGGTCATCTTGGAGGTGTATTTGGGGTTGTTATCATGTTGGAATACTGCCCTGCAGCTCAGTCTCCAAAGGGAGGGGATCTTGCTCTGCTTCAGTGTGTCACAGTACATGTTGTCATTCATGGTTCCCTCAAGGAACTGTAGCTCCCCAGTGCCAGCAGCACTAATGCAGCCCCAGACTATGACACTCCCACCACCACGCTTGACTGTAGGCAAGACACACTTGTCTTTATACTCCTTATCTGGTTGCAGCCACACATGCTTGACACCATCTGAACCAAATACGTTTGTTTTGGTCTCATCAGACCACAGGACATTGTTCCAGTAATCCATGTCCTTAGTCTGCTTGTCTTCAGCATACTGTTTGTGGGCTTTCTTGTGCATCATCTTTAGAAGAGACTTCCTTCTGGGATGACAGCCATGCAGACCAACTTGATGCAGTGTGCGGTGTATGGTCTGAGCACTGACAGGCTGGCCCCCCACCCCTTCAACCTCTGCAGCAATATTGGCAGCACTCATACGTCTATTTTCCAAAGACCATCTCTGGATATGATGCTGAACACATGCACTCAACTTCTTTGGTCGATTATGGCGAGACCTGTTCTGAGTGAAACCTGTCCTGTTAAAACCTGTATGGTCTTGTCCACCATGCTGCAGCTCAGTTTCAGGGTCTTGGCAATCTTCTTATAGCCTATGCCATCTTTATGTAGAGCAACAATTCTTTTTTTCAGATCCTTAGAAAGTTCTGCCATGAGGTGCCATGTTGGAGTTCTAGTGACCAGTATGAGAGAGTAAGAGCGATAACACCAAATTTAACCCACCTGCTCCCCATTCACACCTGAGACCTTGTAACACTAAGGAGTCACATTACACCGGGGAGAGAAAATGGCCAATTGTGCCCAATTTGGACATTTTTACTTAGGGGTTTACTCACTTTTGTTGCCAGCGATTTAGACATTAATGGTTGTGTGTTAAGGACAGCAAATTTACATTTTTATACAAGCTGTACACTCACTACTTTACATTGTAGCAAATTTTCAATTCTTCAGTGTTGACGACGTCAGCCTATGACGAAACGCGTCGGATGGAGCTCACTGCGACGCATGCCAACACGCAGAGGAGACGCAGCGGCCATTTTCTTGGTGGTTTATCAGCAGTCACGGGCTGCATAGAGCGGACTACACACAACGCTATCTATTATTGGTGATCATGTACGTTTTTATTACCCTTGCGGCGAATAAAGACTCTTATATGCAGTATACACTATGAGGAGTGTCTTGCTTTGTGTTTCATGAGCCCGCATTCAGCTGGAGGTAGAACCCTGTGCCTTTTCATGAGAGAGGATGACTGTACCTGCACTATGATCATTTGGCTGTACATGACCTTTGTAATGAGGGTCATTTACTTTTGGTAAGAGGCAGTGTGATCTGTTTGTTTGGTGGCGGTTCTCCGGGCCTGTGGTTCTATACACCTCTGTTTAGAGTGGACACATATGGACTGTTGGTTCCCACTGTGATATATGAACTCTTTATGATTTCTATGTTCAGATTAGCGCCACATTACTATTATAATTCTTCAGTGTCGCCACATGAAAAGATATATTAAAATATTTACAAAAATGTGAGGGGTGTACTTAATTTTGTGAGATACTGTACGTCCACAATGCAACTGCGCAACGCAATGATACTGCACATGGCGATTAAGAATGGAACCCTACAGGTAATATGCAAACAAAAAATATATATATAAAAAAGGCAAGCAAAAACAAAAATATATATTTATATTAAATAAAGAGTAGACAACAGAAATGGATACAGGAAATGCAATTCTAAATTTACAGTACCTCCCCTGTTTTACATTAAGGGGAGCCGTGATAACTTGGCTACAAAATATGTTTCCAAAAAATAGCCAATCAATTTGCAAAAGATCTGTATCCTTAACTGTGTTGGTTAATAATAATATTTATTTCCTGCCATAAAATGTCCATTCGTCTCCAATTTATTGCACACATGGTGACCACCCCCTCCCTCCCCTATGTTTAATAATTGAACATTTATAATTGGTGTCATGCGTCAAAATCGTATTCCCTGATATTTTACTTAATCCATAAACAACAGAAAAAAAATGCCCCTTTTTTTCTTTTCCCTCTCTCCCTCTTTTTTTTCTTTCTTTCTTTCATTTAGCCCATAGATATGAAAAAAAAAAAAAAAAAAAAAAACATAAAGTGTGTACCTATCCTTAATTTGTCTTGATATCAGTCTTTATCATTTAGAAGGTGGTTCCAATAAGGCTCTATTGCATGTGTGTGTGCAGAAAGAAAGGGGAAGGAGAAGAGTTGATGGCTGCTTCTTCATTGTCCAATCAGCAAAGTGTGAGCTGGGAGGTTATACCACTTGCATTCATTTTTTTTATTCCTTATATTTCTTTGTTTACTTGTTACACAACCAGACAGCAGATTAACATTGTTATGGAGCATACAGCGCAAAATAACACTATGTCCTTGTAAACAAGCTTGGCTTAGCTACAAAACAAGTAGGGACAAAACAGCATCAAGCTTATTGTCAATTATTCTGAGAGAATGTTGATGTATGTGACATTAATGGACTTTCCTCATGTACTCAGTCATCATTGTTTTGCCCAGAAGGCCAGAAGCCAGCCACTATTACTTTGCATGGTAGACAATCTCTGCTCTCCCCAAGTGGAACGTCATGAGATAGCAGGAGACAGGGAAGGAGGAGGTTTGTGGTACTGGCAATGAGGTGGAGGAGGGTTGGGGTGATGGCGGTGAGGAGGAGAGTTGGGATGCTGGCAGGAAAAGGAGTTGTTGGGGTGCTGTTGGGGTCAAAAAGAGAGTTAAGGTGCTAGTGGTGAGAAGGAAATTGGTAGGAGGTTTCCACAGGGATGTTTCATCTTCCCAGGTGAAAAAGAGAAAATATGAGACTCTACTGCCACCTTTTAGGAGGTAGCTCATTTTTTATAGTTATTTTATTATTTTTGGAAAAAAAGATGTTTTCATTGTGAGGTTATCAAGGATAAAGTACAAGTAACACATGTAGGACTATCCCCGTAGTAGTTGCAAATGTCAGGGTTCCCCACTGCTGCACAGCCAGGCGCATAGCATCTTCCACTTTCATCCAGACACAGTGAACAGTCCTTGAGCTTTGTTTTTGTGTTTATTAGGGGGTAATAACTGGATGGGGATAAGAATTTATGGGATGCCCAACTTGACAGTAACGAAAACCAGGGAAAACTTTCTCCCTGTATACAACTTCACTTGATCCTCTGTACAGCTCCTATTGATTCTCTGCACAGGTCTGATTGATTTATCCTTTCTCCCATTCCCATATAAAATAAAACAACAAAAACAGCAACAACAAACCCTAGACTGTTCATTGACTGAGCCAGAAAGTAAAGTGTTAAGATTCTGCATGCAGTTGCTATCTGTAACCCAGGGGACCCAAAAAGGTGAGAAATCCAGCCACCCTCAAGGGGGCAGGGCTACATCTGGGGGCGTCATCTGGGATTCGCTCTGGGATACCGCAGCTGTTGCTAACGGCAACGGCCCGAGAAATCTTGCGAAATAATGTCATGCTTTCTCAAGAAATGTGCTGGATAGTGATGAGCCGAACACCCCCCGGTTCGGTTCGCACCAGAACCCTGCGAACAGAGGAAATGTTTGTTCGAACAAACGAACCCCATTGAAGTCTATGGGACTTGAACCTCGAAAATCAAACAGCCTCATTTTGAAGGCTTAAATGCAAGTTATGGCCCCAAAAAAGTGTATGGGGGTCCAGGTACTGACCTGGGGAACATGTAGCAATGAAAACGTGTTTAAAGGAGCACTGATTTACTGATTATAATGAGGCTTAAAGTGAAACTATAAAAATGAAAAATTCCTTCAAATATCATGCCTGGGGGGGTCCCCTGAATGTGCCTATAAAGTAGTGCATCTCTACGATGTACTGTATGTAGCCTGCTGCAGCAATACTGACATTTCTAAAGCAAAAAATGCCATATACATATACAAATATACATACAAATTTCAAATCGCATTTACTTGTCATACGGGTGCAGAAAAATTGGGCCTTGTTTGCTGGTGGTGCCTGAACACCGTAACCCCTCGCAGTTACTCTTGCTGTGTGTAGGGTGTAGGAACGGGACCTGCTAGTAAGAATTCCATACAAATTTGAAATTGCATGTGCTATACAAGTGCCAAAAATTGGGCCTTTGCCGTATATGGTGCCTGAACACCGTAACCAAGGCCTCGCAGTTACTCTTGCTGGGTGCAGGAATGGGATCTGCTGGTAAGAATTCCAATCAAATTTGAAATTGCATGTACTAAACAAGTGCCAAAAATTGGGCCTTTGCTGTTTGTGGTGCCTGAACACCGTAACTAAGGCCTCGCATTTACTCTTGCTGGGTGCAGGAACAGGGCCTGCTGGTAAGAATTCCATGCAAATTTGGAATTGCATGTACTATACAAGTGCCAAAAATTGGGCCTTTGCCGTATGTGGTGCCTGAACACCGTAACCAAGGCCTTGCAGTTACTCTTGCTGGCAGTAGGAACGGGACCTGCTGGTCAGAATTCTATACAAATTTGAAATTGCATGTGCTATACAAGTGCCAAAAATTTTGCCTTTGCCGTATGTGGTGCCTGAACACCATAACCAAGGCCTCACAGTTACTCTTGCTGGGTGCAGGAACGGGACCTGCTGGTAAGAATTCCATGCAAATTTGAAATTGCATGTACTATACAGGTGCCAAAAATTTGGCCTTTGGTTTTGGTGGTGCCTGAACACCATAACCCCTCACAGTTAGCAGGGCACAGGGACAGGGCCTGCTGTTAAAAATGACATACAACATTTAAATTGCATGCACCTGTTGTACAAGTGCTGAAAAATTAGGCCTTGGGGGTTGGTGGTGACCTAAACCAAAAATATTGTTGGAAGCTAGCAGAATAAAGGTAGAGGAATAGGATAGGCAGCATATGCAGTCTTCAAGGGATGCCAGACCCCTAGTAAATTCAATCAGTTACATCAGCATCAGGGACCTGATAGCTCTTGTTGATCCAGACCAGGACTGTTTCATTTTGATAAAAGTCAGCTGGTCAACAGAGTCTGTGGACAGAGGCACTCTTTTGTCTGTCACAAAACCTCCAGCAGCACTGAACGTCCATTCGGAAAGCACACTAGAAGCAGTACAGGCCAGTAGCTCCATTGCATATTGAACAAGTTCTGACCAGTGGTCCATCCTCAAGACCCAGTAAGCCAGTGGATGCTCAGCTGGAAAGGTTTCCAAGTCTGATCTTGCGCCTAGATAATCATGCACCATATGATGGAGACCCTGCCGATGGTTGCTTAAACATAACAGCCCTGGGTGCTGCTGAGGACAAAATAACTATTTAAAGGCATCAGTCTGTTGGCCGCCTTCTCCACCGCTCCTCTTTTGGCTGAACGTTGCCTCAGAAACACGTCCGGAGAATGTTGACCTCCCAGTGTCTGGAAAGGCAGGAGGAACTCTGCTACTTTACCCTTGTAATGTGGATCAAGAAGGGTTGCCAACCAGTAATTATCCCTCTCCTTGATAGCACGAATCCTGGGGTCCTTTCGCAGGCTTTGCAGAATCAGGGAGCCCATACAACACGAGTAGGAGGAGGCATGAGCTTCTGAGTCCTCTGGGTCACTAAGGATGACATTGTCAGCAGGAGCAACCTCTCCCCAACCACGTACAACTCCTGTGGTTTAAGGGGAATCAAAACCATCCCTTGAAGATTGCTGTATGCTATCCTCTTCCTCTACATCCATGCTGCTGTAATCCTCATCCTCCTCCTCCTCTTTCTCCTGTGTGTTTTGTGGCCCTGCAGGAATGATATCTGCATAAAGGGTGCCTTGTGAGGAAAGGAAGTCCTCCTCTTCCTGCCGCTGTTCTGCCTCAAGTGCCCTGTCCATGATTCCACGCAGCAGTGCTCCCCTTGAACGCTTAGGGAGCACTGCTGCTGCTGAGGAGAATTGAGCAGAAGAGGACATGGAGGAGGAAGAGGTGGTGGTGGGTAGCCAGATGTGGCAGAACCAGCACCAGCTTTTGGAGGCGTGGTGGCAAAACAAGCTGCAACACCGAACCCTGTCCTGCATCCTTCCCAGCTGCCAGCAGAGTTACCCAGTGCGCAGTGAAAGAAATGTAACTCCCTGTCCATGCCTGCTGGACCAAGAGTCAGTAGTAATGTGCACCTTCCTGCTGAGCACTTTGTCCAACAAGGCCAAAACACTACCTTCCACATGACGGTAGAGAGCCGGAATGACCTTACGCAAAAAGAAATGCCTTTTTGGGACTTGCCACTGTGGTGCAGCACATGCTAATGCTAGCAATTTGGCCAAGCTAGCATTAAGACACTAAGCATGTGGATGGTGGGACAGTATTTCTTTCTACGGTTTAAATACTGGGGTAGTGAAATTTGCCTGCTGCTCAAATCAAGCAGTGGTGTACTGCTAGCAGATTGGGTGCAAGTCTCTGTGCCACTCATTGCTATACCATCATCCCTCTCAATGCTGGTATTTGAGAAGGCATGAGGTATAGTAGGGTTAGAGATCACAGATGAGAAATAAGGTGATGTATGCTTGTTGTGATCTGGTGCCTCTTTCAGGTGCTGTTGCCAACGGACTGCATGGCAGGTCGTCATATGCCTTGTCAAGCATGTGGTGCCCAAGCGGCTGGTGTTCTGGCCACGCTTGATCCGCTTTAGACAGATGTTGCAAACAGCAACGCTGCGCTCTACTGCACAGATGCTGAAAAAAGCCCACACTATCCGCTGGGATTTTGCAGCACCCTGCACCTGTGGAGCTCTGTGCTGTGAAGCAATAGGTTTGCTACTGCT
Organism: Pelophylax lessonae; assembly: GCF_965119305.1. Taxonomy (NCBI): domain Eukaryota; kingdom Metazoa; phylum Chordata; class Amphibia; order Anura; family Ranidae; genus Pelophylax; species Pelophylax lessonae. The sequence continues at coordinate 330,793,766 of NC_138771.1, read as the reverse complement.
ATGGCGGCCCCTGGAGCACATCCTGCCTCATTGGAGTTGTGCGTCCTCCTCATCCTCCCCCTCCTCCTCCTCCACAATCCTTTCAGGCACCCAAGTACAGTCAGTGACCTCATCATCCCTTTTCTCCTCGTGACTAGAGCAAACTTGGCAAATGCTTCAGCTGTGGCAACATGACTGCTGGTTTCTTGTCCATCCTTGTCACCCCCTCTCTCTAGGCTCACGTTATTCCCTTCATCAACCTGGGAACCAACATCACAGCTTTCAAATTTCTGCACATCCTCCAAGAGCATGTCACTGACGCTATGATCGAATAGTTCAGGTGACTCCTCCGTGCATGGTGGTGGGGCGACTGAAGAAGTAGCTGTGGAGAAGGAGCCTGTGGAACGGGCCGCTTTGGCAGCTGCGGTAGAAGGCAAACTACTGGGAGCGTGGGTGTCAGAGGAGGATGAGGACGGCTTATTGATCCACTCCACCAACTCTTCCACATGTTGGGGATGAATAGCACGGGCAGCACCAGAAATAAAGGACAGGCGTGCCCCACCTGCAGAGGATGCACTATGTCGACTATGACCACCACTTTTCACAATGGACACAGAGGCTGCTTGCCCTCTTTTCGTGGCTTGTGAGTGTCGGCCTCTCCTTGTCGGCCTTTCGGACATGATGTTGATACAGATCAATATAGGGTATACGCAACTGACCAATAGACACTCAATGAACTGATATGACGTAATTGATAGCCCTATAGATGAGCTGTGGTGGTTATAGATGTACGCAAGTGACCGATTAACAATACTCTCACTGATATCTGATGTAATCTATAAACCTATAGATGGATGATCTGTGATGCTTATAGAATGTTCCACAGCTGACCAATGAATACTCTGACTGATATCTGAAGTGATCTATAATCAAATAGGTCTGTTAATATTATAGAATGTTCCACCACTGACCAGTGAATACTCTGAATGACATCTGAAGTGATCTATAATCAAATAGGTCTGTGAATATTATAGAATGTTCCACCACTGACTGATGAATACTGTGACTGATATCTGAAGAGATCTATAATCAAATAGGTCTGTGAATATTATAGAATGTTGCACCGCTGACAAATGAATACTCTGAATGATATCTGAAGTGATCTATAACCAAATAGGTCTGTGAATATTATAGAATGTTCCACCACTGACCGATGAACAATACTCTGACTGGTACCTGACAAGGAAAGAAATCTCTCCCTACCTCACACAGGAACCTAGCCCTCCCTACACTGCTAGCAATGTCTCTGTACTGTCTGATATGATGTAAAGATATAAATCTCTCCCTACCTCACACAGGAACCTAGACCTCCCTATACTGCTAGCAATTTCACCTACTTACACTGTCTCTGTCTTACAAACTCCAAAAAAACACTCTCTCCCTGCCTCAATCGTGAGCCTGTCCCTGTCTCATCGCACAATGACACTACACGCTGCGGCTGCACGAGCAGCCTTTATGTAGTGTGGGGCGTGTACTTGGCCCCTGAGCCATGATTGGATAAAGGCAGCCTGCCTTTATTCCAATCATGGCAGAGATCATTTGATTGGCCAAAGTATGAGGACAGGGTGCATGCTTTGGCCAATCACATAACGGGCTGCACGCGCGGCGCGTGTAGTGCATTATGGGAAAATCGAGTTTCCCGTGAAGAAGCACATTTGTTCTTCATTCGACGAAGGATCGAACAACTCGAAGCTCATCCCTAGTGCTGGAGTGTCAGCGAAGAGAGTGATGCCTGCTCTACAGGGATTAGGGAGAGTGGGATAAAGAATCAAGTTCACATTGATGGTTGCCAATGGCAAAGGATGGACTTTTATCAAAAATGTAATCTGTTCTTTCAAGAAATGTGCAGGAGGGTTTTAGGAGAAGAGAAGCATCATACTGTACAAAAGGACTGTGTCTGCTTTACAGTGATCGGTTCAAGTGTGGATGGAGAAAGCGGTGACCCAGGGTACAAGGATCTGTGTGACGGGGGTCATGTCCAAACATGTACTATAAATAGGGTTGAGCGAACCCGGACTGTATTGTTCGTGTTCGTACCGGACTTTTGGGTATTCGGTACCCGGACCCGAACCCGAACATTTCACTGTATGTTCGGGGACTATCCGTTGTTCGGTAACGTTATTTGATGTTTTGGCGCGGTTTTAATGGCGTGCTTTCAACAGGTGCAAGGCAGCCAATCAGCAAGCATTTAACTAGTGTGCCCTAGAAGCCATCACAGCCATGTCTACTAATGGCATGGCTGTGATAGGCCAGTGCAGCATGTGACCCAGACTCTATATAAGCTGGAGTCACACAGCGCCGTGCGTCACTCTGCTATAACTACTGTAGGGAGAGGTTCCTGACTGCTGCTGCTGAGGGAGAGATAGGAGTTTACTGTAGGGCGAGGCTGGAGAGATTGCTTGTAGGGAAAGCATAGGATAGGAACAATCTGCTTTATCATACAGCGATCTACATTGATTTGATTGTGTGGGGTGCAGTGCACAATCTTTTTGCCCGGAGGGAGAGATAGGAGTTTACTGTAGGGCCAGGCTGGAGAGATTGCTTGTAGGGAAAGCATAGGATAGGAACAATCTGCTTTAATCAGACAGCGATCTACATTGATTGTATTGTGTGGGGGTGCAGTGAACGATCTTTATGCCCTGACCTGAGCCAAGTGAGGAGGAGAAAGGAGAAACAAAAAAAATGTATCAGTCTGTTAGGCGTGCGGTGCTGCACATTTCATGCAAGCTCAGTGCATATGTGTGTGCTTAATCTGCATTTAAAAAAGAAAAAACATTTTTTCCTTCATATTTAACTTTAAAGTCTGTATGTCAGACAGACATTGCTTTTCTAACCTGCTCTTCAAAAAGCACCAATGTAAGGGGAAAATAATTATTTTACAGTATTTAGGGTAAAAAAATTATTTTTCAGTTTTTCATTCAAGTGTTTTTTTTTTATTCAATAGCAGAATAGTACAACAGTGTCCAACCTGTTAGGCATGTGGTGCTGCACATTTCATGCAAGCTCAGTGCATATGTGTCTGCTTAATCTGCATTTAAAAAAGAAAAAACATTTTTTCCTTCATATTTAACTTTAAAGACTGTATGTCAGACAGACATTGCTTTTCTAACCTGCTATTCAAAAAGCACCAATGTGAGGGGAAAATGTTTTTTTTTTTTTTTATTCAATAGCGGGATAGAACAACAACAGTATCCAACCTGTTAGGCGTGCGGTGTGTAGCGGGCATTTTCTGCAACCTCAGTGCATATGTGTCTGCCTAATCTGCATTTTAAAAAGAAAAAAACTTTTTTCCTTCATATTTTACTGTGACTTACAGCGTTTAGACAGACACTGCATTTCAAATCTGCTATTCAACAAGCACCAATTAAGGGGACAATTATTTTTCAGTTTTTCATTCATACATTACAGTGCGATGCACCCATTGCATACTGTTGTATTGCGCATTGCTATTAAAAAAAAACATTTAGGGGCAAAAACAGTTGATTGCGGCCCTGTCTGCATATGTTACAGTAAAATGCACCCATTGCATACTGTTGTATTGCGCCTTGCAATAAAAAAAAACATTTAGGGGCAAAAAAAGTTGATTGCGGCCCTGTCCGCGTATGTTACAGTAAGATACACCCATTGCATACTGTTGTATTGCGCCTTGCAATAAAAAAAAAAACATTTAGGGGCAAAAAAAGTTGATTGCGGCCCTGTCTGCATATGTTACAGTAAGATACACCCATTGCATACTGTTGTATTGCGCATTGCAATAAAAAAAAAAAAAAGGGGGTAAAAAAAGTTGATTGCGGCCCTGTCCGCGTATGTTACAGTAAGATACACCCATTGCATACTGTTGTATTGCGCATTGCAATAAAAAAAACATTTAGGGGACAGAAAGATATTAAATTGCAGCTTAGTCTGTATCTGTATGTGTGAGATACACTCGTTGAATACTGTTGTTCTAGTCCGCTATTCAATAAACACCCATTTAGGGAAAAAATATTCAATTGTGGCCTAGTCTGTATCTGTACATGTGAGATACACCCGTTGCATACTGTTGTTCTAGTCCGCTATTCAAAAAACACCCATTTAGGGAAAAAATATTACATTGTGGCTTAGTCTACATATTTTACTGTGAGATACACTTATTGGATACTGTTGTTCTTTTCCGCTATTCAATAAACACCCATTTAGGGAAAAAATATTACATTGCGGCTTAGTCTGCATATTTTACTGTGAGATACACTAGTTGGATACTGTTGTTCTATTCCATTATTCAATAAACACCCATTTAGGGAAAAAAGATTACATTGCGGCCTAGTCTGCATATGTTACAGTGCAACAAAGCACACAGGTCTCGCATGGAGGCCCAGTTACTGGTAGTGAAGTGGTGCTGTTCCGCAGAGCGACTCATGCGTGTGTGCCACAGCTGAAACTCCACTATGGCCTGCTGCTGCTCGCACAGTCTGGCCAGCATGTGCAAGGTGGAGTTCCACCTTGTGGGCACGTCACATATGAGGCGGTGAGCGGGAAGGCCGAAGTTACGCTGCAGCGCGGACAGGCGAGCAGCACCAGGGTGAGAATGCCGAAAGTGCACACAGACGGTCCACACTTTCTGCAGCAGCTCTGACATATCAGGGTAATTTCTAAGGAACCTCTGCACCACCAAATTCAGCACATGCGCCAGGCAAGGGGTGTGTGTCAAACCGCCTAGGCCCAGAGCTGCTACAAGATTTCGCCCATTATCGCACACCACCAGGCCGGGCTTGAGGCTCACTGGCACCAATCACTCATCGGTCTGCTGTTCAATGCCCCTCCACAACTCCTGCGCGGTGTGTGGTTTTTCTCCCAAACAGGCAAGTTTTAAAACTGCCTGCTGTCGTTTACCACTGGCTGTGCTGAAGTTGGTGGTGAAGGTGTTACGCTGACCGGATGAGGAGGCGGTAGAGGATGAGGAAGCGGAGTAGGAGGAGTTAGGAACAGGAGGCAAACTGAAGCACACTGCAATCCTCGGTGGTGGAAGGACATGCGCCAAACGGCTATCCGCCTCAGGCCCAGCCGCCACTGCATTTACCCAGTGTGCTGTTAGGGAGATATAATGTCCCTGACCGTGCTTACTGGTCCACGTATCCGTAGTTAGGTGGACCTTGCCACAGATGGCGTTGCGCAGTGCACACCTGATTTTGTTACCCACTTGGTTGAGCAGGGAAGGGATGGCTTGCCTGGAAAAGTAGTGGTGGCTGGGCACGACGTACTGTGGGACAGCCACCTCCATAAGGCTTTTAAAACTCTGCGTCTCCACCAGACGGAATGACAGCATTTCAAAGGCCAGGAATTTTGAAATGCTGGCATTCAGGGCCAGGGATCGCGGGTGGGTAGGGGGGTACTTCCTCTTCCGCTCCAGTGCTTGGGAGATAGAATGCTGAACGCTTCCATGGGGCATTGTGGAGATGGTTGTTGGTGACCCAGGTGGTGGTGTTGCTGGCAGATCCTCTGTTTGCAGGGTGGCAGGTGCCGGTCTCACTACAGAGGTGGATGAAGAGGCCGAGACTGCAGCAGCAGAAGAGGAAGCAGGAGGAGCCAGAGACCTTTCTTGGTTTTTGACGTGTCTACTCCACTGCAGCTCGTGCTTTGCACTTAGATGCCTAGTCATGCAGGTTGTGCTCAGGTTGAGAAGGTTTATGCCTTGCTTCAGGCTCTGATTGCACAGCATGCAAACCACTTGTGTCCTGTCATCAGCAACTTGTCTGAAGAACTGCCACGCTAGGGAACTGCTTTGAGCTGACTTTGGTGTGCTCGGTCCCTTGCTGCGTTGGGCAGTAGCAGGCGTAGTGTCTAGGGCATGGCCGCTCTGCTTTTGCACCCTGCTCCCTCTTCTGCTGTGCTGGTGGCTCTGTGCGACCACCGCCTCTTCCTCCAAACTACTCAGGTCAACTGCATGACGTTCATTCCATGTGGGGTCGAGGACCTCATCGTCCTCCACATCATCTTCCACTCAGTCTTCACCCCTGCAACCCTTGTTGGTCTCCACAATTCGTAATTTCGCATCAGTTGGCACCTGTGTTTCGTCATTATCTGAGACGTGCTGCGATGGTCCTCCCATGTACTCACCTTGAGACATAAGTGGTTGGGCATCGGTGCACTCAATCTCTTCCACTTCTGGGGCAGGGCTAGGTGGATGGCCCTGGGAAACCATGCTATCAGAGTCATCAAAAAGAAGATGAGACTACTGCATGACTTGGGGCTCAGACTGCTTGGCTAATTTGCAAGGGGGTGAGGTGAAAGATTGATGGACATCGGCTGCAGGTGGCAACTCTGACCTTTCAGCAGAAGACTGGGTGGGAGACAATGTGAAGGAACTAGAGGCACTGTCAGCAACCCAATCTACTATTGCCTGTACTTCTGGTCTCAACATTTGTAGAGGCGCATTAGGCCCTGCCAAATACTGCTGTAAGGTTCTGTCGCCTACTCGCAGCTGAGAAAGGTGTTTCACTTGTGTGTGTAGCTGCCACAGATCGACCACGTCCTGTCCTTGCAACAGGAGCTCCACCAGCAGCACCACCACCCAGCACTAACATGGTGGAGCAGTATGTGTGCACACGCCTAGACATACTGAATGAAGGGTCTGCCCCCTTCAACTTCTTGGTCTCCAAATTGGGCACATGGCCTGAGCTTGCCCTTTACGCCTTGGAGGTGCTGGCCTGCCCTGCAGCCAGTGTATTATCTGAACGTGTATTTAGCACGGCTGGGGGCGTTATCACAGACAAGCGCAGCCGCCTGTCCAGAGCCAATGTGGACAAGCTCACGTTCATTAAAATGAACCAGGCATGGATTCATCCACTGCTGCCGCTGCTTCCACCTACACCACCATATCCACCGCCATATCCACGGCCACCTCAACATCCTACTCCATATGGGCCTCGTCCTCCTCCACCTCCTACATCATTCAAGATGATTAATTTTTATTTTTCTGTTTTTTATGTTATTTTAAGTTATTTCCCTATCCACATTTGTTTGCAGAGCACTTGCCATGCTCATAAGATGATTTTGCTGTCATTTGCAGCCCTCTAGCCCTTTCCATGTTTGTTTTAGAGGCATTTTAGTGCTCAACAGTTCGGGTCTCCATTGACTTCAATGGGGTTCGGGATCGGGACAAAGTTCAGGTTAAGTCCGGGTCACGAACCCGGACTTTTTTTTCAAGTTCGGTCGAACCCGCTGAACCCGAACATCCAGGTGTTCGCTCAACTCTAACTATAAAGAAAATGTTGACTGTGCAGTTTATGTCAGCGGGACAATTTTCCCAAGTAGTGAGGAGAGTGATATTGGAGGAGATGCTGTAAAGAAAAATATTGACTGTGCAATTCATGACAGCGGGACAGTTTTCCAAGACAGTATGGCAAGTGTTGTCTGTACATGTACTATGAAGAAAAATGCCGGCCGTGCAATGTCTGACAGCGGGACAATTTTCCAAAATAGCAAGGAAGATCAGTTGGCCTGGTGAGATGGACGTGCAACTGAGGCCCAGGTACAGACAAAGATGGCGAATGTGTGCGGATTGAGGAGAACGATCTTCTGTACAGTGATCTTCATCCTGGCTGAGCTGAGTTGGAGCAGCAGTAAAGAGGATACTGTACCACGAAATCTGCCTAGCAGGAGGAGCCACCGCCGGAGAATTAGCTAATTTGGAGTTTGGGCGGAGTCGCCGCCCACGAACAGCCAATCCAGAAAGAGGAAGGAGGCCCATAAATGACTTCAGCTTTTGGATGTAGCTGAGAGGGAGACATGTGTGTGGAGGAGCAAGATGGCGGATGCCGGAGTAAACCAGAACGCAGAGGCTATCCCACGTGTTAGCGGAAAACTTGCAGAGCGGACTGGAATACCGATGTTGAACCTGTGGGACACTAGGGTGCAACGTGTGCCTGATGGACGACTGGTGTTGTGTGCCGAAGCTGGCGTGGAACATCTGGGCCTGGTATGTAGTCAGTGTCTGAATGTTACCATGCGGCTGCAAGTGTGGAGCCAGTGAGGGCACTGTGGCAATCTGCTGCTGCGGGCAGAGAAGAGTGATGGTTAGCCCAGAAGATTGAATGTGTTGTGGGAGACTGGGGTCACTCGAGTACTGTCGGCTTCTGAACCGGGAATCTCTGTGGGCAGAGGAAGAGGAGTACTCAAGATGTTGCTGGGGCTGGGACCAGTAGCACCTGCTTGTACCACAGTGTGCCAAGTAAGGGAGACCTGCACTACAGAGGCAATGTGCATGCAGGTAGTGAGGGCCAAGGAGCGGTCATCTGATGCCTGGAAGACTGCAGTGGCAGATACCAGCACCTTTCCAACAATAGCAGAGGGGAGTCGATGGCCTGCGGTGGGAAAGACTGTGAGTGTGAGCAGTGAGGAAGAGGCCGGGGCCATTGATGTGGGGTCTCCTAGCTTTCAACATCGCTGTGGATCCTTGGTGGAGGGGATTGATGTTTGGGAGTCAGAAGAGGAGACAGAGGGGGACTGCGGAACGAATGAACGGAGCAGTTCAGGCAATCCTAGCATTCCTGATGAGGAGACAAGGGATTCAGTGGTACATGGACAGGGTGCCAAGAATCTGGGGTTCTGCGAAGGCCCAGACCTATCCCAGCCTCAAACCTATGCCTGGGCTCAGGAACAAAATGAGGCCTATGCCTCCCTCATCACAAGAAAGGAGACTCTGTATTCCCCACCTGGGAGAGGCAACCGACAAACCCTCCCCAGGTTCTCCAAACTGCAATGGCCGATACAGAGAAAGGTGGCTTTGGAATATGGATACAACTATCCTTATGCTCATAGGGAGATAATGTTGGAGATAGAGGTCAGGAGAGAAGCTTGGTGTGATGAAGCTGTGTGGGATTACCTCTACATCTCGAAACCCCACCGTAACCAGTCTAAGTCCGAGCTGTGGAAGACCTTTCAATCTGTTAAGGCCAATTGGAACTTGGGCAGGCTATCTACATTGACTGTGTGGAGGTCTGCCGCCCAAACGGATCTGGCCAGGCTTGGTCCATCTGTGTCAGAGACTCTGAAGGGAAGATTGTTCGGGTCCCACATCCCGACTACTATTGCTTAGGATGCAGGATGTTCCCCTTTGCAGAGCTGAACATTAAGGCTGGCTAGCCTGAGTTACTTGGAGAAGAAGAGGGGCTAGAATGCCCAGAAGTTAAAGCTGAATGTTGTTGTTCTTTTTTCAAGTTTGCTGTTAGGGCCAAAGCCCTATTCCTAATACCCCTTTCCCTTCTATCCTTGCAAAAGGGATTGAATAATCTGCAAAACTGCCCCTGCTGGGTGGTTCCATCAAAGAGGGCCAACCCTCTAACTTTACAAAGAGACTCTTGCTAAATAAGGACTCTATTGACTCTATGACTTTGCAAAAATGGAGATCCTTGGGGGCATTGGGCCAGGATCACTCACCACCTAGAGTTAAAGGGACACTCTGCAAAGAAGGTTAGGCCGTTGGGCCATAGAGAAGGATCTTTTACAGAGAGACTTTTTCTGAGAAGACACTTTGTGAAGATTCTGTCGAGCCAGTGGGCCAGTTGGAGGAACTGTGTGCAGGTTGCTACCTCAGGAGAGCAGTGAGTGGCTTGAAGTCTCTTCGGAGGGGGGTGCCAGAATGTGAGGGGCCCCTGAAGGGATTGATAACCCCCACAAGCTGGACAAGTTTGCTCAGGCTCTAGCATGTCCCAAAGAAGCTATGTTGCCTCGGTGCTACAGGTGAGAAGGACACTGTGAGCATCAGTCGGATGGACTCTGCATGTTTTCATGAACTTGTGGGCTTGACTGAAATGGGAAAAGAGTCAGTGCCCGGGTGCTAAAGGGACTGTGCCTTTTTCAGTCACAAAAATATGTGACATATGAAGTGATGTAGATAGTTAGCTTGATAGGGTTTGGTTGTCACCTGTCCAGGAGTAACAGCTGAACGCTGAGTCAAGTATTCCTGAAGAGATATCTACCGGAGTGTGTAGCTAGGGACTTTGGGTGAGAAGGTCACCTCTGAGGAGAGGGCAGTCTCACCAGTTCAGGTAGCAATGTTTTGTGATGTGCTTAACCTCTGTTTCATTCCTTTGCAGGCTTGCACTGGATATCTGGGTCTGGCTAGACCCTACATAGTTTACAATGTAAATACTGTGTTCAGTTAGTCAGATAGGATGATATGTTTCACCTGCTTGAACAGATTTTTGTTTGGCGGGGGGTGCATTATAGTTAATGCGCCTAATGTGTATAAATATTAATTGTGAATATCTGTACAGTGGATATATATATATTTTTCTACATAATTTATTACTATGTACATTCGTTATTTTCCCTTTTCCCCCTTTCCCGGTTTGTGGGATACTCCTTTAGAAAATTTTGAAGACGATTTTTGTAGGAGGCAGCTGCCCCAGAGCCAGTGAGGACATGGCTTGTTTGGCGGGGGGTGAGTGTAGCACCCTCCTAGGTAGGTGCTAGAGAGGGAGTATAGTTTTTGGCTCTGTCTGCCTATCACAGGAGCAGCAGGTAAATTCTGTATTGCACTCTGCTTAACAGAGAGAAGGATCTGTGAGTTAGGTCTGCTCAATGTGCTCAGTGTGTGATTCATGTGGTCTGGGGGAGTGTCCCCACTGGTCTAATGGGGAGGCACATTGGACAGTGGAGGAAACCTGACCAATGGACACACAGGCTTTGATACAGCCCCAGTGATTGGCACAGACTGCTGTATCAGTGCATTGTGGGGTGTGGTATAAAAGCAAGGAGCACATTGTGCTTGGGGTCTTTGGCTGGTGAGCAGAGTCCCGGAAGGGTGGTGGTTGCGGCTGCCTCCTCTTCTGCAGTGGTTGGTGTATGGTCACAGGCAGTCGGCCTGGTGATCCAGAAGTGTGGAGCTGAACCCAGAGGTCCAGGAAAGCTGACTAGGAAAAGTTGAGACATTGGAGAACCTGAAAAGCAGCATCGTGAGTACAGGGGATTGTGTCTACGGGCCTGACCAGGAAGGGGGGCACTCCGGAGTAGAGTAGTCAGAGGATGGGTGTCAGGTGGTGGATAAAAAGGGGGTACTAGGCGAGTGCCCTGAAGATAAGTTCTAAAGAACATTACTTCAGATTCATCTAGTGGCAGGATGAAGCTGCGGCCTTGCCGCATTCTCAGATAGATGTCCTCAGCATTGTGAAAAGTTCAAGTGTTGGAGCATCCCACTCATCCCCATATAAAATAAAACAACAAAAACAACAACCCCTAGACTGTTCATTGACTGAGCCAGAAAGTAAAGTGTTAAGATTTTGCATGCAGTTGCTATCGTTAACCCAGGGGACCCGAAAAGGTGAGAAATCCAGCCACCCTCAAGGCGGCAGGGCTACACAAGCAAAGTAAAGCAGGCCATATATTATGCAATTTTTTCTTTCCATGCTTGCAGGAAAAAAATTAGCTTGATTCCTCTATCAACACGGTCACAGTTGATGGGGCAATCCCTCCCACAGAGCTATTGTGTTCTCCCAGGGGGGAACCCGGGGAGCTGTCCCTGCTCGCAGAAAAAAGTGATTACTTTTAGCAGCTATAGCCGCTGGCAATGCAGGTTATACTCAAGTTTATCGATGGATCGACTTGGGTAAGATCAGCCTGCTCATGGATGGCTCGAAGTTCTGCTGGTCCCTGCTGAACCGGCTGAGATTCAAGCCATCTCTGGCCTGCTTAAACCTGGCTTCTTTTGTTTGACATTGTGGAGAAGTGTAGCAGACTTAAATTGGATCACTGCTTTGATTTACTAGAAAGCAGGATGACAACTCGGAGCTCTTTACTATACACATAAATGTATTACTGATTGATTGCAGCATCAAAAGTAAGCAGGGGGTGCCAGCCCTGTGCTATGATCTACGTATGTGAAAATGAAAGCTGTATAAAGAAGTAATTCGGTTTTTTTTTTTTGTTAGTTTAGGCATCTAAAATGGAATTGTTACTACACAAAGATGCTTGCACGCAACTTAATCCAGTTACTGGAATGTGTAATAAATTTGCAAATCTTTCTCAGAATATAATGTATGTAAGGAAAAATATAAGAATAAAAAAAAAATATATGATTTCTATTAGTCTTGGCATCAATATCCTCATCCTGCGCTCTTTGTCTGATGAGAATATTATTTTCAGTTAATAACAAATATGTTAAAGTATAAGGATAATTTTCAAATTCATATATTTTCCTAAGGGGGCGGGGGTATCCGGGTATATTGTTTGTAGAATTGTGTCCATAAATTGGTTTTCAATGTTGAATTGTTGTATTGAGTGGATTTATTAATTTAGTGGGGATATTACAGATTACACTTTGCGCTACATAAAGAGTGCAGGGATGCGGGGTGCGCTATATACAGAGTGCAGGGTGGAGGGGTGTGCTATGTACAGAGTGCAGGGTTGTGGGGGGCTCCACATAAAGAGTGCAGGGTTGCGGGTGCACTACACAAAGAGTGCAGGAATGCGGCGTGCGCTATGTATAGAGTGCAGGGTTGCAGGGTGTGCTGTGTACACAGTGCAGGGTTAAGGGGTGCGCTATGTACTACATGTAGGGTTGCTGGGTGTGCTGGGTACTGAGTGCAAGGTTGAGGGGTGCCCTACTTACTGAAAGGGGGGAGGAAGAGGGGGGGCTGGGAAGTGAAAGAGATCCCTTGCACTGTCTGCAGTCCCTGTCTGTGGAAGGTGTGTGTGACACAGTACAGTACCTGACATGCCAGCAGTGGGCAGGGCCCATTCTCATAACTGGGTGAGGACAGGAGGTCACAGAGCTGCTCCTTCCAGAGGATCTGTTTGCAGGCAGATGCAGCTGTCCCTGGCTGCCTGCACCTCCTGTCTGTCCTCATTCTCTGGCCCCAGTCAGCCTGTCTATGGGTCCTGGGAGGTCTTTGGAGCTCTTCTCTCTCCAGCCTGAAGGGCCCGAGGTCACCCTCGCTGCTCTTCATCCACACCGCCTTCTGGAGAGCCGGTGCTGTCCCACTCCTTGCACCTGCTGCCACCTGACTCTCCATGCTCGCCCAGGGCAGCACCCGATTGGTCAGTCTGCCCCTTGGCCACAGAATGCCGGTGGGGGGAGGTTGAGGCACTAGCACCGACAGGGAGAAGTGTGCAATACCGGCTGAAAAAAGCCATGCTGGTGCCAACCCCAAGTGCTGGACCAGCTGGGGTGGTTGGCAGCTATACCCGCACCCCCATAGCGACGCTACTGAGCGCACCCGACTGATGTGTGCTCTAGGCCGGCACCTACCTAGCCTATAGGTAGTGCCAGCCCTGAGTGAGGGATACCATTGGGGGACATGGAGGAGAACTCTGAGTTTGGATTTAAGGTAAGATACTTCTTGTACCAATGTACTATATTTTGATGCCAAAAATAAAAAAAAAATTACGAATATAATGATATAAAAACTTATTTTTCCTATTCTTTTTGTCTTATTACCATTAAGGGAGGAGTTTGGAATCACTGCTATTATGGGTTTAAGATTTGCGGTCCCAGTGATATTATTGTCAGAAATTAATATCTATTAATAATATCTCGCTGGGCCGCCTCCATTATGTCAGAAATTTTTATACTGCTCTGAATATAACAGTGTCTATTTATGTCAATAAGCAAAGATCTGTGCAAAAGGAGAATCTCCACTTACTTCCACAAATCAATATGTAGCGAATTCTTTTTATTGATTAATTTCTTTTTAAAAGCATATACCAATCTTAGTGAAAACAGTCTACAGTATGGAATATATATAAGAATATTTATTCACCAGACATGTAATCACAATAAATGATCAAACTTGAGATGACACAAAAAGATAACTTTACAAAAATACAAACTTCGAACAATAAATGCAATGTGATTTGTAGCTCACTAATGAAAGTGAAAATAAAGCAAGATTACGTTTCGTTTTCTCCAGGTATAGTATAAACCATAAATGAATGTTCTATATAATCAGACCACAATTGTCTGCGCAATGCACAATCTGATAGTCACTCCACTGCAGATGAAGCGAGAATAGGTTATGCAAAACGTGAGACTAATACGCCAATATGCGCTAAATCTGATATTAATGAAAATGTATAAAAAGCAAAAATCATCTCTTAGAGAAAAATATACATATGGTTTATACGGCTGGGATTGTACTCTCGTTACCCTTTAAATATGCAATGTAAAACATTTAAGGAAGTACGTAAACAATATTGAATAATAATCAAATAATTAGCAAGGCGTATTTACCATATTTAAAATGGCCGCTAGCTTAGAATGGTCGTTACCAGAGTCCTTAAGATGGCTGCATTTCCAAGATGGTGGCCAATTAGGGAGGAGTTTCGTTTGGCGTCCCTCAAAGTTTCAGATAAATGATGGAGCAAAATGGAATCTGTGTAGATGAGTCTATGCATAGCTGTAGTAGCGTGTATGTTGTATGTGTGATGTATATTGGGCAAAATGTCATGTGTGTGTCTCTCTCATCTGGGATTGCCTTTTTATATGGTATAGAACAATTACCATAAGTTAAACCCAGAGGGAGTAACATGATCCCCATTGGTTGGAACATCTTATTCATTAACTGGTGATGTCATAGGATGACACCTCTTGGTCAACCAGTATATTAAAATTAAATAAAGATTTCTCCATTTAAGACTATTATAAAACAACATAAAATGTAACCATGCTCTCATCTATTACATGTCCATTTAATATCCACCAGATATCTGAATAAAGAATTAATCTTGGCAACACCATTCTAATATTTAATATATCTTATTTAATATATATATCTATATATCTTGGAAATTACTTTTTAACCTAAGACTTCAACTAGTAGCAGTCAGTCACAGTCACCAGAGATGGCACTCTTGTATTGCTCTTAGGTTCAGTATATAGCAATATAGCAGCATTATTTATCTTCAAATAAACTTTGCACCTTATATTGACAAAGAGCTTACAATCCAGACCTCCTAGAGCCTAGCAAGGTTACAAATGTTTACGATGCTTTCTACAAGAGCTTATTTACTGAAGCCTTACTAAACATGCAGTGATGAGTCATCAAAATCAGTATAACTTTTCCTTTAGCAAGGATAAAACAATTATAAAATATAATGGTTTTCTACATATCTATGTATGTTAGTTAGATATATATTCCATTGTTAATATTATGTTACATATAAGATAATAATAAATTTTATTTTTAAATGGGTTTAATCATAGAAAATACTGACTAAGGTTTATGGCCCCACACACAGATAAGATACCTTGGTATAGCGTCTTAGACTTTATCTTAAAGAAAGTCAACAGACTATTTAGTAATTACCTTAGGTCAACACAGCATGTCTGGGGTAAACCTGTTTAAGAATTTCTTGAACAGGCACTTTTTTTTAAAAGGAGGTTTGAACTTTTAACAACCTTTAACAAAATGGACGCCACTGCTCAACATTTCTATGTAAAATAAAATATAACATTTAATTTTCTTATTAAATTTAACCTCCCCAAATAACCCTGACATATCCTCCCCCCCCTTCTTCCCAGTATTTAGGTGACCAACCTTAAAAATAACTGGGAGGAAGTTTCAGGAAAAAGAAAAATGTCCTGTCCTCTTTTCTAAGAGAGTAGTTCAAATTGGTGATTGTTTATCATAACTTTCAAGTAAGTCAATGAAATGAAAAAGCAGTTCCAAGTGTCAGTTCGTAGCGACTTTGCTATTGTTAGCTATGTCACAACTGTTCCTTGTTAGTCTTTTGAATTTCAATCTCTTAGTAAAGAAACTCAAATTTTCCTTGAAATCTCCATCTTCATCTTGCAAAGTTTTGATAGATATAGAGATTAACTACTGCGATGGTATTGGCAACTACCATTCAAAGCGCAGTAAAACAATGTTGGCAAACAAGAATCCGAGAAATCTCCTTGAACGTGGATTGAACAATGAATGGTCTCAGCATGGTTTAGAGTGTCATACACCGAGACTGAGTTTTGCTCACATGTGCAATGCACCATTCTCACATCTCCTTCAACTGAAAACAGGAGGTAGTGCGATTCATCTTTAATGGATTTCCTCGGATCAAATGCACAAAGATCTTTTAAAACAAATCTTCCTCTCCGTCAACAAGAATCTTGGGCATCTCGCAGCATGATTCCTGAAGAGGGACCTGATTCAATGAGGGGTTCCGTCCTGAGCTGGGCTCCAAGTAGTAAGATGATCCATCCGATTGCCGCGTTTATGGTAAACATCATCGTCTGTACCAATCAACGACCTGGCATGGAAGGTTAATCTTCCCTCTATTGGATGAAATATACAGTATGAATATATATTCTCATCAATTGACATTTCAATGTGAGGTTGGTAATCTAAGCTTTCTCAGAGTTCTCCTTTATTCCATTGTGGGATCAATCTTTTATCTGACCACCATGGAATGTGAGACTATGTATGCGACCTTCCCTAGGGCGACTGACTTCTGGGGCTCATTAACATGGGGATGTATTTATCGCCATGGATACCACACATTGAACAATTTAACAATAACACAATATTTTGTTAACATTTACCTACTACTTGGGAGAAAAAATATATAATATCTCCCCCTTTGGGGCATCAATGCAATTTATTGTATGCAACAAAACTACCTGACATTGAGGATTCCTTCTTGGTTACCGTATACAACCTTTAACCTCTTGACTTCATTTCGTCATTATGGTTTGATCCTCCTTGGTATCACCGTCATTGGCAATTTTTCAAAATATGCCCGCTCTGAGCAACCTGTTTCAGTCAGAGGGATGAAGTGACCACTGAAAAATAGGAGGGTAGTTAGTATCTAACAACCAAGATCCCCCTGGCAGAGATTTCAGGATCCTCAATACTGTGACCTGGGGATAAAATGGTGTTAGAACTCCTGTCTCCTATGCCTTTATTCAGTGTATCCCTCTGATTCCTGACCATTTGGGCATTTAAAGATTCTATGGCCCTTGGCTGGCCACAGGATTTGTTCCTAAAAAGGAATTATTTTATTTCTGGGCTACAGCGTCCTGAGTGAACCAAGTGATCATCCGATCCAACTTGGCATCTACTCTGCTGAAAACCTCTTCAGAATTGGATTGTTGGCTCCGCCTCCTGCGGTGCCTATGTCTCTCGGGTTCAGACAGATGGGACAGATCCCTATCAGAACCATTTGCTTGGTTCTGGCATGGGGTCTGGGCCTTAATGTCTCTCGATCTTCCCGAGGATTTTGCTCTTAGGTTCAGTATATAGCAATATAGCAGCATTATTTATCTTCAAATAAACTTTGCACCTTATATTGACAAAGAGCTTACAATCCAGACCTCCTAGAGCCTAGCAAGGTTACAAATGTTTATGATGCTTTCTACAACTTACAAGAGCTTATTTACTGAAGCCTTACTAAACATGCAGTGATGCGTCATCAAAATCAGTATAACTTTTCCTTTAGCAAGGATAAAACAATTATAAAATATAACGGTTTTCTACATATCTATGTATGTTAGTTATATATATATTTCATTGTTAATATTATGTTACATATAAGATTATAATATATCTTTAAATTTTATTTTTAAATGGGTTTAATCATAGAAAATACTGACTAAGGTTTATGGCCCCACACACAGATAAGATACCTTGGTATAGCGTCTTAGACTTTATCTTAAAGAAAGCCAACAGACTATTTATTTATTACCTTAGGTCAACACAGCATGTCTGGGGTAAACCTGTTTAAGAATTTCCTGAACAGGCACTTTTTGTTAAAAGGAGGTTTGAACTTTTAACAACCTTTAACAAAATGGACGCCACTACTCAACATTTCTATGTAATATAAAATATAACATTTCATTTTCTTCTTATTAAATTTAACCTCCCCAAATAACCCTGACATTATATAGACATTCACCTGAAAGTAGGGATGAAGTTCCCATTTATTTTATGGGTTTGAGGAAAGGCCTGTGGGTTCAAGAATCACAGTACTGGCAAGCTTATGACCAGCACGCTTAGAAGGATCAATAAGGGGGCTTTTAAATAAGCCACCTCCTCACTATAAAAGGAAAACACAGAGCAGCCATAATATCAGTGAACTGGAATATGTTGTAGGTAAAGCATAGGGAAAGCTAACAAACTGCATAGGAAGTAATTAGGGTCAGTTAGGAAACTATAGTTTAATTCTGATTGCAAGCTTTTTGGGCAATCAATCCCATTTGTGTCCTTTTTTATTACTGATTATTTTGAGGTCAGTGGTTACTTTTAGGAGCTGCTTTTCATAAAAAAAAAAAAAAAACAAAAAGAAAAACACATGTCTCAGGAAGTGTCAGGGCACAAACACCAGGAGAAGGGCTCTAGGACCCAGCAGCGCTATCAGCAACTTAGCAGGAGAAGGACTTTAGGACCCAGCAGCACTACCAGCAATTTACCTGGGCCTATATAAAGAAGCCTGCCAGTGATTTTAGTTGCTGGTTGATCTTCAGCTCCTCCAGTGTGTTATCCTTGTGATATTCCAGTTCCTGTTTCCTGTTACCGACCCGGCTTGTCCTTGACCTGTCTCCTGTTTGCTTCCTGTGTTTGATCTTGGCTATCCACCTGACTACGCTTGCTCTGATATCCACCTGGCTCCTGATCTTGGCTATCCACCTGACTACGCTTGCTCTGATATCCACCTGGCTCCTGATCTTGGCTATCCACCTGACCACGTTCCAGTCTCAGTATTATCCAAGTCCTGCAAACACCTCACGGGCGCCATTTGTCTGCTGATTCCACTCCAGCTGTACTCTGGATCCTTCTGCACACAGTCCAGCAGGTGACCCATGCTACTTTGGGCCTGACCTCTCCTGTTCTCATCCTCAGGGGGGTCTGGAACTTAGCCGCAAGGGAAGCCCTCTCTCTCCATTGGCCTCCAGCACCAGGTACGTGATAGGAAGGGTATTTTGGGGTTTTTATTTATTTTATGAGATTTTTTTGTGCTGTATGTTGATAGGTTCTTTTTTTAACTTGGGGTGCTTGGGGCGGAGGCCAAGTTGATGAGAGAAGAAGTCGAAGATCCAGACTGGAATATGTTCTGGGTAGTGGAGGAGATGCAAGACTCTGCAGCAGGTAATCCAGAAGATAACATAGAAGAAGGGGATGAGGAAATAACAAGGCAAAACCTCAAAGGGGTTGCATAAAGGGATGCTCAACTCTGATATATTGAAAATGGAAAAAATACTTTATTAACGGATAAATTACATAAGCAACAAGTGGCGGCTTCCCTCCAGTGCCAACAGGAATCCGGTAAGACCATTCCTTTTCTTGAACAGTGGGACTGCCTTGCCATTATTGTCCAGACTCATTCAGCTTATGTTTACCCATGTGAGGCATAGCCACGCTTACCTCTCTCCTGATAGATAACCATGGATACGTTTATACAGCCCACATTCATCTCCTCCTCATGTTGGTTCCCTCTCCCCCACCGCAACTAAGGGACTATCAGCACACTCCTGTTGTCTTCTGAAGATTACCCTCAGACACTCTTGTGCCGTGTACTCTGGTTCTTTGAACTGCAGGGAGTATCACATCTTATAATCAACTCTGCCAACAGCCTTCTTTGAATCCAGGAATATTTTGTCCTACTTTACCACATCACTTGATTACTTTACAACAGCCATTTTTCAATGGTGAAATCAAGGACTTCCTTGTCACATGCACATATTTAATGGCACAATTCTCAGTAATCTTAGGATAGATGAATGGTAGATTTTGGACAATCACACCAGATTTTTCTATCATCAATTTTTATTCTTTTCATTCGATTTAGGGCTCTCCCTAGACAGCATATGAGTATCTCTATGGTGTCCATTGAATCCCTACAGAGATTGGCATGCTAGCATGTGTACAGTGTCTAGTCAGCAGTGATTTTAAGTCTAGTCTTGACCAATCACTCCTATTCACTGAGCATCATGCTATTTTGGTTCTTGGGGCGTGGGTGGGATCTGTGTCGCGTGTGTCTGTGTTTTTATGCTGTCTGTGTTATCTATTAGTCTGTCCGCATCCTCATTGGTCTTGACTATTCACCACTCACTGTGGTGGACGGTGTACTCATATTATATTTTTTGTATGTAATTTAATTCACTGCCCCTTTCTCAAGCCTTGGAGATGCACTAATAATTACCGGAAGCAGCTGTGCATTGGACCGGAAGCTGTGCAGAGAGAGAGCCGGAAGCTGTGCTGTGTGTGTACGAGCGGCGTGCGGCAAGGGAGCCGTGCGCTGTGCTGAACCGGGTGCGGTGCTGTGCTGTGGGTGTGCGAGGAGGAAGAGGAGCTGCGGGAGACCAGAGACCAGAGCGGGAGCGAGGGACCGGTATCCTGTGACCGAGCAGCGGCGGCGGACGGCCAGAAGGAGGGAGCGACAGCAGCAGGGACGTGAGTAGGATACCGGAAGCCGTGCGCGGGTGCAGAGGACCCCAGGGACTGGGACAGAGAGGGCAGAGAGCGGTGGTGGCGGCGGACGGACACGCACGATACTGAGGAGGAGGAGGGGACCGTCCCCAGTGTGTGAGGCAGCAGCAGCAGCTGCAAGCAAGGCAGGGAAGAGAGAGCTGTGTGAACCAATAGCAGTGGCGACGGCAAGGACAGGGACCTGACAGGACCTGACTGGGGATGTAATGGCACTTTTCCACTGCAAGTACCGGCTAGTACCGGCTCGGCTCTACTCGGCCCTGCTTGGCCCGGTTTGCTTTTCCACTGCGGTACCGCATGGTATAGTGTTGGAACGGTTCGGTACGGTACGGTATAGGTTTGCTTTTCCACTAAAGTAGTACTAAAGTTAAGTGGGTGGGATAACAACGGGGTGGGTGTGATTCTCTGACCAATCAGTGGCTAGTAGTGACTGCATGCAAAGGATTGTGGGATATGGTACCAGTTTGGTACCTGTTGGAACCACAATCGAGTAGGTACTGTTTTTTCAGAGCCGTACCGTACCGTACCGTTTGGTTCCATGCAGTGGAAAAGCAAACCTATACCATACCGTACCGAACCGTTCCGACCCTATACCATGCGGTACCGCAGTGGAAAAGCACAAAAGCGTGTCGAACCGGTACGGTTCCATGCAGTGGAAAAGCGCCATAAGGTAACAACTGGTCAGCTGGTGGGGTGACTAAAAGCACAACACTACTAGCAATACAGGTTGTAAAGGGGCTGCTATCTGCTTAAAACTACTCTGCGACTGCTCTGCGACCGATTGACTGCTCTGCGACCAAATGACCGCTCTGCGACCGACTGACTGCGCTGTGACTGACTGCTCTGCGACTGTCTGACTGTGCACTGCGACTGACAGTGTTATGTGACCGTCCGACTGGTGAGTATCTTTGGACTGGTGAGTATCTTTGCGACTGGTGAGTATCTGCGACTGGTGAGTATCTCTGCGACTGGTGAGTATCTCTGCGACTGGTGAGTATCTTTGCGACTGGTGAGTATCTTGCGACTGGTGAGTATCTTGCGACTGGGAGTAACTTGCGATTGGTGAGTATCTTGCGTCTAGTGAGTATCTTGCGACTGGGGAGTATCTTTGCGTCTGAGGTATCTTTGCGACTGGTAAGTAAGTGAGTGTTGTGCATCTGAGTGTCAAGTGAGTGAAGCGGAGTACCAGGGGGTGAGAAGTTAGAGTTAGTAAGCAAGGAAATAGCCACATAGGATAGACTTAAATTACTGAATCCCCATTAGATTAGATAGTAGGTACAATGCCCGGCGGGTGTGGAGATGCGACTCGGTGTACATCTTGTGATATGTATGCGTTCCTCAGACATGTGATCAAGGGCGAATACAAATGCGCAAAATGTAAGCACGTTGCTTCCCTGGAAGCTCAGGTCCTGAATCTAGGGAAGCAACACTGAGACGAATGTCCATACCGGAGGAGAGCCAGGATCGTACCAGTCAGGTGCAGGCAGGGGTCTGCACAGAGGTGGGCAGAGTATCGGAGGTGCAGGCATCAGAACAGAGTAGAGGGGTGACAGTTAGGAGGGGTAGAAGGGGACAAGGCAAGGAGGCTGATCCTGGGCTGGAGCACCCCAATAGATACGCCCCGTTGTGTGATGTTGGGGAAACCAGTCAGGGACCAGCATTGCTGGAGCAGAGTGACGCCCCTAGCTGCCAGGGGAAGAACTCATCCAGTGAGGCCGGGAGAAAGGGAAAGGAAAGACAGGTGCTGGTGGTAGGGGACTCAATTATTAGAAGGACAGACAGTGTAATCTGTGACAAAGACCGTGTGTGCCGAACAGTCTGTTGTTTGCCGGGCGCTCGGGTTCGGCACATCGCGGATCGGGTGGACAGATTATTGGGTGGGGCTGGGGAAGACCCAGCTGTCATGGTACACGTGGGTACCAATGACATAGGCAGAGGTAGATGGAGAGTCCTAAACGATTTCAGGGACTTAGGCGCTAAGTTGAGGAGAAGGACCTCCAAGGTAGTATTTTCCGAAATACTACCTGTACCTCGAGCCACACCAGAGAGGCAGCGGGAGATTAGGGAAGTTAACGAGTGGCTGAGGAGCTGGTGTAGTAAGGAGGGTTTCGGGTTCCTGGAGAACTGGGCTGACTTCTCAGTCGGCCACCGGCTCTTTGGTAGGGACGGATTGCACCTAAATGGGGTGGGTGCAGCCGTACTGGGTGAGAGGATGGCCAAAAAGTTAGAGGGGCTTTTAAACTAGGGAATGGGGGGGAGGGTACAGATGTAGAATTAGCCAGCGGTAAGCAAGTTTCAGAGGGCAGAAATGGGGGCATTAGCGGTAGGGAGTTCGGAGCTCCTATACCCAGGGTGGGTATGGGGAAAAATCAAGAGAGTAGCCTAAAAACATAAAATGAGGATATATGTAAGCGGCCAAAATTACGAGGCTTGTATACCAATGCCAGAAGCCTGGCCAACAAGATGGGAGAGCTGGAGCTGCTGATGTTTGAGGAGGACTTAGATTTTGTGGGGATAACTGAGACTTGGTTTGACAGCTCTCATGATTGGATGGCGTCCATTCAGGGATATTCCCTTTATCGCAGAGATAGAGAAGGTAAAAAAGGGGGAGGGGTATGTCTGTATATTAAGAACAGTATACAGGTAAATATGAGGGATGATATTAATAATGGAGCTAAGGACGAGGCAGAATCCCTATGGGTTGAGCTTCAAATGGAAGGCACGGTGGGGAAGGTAATATTGGGCGTATGCTATAGGCCCCCCAACCTGAGGGAGGAGGGGGAGGCGGACCTCATTTTACAGATAGGATTGGCAGCAAGGACGGGAAACGTCATTATAATGGGGGACTTTAATTATCCAGATATAGACTGGGCAGAAGGAACTGCGCACTCAGCCAAGGCTAGGCAGTTCCTAAATGTTTTGCAGGACAATTTCATGGGTCAGATGGTGAATGCACCGATGAGAAAAGATGTGGTGCTTGACCTGCTGATTACCAACAATTCAGACCTGATCACGGATACAGAAATACGGGACAACTTAGGAAACAGTGACCATAGGTCAATAAGTTTCAGTATTAATTGCAGTTATAGGAGGCAGAGGGGTAATATAAAGACGCTGAATTTCAAAAGAGCCAATTTCCCAAAACTGCGCTCGATGCTAGAAAATATCAATTGGGATAGAACCCTGGGAACAAAGAACACGGAGGAAAAATGGGAGTGCTTCAAGAGCATACTTAACAAGGGGATTGACCAGTGCATTCCAAAGGGAAATAAATTTAAAAGAGCAAAATTAAACCCTGGGTGGCTAAACTCCAACATAAAAATGCATATTAGTGCTAAAGAAAAGGCCTTCAAAAAATACAAGACTGAGGCGTCATTGGCAGCATTTAATAATTACAAAGAGTGTAATAAGAAATGTAAAGGCGAAATCAGGGCGGCTAAAATAGAACACGAGAGACATATAGCGGAGGAGAGTAAAAAGAACCCCAAGAAGTTCTTTAAGTATATAAACAGTAAGAAAGCGAGGCCAGAACACATTGGCCCCATAAAAGATGACAAAGGTAATATGGCCACTGAGGACAAAGATAAGGCGGAAGTGTTAAATCATTTCTTCTCTTCAGTCTTCACAAAAGAATCGGGGGGCTACACGAACCTAGCTTGTAAGGCCGAACTAAACAACACACCTCAGGAAGTGCCGCCATGGCTAACAGAAGATAGACTTAGAACTAAACTAGAGAAACTTAACATAAATAAATCACCGGGACCGGATGGCTTGCACCCGAGGGTTCTTAAAGAGCTCAGCCAGGTGATTGCCAGACCCTTATTCTTGATCTTTAAGGATAGTTTACAGATGGGTATGGTGCCAGCTGATTGGAAAAAAGCCAACGTGGTACCAATATTTAAAAAGGGGCCGAGGTGTATCCCGGGGAACTATAGGCCGGTCAGCCTAACATCTGTAGTCTGCAAGATTTTGGAGGGGATGTTAAGGGACCACATACAAGACTTTAGTAATGAAAACTGTATTATTAGTAGCAATCAGCATGGATTTATGAAAAATCGTTCTTGCCAAACCAATCTATTAACCTTCTACGATGAAGTGAGCTGCCACCTAGATAAAGGTAAGCCGGTGGATGTGGTGTATCTGGACTTTGCAAAGGCCTTTGACACCGTTCCCCACAAACGCTTACTGTACAAACTAAGGAAGGTAGGTATGGACCATAAGGTGAGTACCTGGATAGAGAACTGGCTCCAGGGGAGAGTCCAGAGGGTGATGATTAATGGGGAGTACTCGGATTGGGCGGGTGTGGAAAGTGGGGTCCCCCAGGGACCAATCCTGTTTAATTTATTCATAAATGATCTAGAGGAGGGGATATCTAGTACAATCTCAGTATTTGCAGATGATACTAAACTAGGCATGCCAATATCTTCTATGCAGGATGTGGAAACCTTACAAGCAGACCTGAACAAAATAACGGGGTGGGCAACTACATGGCAGATGAGGTTTAATGTTGAAAAATGTAAAGTGATGCACTTGGGGGCCAAAAACCTGAAAGCAAGCTACTCACTAGGGGGGGAACCTCTGGGTGAGTCTAAGATGGAAAAAGACTTGGGGTACTGGTAGACAACAGGCTTGGCAGTGGCATGCAATGCCAAGCCGCTGCAAGTAAAGCCAACAGAATACTGGGATGTATAAAAAAGGGGATTCACTCCAGAAATAAAGACATTATCCTCCCTCTCTACAAGACTCTGGTCCAGCCACATCTGGAGTATGCTGTCCAGTTCTGGGCACCGGTCCTCAGGAAGGATGTGCTGGAATTGGAAAGAGTCCAGAGAAGGGCAACAAAAATAATTAGGGGAATGGAGGACATCAGCTATGAGGAAAGGCTACAAGCACTGAACTTATTCTCTCTGGAGAAGAGACGATTGAGGGGGGATATGATATCAATGTACAAATACTGTACTGGTGACCCTAGCATAAGGAACAAACTATTCAGAGTAAGGGAATACAATAAGACGTGGGGCCACTCACTAAAACTAGAGGAAAGGCGGTTTAACCTTAAAATGCGTAAGGGGTTCTACACTGTAAGAGCGGTAAGGATGTGGAATTCTCTTCCACAAGCAGTCGTATCAGCAGGGAGCATTGATAGTTTCAAAAAACTGTTAGATGGTCACCTTAGAGACCACAACATACAGGGGTATACAATGTATGGTTAAAAGCAAACACACACACATCATAGGTTGAACTGGATGGACTGTTGTCTTTTTTCAACCTCACTAACTATGTTACTATGTTACTATGTTATCCGTTAATAAAGTATTTTTTCCATTTTCACTATATCAGAGTTGAGCATCCCTTTATGCAACCCCTTTAAAGTTTTTACTTTGTTATTTCCTCATCCCCTTCTTCTATGTTGTCACGGTTACATGGTTGCAGTGGCTCCCTGACTTCCAAGGGCCGCCTGGCAAAATACCGGCTGGTCCAGATGTAACTTGGCCCCTTTTGGTAAAATTCCAATGGCGGACCTTCCCTCATACACCTTTTTCTTTTATCTTGCTTTTAATCCAGAAGATAGCAGATGCAGGATCTGGAGGCATAGTAAGGCAGGCAGGTGTCGGCAACAACTTGATAACTGTGAAACAGAATCAAGAAACAGAAGCAGTGTCAGGGATAAACCAAACATCAGTATAGGACAAAAAGGGAAGATACTAAATCAGCAGGCAGAAGGCAGGGTCAGGTCACAAACCAGGAATAGCAATGAGATATCAGGAACATGCAAAGTCAAGATAAGCTGGTTCAAAACAAAAATGAATACACAAGATCTGGTCACTGGTCACAGGAGCTGATGACCACTCAGTGATGTTTTGGATTCCTGTACTGCTTTAAATGGACCAATACTGTAGATGCCAAAACATCCATACTCACATGCATGTCCATTTGCATGGCTGTATACATAATTCAACTGACAAAGTGGAGCATTCACTGGCTGTAACCATCTGCTCATTTTTCGTGCTCATGCGTAGTCTCGGGGCCACGCAGCAGCATGATCTGTGATTGCTGTATCCATGGGACAAAGCAGATCACAGATTGAGGTACAGGGCTGCTGTACCATGTGATTGCTGTGACCAATCGCAGTGATCAATAAGCAGTAGTAAACAATGGCTTACATTTATGATGACATTGTTAACTTCTTTGATCTCTGTGGCCGAAATCACAGTAGTAAACAATGGCATCAGGAATAATGCCAAAAACAGTTAGATATGATTGCTTATACAGTGATCATGACTGTATAAGCAATCACACTATGGTGACACTGAACTGCTTTGGGGACAGTATGTAAAAACAAATGTAAAAAAATAAAAATGATAAAACATTTTAATTTAAATAATTTTTTACATATCATCCATGACGATATTATACTGCACTGTATGTCAGAGCCATCAGTCGTTGTCTCTGATCACCGCTACAGCAGTACAATCTCACCAGACCAGTGCTGCCAGTCAGTGTCCCTAATCACTGTCGCACCAGTCAGTATCCCTAATTACTGTCACCCCAGTCAGTGTCCCTAATCACCACCATACCAGCCCATGACCCTGATCACCACCAAACCAGTCTCAGTGTCCCTGATCACCACCACACCAGTTCATGTCCCTGATCACCGCCACACCAGTCCCAGTGTCCCTGATTACCATCACACCAGTTACTCTATATTGTCACCATATTGTGTTTGAGATACTCTTCAGAGAGCATTTGACAGGTAATAAGAAGGTGTTGTACCACCAGCCTCCCACCTGCTTTAACCCCTTAGACCTCACACAAGCATCCCATTTACTTAAATAGGTTATGATTAGCAGATGTACAGGGGGTAGAATTCCTGCCACAGTTGTGAAGCAAAGCATTGTAGCCGAAGCATTTTTACAACCCAGGTGCTCCCTCTGCAACCAAAGGGGGTAGCGATTGAGGGAAAATAAACCCGTGGCTCATTCCCAAGGTTTTACTGCCTCCTAACCTCACAAGTGAGTGAGCACTAATAGTGCAGCCAGTCACAATTCTCTGATCCCAACCAAACCAGCCATAGCGTTACCAGACCAGTGTGCAGCAAGCAACAATTTTCCATATCACTGTCACACCAGTCTCAGTGTCCACAGACCAGTGTAAGCCAGAAACGGTGTCCCTAAATGTTGCCACACCAGTCCCAGTGTAATCAGACCAGTGTAAGCCAGCAGCAGTGTTCCTGATTGCTGCCACACTAGTCCCCAGTGTCACCAGATCAGTGTAAGCCAGCAGTAGTATTCCTGATTGGCATTACACAAGTACCATTGTCACAAGACCAGTGCAACCAGCAATAGTGTTCTTGACCACGGCCACACCAAATGTAGTCCCCAGTATCACCAGACCAGTGTAAGCCAGCAGCAGCGTTTCTAAATGCCACCACACAAGTCCCAGTGTCACTAGACCAGTGCAACCAGTAATAGTGTTCCTGATCATTGCCACATAAATGTAACTGTTCTCTCTGCCTGCCACCTGTACCAATCCTGGCCTGTTTATTGACCATGTTCCTGCTTGCTGCCTCTATTGATCCTTTGCCTGTTTACTGACCATGTCTCTGCCTGCCACATGAACTGAATTATCTGCACATTCAATTGATTATGTTCCTGTGAGACAGAAGCCCCAGCTAACCCCAATGGACAACTCCTGAAGAACAATAATTATTTTGTTCCTCTTTTCTTGTCCCTCCTGTACTTCCTGGCCAATGAACATTACATTCCTGGGGGCAGCCATGTACCAGTAGGCTAGGCTTGCTTGCCTATAGGAATGGGGACTGTTATAGGTGATATCTTATTAAATACACAATTGATTGTTAAAAAATCATTTTTATTTTCTTTCTGCATTTTCCAAAAACTTGTGGCAACAAAAGGAAGTCTTCAAAAGACTCACCATATGTGAGTATCTTAAATATACCGTGGGGTGTTTGCTTTCCAAAATGTTGCCATTTAGTGGGTTTCCACTGTCCTGGGGTTCCAGGGCCTCCAAAAATGGGATAGGTAGTAAGGAAATTAGATGTGTAATTTATTCCCCTGGGATGCCTGAAGATGCTCCTTTGGTTTTGGCCCCTCTACGTGGCTAGACTGTGAAAAAGTCTCACGCATATAGTATCACAGTACTTGGTAGAAGTAGCAGAATGTATTTTGAGGTGTAATACTAAGTATACCTATGATGTGTGTAAGAAATATCTTATTAATTGACAGCTTTGTGTAAAAAATACATTTTTATTTAATTTCCTGCATTTTCCAAAAACTCATAGCAAAAAAAAAATTGCATTTCAAAAAAGGCTTATATTAAAACACAGAAAAAACTGTTCCTGGTGTTAAATGCAGATCGAGACTGCTGCTTCCACTGTATCCGAATGCAAAATAGACAAAAACTAAAAAAACAAAAATTAGTGCACTACAAATCAAGACATAAATATGCAGTAATTTATCATAAAATGCTAAATCAAAGTGCTAATATGCAAATAATTAAAAAACCTTAATAGCTCCCATATTTTAATTAGAGGAGAAGTGCCATTCCTTTTGCACTCCTATGACCCGTTTTCAGCAGACAGTGGTCTGAAGTCCACTGTCTGCTGACGTCACAGAGACGGTCCAGGCTCGGGCAAGATTGCGACCATGGAGTTGGGATCCACTCACATGCCTGGATCGGCACCCAGCTCAGCCTCTCAGCGAGCCTCTGAAAACCTGAGCTGGCCGCTTCCGCCCCATCCACAGGGGCAGAGCAGAAAAGAAAACAAATGAATTCCACTACCAAATATGGGTTGTGATCAAAGCACCACATACAGCTTTAAGACATAAATTATTTATGTTATTTAAAGGATTTGTGTGTTTTCAATGTTGTCACTTTCAAAGAAACCGCATGAAAAAAACCCTCTCCCCCACTTTTCCATATTTTTTTTTTGCATTGGTACATATTCCCCATGGAATTGCCCAGCTTTCCATGCTTGTTTTTGAAAGTAGCTTACTATTAGCTCAAAAATGGACAGAATTGATCTACAGGATTCGCCACCTATAGACGTCAATGGGATTCACATCTAGGTTCGGGTTCACTGAATTTTGAACATGATTCACCAAACCCTTGGCGTGTCAAAGCCAGGCAGATTTGCCCATCACTAATTACAAATAATGCACAAGCCATAGAAGAACACAGGAGGAGAGACAATATTTGGAGTTTTTATGTGAAAATAGAATTCCCAGTATCTACTGAGCATGGTCTTCCTCTTTAGCTTGATGACCACATGTACTGCTAATTCAAACACACAAAGCTAAAAAAATGTTTTCATTCTCCACCAAATGCTCATTGCCACTTACATGATGATCCTAACAGTGACAGTTTTGTGTTGCTTTCTCTTTTAAATCAAGCTCAGTAAACAGGTAAACACATATAATTATATTTCATTTCTTTTTTTTTTTTTTTCGGACAAGTGCACAGTGTTCTGAATTTGTACCGTTAGTTTCAGTTGCCAGGAATCTCTGTATTTCAGTAAATTATTATAATTATTAAATCAAGTGTTTTTCTGCAGTCACTTTGACCTGCTTTAGGTAATGTCTCCATTTAATTGATTAAAGTGCATTTCCTGACAAAGTTATGATCTGTAATAACTCTTCTTGATACATATAGGAACTACAAAGGCGTATATAACTTGCATATGGCTAAATGGAATGGATTCATTTTGCGAATCAAGAGAGTTTAAGATGTTTGCACAACATTTTCTAATGATAAAACATTTCTTGTAACCCATAGTAACTAATGTATTCTCCCTTTTATATTTAAAATACCACAGTAGAAAATGATTGGATAATTGTCTGTTGTGAGGGGGAAAAAAAGAACAGTTTGTCCTTCAGATGCAGGCTATTACTTATACTCTGCTTACACAGAATAGGGTGTTTTCTTTATTTCCAAAGTCCATTAATAGATGTCTATTTACTTATACCAGATAATTGGAAGTCAGCAATCAATCAATAACCTGTTAGCCATTTTAAACATTTAAAAGTATAAGACCTTTAAATAACAAGTATAATTGCTAGCTTAAAATCGCATAGGGAACCCATTGCACGTAGCACTTGGTCCCATTAACATCATTCTGTGCTGTAGCTCCAACTTTGTATGTAGCCCAATTTATGGGTGTTCCTTTATGGAAGTTGGAACACAGCACAGCCCTTGCTCCATCTCTAAGCAGACTGTTTGTTTACTATTCTGAATGAACAATCTGTATGTGATAAAGCTGCTGGCTGCTGGTAAACATACATGGCACTGGTAGATCTATCACAAAGCCCTGACAGAGGTTAGTGTTTATTCTTAATAGTAAAAGATCAGTCAGCACCGTGGGGCTATGTAATGTATCTGCCAGTGCAGTGGATGTTTACTAGCAGCTGGCAGCTCTATAAAAGCCCCACTAGCACCGACTGTTCACTCTTAAGAATAAACTGTCAGTCAAGACTGCAGAGCTGTGTGATATCAGCCCACCGATAGTAAACATCCACTGTGCTGGCAAATACATCACACATCCCCACATCGATGACATAGTTCTGTAAATGAACAATCAGTACATGTGTAAATAAATAGACTGAACCTGGACCCTGGTGTGCTGACTGTCACACTCATCTCCAAATCCCCCCTGCTGCCAGTTAGGAGCGCTTTCAATCAACCCTCATCATGTATTTGTCTCCTTGATAGCAGGGTGATCAGAAAGCTGTGTGGGGAAGGCTTAGCTTTAATAAAACTTCTAAGTATGCTTCTCAAGGGGTCTACGCCAATAGGTTGTTATCTGCGTTTGAGGTGCTAGGCACCTGCCCAGGTCCCTGGGCCTACCATATTCTACTGGATACTTAAAGACTATCTAAACCCAAAAAAACAGATATAACATATTGCAGTCTACCAATCCTTAAATGTGGCGGCTGATTTCGTTTTCTGTTTTTGGCTTTTATCTTTCACCTGGTGTTCTGGCCAGTAACATACTTCCTGTCTTTGGATGGATCCTCTCTCTATGATTGAGCAATGGAGACACCCTTTGACAGCAGCATTGTCTGGAGAGGGTAGTGCCAGATGTACTAGTAGATTTAGATGGACTTTCAAAAGTGACTAACACATTTAAACCTAATTTCACCTTTTAAGCAATTATAGAAACAGTTTGTGCTTCCCTTTTAGGGATAAAGGTTTTACCTCACTGGAGGCAGGATTTATTACTCAGCATCTGTAGGGATGCAGTCTTTTGTGGCTGCTGAGGGTGACAACACTGCAGTAAATACACTTTGGGGCATTCAGAAGCATTGTCATCCTCCTCGAGGAAGGTCTGTGGCTCGGCAGGATCACCAGATGCTTTTTCAATGAAAGAATAACTCTCTCATACCAATGTAGAGGTCAGCAATAGAAACCAGTAAAGCTTCAGATGTTAATACTGCAAGGATATCATTGGGGCATGAAAAACCACACAAACCTTCATTGGTCTACAACCATACTCAAATTACTCCAGCAGTTTAAGAGCTGAGTAACACCTGAAGCTCTACTGGTTTCTCCTGCTGACCTCTACACCAATATGAGAGAGTTATTCTTTCATTGAAAAAGCATCTGGTGATCTGCTGTGCCACAGACCTTCCTCAAGGAGGGTGACAATGTTTCTGAATGCCCCAAAGTGAATTTACTGCAGTGTTGTCACCCTCAGCAGCCACAAATGACTGCATCGTTACAGATGCTGAGTAGAAAATCCTGCCTCCAGTGAGTGAGGACATCAGAAGCTCCTGTAAATCTTTCACAGAAACAAAGAGAGTTCCTTTATTCATGGGAACAGTTAAGTTAAAGTGTATGTAAACCCTAACAATAAGCTTCACTTATTTGCTACCTTTTTGTGTTGTTAAATACACTATTGAAAGCTAATAAATACCCGTTGACCTTGTCAAAAATTCAGAGCTGTCCCGTTTCTTGTGTATGCTTTCTATATTATCTCATGGAGTCTAACTGCCCCTCCTAGTTTTAATCTTGGTTTTGAGTGGTTTAGCAAAAACTGGGCAAGGCTTGCAGTACTCATGCTGCAAACTTCTTTGTGTTGTAAGTCCACAACAGGAATTAGAATTTGGGTGTAGTTTTGGTAGCCTAACATGTATTGCTCTGTACTTGAAGAGTTTTTTTAACAGGATGGAGAAATGTTCAGGTATTGTGGATATGTATTGCCTTTTTAATTAACTCTGACATACATTTTTAAAATGGCAGGAAAGAGATTTGGCCAGAGCAGATAATGAATTTATTTGACCAAATATTTGCAGTCTGTTCATTAATTTCATATATCATGAATCCAACAGGGCAGTGCCATCGATAGAGTAAATGCATGCAGTTTTACTTGAAGTTGCTTTTGCCTTTATTTACTTAGCTTTCATGTTGTAATTTTTAACTTTCTTTTCCAAACATGTAGAGGCTACTAGATATAGCTCTTTATCTCAGTACCAACACACAATACCAAGAAAACAATACAGATTAGTACTATTGGAAAAGATCATTAGTTAAATGTAAATAAGGAACCGCTTTTCTAAGTTCAGAATGAATTTTTAGCACAGAAGTCACAAGGCTAACCTCTATCACTGCCTCCACTAATTATTTCAATACACTGTTGGTATATTGTTTGGTAGGAATGTTAAGTAGAGATATTTTGACCTACTACATTCATTATCACAGGCTAAAAATATCTTTGTAGGAGCAACATTATTCCTATGAGAACCGGGATTGTTGCAGTTCAAAATCATTTAGCGAGTTTACTGTATGTTACATAGCAAACTAGTTTAGTAGAAATAATCAATCTGTCCAGACTGGTATTTAATGCAGAATAAGCAAGTTTTGTTTGTGAATTTTTGTAATTGTTTTAGGCCTCATTCACGCCATACACGCAGAAAAACTGATGGAAACTGACGCGCAGATTTCACTTGCAAAGACTTGAGCTCCATGCATCTTTCAGTGAGTTTTATACACGCTGCAGATTCCTGCAAAGAAAAAAATCTGCACGTGATACTAGTGCTGTGGTGTAAACAGGGTACATAGAAAACTTATAGAAAAACTCACCTCTGCACATGGTGTGAATGAGGCCTTTCTTTCTGGATATATTTTTATCATTAGTCATGTATTCCCTCAGAAACCACCTTTATAACTTAGCTTACAGCTGTACAAACCCATAAGGGCAATAAAAGAGGCTCTTGGCAATCTCATCTAGTATTTGATGGTATTCTGCTTAAAAATTCTGCTTAAAATAGAATGATTATGAACAGGGCCGGTGCTAGACTATTTTACGCCCTAGGCAAGACCAGCTACTTGCGCCCCCCCCCCCCCCCAAAAAAAAAGGGAAAGTGTTAAAAACTCCTCTATGTAATACCCAGTGACCCTGATCTGATGGTTCCTCCATGTTATGCTGTCATACCCAGTGACCCCCATATTGCTTCATGTCCTTATGTCCCTCTATGTCACGCCCAGGGACCCTGATGTTTTTCCATGTCACATCCTTGGACCCCAATATTCCTCAATGTCATGCTGTCATACCCAGTGACCCCAATGTTCCTAGTGACATAAATCCCCCATGTCACACGAAGGGACCCCAATTTCTCAGGGCACACATGGTGACCCCGAACCCCTGTTACACCCAGTGACCCCTATCCCCCATGTCACACCTGGTGACTCCGATTCACCATGGCAAACCTGGTGACGCCGATTCCCTTTCACACCAGGGATCCTCCATGTCACACTTTGGGACCCCCGACCCCCTGTTCTGGGGACACCCACTGGGCAGTATGAAGAGAGTGGTCCGCACTCTGCCCTCCTTCACCGTGATTCCTTTTCCCAGGACGCTTCTCTCCTGGACCACAGTGCTCACCACGGCTCCAACCGGCTCGTGGTGGATGGAGAAGCAGCAGTCAGTGCCGAGCTCCGGCTCAGGTTCAGCTCACCTCCGCTCCCTGCTTAATATCGACCCAGGGACGTGAATGGCTGCCCACCAGCTCAGTGCAGAGTATCACTTGCTGCTCCGGGTTTAGGCCACTCAGCTCCAGCCGAAGAGGATCATCATGCAGGCAGCACTCCCATGGGCTCCCTTCCTGCCTATTGGGGCCCCCCCAAACAGCGGTGGAAAGCCAAGGCCTGGTAGTTCTGCCACTGCCCCAGACACCTATCATCTTCCTCTGTCCCTTCTTCCTCGCCCACTGCTGCCTCTCCCCTCAGCTCACAAGGATCATTAATGATGGAGAGAGAGTGCCGACTCATGGCTGCGCCCCTAGGTGGCAATGCGCCCTAGGCGGCTGCCTAGTTTGCCTAGTGGAAGCACCGGCCCTGATTATGAAAACTATTTCTGGTTCCTCCCCCTCCTTCTTACAGATTTAGAAAACACTAATATTTTTTAACAGAATGGTACCTTTTTTGTGCTGAAGCACCTGGTCATTTGCCTATGCAGGAACTCACACACCTGCACATGCCTACACAACACATATAATATGAAAAACATTATAGTTAAATACTCACTTGGTGCCACATTCCCATTGTTATTCCTGTGTACCTCATGCTAGAAAGTATTATGAGGTAACACCCTCCTAGTAAGGCAGCCAGGGTTTTTTTTTTTTTTTTTTTTGGTTAGGCAAATTTAGTTTTGCTCTCCTTTAACCAGCAGAGCTGGGTGTGATTGGTTTGGGCTGCTCTGTGTTTTGCAGACAGCAAATCTGCTGCTTCCCCCTGTTTTTCTGGAACTTTCCAGAACATAGTGGGTGGGAGAGTCAGATGAGCAGTCTGAAAATTGTAGGTAGATCAAGCCAATCCCAGGTGGGGTGTTGCCTGGAAGGTGGTTGGGGAGTGCATAAATAGTTTGGAGCCTCTGAGAGCAGTGTTCTTGTCCAGTAGGAGAAGTTCCCAGCTAGGGATGGCTGCATGCCTTTCCAGCTGGCCTACTGAAGGTCCAGCCTGCTCAGCAGGATCCCAACAATTGCCAAGAGGGCCTGCTCAGCCACAAACCTTTTTAGAGACTGAAGAAGAGTACCACTGAGGACCAGCCTTAAGAGTTCACAGGGGGAGCCTGTCTGCTGAAATCATAGTTTAACATTCCAAGCTGGATGGACACTATGAGTACTGACCCAGAAAGGAAAGAATTTCAGTGACTGTCGCTATCACCCCTGCTGCACAATGTACAGGGCTTCCTTGGCCTGAGTCATTGCTATTGGTGCCCTAGTGCTGTCCACTTAATGTCCCACTACTTAAGAGACTGTTAAGCAGAGCTATTACAAGGAAGAGTGTCCTTATTGTTCCTGGTAGTAATGTGGAGTATCTCACAGCTCCCTGAACCATATTCACGTTAATACTACAATAAACTTTACAAAAGGCAACCCTTACAGATGATGATTTCTGGAATCTGGAGTGTGAAGTTCCTGTTAGTGCCTAGCTTCTGCAGTAGTGGGAATATAACCTGGGACTTTAAATTAGTAGCCCTAGCAAAGAGTAACACTACGATGGTAAAAGACGAATAAATAGAAGAAAAAAGAATCAAAATTATACATATATTATTTTTTTCACAAGAGGTTGAATTGACCAGCACCATCCCTTTTCTTTATATTTGCACTCAGTCCTTGTTTTAACAATAGTCCATTTAACATACAAAAACTGCTCTGCGTCATGAAAACTGTCTAAGCTCTGCCTTACTGTCCTGTCTATATAGCTGCTTAATCCAAAACCATGACCTATAAAAGTTATATTCTTTGCTGCAGATGGTAGACATTGTCAAAAGAGGTTGTACTGAGCACCACCTACCTATTACTTTATACTTGCACCCAGTCCTTGGATCTAACATTGGCTCCCTTGACATACATCCTCTTTTGTAAAGTGCAAGTCCCTTTTCTGGGCCAACCAGGGCTGCTGATAGAAATTGCAGGGCCCTGTACAGCCTACCTGACAGGGCCCCCCTACAGAAAATATCAAAGAGATATTTTGCTAAAAATACACTAAAATCATTTTTAGCTGACACAAAACAAAACTTAACTTATACAATTTCTGCTAAATCTAAAATATGAAACTATATTAAGGTAATAAATAAAGCTCTATGTGTGAATTAGGTTGTGGGCCTCATTCGAATGGGCCATGTGGCATGTACAATATGAATCAGTTGATTGTTTATGTGGCTGGAGCCACCTGGAGCTGTGTGCAGGCAGCCTATGTTACACTGTGGGGACACAGTAGCTGTATGAACACATCTGCAGGTCCTAATTTGAAAGGTTTATGGGTGCAGGTGTACAGCCCCCAACACAAACAGTGGGCATTTGGGTCCACTCACCCACACCTGCAGTAGCAGGTAGCTCCAACCACATAAGTAAATCACTCATTCACATGGCCAGAGAACCTGTGTGAATGAGCCTTTTCTTTTTCAATTATTATTATTTTATTTTATTTTTTACTATTCAACAGTTGGGCAGATGAATGATCAGGAAGTGCTCTGTACAGAGACTCTTTGTTCATTCACAAGCTGAATAATAGTAAACACAGTTTACTATGCTTCAGTTATGAATGAACACAGTGAGTGAATGGTAGCGATCACTCACTATACTCATTGAGGAAAAAGAAGGGGTTGGTAAACATGACATATTTACCAATCCCCACCCCTATGCTAAAACTATCCCCCTCTGTGTGGGGAGAGGGGTACAGGGGGATCAGAATGCTGGAGGGAGGGGAATTGGATCCTGGACAGGGAAAATTATCATAGCGGATCTCCCTGCAGCAGCTGAAAGCTGGTGGAAGAGAAAGGAGAAGCCAGCCAGCTGTGCTGCAGGGGGAGCCATAGGGGGATTGTTTTTGGGTATAACCCCCACAGATTAACAATTAATAAATAGCAGTGTGTCTTTCAACTCGGTGGTGGTCTTGGAATCTGGATTCTTACAACCTTTATACACGCTGTTGTGGAGGTGTTTGTTAACACATTGTGGACTTTCCTTATTAATGGAATTGCATATTTCAGATTAGCGCTACACTTTTAATCTATTATGTATCCAGGGCCGGTGCTAGACTATTTTATGCCCTAGGCAAGACCAGCTACTTGCGCCCCCCCCCCCAAAAAAAAGGGAAGAGATTAAAAACTCCTCTATGTCATACTCAGTGGCCCTGATCTGATGGTTCCTCCATGTTATGCTTTCATACCTAGTGACCTCCATATTCCTCCATGTCACACCCGGGGACCCTAATGCTCCTCCATGTCACACCCAGAGACTTTGATGTTTTTTCATGTCACACCCTGGGACCCCAATATTCCTCCATGTCATGCTGTCAAACCCACTGATGCTGATGTTCCTCCATGTCACACCCAGGGACTCTCGTGTTCCTCCATGTCATGCTGTCATACTCAGTGACCCCAATGTTTCTCTATGTCAGACCCTCATGTTCCTCCATGTTACACTTGGGGACCCTGATGTTCCTCAATGTCACACCTGGGGACCCTGATGTTCCTCCATGTCACACTTGGGGACTCCAATCCCGTATAGCACACCCAGGGACCCCAATTCCTCATGGCACACCTGGTATCCCCAAAGTCCTGTTACACCCGGTGACCCCTATCCCCCATGTCACACCTGGTGACTCCGATTCCCCATGGCACACCTGGTGACCCCGATTCCCTTTCATACCAGGGATGCTCCATATAACACCCAGGGACCCCGATGCCCTGTTCTGGGGACACTCACTGGGCGGTATGAAGAGAGTGGCCCGCACTCTGCCCTTCTTCACAGTGATCCTGCTGATTCCTTCTCCCAGGAAGCTCCTCCCCTGGACCACAGTGCTCACCACAGCCCCAACCAGCTCCTGGTGGAGGTAAAAGCAGCAGTCAGAGAGCTCCGCATGTCCTTCATCACCAATCTCCTCAGACAATTCTGGTGCCTCGTCGCTTCTGCCTCAGTAAAGAATCCGCCCTCCAGTGCTGAGCTTCGGCTCAGGTTCAGCTCTCCTCCGCTCCCTGCTTAATACCAACCCAGGGAAATGAACGGCTGCCTACCAGCTCAGTGCAGAGAGTCACTTCCTGCCCGGGGTTAAGGCCACTAAGCTCCAGCCGAAGAGGATCATCATGCAGGCAGCACTCTGGTGGGCTCCCTTCCTGCCTCTTGGGGCCCTTTCAACAGTGGTGGAAAGCCAGGGCCTGGTAGTTCTGCCACTGCCCAAGACACCTGGCATCTTCCTCTGTCCCTGCTTCCTCCCCCGCCGCCATCCCTCCCCTCAGCTCACAATAATCATTCATGATGGAGAGAGAGTGCCGACTCCTGGCTGCGCCCCTAGGTGACAATGCGCCCTAGGCGGCTGCCTAGTTTGCCTAGTGGAAGCACCGGCCCTGTATGTATCTGATATTGTTTAATGTTGATTTGTATTTTGGAATACATTTGTATATCATCTTTGTATACGACCTGCACTTACATACTCTTCTACTGCTATGTTGACTTTCATTGCTTTCTAATATCTACTTGCATTGTGAAAAAAGCAATAAAACAAGGATTATACATAAAATGTAGGGTATTGAATTATGTTAGTATACATAAAATGTGGCGCTAATCTTAAAACTGTTTGCACAGAGTGTCCATAAAAATCCAGGAGGAAAACACCAATTTCTAAGATGATCAGTGCAGATGCATATAAAGATCCTTAGGCAGAGAGAAGTGAAGATTCTTAGTGGAAAGGAGCCACCACTAAACACCCGTACACACTGACTCTTACCGGAATTATATGACACTCATAACAAAGGTCATATACAGCATGTAGCATAGGCAAATAGGGTCCTCCACTCCTGTCTCCTGCATTAGCAGCCGATCATTACTTCATCACCATAGGACTCAAAAAACAAAAGAAACAGAACACCTCTTCATAGTGTAACCTGTCTTCAAAGTTTATTTGGCCCAAAAGCAATTGAAATCACTTACAAGATCACCGATGTAGTGAGGCGTTCTGTATTATCTCCTCCGATGGTCTGATGCTGCTGCATCCCACCGACAAGATGGCCACCGCGTCTCTTCCGAGTGTGGCGTACGTCGCCGTAAGCTCCTTCCGACGCGTTTCGTCATAAACTGACGTCGTCAAAGGGGTGTGGTCTTACGGCGGCGACGCTCTATATATAGCGGCTGAGACTGGGCGGAAACCTTAGCTTTAACCAACATCCGGAAGTCGCCAGCTTGCGCTCCAATGACCGGATGTGGACACAAAGGGTATGAAAACCTCTCTGTAATATCATTATGTTCCACAACAATAAAGTGGGGAAAAAATAGCGATCTCATCAGTTTAACATTACTACTGTTATTCATCGGTATAAAGAAACATAAATTGAGCATCATATGTAAGCACACCACGCTGGAGACAATGGCACCATCTAGTGTTATATTAGAAATGAATGAATCTGCTTTGTTTTGAGTAGGAAAGAGTTTATCAGTGTTACAGCAGGGCTAGTAGGAGTTAAAGTGGTTGTGGAAGTTAAGAAAAAATGATATAAATGACAGGATGTGTGTGCGCTGGCCCTATCCCTTGACAAAGTCCCTCTGGACGAATGGCAGTGCTCACAAGCTATATTCTCCCCTATACTGCAAATCTGAGATAAACACAGATTGGAAGTTTTCTGCCAGCAGGTGAGAAATGCTGCAGTAATGATTGATTTCTGTGTCTCCCACTGGCAGTGTTTAACACATAGATGGATCTGTTAGAGGGGAGAATAATGGTGGCCATACACTAGCTGAAAAATTGTTTGAACTTCTTATAAATTAACCTTTCAATTTATCAATCATTCTGCAGAATTTTCCAAACTGTTCCTTCGATTTTTCAGCTCTGAAAAGATTAAAATTTATTTTCTATTTGTGCCCATTAACTAGACGAAAAACGAACGAACAGACCAAATTACAGATTTTCAAATGATTTTTCGGCTACTATATGGCCAGCCTTAGGCTTTTGATGTGTAAGGAGACCATGGATTCATTGTTCGATGGAGGCAGAGATAACTACTAGTGCTAACCTAGCACCTTAAAATGTGAGTGGATTTTATTATTTCATATAAAAGGTTTTAAATGCCAAAACCATATTGCAAGTATTTTTTTGTTTTGCTGGAATTGATGAGAAAGATGGCATGTGGAGATTAAGGAAAATGTATACAATGGGATTCACACTCATAATACACTTTTATAGACCTTTCTGAGCTAAAGGTCAAATGCCTCCGGGTGAGTGATTCTAGACACCCGTGTGTTGGGCCAATTGAGTGGAGCACATTTTTTCAATCTGATGTTTAATGATGAAGAAGAAAAAAAAAAAGTACATCTAGGACACTTTTTTTCAATACTGTGGAGAGACTTGATTTTGAACATTTCATGCATTGCCACAATGTTGCATATGATTATATATTTTTTGAATAACTAACATGTTATACTTATCTGCTCTGTGCAGTGGTTTTGCACAGAGAAGCTCTGATCATCTTCTTTTTTGGTCCCCCCCCCCCCCCGACACTCCTGGCTCTTTCCCCCTTGAGCAGTGTCCCCAGAGAAAGCCAATTGCCCTGGGGCACCGATGCACGCTCGCTCCTGAGCCTTAAGACAAATAGAGCCGTCGTACTGCCCCACCCCCACTCTCTCCTCATTGGCTCACTAGCTGTGATTGACAGCAGTGGGAGCCAATAGGCTCCAGCTGCTGTTTCAGACAATGGGGAGGGAAAGTTCCACTATCCACCCTAACCTGCCATGATACAAACCTAACCTGCCACTATACAGCTACTATACTGCCCTAATGAGGATACAAATCAAAGAACAAACAAACAAGAAATCTCACAGCTGCCCTAGCCTGTCTAGTGAAAAGTCCAAAAATAAAAAAATTGAATGTCCAAACTGATATAAATGAAAAATAAAAAATAACAATAAAAGTGAAAAAAAAATACAATTATGCACATGATGTGTGCACCTATATATGAAAATATGTCTCTTAGTTCTCCATCTGGATAGGAATACAAGACAAAAAGTCAGTTGGAAATGTTCATAGTATCCGTTGGGAACAGGCAACCTTCTCAGGGGTCAGGGAATCCACACTGGAATAGAAGATGGGAAGGAGAAAAGGTGCCAAGCAACCAATAGTGTAAAACTGTTTATTAGAGAAAGGAGGCGTGACTAGCCTCTGAAACGCATCCCGGTTGATCAGTTCCACTCCAGGTCTTGACATCTGTCAACAGGCTCCATGTAGCTCATGGTTCCAGCATTCTCCCTTCTGTCTCCACGGAGCTGCCACTGCGGCAAGGACTACTTTACGATCCTTTGTGGGATTCTCCACACAGCCCATCAAGGCACAGACTGTCCCCCTGTATAGATCCCGTGAGTTGAACCTGTCATTATGTTTTCTAAGTACACCTAATAAACCGTTTTACTCTATTGGTTGCTTGGAGCCTTTTCTCCTTCCCCTCTACTATACTGCACTAACCTGCCACTATACCACCAATTTACTACTCTTACCTGCCACTATACCACCCTAACCTGCCACTATACTGCCCTAACCTGCCATTTAATCACCCTAACCTGCCACTATACTGCCCTAACCTGCCACTAAATCACCCTAACCTGCCACTATACTGCCCTAACCTGCCACTATACTGCCACTTTACTACCCTTACTTGCCACTATACCACCCTAATCTGCTACTATACAGCCACTATACTGCCCTAACATGCCACTGTACAGCCTCTATACTGCCCTAACTTGCCACTATACCACCCTAACCTGCTACTATACAGCCACTGCACTGCCCTAACCTCGCACTATACTGCTCTAGCCTGCCACTATATTGACACTATACTGCTCTAGCCTGCCAATATACAGCCACTTTGCCGCCCTAACATGCCACTATACAGCCACTATACTGCCAAAGATGATGCTTAATGTTCTGCAGATAGGAAATGAGGCAGGATTTATCTGACTTGCTCTAGTTTCTAATGCACACTCTGAGAAGATCACAGTGTACAGTGGAATTAGAATAAGCAATTTTAGTACAGGAGAGGAGCTTTACAACTGTTCAAGACTAAAGGTAAAGTTGGAGTTCCACTTTACCTACTGTATATGCATATACGTTTTTTGCTAGTACAAGAAAATGTACAATTTATGTGTACTTTTTGAGATTTTAGAAAATGGGTATGTATATATACACATTCCTGGAACCGCTTTTGCAAGAGATTTAATATTAATCTCATGGAAAAATTTGTCACAGGACATGCCAGTTTGGAATCTGAAGAATAGCCTTTCCTTTAAAAAAATATATATATATTCATATACAGTATATATATATATATAAACCCCTTCTGTAGCTCTAAAATAAGTACAATTTAAGATGCACACTAGTATTCTTGTTTCTATTTTGGAAAATATAAAAAGTTTTAAAGAAACTATGTTATTCTTACCAGTCAATTATTTATCAATGGTTTAGAAACTGTAGCATAGTTACAGAGTATAGTTGGTACCTCAAAACATAATGGTCTTACTTATATTTTTAAACAGGGGTAAGTTTTAATTAAATCCTTAGTGTACATATAAAAGGAAATGTAATGGGAAAGGCAGATTGAACTCGGTCAAAATATTGGTAATAAAATGCTGTTACTTTCATTTATCTCTGCTGCAAGATCTGTGAGT
Organism: Pelophylax lessonae; assembly: GCF_965119305.1. Lineage (NCBI taxonomy): Eukaryota > Metazoa > Chordata > Amphibia > Anura > Ranidae > Pelophylax > Pelophylax lessonae. The sequence goes on along the minus strand of NC_138771.1, from coordinate 330,750,664 downwards.
GCCTCTATACCGGTTTTGGATTTGTATAAAGGAACACGTTGCAGTACAGGTACAGTATTGCATCAAAAATAATTTTAAAATTACTTGGTTCTATCCCAAAGCCCACAAATTAGTTATCTCAAAGCCTAACTCTATGTTTTAGTGAACTTTAAATAGTTCATTTGGACTAAGCTGGTCCTTCACTAACACATGCAGTGGCCTTCAGCGTTGTATGAACTACATACAGTATATGGCTCTGGTTTTCGGCAACAGTATGGGGACTTCCTGTTCCAGGTCCATAACAAAATTGAGTCGAGCTGAGACCTGCTCAGTCATTCACAGGAAGCTTTATATTTTCTAACAATAAAATGACAAAACGCAATCTAGTTACCTTTCCAAAATACCTGAGTAATATAAAAACATTAAATGCTCCAGAGAGAATAAAAGCAAATACATATGCACAAAGTCCATAACAGGGATATACAGTTAATTTCTATAGGGCAAATTAGGTAAAAGTTCTTCACAGGGGATAGGGGGAGAAAAAGTCCATCTACAAATGGCAGCCTCTGGATGGGACCTGAAGGGGGTTCCAGTGTAAGCTATGAAAATAAGGACGAAGGGAGGCACCTCTAAGTGTAGACATTTATGGTAAATCTATTACAATTATACAAATGGCGAATCACATCCATCCAGTGTAGAAAAAGGCACATTTGAGGAGCATCTCGGGTAAGCTGTCAGCAGTGACCAACCTTGCCTTCTCCAGCCGTCTCCTGAAATCAGGGGATGTGCCATAATGGCTGGTGTTCCCGATGAGATACTCCTCAGATGTGCCTTTTTTACACTGGCTGGATGTGAGTTGCCATTTGTACACATTTAGAAGCACCTCTCTTCTGGAACCTGCTTCAGGTCCCATCCAGAGGCTTCCACTTGTAGATAGACTTTTTCTACCCCTATCCCCTTTTTTTTACCATATCCCCACTTTTACCATATTTGCCCTATAGCCATTAACTGTATATTCCTGTTATGCATCATGCTGCACACTCCTGCAGACAATTAGCTACAACTACATATTCCTTGATCGCAATTTGCAGCCACCGATCATTCTTTGCACCAGATCTCTTTTCACTATATATTCCTGTTATGGACTTTTGTATTTGTATTTTATGAATACATGGTTTCCCCTGATTGGCTGAGGCAGACATTGTAACCTCATTTGCCTGTTTCTCCACTTCAGCCAGTCAGAGAAAGCTTTAAATCATCCAGAGAATACAAAGTTTTTGGTGGAAGGTTGAGCAGCACTTCGCCCAACTCGATTTTGTTCAGGGAGCAGGAAGCTGCATGTTTTAATAAAGAAAAATAGCTTGTTTGGACCAGCTTGATCCACTGAAATATGGAGTTAGGCTTTAAATTATATCTTGAGGAACCATGTGCATTTAAAATGTTAAATTACAAATATGAAGCTAGGGAAAACTGAAAAGAACTCCTTTACTCGTAAGAACAAAGATATTTCTGCAGGATCATTCATAGAAATTATCTTTCATGCTGCCTATGCAGACCAACAATGAAAAACCACCTTAAGCTGGACATACACTGATGGCTCAATAAAAAAAAGTAACAGATCCCTCCATCCACAAAAATTTAAATAAAAAAAAAATAAATAAAAAAATACAACCTTAAAATACAAATATTTATACAATCTGCAGGTCAAAATTTCAAATATGTTATTTTATAGTGAAAGAAATCACCAAAACAAAAGAAATGGAGGTTCCTATTTGTATGACATTTATGGGGCCATCTTGTTTTTTTTTTCCATGAAATTTATTGAAAATTTAAACCATCTTGTTTTCAATGAATTTGTCTATAAACATGGAGGTAGACAAACAACCTTGATATGCATCTTCATGGTTCACCTCTTAGTGCTACAATAAAAGCAGCCCAAACAAGACAAAATATTACAGATGCAGTTAAAATATTTGTATTTTCTCCTTTTACTGGCACATTTCTATAGGTGTATTGTTAAGAATAATTTAAGAATTAGCAACAACCTTGCAAAAGGTGATTTTATCATTTTTTTCACCCTAAAAAGCTGGTTCTATAATTTTTTAGAAATCATCCAGAATCAGCAACTAAAATTCACTCCAATATGTCACAATCATGTAAATCCTTGTGCTTGTGCAGAGATCTTTGTAGTCTCTTCTAAGTATACACAGATCTTACACTGCTCAGTCCTCTGCTACTGCCCCTCCCCTTGTGACTAGATGAAAAAATGACAATGTTGAAATCTGATCAGTGGGGAATAGAAGACCGGGGAAATGCTTGTTCTTGCCTGTAGCAGACTGATGACATCACTCCTCCATAAATCACCTCTCATCCTAGACCAGTGATGGTGAACCTTGGCACCCCAGATGTTTTGGAACTACATTTCCCATGATGCTCATGCACTCTGCAGTGTAGCTGAGCATCATGGGAAATGTAGTTTCAAAACATCTGGGTTGCCAAGGTTCGCCATCACTGTCCTAGACACAGTCACTCGCTTGGAGTTCAAGGACTGCCTTTTAATGATAAAAAGTGCAGTTTGCATTTTTGTTTTAATTACCCTAGTTACTGGAAATGATGACTTGTCAGGAATTTCTGCTTTCAGACCTATAAGCATTCCTCACATTTCCTTAGAGATATGATCATGGTGATATACAAAATTATCATTGCTTAAAGCTGGAATTGCCCAGAGCTTACTGTGGATTTAGATATTAGGAATGTTCAGTATTACGTATCTTGCATCCTGTACCTTTTGCCTCACCTCCGCATGTAAAGAATGAGTCATATTGCACTTCACTCAGTGTACCTGGAATCTGTCCATGTTTACAGAAGGACAGAGTTTTAATCGCCTGCTGATGCAGCTTCATCTATCTGTTTATTTAAGGTTGGCAGGTCTCCCTCAGCACGGGCTGGACTATGTATCTGGACACACATGGAGCTTACACTGCAGTTACTTCTGATCTCTCAATGAACACCTTGCTGGCGTGACAGATTGCATGTTCCTCACCCTGTCCGGACAATGACGCTAATCACAACTCCCATCCTGCTTTCTGCCCTTCCATCTGCCAGGAGAGGATTACATTATTACCAATCTTAATTCTGCAAAGATAGAGATTCAAACATTTAATAACATAATTTAATATTATTCCTTGGGATCAATTACATTTGGCGTAACAGTTTGCAACTTTTGAGAGAAGTAAAAAAACATTTGGTTTAGAAAGGTCTAAAAAATGAATGTTGCTTGTGCTAATGGTACACTACTAATTAGTAGTGGATGGCAAAGTAAACAAATACTATACCACTATTTGTGCATTTTATACTGCATAGTTGATGTGTAGAGGTGTATTATTCTCTTGTATGAATGCTTGTCCTGTCTATATCATGCTGCTTATTTAATCTCAGAATAGGAGATTGTATTGAACTGAGACAAAGTATGCTTCAAATGACTCAAAGGCTAATTAGCAACTTGACCTCTGAAAGGTTTTACCCCCTTCATTACCAGGGCATTTGCTTGCTATTCAGCCCTGTGCTTCTCTAATTAACTGGAAATTGCTCTGTCATGCAAGACTGTAGGCAAAAAAAAAATTATATCATTTTTTCCCACACAAATTGAGCTTTCCTTTGATGCCATTTGCTTATTTTTTATTATATACACGAAAAAATACTGGAAAAAAAAGGTTATTCTCTCCTTTCAGTTATAAAACATGTCCAATAAAATCAATTTTATTCATAAATTTAGGCCAAAATGTATTCTGCTACATGTACATTTGGAAAAACTTCATTTTTGGGGACACTGTACTATTGGGGACACTAGTATAGTTATGATCGTGGTGAAGATACTGATCTGTGCAGACGCTATACTACTAGTAATGGAGGTGTGTGCTGTGCAATCTGGCACTAACTGACACTGGCTGGGGGGGGGGGACACTAACTGACTAACTGACACTAAGGTCACTAGAAACACTAATACAGGGAACAGCAATAATAATATTTTTTACTGACACGTACTAATGGCACTTACTAGGTGACAAGAGGGATGAGGAGGGCAATCAAGCAGTTAACTGTGTGCCTAACAAATGTATGCAAGTGTATGTGTACTGTTTTTACTTACAGATCATCTGGCTGGGTCTCTCTTTGCTTTTAGGTCTGAGCAGTAACTGAAAACAGGGAGAAATCCAGCCAGATCTGTGTGTTGTGTTTACCAGCACACAGATCTCTGTGCCACAGTCAATCAGCAGGTAAACAGCCAAAATGATTGGCTGTAACCTGCTGACAAACTTGTGCTGTGTCCAATCACAACACAGGTCAGCGGGGGGTACAGGCATGCACTGCACACCTCTAAACCAGGAAATAAGTCGCGACATTGGGGTATATTGCGGGGCCTGTGGAATGAGGTTAAATATGCCAGCTATCTAATATCTAATTATAATAATAATCTAATCAGCCTCGGTAGCTGCTGGGCTGAGGGCCTGGGGAAGATTGCTGGAGGATTATGTTTGCTGTAGCGTACTGCGCTAAAGTCTGAGTTTGGAGAGGTATCTAGTTTATCTCCCTCACTTAGGCTCTACCTATAGAGGCTGGGTGGCGGACAGCTCCTGGGGCATTGTAAGTAAAGATCTTGCTGTGGATTATTAGTATGCATGTGCCATAAGAGAATTAAATGCCAGAATTGGCTTTATGGGCTACTGCAGTAGGGTCCTATATGTACAGACCGTTCCCTGCTACCTCCAGCTGCTTTTGAAAAATTAGAAGAGAAGTTTGTCCTCCAATCACTGTTACTGAGCATTTTGGAGTATCCTGTGACCCTAAACCCCTCTCATGTTCTTAAGCAAAATACAAAAAAACATCCTCTAGAGTGAGCATGCATTTTTTGTGTATGGGACTGTGCTTGTGTGACTGGCAGCCTCTGTACTACTTGGGAGAACCAATCTATTATTCTCAGTGATCCCTCTGAAAGTGACCACTAGATTTATAATATAAGTACAGTACTGTGCAAAAGTTTTAGGCAGGTATGAAAAAATGCTGTACATTAACCACTTCAGCTCAGTAAGGTTTTACCCCCCTTAATGACCAGGCCATTTTTTGCGATTCGGCACTGCGTTGCTTTAACTGACAATTACGCGGTCATGCAACACTGTACCAAAATACAATTGATGTCCTTTTTTCCCACAAATAGGGCTTTCTTTTGGTGGTATTTGATCACTTCTGGGGTTTTTAGATTTTGGGCTATAAACAAAAAAAAGAGGGACAATTTTGAAAAAAAAAAACACAATATTTTTTACTTTCTGCTATAAAACATTCCCAATAAAAAAAATTTAAAAAATTTAATTTTTTTTATTAGTTTAGTCCAATTTGTATTCTGCTACATATTTTTGGTAAAAAAAAAAAAAAAATCCCAAAAAGCTTATATGAATTGGTTTGCACAAAAGTTATAGTGTTTAACAACTACGGGATAGATTTGTGGACTTTTTTTTTTTTTTTTTTTTACTAGTAATAACGGCGATCAGCGATTTTTATAGGGACTGCGACATTGGGACGGACAGATCAGACCCCTAACTGACATTTTTGACATTTTTTGGGGACCAGTGACATTAATACAGTAATCAGTACTAAATAAAATGCACTGTTACTGTATAAATGACACTGGCAGGGAAGGGGTTAACACTGGGGGTGATCAAGGGGTTAAATGTGTTCCCTATTGTGCTTACTAATTGTGTGGCGGAAGGGATTGGACAGAGGCAGAGAGAGATTGGTGATTCAGCTTAGCTTAGCTGAATCACACAATCTTTCTCTGCCTCTCTGACAGAAGATCTGCCTGCGCTGACAAAAGATCTGCCTGCTTTGTTTCTGTCATTCTAGCTGAAGATCGCAGGAGGCCAGCGGCGGTCGAGCCCACTCCTCCCCCGGTCTGACTCCCGCTGTGTCTAATCACAGGGGTAGCGCGGCTCCAGGGCGCGCGTACCGCCGAAAACGCGTGCACATAATCACGTAGATCTACGTGATTATGCGCAGCCGAGTGGCCCTGCCACAGTAAATCTGCGTGGGGCGGTCGGCAAGTGGTTAAGAATGCTTTTAGAAATAGAAGTGCTAATAGTTTATTTTTATCAATTAACAACATGGAAACTAAATGAACAGAAGAGAAATCCAAATCAAACAATTTTTTGGCGTGACCATCTTCAAACCAGCATCAACTCTTCTAGGTACGCTTGCACGTTTTTGAAGGAACTCGGCAGGGCAGTTGTTCCAAACATCTTGGAGAGCTAACTTCAGATGCAGGCTGCCTCAAATCCTTCTGTCTCTTCATGTAATCCCAGACAGACTCAATGATGTTGAGATCAGGGATCTGTGGGGACCAAACTATAATTTCCAGGACTTACTGTTCTTTTTACACCTAACTTAGTTCTAAATGGCATCAGCTGTATATTTGAGGTCCTTGTCGTCCTGCAGAATACATTTGATAAATAAACCACATGCCTCCCTGGTGGTATGGCATGCTGGATACATATCTGCTTGTAATATATCTACTAAATGTATAATTCTCAATGCAGCTGGATTTTTGGTGCAGCAATGGGTGGGCAAAATTTGGACTGAATTCTACTTGAATCTGGAATCCTAGTAAGAGGATATGTGACTCCAGTAATGTTAACAATGCATTTTTTTTTAGCTTAGGTAAGATTTGTCAGGAAATTACATTAATTTTTCCATTCAAGGAAAGAGAAAGTGGTAAACTATGTTTGTACTTTACATAGTTACATTCCTCTGTTGCTGATTTCTTATATCAATGTGTGCCTTCTAATATGTAATATTTAAAATTTGAGTGGTACTCTGCTATACCGGAAATGTCAGTAAAAAGCCAGATTTTCTTTTTATTTTTTCTATTTCTTTCTTTTCAGTACTTAACTTGGTACTTTGTATACATTCCTTTTAATTGATCTAAGTAAAGGAAAATAAGTGGGAAAAAATTAAATTCAAATAAAGTTTTAAGTAAAACCTTTTTCTGCTTAAAGTTAAACTTCAGCCAAAAAGGTTTTAGAGGGACAATCTCAATGTAATGTTTCAATTTCCATATGTATCAAGTTAGTGATTCTCCATCACTTCCTTTTCCCAATTAGCACACCAGGAAGTCACAACAAAACTTATTTAAACTGAACATTCTTAGATAGTATTGGTGTAGTTTTTGAAATACAGAATACAATAGATGTAAAGCAATTGTTTAATGAATTCTTAATCATAGAACATTAATCAAGTAAGCACAGTAAGGTCAGGAAATTATGATTACCTGTAAACTGACCTGATGTGATGTCTTGTTAGGTCAAAAGAAAGAACAGCTGGTTAATATATTTGCTCAGTTATTACATTACCAGTAATCTTGAATGTTCCCATCAGTAAAAGTGTCAAGTGTGCTAGCGGTAATTATTTCTCTCAAAATAAATTAATGTCTGGCTCGCAAGTTTGGCATAGTTGTCTAACCTCCTTGCTTGTCTTTTGAGACCCTAAAATGTAATCACAATATATTATCTATGCACTAAAGACCTCCACAGGGTTGTCTCTTAAAACGGGGCTCTTTGAAGCATTTATTATAACTACCTTTCCAGTAGTGTTCTCTAGTCATAAATGTCACATCAATCACTGTATTTTCAAATCTTTATAATATGAAAATAATACACAATCAACTTGAATACATAACATAATTGGTAGACAGCTCACACAGTATAACAAGATTATATATACTGTGTCAAATGTGTTAGAAGTGTGGATAAATACTGTTTACATTACACATATATCTCTCTTTAAAGTGTAATTCCCCTTTTGCTAAGGAAAAAAGATACAATTCTCTCAAGTTCAGTTCCATGGATTGCAAGTGTAATGACCTTGCTATATGCAGTAAGCGTCTTAAATATTTATGCGATCTGCAGAGAGCAGTTAGGCTGCATCCAGCTTAAATTTTACTTTTTTTTCTGAGTGTTTCAAAGCTCTGATTCAGCAGTGTTTGTCAGAGGGGTTAATTGAGTAATGAATGTTTATCAGCCTAGCCATTAACTGAAAAGATTGTCATAGGCACCAGGAACTCGGCACACTAAGCCTCCTCTATTCCTCTGGGTAATCAGCCTCGCTAGGGAATATGCTATTACCTCTTGCCTTATGTGATATTCTACACTGGTTATGTACAAGCCTCTATGCATACTTATCATTCCATCCTTTTTATTTTCATACCATTTTAAAACTCAATAAAGTTTTTATGAAATTACAAAGATTGTCCTAGGAGTGTTACCCTGGAAGGTAATAATTTGGAACAAGCTTTTCAGAGTGTTCTTTTTCCCTGAATTATTTAATTCCTGTTCCTTTGGAAGAGAGTTGAAGGAGACTGTTTGTCCCTTCTAGAAGATTGAAACAAGACACTGGCCTCTAAACCATAAGTTGTGGTTAAGCCTTAAGGAAGCACTTGCCGACCGGTCACGTTGACCGTACTACGTCGCTGGACTCCTCCCCCTTTAGGCGGTGCTCCCGCTGTTTTCAGTCACAGCGGGAGTTGGGCCAGGGGAGGAGTGGCGGCGATCGCCGCTGCTCTTCCCCTATTGTTGGGAAATCGAGTTTGGAGATCCGCCCGCTTGTGTAAACAGAGCGCGCGGATCTCCTAAGTGACAAGGAGTGACAGATTGCAGTGTTCAGCATAGCTGAACATGCGATCTGTCCTTGTGTCACTCAGTCACCTCCCCCCACACACGTCAGTAAGCACCAGGCATACATTAACCCCTCCCTCTCCAATAAAATTAATCCCTTCCCTGCCAGTGTCATTTTTACAGTAACAGTGCATATTTATAGCACTGATTACTATAGAAATGTCACTGGTACCCCCTAAAGTGTCAAAAATGTCAGTCAAGGGTCTGATCTGTCCACCGCAATGTCGCAGTCCTGCAAAAAAAAATCGCAGATCGCCGCCATTACGCGTTAAAAAAAAAAACACCAAAAATGACCGAAATCTTTCCCTTAGTTAGTAAACGCAATAACTTTTGCGCAAACCAATCAAAATACGCTTATTGTGATTTTTTTTACCAAAACAAATTGGCCAAAAATGTAAAAAAAAATAGATTTTACATTTTTTTGGGGGGGAATTTCATATAAAAAAATGTTAAAAAATATTGTTATTTTTTCAAAATAAACGCTCTTTTTTTGTTTATAGCGCAAAAAGTAAAAATCGCACAGGTGATCATACCACCAAAAGAAAGCTCTGTTTGTGGGAAAAAAAGGACGTAAATTTCGTTTGGGTACGACCGCGCAATTGTCAGCTAAAGTCGCACAGCGCCGAATCGCAAAAAGTGGCCTGGACCTAAGACAGCAAAATCCTCCGGTGGTAAAGTGGTTAACAAAGGAACCTATTTAGCACTTCTACCTGTGAAATTTGCTTCCAAGATACCACATAAACCTTGGAACCTAAAGTAGATGAAGATCAACAAGTTTTACTAGCCAGCATAGCATGTAAAGGTAGGGAATATGTTGCTGATCAGAAGCTTGCCTGTATTTTGAGTTCCATGATTGGGATTTCCTGAGTGTTACTCACACTTCTTCCCATTTTCTTCAGTCTGCATTTAAATTGTAAACCTTTTTTTCTACAAAGTGACTGTCTCCCAAGTTATTTACAATAACATTCTAGAGAAAGGACCAGCCCTGAGGTAATATGTCTAGAAATTACAGAGCTGTAAGTGAATTATGAAATTTCACTATAGTATCTGGACTTGATTTTCTGTGACCTCAGGGTAACTTATGCTAAGCTGGTCATACATGGCTCACATTTTATATGAATCTACAGAAATTTGAGCTGTGGTGGCCCTGATGACACCACCTCGACTGACTCGACAAATTTGATTGAGGAATTGAAGAAACCACATTCTGATCACCTTCTACTTCCTACAGCCACATTCTTTCTTCTGAGTGGAAAACTTCCAATTATGGACCAGTGTTTCCCAACATTTTTTCAGTTAGGGCACCCTTTGGAATCATGCACAATCTTGAGGCACCCCATTCTAAAATGTAAAAAAATGAAAGTAAATGTTTTACATATCACAGCAGAATACACACATGTAGGCCACCCAACAGAGGTGATTGTTCCTCCACCTTTGAACACTGGTACTGACTAGTATTCAAATGTTTCTCTTTTCTTTCCATTTCTCCCCTTCGCTCTGATAAGGTGACCCCCAGTACTGACAGAGAGGGGCAGGAGAGGGGCAAACAAGGATGCAATGCAGGCACCCAATGTCCTTCTTATCAACCAATGATGTTATTGGTTGTTAGGATGCCAGTGGCTGACCCACAAGGCAGACATGGGAGTAAGTCACACATGTGCAAGTCACAAGCAAGTCTCAAGTCTTAACCCTCAAGTCTCAAGCAAGTCCCAAGTTACTGTGGCGAAAAGCAAGCAAGTCAAGTCCCTGCTAGAAGTCAAGCAAGTCAAGTCAAGTAATTTATTTTGGTCAAGTCACAAATCAAATCAAAATACTGATCTACCCCAATTATCACCTTTAAATAAGTTAAAAGTCAGTGGTCAGGAAAGGTTTTGTTTTATTTTCAACATTACCAAAACTGCTTAGTGCTTTTTTCTTGGCATATTAAAGAAACACTTTGAATGCCCAAACAGCTCAAAATCCTTCGTCCGGTCATTTTTCAACACCACAGTCACTAAAAACATGTTAAAGCGCAGTTCTGGCCTCCAAAATTTTTTTTTAGATAAAAATACCCCTGGGACAGTCAGGGCTAGTGCATTTCAGCAATGATAGCCTCTGAACTGTCCCCGGGTTCACTTACATTTTAGCAGAAATACTTACATAGAAAATGTCTGTTGACCACTGTATCATGTCTGCAGTATCTGACCATCTCTTGTATCATGTCTGCAGTCTCTGACCATCTCTTGTATCATGTCTGCAGTCTCTGACCATCTCCTGTATCATGTCTGCAGTCTCTGACCATCTCTTGTATCATGTCTGCAGTCTCTGACCATCTCTTGTATCACATCCTCAGTCTCTAACCATCTCTGGCATCATGTCTGCAGTCTTCTGGCGATCTCTTGTATCATGTCTGCAGGGAGGGGGGGGGGGCAGACTGCAAGGGGCACTGTGATGGGGGGCTTTGAAATATGTGCAATAAATACTCTTGAAAACATTATAAATTTTTGTGGGTGTTTTTACATTTTAAAGTTGGGGGGGGGTGCCAGATATAGGATCCGCCCCGGTTGCCAAATGCTCTAGGTACGCCACTGGGTTGTGCCCATATAAATGCCAGCTGTGGGTAGGGCCCAGATAGGGTGGAGTATGGGAGCAGGTCACCCCAATACAGCACTATGTATAACAGCATCTTGGAGGAGAGAGTGAGAGTGCCTGGTTGGGCAGAACTACTAGTGACAGTTGTACAAGGTGCCAGGAGCAAATAGAGACACATTTGCCATCCCTGACCTTGAACTGTAGGTCTGTCACTTGGTGATAGAGTGCCTTGGGGCCTAGGGCTGAGAAACTCCATAGTGAGCTAAACCAACACTGTGGAGCTATTGAAAAATAATGGGAAGAATAATATCGTGCTCTGCACATTGGAACTAGAGATGGCCTTGCGGTTCGCGGCAAATTTAGCTTGTTCGCTACCCGCCAAATTTTCAGACACATGGCATCGTTCGCGGCGGCCATATTTGTTTACATTGGGGAGAACTTTGACCCGTGACACAGCCGTCAGGTGGAACGGGACAGCCGATTGAGACATTTCAGCACATGGACAGTCCCCCTACCCTATAAATAGACCCGATCTGGCGGCCATTTCACATTCTGCTTTCTGCCAGTGTAGGGAGAGGTCTGCTGTGCTCATTAGGGAGAGTTTGCTAGACACATATAGCGCTGTGAAGATCCACAAAAGCCCATTTCTGGGCTGGTATTTCGGTATAGGCCTTCTACAGTCTCTTTTCAGGTTAGGGACAGGTATCCAGTGGTTGCTTTAGGGGCAGTTAGAGATCGACTGCAGTCACAAATCGCTCTGTCAATGTCCACAAAAGTGATTTAAAATGCTCCAATGTCGTTTTAGGGTCTATTACAGTCTCTTTACTATAGGGGCAAGTGTCCTGTGGTTGCTGTAGGGGCAGTTAGAGATCGGCTGCAGTCACACAGAAATCACTTTGTCAATATCCACAAAAGTCATTTAAAGGGCTGCAAATTTTTTGGTATTGATGTGCAGTGCACTAAAAAGGGGGGTGGGGGAGGGGGTTAATCCACAGTATAATATACTTTTTAGAAAGCATGTTATAGTGGATTAGTAGTATTATTGTGCACTGTGCAGCATTGTGAAAGGTGTGGTGGTGAGACTGAACGTTTCTGCAGCAAAACTACACACAGTGGCAAACTCCCTGGCCAATTATTTGTAGAACTGGTGTGACAGACCAGTGGCCCCTCAATAGCACATATTGAAGCGGGGTGTTATTTAACAGTATACTTTTCTAAGAGTGTGTTTTAGTCCTGCAAAAATTTGGCCTCTCTTGCTGTGTTGCCTGTGCTACACACAGTGACAACAGTTACTGGCCAATTATTTGTAGAACTGGTGTGATAGACCAGTGGCCCCCCAATAGCACATATTGAAGTGGAGTGTTATCTGAGTATACTTTTACAAGTGTATTTGTGTCCTGCAACAACATTGCCTCTTTTGCTGTGTGAAGTCTGATACACACAGCGCCAAACTCACTGGCCAATTTTTTCAACAACTGGTGTGATAAACCAGTAGCCCCCCAATAGCACATATTGAAGCGGGTGTTATTTAACAGTATAATTTTCTAAGAGTGTATTTTAGTCCTGCAAACATTTGGCCTCTCTTGCTGTGTTGCCTGTGCTACACACAGTGACAACAGTTACTGGCCAATTATTTGTAGAACTGGTGTGATAGACCAGTGGCCCCCCAATAGTACAGATTTAAGCGGAGTGTTATCTACCTTTTTGCAGATATACTGCGATTCTCTTTTGTCACAGGGTAATTAAAAAACTTTTGTCACAGGGTAATTAAAAAACATGACAGGCAGAGGAAGAGGCAGAGAGGTACGCAGGAGTGGTAAGGGTAGGGCAGGAGCAGTAGGCCGGAGCCTAACTGTGAAGTTTCAAAAGCCGCGTGCAATTACGACAAAAGACACACCAGACTTGGTTGAGTGGGTCACTCAGCCTTCCTTTTCTGCACCCTCCTCATCCTCCCTATCTGCACCCTCTTCACGCTCTGCTGTGTGCGCTCCCAAAGACACCACCACCACCACCATCACCACATACCCTACACTTGAGTCACTGGAATTACTTTCTGATCCATCTCAAGACGTTTGCGATGCGCAGCCATTGTTGGCATCGGATCAGGAAGAGGAGGTAGCAACAGCCGCCACTCAGCAGTCTGACGACAGTACCCAGATCAGCCCAAGGAGGTTGGTCCCCACTGTTGCTGCCTACTCCGAGATCTCGAATGTTAGTGGGGAAGATGACGTGGATGATGACGAGTCTATGGACGTCACGTGGGAGTCCACAAGAGAGGAAGAGGAAGGGAGTTCAGAGGGAGAGACGGACCGGCAGATAGGGAGGAGAGGCAGGCAGAACTTGCATTGCACAAGAGGTAGAAAGCAGACTGCAAATGTGTCAGGAGAAAGCCATGAACCATGTACAGTCACATCTGGAATAGTCTCTACCATTGGGAGTACAAAATGTCCCTGCACCAATGGGAGTAAACCATCCCCAATCATTGGTGTCATTGGGAGGAATAGTGCCCCACCATTGGCGTCAGTGGAAGGAATAGTGCCCCACCATTGGTGTCAGTGGGAGGAATAGTGCCCCACCATTGGTGTCAGTGGGAGGAATAGTGCCCCATCATTGGTGTCAGTGGGAGGAATAGTGCCCCACCATTGGTGTCAGTAGGAGGAATAGTGTCCCATCATTGGTGTCAGTGGGAGGAATAGTGCCCCACCATTGGTGTCAGTGGGAGGAATAGTGCCCCACCATTGGTGTCAGTAGGAGGAATAGTGTCCCATCATTGGTGTCAGTGGGAGGAATAGTGCCCCACCATTGGTGTCAGTGGGAGGAATAGTGCCCCACCATTGGTGTCAGTGGGAGGAATGGTGCCCCACCATTGGTGTCAGTGGGAGGAATAGTGCCCCACCATTGGTGTCAGTAGGAGGAATAGTGTCCCATCATTGGTGTCAGTGGGAGGAATAGTGCCCCACCATTGGTGTCAGTGGGAGGAATAGTGCCCCACCATTGGCGTCAGTGGGAGGAATAGTGCCCCACCATTGGTGTCAGTGGGAGGAATAGTGCCCCACCATTGGTGTCAGTGGGAGGAATAGTGCCCCACCATTGGTGTCAGTAGGAGGAATAGTGTCCCATCATTGGTGTCAGTGGGAGGAATAGTGCCCCACCATTGGTGTCAGTGGGAGGAATAGTGCCCCACCATTGGTGTCAGTGGGAGGAATGGTGCCCCACCATTGGTGTCAGTGGGAGGAATAGTGCCCCACCATTGGTGTCAGTAGGAGGAATAGTGTCCCATCATTGGTGTCAGTGGGAGGAATAGCGCCCCATCATTGGTGTCAGTGGGAGGAATAGTGCCCCACCATTGGTGTCAGTGGGAGGAACAGTGCCCCACCATTGGTGTCAGTGGGAGGAATGGTGCCCCACCATTGGTGTCAGTGGGAGGAATAGTGCCCCACCATTGGTGTCAGTAGGAGGAATAGTGTCCCATCATTGGTGTCAGTGGGAGGAATAGTGCCCCACCATTGGTGTCAGTGGGAGGAATAGTGCCCCACCATTGGTGTCAGTGGGAGGAATAGTGCCCCACCATTGGTGTCAGTGGGAGGAATAGTGCCCCATCATTGGTGTCAGTGGGAGGAATAGTGCCCCATCATTGGTGTCAGTGGGAGGAATAGTGCCCCATCATTGGTGTCAGTGGGAGTAATAGTGCCCCATCATTGGTGTCAGTGGGAGGAATAGTGCCCTATCATTGGTGTCAGTGGGAGGAATAGTGTCCCATCATTGGTGTCAGTGGGAGGAAGAGTGTCCCATCATTGGTGTCAGTGGGAGGAATAGTGCCGCATCATTGGTGTCAATGGGAGGAATAGTGCCGCATCATTGGTGTCAGTGGGAGGAATAGTGTCCCATCATTGGGGTCGGTGAGAGGAATAATGTCCCATCATTGGTGTCGGTGAGAGGAATAATGTCCCATCATTGGTGTCAGTGGGAAGAATCGTGACTCATCTCTGGTGTCAGTGGGAGAATTAGTTCCCCATCATTGGTGTCGGTGAGGAATAGTACCCCATCTTTGATGTCCATGCGAGGAATAGTGCCTCATCTCTGGTGTCTGTGGGAGGAATTCTGCCCTTCTTGGTGTCAGTAAATAAAATAGCATCCCAAGGGCTGTATAAAAACAAGCAAAGGCCCCAGGCCACAGTTTGGAGACCACTGGTGTAGTCCTTTTAAAACCTGCATCGAGTCAAGCTTACAAACTTTTGTGTCTACCAATGAAATCCCTGTTTTTTTTTCTGTGGAATGAGATCGGATTGGTCCTCACTTTTTTCTTTTGCCCCAGCTTTGATAAACGGTGCCCAATATTCTAGCAGCGTTGGGTCGGATCAGAGTTTGTGCACAGCTGCCAATACAGTTTGTGCGTTTTTTTGCGTTCCTCTCGCCTGTCCTCCCGCTCGCCGCTTCTCTCTATTACGTCTTTGTTTTTTTTTCTCTCTCTCGCTGGAATTTCTCCCACTCGCTCTCTTCTCCCACATCCTCTCGGGTGCTGATGCTGCCTCTATCACAGCCAACGCATCCCTGCCGCCTCCTTGGTGAAGCTCCGGCCTGCAGCATCCTCCACATTCCTGCCATTATTCTCTCCTCCTGACTGCGCTCCGAAATGGGGGGAACTGGTGAGCTGCTGCCCGAAGAAACCCTTTTTTTCCCTCCACATTGTCTTGTTACTCACCGACTGGTTAATCCGTGTGGCTGGCGGGCTCGGTGCAGGAGGTGGAGGGGTCATCTTTCCTTATAGTGATGCATGATTGCAGTGTATCTATTTCTGGATGTATTTGTGGGTATATATTGTTAGATATTCCAGAGCCGTGCGGGGGGCAGCGGATCGTTATCAGGCCTTGTGCATTAGGATTAGCAACCTCTGTGCAGTTTAAAGGGAATCTATGGGGGGTTTGCAGTTTATTGATCTGCGTGATGTATGGGAATCCTTGTTTCTGTATATAGTTTTATACCCGGGGTATCTATATGGGGATTACATATGGAAACTCCGCTTCCTGTTTATAGTGATGCCGAATTCTTCTGCTTCCCTGCTGCTCTCGGTGCAAGTTTGTGTCACTTCAGTTATTTTAAAGGCCGTGTCACACTAGTTATTGCAAGCGACAAGATTGCTAAAGGCTGCAGAAGAAATACGCTTTCCTATGTCACTCCATCGCCGGCCTGATGAGCAAAATATCGCTTCCTCACTGATGAGCGACACTTGGCTCATGCAACCAGCGGCGCTCCCAGGACGCCGGCACATGGCTCCGCAGAGTGGGCTTTTTTTAATGTGTCAGTTGCTGACAATAGTGTTGCCATCTGCAGCCTTTGCAGTCAACGAATAAGTCGCTGTAAGCCCAACACTCACCTAGGGACAACCGCCTTAATAAGGCACCTAAACTCCCATCACCGAGCCCAGTGGGAGAAACACTGCCAGAACCCACAAAGCCACATTCCAGGCTCTCACCGTCCAGCCCCTTCTCCTTCTCCTCTCTCCTCACATTTGCCCTCCACTCCACCTTCCATGATGCCGTCGTCACGTTGTTCTGGAAAAAGGCAGGCTTCTGTGGTCCAAATGTTGGAGCGGAAAAAAAATTATGATGCCGGATAACCCTCTTGCCCAACGTTTGACTGCTGGCTTGTCAGAACTGATAGCCCGCCAACTACTGCCATATCAACTTGTGGCCATTGGAACACCACAATGGAAGGTCCCAGGCAGGAAATATTTCTCGCAAAAGGGCATTCCAGAGCTGTATGGCCATGTTAAGCGGCAAGTGAATATATCTCTGGCACACAGTGTTGGTGCCAAGATACATCTGACCACAGACACATGGTCTAGCAAACATGGGCAGGGAAGGTATATCACTTTTACTGCCCACTGGGTGAACCTTCTGACAGCCGTTAAGCATGTAACTGTGGCACCCGTGTAGATTTAGTTGTACCGCCACGGATTGCAAGAAGGCCTGCCTCTTCTTCTCCTCCATCATCCTCCCTCTCCTCCTCTTCCGCTGCTACCGTCTCTTCTCCTGCGCCGCCCGACATCCCCAGAACCTATTCCACATGCCAGGTGAGACGTTGCCATGCTGTGCTGCGTCTGTTGTGCCTGGAAGCCAAGAGTCACACTCTTCCTGCACTCCTTTCAGCTTTGCGTTCACAGGCAGATCAGTGGCTGACACCACTGAATTTGGCAGTTGGTAAAGTGGTGTGTGACAACAGCAGGCCAGGAAAATCTCAGGCCATTTGCGAAGATCTTACACAGCCATGGCTCGCCTTGCTGAGATTCAGTGGCGACACAACCTGCCCCTCAGGCGTCTTATTTGTGACTGCCCGACGCGATGGAACTCAACGTTGCATATGCTCGATAGGCTGCTCCAGCAGAGGCGTGCAGTTAATGACTACCTGTTCGAACTTAGCGGCAGGACAGGTTGTGGGGACCTTGGGTGTTTTTCAACTCCCCAGTGGCTGCTCATGCGGGACGTATGCAGACTTATGCGGCCATTCGATGAGATCACCAAACTGGTCAGTCACGGCCAGGGCGCCATAAGTGACATCATACCTTACGCCTTCTTTCTGGAGCGTGCATTGCATTGTATCATTGATCAAGCCGTCGAGGAGCAGGAGCACGAAGATCAGGAAGTCACAATGTTGGATGAATTCCCAGGGGGTGCTACTCCATCTGAGACAAATCAACAGCAGGAGTCTGAAGAGGAGTCAGAGGAGGAGGATGGTGCTGGTGGGATGAGGAGGAGCAAGAAGAGCATGCTTTAAACCTTTCTGGGATCCCTGGTGTTATCTGTGTATGGGGGGAGGGGGAGGAGAACGAGGATGACATTATCCTGGATGATGAGCTTGAAGCAGGCCGCTATACCGCTTCCAGTTTAGTGGGAATGGGGGCCTACATGCTGCAGTGTTTTAAGGGGGACCCCCGTATAAAATGCATAAAGGCCAAAGACCAATACTGGGTGGCAACGTACTTAGACCCCCGGTACAAACACAAAATGGCAGAAATGTTACCACAATCACAGAGGGCGGTCAGAATGCAGCACTTCCAGGCCTTGCTGAGGGAAATGCTGCATTCTGCTTTTCCGTGCGCTGGCAGAGGAATGTCCAGTCACAGAGAGACAGTTGCGGGTAGCAATCCAACAGCGGCTGCAAGAAGAGGGCGGTTGGAAGATGTCTTGGTCACTTCAGATATGAGATCCTTCTTTCAGCCGAACCATCGACAGCTGTACTCCGGATCCAGCATGAGGGAACGCATAGACCTACAGGTGTACGACTACATCGGGTTAACGGCCGATGTGGATGCTCTGAGGAGTGATGAACCCCTGGACTACTGGGTGGGCAGGCTTGACCTCTGTCCAGAGCTTGCACAATTTGCAATGGAACTGTTTGGCTTGCCCCCCGTCCAGTGTCCTGTCCGAAAGGATGTTCAGCGCAGCAGGGGGGATCGTGACCGATAAGTGCACTCGCCTAGCTCATGACAGTGTAGACTACCTCAAATTTATAAAAATGTATGAGGCATGGATCTCTGAGGAATTCAATACATGTGACCAGTAGACCAGGTTTCATCGAAATTCCTCCACCCACAACAATTCCTGGTCCTTGGCTTCGCTACATACAGCGGCATAAAAGGCATTTCATGTCCATTGAATGGCAAATTTTAGGGGCCTTTCAGGGCCGACAATAATTTTTTCTGCGAATGCCTAATGCACCTCCAGCCACCAAATACTTCGTTCTTTGCTGTCAGTTCAAACCATATGAGCTAATTTTTGGAGCCTATAAAGGCCGACACTTACGGTTCTGTATCCTGTGAATGCCTACCGTACCTCTAGCCATCAAAAACTAAGTTTTTTGCTATCAGTTCAAACCATGTGAGCTCATTTTTGGAGCCTATACAGGCAGACACTTACGGTTCTGTGTACTGTGAACGCCTACCGTACCTCTAGCCATCATATTCTACATTCTTTGCTATCAGTTCAAACCATGTGAGCTAATTTTTGGAGCCTATACAGGCCGACACCTACGGTTCTGTATCCTGTGAATGCCTACCGTACCTCTAGCCATCAAAAACGAAGTTTTTTGCTGTCAGTTCAAACCATGTGAGCTAATGTTTGGAGCCTATACAGGCCGACACTTACGGTTCTGTGTACTGTGAATGCCTACCGTACCTCTAGCCATCATCTACTATGTTCTTTGCTGTCAGTTCAACACATGTGAGCTAATTTTTGGAGCCTATACAGGCCGACACTTATGGTTCTGCATCCTGTGAATGCCTACCGTACCTCTAGCCATCAAAAACTATGTTTTTTGCTGTCAGTTCAAACCATGTGAGCTAATTTTTGGAGCCTATACAGGCCGACACTTACGGTTCTGTGTACTGTGAAAGCCTACTGTACCTCTGGCCATCTTATACTACATTCTTTGCTGTCAATTCAAACCATGTGAGCTAATTTTTGGAGCCTATATAGGCTGCCACTTACTTCTGTATACTGTGAACGCCTACTGTACATCTAGCCATCATATACTTCGTTCTTTGCTGTCAGTTCAACCCATGTGAGCTAATTTTTGCAGCCTATACAGGCCGACACTTACTTCTGTATACTTTGTGATCGCCTAATGTACCTTCAGCCACAGAATACTACGTACTTAGCTGTCAGGTAAACCCATGTGGGCTAATGTTTGGGGCCTGGAATGGGCGACACTTACTTCTGTATCCTGTGAATGCCTAATGTACCTTCAGCCACAGAATACTACATTCTTAGCTGTCAGGTAAACCCATGTGGACTATTTTTTTGTGCCTTTTATGGCCGACACTTACTTCTGTTACCTGTGAATGCCTAATGTACCTTCAGCCACAGAATACAACGTTCTTAGCTGTCAGGTAAACGCATGTGGGCTAATTTTTGGGGCCTGGAATGGCCGACACTTACTTCTTTATCCTGTGAATGCCAAATTTTTCAGACTGGAAATGAAAAACAATGGGTCTGTAAAGGTTCTGCCAAATCGTGGAATGGATGCGGACCCATTTTACAGATGTGTGAATGGACCCAATATGTATTAGACAACGTATTTACCGGCTGCTGTCAGTTCTCGCTGATTTATGAAAAAAAAAATTTTTTGCTGTAAAGAAAAAAAAAATAAAATTTAGGGCAACTTTTTCAATTGCAATACTTCTGTTATGACATTGTTCATGTGCTGGGACTATTTGTGCACAGCTAGTACGTCTTTTGTGGCTGCAAATATGACCTAAAGGTTTTTAAAGTTCGCCTCCCATTAAAGTCAATGGGGCCCGCCGCGAACTCGCGGTTCGCGGACTTTTGAGAAAATTTGTGGTTGGCATTCGCGAACCGCCCCGGCCGATGTTCGTCCATCACTAATTGGAACTACTGTCAGAATGTTAATTCTAATATTATTAGAGTTCTGCACTGCAAGTCATGATCTGGATGTGATATTATGCTGTAATGAAAATGTGTATGAGAAGAGCTGAACAGTTGCAGTAAAGTGTGAAAACACTTTTGGAGTTGACATTCCTTTATTTCTAGTGATTAGCCTCAGGCTGGGAAAATAGTATGTGTGTCTTTGGCCAGGAGATTGTGTACATGATGGCAGACCAAAGTCATGTATGAGGTTGCTGTACTTTTCATGCATATTCAAGCATTTGGCAGCACAGTGAATTGAATGGTGCGAACCACCCTTATATCTATAACATTTTTTCAGCGGAGTTTACTGGTAATGGTTTGATGAACACAGAGATAAAAGTTCTAGAACATATAGTTTAAAAAGTAAAAAGTATATCAGTAAATCAGTCCACCTACAAGTAAAACATCACTTTTTAGTAAGATCCTTTAATACATCCCACATACAAATGAGAAGAAACCTTTTAGTTATAATTTAAAAAAAACCCTTCTTCTTCTTGGTATTTTACTAATCACAATGGGGCAGCTACTCTGAAGGCCCGTACACACGTACCGATCGTCGGCATACAAACGTCGGCGGACGAAAGATCTGCCGATTGTACGCGTGTTAGTATGGTGCCTCCGACAGATGTCTGCGCACAATCCGCGGACAAAAGTCTTTCTTGCAAACATGAAAATTTTTGTATGCCGACACCAGAACGGACGATTGTTCGCCTGTCAGTACACAATTCGGCCGACACACAGCTACAAATCCCAACACGCATGATCAAACCAAATGAGTTCCCGGAAGAATTTTCTCTAGTAAACTCAACATTTTATTCAGAAAGAACTTTCGGCTCGCGGAAGTCCAAGAAATAGGTGAAATGCGGAGCACATGCTCATCTTGATAAATGTGAGAAGAAGGAAGATGCTGCTCATAATGCCATACTTTTCTAATAAAAAGGCATGTGTTCTGTTATGATGAAGATAATGTTTGTCTATTCTATCTGTTCTATCAAATTTTATAATTAAATAATTTGAACTCTTCACCATTATTTTTGTATTTTCACACCAAAGATCTAACTATTGATATGACCCTTTATTCTTGTCTGAATTAATGTCTAAAACATATTTTTCAGGTTATGCACAATATTAAACATGTTAACAAATTCAGATAGGCCATTTTTTATTTTCATTTTCTTTATTTTTTGTATCTCAGCAAAAAAAAACAAAGAAAACATCAATACTTTCCGTATAACTAAACATAAAAAAGGTCCATTTGGACAAAATTAAACTAGAAACTGGCAAACAGGGGTAAAATAAATAATAGGGGGTTACAAAAATTAAAGTTGCTGGTAACGGTAATCAGGTTGCCATGAGGGCAGGTTTGGATCCTGCTGGCCATATTGCCACTGGCCATGTGGCATTTGGCGAGGTGGTGGGTGTTGTGGAGGTGGAGGTGGAGGTGGAGGGCACGGGTGCTCCTGGCATGCATGGCTGTGCTCATTAAGGATCCCGTTTTCAGCCTTTTGCAGCACATCAAGAATAATTTTTCTGGCATACTGACACTGCCTGAGGTCCACCTTATCCAAAATTTTTGCCGTCATGTTGCCGAAGGACTCATTGGCCTCCGGTTTCCGACGTAGGGCTATGGTGGCCTCCTGGATAAATTCATCGGTTATGTCATCCACGTGCTTCCTCTTTTGCCTCCGTTTGGCAGGAGGAGGTGGTGGTGGAAATAGTTCCACAGGCTCCTCAGGCTCCGCAGGCTCCCCAGGCTCCTGGCTGCAACCTGGCTCCTCCTCAGTGACACTTCCCTGTTGATGAAATGAACAATTGATTAGAATGTTATAGTGTATATAAAAATGCATGTTTGTTATATTATTGTGAACAAATAGCAGACTTTACATACAGTGGCGTATCTAGGGTCTCCAGTGCCCTTGTTGAGGAGCTGTATTTGGCAACAACCCCCCCCCCCCAAGATCAATGTAAAACTGTAACCCACCCCCCAAAAAAAAATGAAAGGGCATTAAAAGTTTCTAATTTGCCCCTTGTTTGCCCAGTGTAGAGCTCTCTAGTGGGCAATCATTGTCTCAGGTGTGAAAAAGAAAGAGAGGGTTGAGAGATAGAGAGAGGGAGAGAAAGAGGGGGTGTGAGAGAGAGAGGAGGGGGTTGCAGAGAGAGAGGGGCCTGAACTTGCAGAGGGCTTGATGTAGGGCATTGAGGGTGAAGCAGTGCAGGGAAAAAGGAATAAGGAAGCCACCTGCCTTGCTGACCCAGAGTGAGAGACCAGAGACATGGAAGCAAGGATGGATGTATCATTTGCAGGAGCTGTTAGTTTTGTATTAAAAAAGGTTGAGCCAGAGGAATGATGAGGCTACAGCAGTGTTTGTTAGGACCAGAGGTGTGCTGGGGATGCAGCAGTGTTTGTAAGACCAGAGGTGTGCTGGGGATGCAGTGAGAGGCAGTCTCAGTCTCCTGGTCTTTTGGCTCAGCTGCTCTCAATGTTTTACACCTGCATGAAGCAGCTCTCAATGTTTTACACCTGCATGAAGCAGCTCTCAATGTTTTACACCTGCATGAAGCAGCTCTCAATGTTTTACACCTGCATGAATCCGCCTGCAAACTGGGGGTTCTGGGGTGTGCAGGCTGAGTGGATTGTTAAAATAAACAATAAA
Source organism: Pelophylax lessonae (assembly GCF_965119305.1). Lineage (NCBI taxonomy): Eukaryota > Metazoa > Chordata > Amphibia > Anura > Ranidae > Pelophylax > Pelophylax lessonae. The sequence continues at coordinate 330,727,318 of NC_138771.1, read as the reverse complement.
ACAATGCCAATGTTTTTGTGACCCACCCCCCTTGGCCTGCGCCCCTGGCGGTTGCCTGTCATGCCAACCCCTTGCTATGCCCGTTTACATAAAGGGTCAATTATGGTTTAGCTTATAATTTTGTTACATGATTACATTTTAGCAGACAATATATTGTGAAATGCCATACCTGAGTAAAACTCTCCTCCAGGAAATCCTCATCCTGGCTTGGATCAACCGACACTGAGCCCTCTGCCGAAGTAGAAGGCAGTGTTGAAATTGACGGCCTGGATTCCATGGTGTCTGCCAGGAATCGCATGTTATCATAGTACCACAGCCGTGGTACATATACATTCCGTGCACCTGCTCCAGACTGGGTGGACTCCTCTATTTTTTTTAACTCCCGCCTGTAGGCAGTGCGAATACTGTTTATTTTTTTGCGTATATACTCAAAATTTGCCCCAGGACAGACGGGCTTGTAGAAGGCCACCAAATGTTCCATGGCCTGTTTTCTGAGTTTTCTATTTTTATAATCTGCGGACTTGACTTGCCACAAACACGGCAGTTGCCTGAACTCATCAATAAAACTTATTAGAAAGTTGTGGCTGGTGTAATTGTCCACCATATTGCAGGACAGTATATGCCTGCAAGACACAAAACAACACAAAACATATTAAAATAGCATGTATTTTGGCACATAATAAAGATATTCCTAATAAAAGCTGTATAGGGCCCAAAACACACACTTTCTATTAAAAGAGTCGTACCTTTGTTTGTGGGGAAAAGTCGTGATTCGCCGCTCGATCGGGCTCCAACTCTCGATATGTCCGCTAGCGAATCGTCGGCCGAACGATCTGGCGTCCTTTAAATACAGCGCAGGCGTCAACTCCTCCTCCAGTGGCGGGCTTGTGCAGGGGTGTGTACGTGCCGAAGATCAGGCCTACATGCGACACTCACACCTGAAGCAGTGGAAAAATCTTGTAATCAAGAATAATGTCTCAACAATCTGGGAGCTCAATTAGTGTGGGCCGAAGTGATTGGGCCACCCGAAAATCAAGGGCTACACCCATGTCAAAGCCAGAAATGGTGGAGATGGTCTCCATTTTAGAAAAAATGGATTATGATGGCAAGTTGGCAAATTACGATCGGCCCAATGCCAGGAAAGATGGCATCATGGATAAGGTGGTGGCCTGTTTGGTAAAAAAATTCGGTGTGGAGCGATCGAAAGATCAGATTCGGAAACGGTGGTCTGACCTGAAACACCGTGAGCAGGATCAGCTTTCCCAAATCCATCGGATTTTGAAAAAAAGTAAGTTTTTTTTTTTTTTTTTAATCATGCAATATGTTTTTTATAATTTTGTGTATGTTGTATTAACATGTCTAGATTATAATGTCTATGTAAAAAGTTAGATTACTCATTTTAGTTGTCATGTCGTGATTTGATCGATCTATTGTTGATGTTTTAGTATATGACATTAAAAGTCAGGAAGCCATAGTTAAAAATATATGTATTGTGTTGCAACGAACGTTCTTTCCTGCACGAATCTTCTCAGCAAACATTCCTATTAATCACAGATTATTATTCAAACCTTTAAATAGGAGAAAAACGTAAACTCCGTGCCAAACAATGGGAAAGGAGGAGGAGAAGTTTGGCAGCTCCATCGGCAGTTGTGGAAGAAGAGGAGGACATGGGCCCAGATGGTGGCACAGATTCGACTAAAGGTAATTGGTTCCTATGCACTGTCAAACATTAATGTACCATATTTTTCGTAGATAACCATGTACATGTCTTCATATTTGTTACTAAAAGAGCTATCAAGCAGGGCACCATGTCCTAACAAATGTACCTCTTGTGACTTTTATGATATGGCCAATGTTTTGTATTATGTAGATGAAGACATTATGCCTGAGGTGATTCTGGTGGAGCCAACAAGTGACCAGACACCAGAGCAACAAGAAGGTTGGTAGTCACAGATTTTTGTGTAGTGGGATCATAGAAATATGTGTATTTGCAATGATTGTTTAACCTTATATTCTTGTATTCCCTTACAAATTTACATTGCAGATGTTGCATCATGCCAGGATGTGGCATCCCCAGCCATGTCAGAACCCCGATCTCCTGGCAACTTGGCAAGCAGCGTGGAAGCCACTTCCGAAACTGTGGAGGAACCAGGACCAAGTGTCCAAGAGCCAATTGTGTGCCCACGTAGGTTTTTTCAGAATGATTTTTATCAGTGTTATTTTTAGCCTCCAATTTACAACACTAGTTCCCTATGGGAGCCTCTTTATTTGAATGGAAGTCGCACCGTAAGTCGGATCAGGATGCTCTGACTTGCGGGGCCACTTGCGTTGTGAAGATTTTTGAGGGGGAACTACACCAAAAAATTGAAGAACCCACCGTGGGTGTCCACCCCAAGTTTACAAGCAGGCCTTTTGTGTGTGGTATTGAGTTTGAGGGTATGCCCACAACAAAAAGACAGCGTGGGTTACCCCCAAAACCCCTACCAGACCCTTATCCAAGCATGCAGCTTGTCAGGCCAGGAAAGAGAACGAGCAAGCGGACCAAACACCCCCTGGACCACAGCAGGACACATGCCCTCAACATGGGGGGGTTTTGTTGCTTTGGGCCAGGGGGCCTCTGCACCGCACACACAAAAGCACCTTGCTCCCATGTAGAGGAGGACAAGGGCCTCATCCCCACAACCCTGTCTGGTGGTTTTGGGGGGTCATGCGGCCAGGGGGTTCCTAGGACTTTGGAAGCAACCTTTAACAAAGGGTGGCCCCCAGATCCCAGACCCCAATCCCTATGTGAATGGGTATGGGGTACATAGTACCCCTACACATTAACCACATAAATGGAAGTGTATGTGAATAACGACAGGAGACGTTTATGAAATGTTCTTAAATATCTTCATCCGGTCTTCTCCACTCTGCTCTTTGGATCTTCTCCTCTCCACTCTTCTGCTGTCCAATCTTCTGCTCTTATGTTGTCTGCTCTTTTGCCCTAGGCTCTTCTTCTTCCTCCTGTCCTCCTCCGATGCTGTTGCCGTGCATTCTGCCCGTCTCTGGTCTCTGCATCTTAATATATATACATTACGACCATGCCCTCACAATGACGTCATCATGCGTTCACACCCCTAATAAATCTATAGTAAGCTCAGGAGACCGGCAGAATCATCAGCAACAGCATCGGAGGAGGACAGGAGGAAGAAGAAGAGCCTAGGGCAAAAGAGCATAAGAACAGGGTAGGTATTAACTCGAGAGGAATTTAAGATTACCTGGACACCAAATGTTTCTCTATTATTATGACCTCATGTAGGTGATTCACATTGACTCATTTTTTTTTTTTTTTTACAGACCATGTTTCACATAGTTGCACATTAGCCAAATTGACCCGTGAGGCTCTCCAATGCTGCGCAGACCTGGAACAAATAAAGGAGACTGCAACGGCATTACAAATCAAAATGCACAATTTTGTGGACATGATTGGCAAATTTTAAGCCACAATTTTACTACGTTTTTAATGTTTGTATTGGGATGTTCCTGATGTTACAAATTTTTTATAATGTTTTATGGCATTTTAATTACACTCAGATGTTAAAGAGTGTACCCAAGTTTGGGAAAAGCACTTTACAACACCCTAACCCTAACCCTAACCCTAACCCTGTGAATGTTTGATACTAAAACATTTTTACATTCAACAATGTGTGTTCAATTCTTTATTAGACTTTCGTTGGGGGGTCGAGGTCTAAAGCTGTGTAAAGAAGCACTAAATGTATGATGGCTGTCCTATTCACATATTTACATGTTAATGAAAGCATTTTGGACACTGCCATATGCGAGTTGCTGGAGGTGTCAATGAAATGTTAAAGATACCCCCAGTTTTAACGCATATCACAGTGCGATCTGACATTTCACACAGGATCGGATCACACAAGTTTGAACGACTGTGCGATCCTATCCTGATGCGGCTGAATAAATGCATCATGTGCGACTTTTGTGCGAGTGCAGTGCGAATTGAGCCATACAAACTGTATAGCTGATTTTCGCATGAACATCTGATCGCATGTAATAAAGGAGCAGTGCGCTACGATATTACATGCCATCAGATGTGCAGTGTGAATTGAGACATACACTTTGTATGGCTACATTCGCACTGAACACGCATACAAGTCGCACATGACCCTTTATTTCTGATGTATCTGAATTGGATCGCACAGTGCTTAACACTTGTGGAATACAATCCTGTGCAAAAAGTAAGTGGCGGGTCACCCTTATGCAATGCTGGAAGGCTGCAAAGTCGCAGACTTCCCGCATCGCATAAGTGTGACTCAACACTCAAGGTACTAGCAGTCCTAGGATTCAATATGGCATTGATATTGCCAGTAGCAATCAGTGTAGGGAGATCAGTGTAATCTATAGTGTATTGCTTGTTCGTTGCTCTAGTTCACTTTCCATTACCTATATATATAACACTTTGAGATGAACAATGATCAAGTTTCACATAACACTGACATATCCTAACATTGGTGGGCAGTGAGAAGGATGTCATAAATGAACACAACATAACAGGTGTAGGTACTTTGTTAATACCCTAATGTATTATATGAAATATATAGTATGGGCAACTTCTGGACAATGAACACCAATGTAAGGTGACATTAGATGAACCTTGGGTGTGACCTAGTTCTCAATGTGACAGGGTTTGTGTACATTTTGTGGGGTGCAGAAGGCCCTTGTATTTACACCACTGGCTAAAAAATAACACATGGCCATCATCACTTTGGATCAGCTGGTGAGAGACTACAGTCAAGAAACACACTGATGAATGTATTAACCCTTCCAAAGTCACACATATATAACACATGATTAACCCAAATAATTGTGTTTGGCATATGTGCCCAAATGATTATAATCCACAATACAGAATCATTGCAATTTTTGTTTAATGTGTTGAAAAATAATATATCTCTGACATTTATCTTGTGTGTCCAATCTTTAACAAGATTAATGGGTGTGTGACAGTGATTGCTGCCAGGACACAGCTCCTCTCCCCACGAAATAGTCCAGATATTCCTGGCGGATCTGACGGGCCCTGTGTGATGCCAATGCTGACCGTCCAACTTCCATTGACGGCATGGACTCCACTTGGTTAGAAGGTTGGGCCTCTCCACTTGTACCTGGCATAGCAGGGTCAGTATCCAGTTGCTGCAATACATAATTTTGTGCATTCCTGCGTAGGAAGTTGTGCAAAATGCAGCAACACAAGACCACATTATCCACTTTGTACAGTGCCAGGTTTATGGACGTCAGGAATATCCGGAACCGGTTGGCCATTATCCCGAAGGCATTCTCCACAACTCTGCGAGCTCTGGACAACCGGTAGTTGTAAATCCTTTGGTCTGGGGTGAGGTTCCTCTGAGGGTAGGGCTTCATGAGATGCTCCCCAAGCGCAAAAGCCTCATCTGCGATAAACACAAAGCTCATACCCTCAACAGTTTGCTCCCTGGATGGCAGGTTCAGAGTGCCGTTCTTTAGACGACGAGCGAACTCCGTCTGATCAATAACTCCCCCATCCGAATTGCGGCCATTTTTGCCAATATCCAAAAAAATAAACTCATAGTTTGCATTAACTATGGCTAGCATGACTATACTAAAAAAACCTTTATAATTATAAAAAAATGTGCCGGAATTCGGAGGGGGGACAATGCGGACGTGCTTCCCATCAATAGCACCCCCACAATTGGGAAAATTCCACTTCTCCAGAAATTGATCAGAAATCTCCAGCCATTGCTCTGCGTTTGAAGGAAACTGTGGGGAAAAAATAAAAAAAATAAAATTAGTGCTTGAGCACATCACATTATTAATTACACACACAGTTGTCTGTTAAATGCTTATGCAACTTGCTAAAAAAATATACAACAGGAAGGCAAAGGTTTGGATATGGGGATGTAACATCTACATACATTTATTTTCAACCTCCTATTGTTCTTATATTGTAAAGGGCCATACACACTAGAAGATTCTCTGAAGACTTTTTCGTGCAGATTTACCTTTTCTATGTAGTGCAAGGGCCTACCAGATTGCATAGGATTTGAAAGTGTTTGTTGGACCTCATATTATTTGGTTTTGGTAAATCGGAAGGATAAATTGTTCTGACAATCTTCTAGTGTGTATGGCCCATTATACTCACCAGCTAGAGCTGAGATTTACAAACTACGGCCATCCAGCTGTTGCAGAACTACACATCCCATGAGGCCTTGTAATTCTCTGACATTCACAGACATGACTAGGCATGATGGAAATTGAAGTTCGTGAACAACTGGAGGACCATAGTTTGAAGACCTCTGAGCTTGAGCTTTGGTATATGCTGACTTTGAGATTTAGCATGTGGGTGGGGGATGGGTAAGTAAAACTGGGCATTTATACATCAATAAGGGCTTGTGGTCAGTGAAGGTTTTAACATCATTACATAAACATACAGAATCATAGGTGGGAATGGATGGACTGATGTATTTTAGATAAATCATTAACTAGGTACTAAAACATTGGCCAAGGAATAATTGTTTGAGGGAAAGCAATAAAATTAGATAAATTCGACATACTGTTAACAGGCAATGCGTTTAGGGACACATAGGAGAGAATGGTGGGGTGGTTAGTGGGTAATTTTACAAATGGTTAAAGATAATCTACATCTTTACTACTATGTGCATGCGGACAGAGGGTAGTTTACAAATAATGGCCTGTGTCAATTGCTGTACATCCAAAAACATCATAATTCGGGTGAAACTAGTAATACATGTAATGTAATGTAAAAAATCAAACATACCTTGATATAGTCCTTCTGCAAGACCTTGATGATGGCAGAGAAGGTCTCAGGGATGATGATACCAAGAGCTTGGGGGGAGATGCCTGTGGTGAACTTCAGATCCTGCAGGCTTCTCCCTGTTGCAAGATACCTCAACGTCGCAATTAACCTTTGCTCAGGAGTAATTGCAAGCCGCATACAAGTATCCTGCTTCAGAATATAGGGGGACACCAGGGCAAGAAGACGGTAAAAGATGGGATCCATCATCCTCAAATAATTCCTGAAGTCATCAGGATTATTTTCCTGGAGCTCCCTCAGCAAGGACATATGAGAAAATTGATCACGGTTAAGCAACCAATTTTTCGTCCAGGAGGTCCGCTTCTTCTTCCTATTGCTCGTACGTCGTCTCAGAGCCAAAACTCCAACACTAACGACAGCAACGGACGAATTCACGGTTGCCATAATAAATTCTCGAACGATGTCTCGGAAAATAGCGAAATGTCGTCAACCAAACAAATGCTACCGAAATCAGCGCAAGATGCCCAGAAGGGTCACGGCCAAACACTCACTTCCTCTTTTGTAGCGGCGAACGTGCGTGGAACGTAGTGACGTCATTTTCTGTCGGCAGACAAATGTCCTGGGCAAGTTTTGAGCACTTTTCAACAGACAAACAACAAACACGCCAGCCGCGAACATTTGTAGGACGTTCTGTCGGCCGACGATCGGTACGTGTGTACGGGGCTTTAGTTACTGAGTGTCGCTGAGTGTTGCTGGGAAGTTCTATAAGATGCTTACTGAGGTGAGCAGAAAGGAAGGAAGCTATTTAGGGTAGAGCTAAAATATAAGTTAATGTGATTATATATACATTCATGAAAATAAGTAGGCTTTCAATAGTTACATTTTTATTTTGTGCAAAAAAAAGACTCCATACCTATGCAATATTTATTATTGTAAATTAAACATCATTCAGAGGTGAAATCATGAACACAATTTAAGTATTATTAAAGACAAATGTTTTTTTTTTTTTTAACTTTAGATAGAGTGGTGAAGTTTTAGAATCCCTGTCAAGTTTTTTATTGCTGTCTGCGTCCCTGTTAGGTTAGGACATGGGTGCACAACCTGTGGCCCTCCAACTATTTCAGAACTACAAGTCCGATGATGTATTGCAAAGCTGATAGTTACAAGCATAACTCTCAAAGCCAGAGGCATAATGGGAATTGTAGTTAAGCAACAGCTGGAGGGCAAAAGGTTGAGAATTCATGGGTTAGGTAATGAAAGTGAGGGTAAGTCTAAAGTTTTGAGTTCCCACCAGAACAGAGGAGAATAGGGAGGAAATCTTCCAATGAGCACTGCGCTTCAGTGACAACTGTCCAAGAGGTGGGTTCTCTTACATTGCAAATATACTGTATGATCTCACTACCTGTTGCGTCTACATGACATTTAGGACAATGAAATCTGCCTAATGAGACACAGCTGACAGTGGTTTTTAACTCTCCCCTACTCTATCCAACATAAAAAAAGAAGTTTGGGCTTTGGATATACTTTAAAGTTACGAACACATTTTAGTGGAGTGCTCTTAATGCCCCAAATTAGCCTAGACCAGGGATCTTCAAACTACGGTCCTCAAGCTGTTGGAACTTCAAGTCCCATGAGGCATTGTAAAACTCTGACATTCACAGACATGACTAGGCATGATGGGAATTGTAGTTCCTGAACAACTGAAGGGCCATTGTTTGGACACCTCTGGCCTAGATCATGGTAGGGTTAACGGTTTAAATTCTGGGTAATGTCTTTGCATAATATATTCAAAATGTCTATGTTTTATTTTCTGCTGGGGCCATGAATACATGCCAGGAGAATAGAATTGCTGTTCATGGGGTGTGACCCGTTCATGTGGCGCTCAGAAGGGTTCTCCACATGTTTTACTCCTGGGTCTAAAATTTTTTATTTCACCTAGAGCACCATCATCTACTGAAGTGCATCAATGAAACTTACAACATTTCTAAAAACTGCCATAATAATTCTCTAGGAGAAAATATGTGTAGCACTGTCCCCGTAGGGCTTTCTGTGTGATGACTTGTTGGGCCTCCTCTGATTACCTGCAGACAGTCACTTAGGGGCATTTCACACATTTATTCTTACTCCCAATGGCTCGTTACTCAATAAACAGTCCAGGGGTTTGGGTTTTTGGTATTTATTGTGGAACTTGGATGGGAGAAGGGAATCGTGGAAAACTCCAACTTGAACTATTTACAATCGAGAAGGACAACTATCACTTGGTCTCACCAGGTTACTTGTAGAAGCAGTCACACTGCTTTAACCATACTGTCAGCTGTATGGAAAGGTTTGTCTTCTTGCTCTCTCTCCAGCAACAGACTGGGTGAACTACATTATCTTCAATATGCTCTCTAGCATCCCCTTTACTGACACCCGTCCACTGACTCTTCTAGCTGAAGGGATGGCCCCTCCTCAAGACAGGCCCCTTGACACAGATCTGTACTCACTTTAAGCAGAATCAGATCCTTTGCAGTGTCTCCCTCCGTGTCAGCTCTGCTGCGCCTCTGAGTTCAGTTTCTCTCTAACTCTTTAGGCCCTCAGGTCAACCACCTGAGGCCACATGGCAACCTTTACAGAGGAGGAGGCAGCCGTCCCCTCAATCCAGGATTCTGCTCTCCAGCTGTAAGACCCTGAGCACATGTGCTTTTGGTATTTATACAGTATCCCAGCATGCACCAAGGCACTTTCCTCTGCCAATCACCAGGACTATACTAAATGGCTGTGCACTCATTTGTCAGTTTTCCTCCCACTGTCCAATATGCCTCCCTATTGGACCAGTGTAAAACACTTCAGACAAACTGAGTTGCACCTAAGTAAAATTAGCAGACCTCACTAGCAGATCCTGCTTTCTGATAGGCAGAGAACAATATAGATTTACCAAGCAATCCTTCTAGTAAGCTGAAAAGATCCAAAATTATACTCTCTCTTTAGCACCTACCTAGGAGGCTGCTACATATGATATATTTTAGAAAATCCCCAGGTAACAAATAGACAGCCCAGCACTAGCTCTGCACGTGTTGAATGATCCTCGAACTAAAGCTCTAGATGGCACTGTCTTTCCAGGAGAGGAGGTGAAGTATTATGAAGCTGATTAATTTAGCTGTGTAATGTGAGATCCTGCTATTACATCTTTAGTAACAGCTCAGTATTAAATATGGTACTCATACTCATCACTTGTTGGATACACACAAAAGAGTAAACATTAAATCTTTGTATGTAATAGTTTTTAATTACCCCACTTTCTTTGAAACATAAGTAGAGCACATATTGTGTATGGAAAACACTATTCAATCCCATTAAAGGAAACCTGTAATGAAGGATAAGTGTGGGTAAAAGAGAGTGTCCCTTTACTTATCATGCACAGATGCAGATACGGCTTCTTTCACTTCTTCCCCACAATCCTCCAGGGCTCTGGCAAGCCCCTGGTGTCCTTCTGGCTCCCTGATGCTCAGAGAGACTGTAGATAATGATACCGAAGGGACTGGGCTTGTGAGTTGTCGCCAAGATCCCCACCTTCTACCTGCTTTAGTGAGACAGAATGAACTAGGCTTGTGAGCTGTTCCCAAGCTCCCCACCTTCTACCTGCTGTTCATTATCCTAAATTAACACTAAAGGGTATATTTATAAAGTAGTGAATGTGACTTTCAACAAACATTTACTAGTGGCAAATCACTTACATGCAAGAGGAATATTCCCCTGAAGTGAATGTTTGGTGGATGTCATATTAACTGCATCATAAATATGCCTCTAACAGTGCTCAGATACATGCCTTAGGAAGGTTCGGAACTACTCTAGTTAGCAGTGCCTGCTTCTTCCTGGTTGAATCTGTGGTGCAGAGCAGGGCCCATGTGATGTATAGGCACTAATTGGCTGCCTCCTACAATTTGCCACAGGTGTAACTAATAGCAGACCTATTGTGCTTAAAGGTAAGTATTTTTGGACTGTTTGTGGTACTTTCATGAGTAGTAAGATGAAGTTCAAACAGATGCAGTGAGCTTAGGTTCATTTCAAAGAATCACCCAAAGCAAAATGTAAGGTAATTTAGTGAGTTGCTAAATGTTTTTGTCAAATTTAACCACTGATAAGAAAGTCCACTGCAGGTGGGCAGGATGTTGAGTAAGGGAGAAGATGTATATACTGCAGCAAAGAGGCCTCCAAAGATCTGATTGATCTGCAGGGAATCATAAAAACATATTTTGTAATTTTACAATAATATGTTCATACCGATGGCATTTTTAGCTCATTTTATTGATAGAGTTGTGTTGTAACCTGAAATTCCAAGAAGAACCACACCACATATTAAAAGTTAGTTTAACTTTTGAGGGATTGAATTATTAGCCAATTTAAAAGCAGTATGTGAAATGGGGAAGGGGAGAGAATCCACCAGACGGAAACGCATACATTTTAAAGCTAGCAGCTTTGACAAGCTTGCATTTAGATGCTGGGCATGTGGGTGGCAGTGACTGTATATTTTTTCCGCTGCAGCAGATGGGGCAGAGAATCTTGCTGGCTATAGTCTACAGTTGAGTGGTGTGCTACTGGCAGATTTGCTGCAAGGACCTGGGACACCCTGCACTATACCATCATTCCTGTCAGTGGAGGCTACTGAAAGGTCATGTGGTAGAGCGGGGTTAGACTGAGGTAAGTATGGTTTCTGTGGCTTTCAGGTGCTCTTGCCAACGGGCTAAGTAGTGGGAGGTTAAATGCCTTGTTGAGCATGTGGTACCCAAATGGCTGGTGTTTTTTCCACGCTTGATGTGTTTGAGACAAGTTTGCAAATTGCAACTGTGCAATCGGCTGCACATGCACTAAAAAAGGCCCAAAGAGCTGAGCTTTGGGAAGGGTTCCGGGAGATAACAGCTCCACAATGTGATGGAATAGGGTGACTGCTCGCGACTCCTCATGATGGCTGCCTCGTTGGGATTGTGCCTCATCCTCACTTCCTTCCTCTGCTCTATCCAGCACCTAAGTTGCGTCAGTGACCTTATTATTATCTCCTCCATCCTCATTACCACTGGAGACAACTTGACAATACGCTGCAGGTGGAGGAAAATGACTGCCAGTTTGTGTACCAGTGTTCTCCCCTTTATGTAGGCTAATGTTCCTACCTTCCTCAGCCTCAGAACCAACATCTAAATCAATTAATGGCTGTGCATCATCAAGGAGCAAGTAGCTGACGCTGTGTTTAAATAACTCAGCTGACTCCTCCATGCCTGATGCTGGGGCTATGGCAGGAACAGCTGTGGAAAAGGAGGCATATTTAGCCACTCTGGCAGCTGCAGTGGACTGCGCACTAGTCACTGCTTGGGTGACAGAGGATGAGGTGGATGAGGATGGTTTAGTAGGCCAGTCCACCACTTCCTCTGCATGCTGTGCCTGGAAAGCATAGGCAACATCACTAAACAGAGGAAATGATGCCCTGCCTGAGGACTGACCACATCCACCTTTGCCTGTGGACACATATGCTGCTGGCCCCCTCACAGTGCCATGGGAACCTCTGCCTCTCCATGTTAGCCTCCCAGACATGATGGGAAGGTGCCTATTACACTTTTTTTAATAAAGATGTGGAATTGTGTACATGGATGCATTTTAATCAATGGAAGTGGTGTTTGGTGCACTTTAACTACTACTACTACTCCGCCCACACACTACAACATACTAACGCACAGAAATACGGTATCTCACAAAAGTAAGTACACCCCTCACATTTCTGTAAATATTTTATTATATCTTTTCAAGTGACAACACTGAAGAGATTACACTTTGCTACAATGTAAAGTAGTGAGTTCACAGCTTGTATAACAGTGTAAAATTTGCTGTCCCCTCAAAATAACTCTGCTTACAAAATAACTAAATTAGTCATTTTCCCTCCCCCGGTGTCATGTGACAAGGTCTTACAAGGTCTCAGGTGTGAATGGGGAGCAGATGTGTTAAATTTGGTGTTATCGCTCTCACTCTCTCATATTAGTCACTGGAAGTTCAACATGGCACCTCATGGCTAAGAGCTCTCTGGGATCTGAAAAAAGAATTTGTTGCTCTAAATAAAGATGGCCTAGGCTATAAGAAGATTGCCAAGACTCTGAAACTGAGCTGCAGCATGGTGGCCAAGACCATACAGAGGTTTAACAGGACAGGTTCCACTGAGAACAGGCCTCGCCATGGTCGACCAAATAAGTTGACTGCATGTGCTCAGTTTCATATCCAGAGGTAGTAAAAGTAAAAGTACTGCCAGCATTGCTGCAGTGGTTGAAGAGGTGGGGGGCCAGCCTGTCAGTGCTCAAACCATACGCCGCACACTGCATCAAATTGGTCTGCATGGCTGTTGTGCCAGAAGGAAGCCTCTTCTAAAGATGATGCACAAGAAAGCCCACAAACAGTTTGCTGAAGACTAGCAGACTATGAACATGGATTACTGGAACCAGGTCCTGTGGTCTGATGAGACCAAGATAAACGTATTTGGTCCAGATGGTGTCAAGCATGTGTGGCGGCAACCAGGTGAGTACAAAAACAAGTGTGTCTTGCCTACAGTTAAGCAGGATGGTGGGAGTGTCATGGTCTGGGGCTGCATGAGTGCTGCCAGCACTGGGGAGCTACAGTTTATTAAGGGAACTATGAATGCCAACATGTACTGTGACATACTGAAACAGAGCATTAACCCTTCCCTTTGGAGACTAGGCCACAGGGCAGTATTCCAACATGATAACGACCCCAAACACACCTCCAAGACAACCACTGCCTTGCTAAAGAAGCTGAGGGTAAAGGTGATGGCTCGGCCAAGCATGTCTCCAGACCTAAACCCTATTGAGCATCTGTGGGGCATCTTCATAAGGTGGAGGAATGCAAGGTCTCCAACATCCACTAGCTCCGTGATGTCGTCATGGAGGAGTGGAAGAGGACTGCAGTGGCAACCTGTGAAGCTCTGGTGAACTTCATGCCCAGGAGGGTTAAGGCAGCACAAGAAAAAAATAGTGGTCACACAAAACTTTTTGGGCCCAATTTTGACATTTTAGTGTACTCACTTTTGATGCCAGCAGTTTAGACATTAATGGCTGTGTGTTGAGTTGATTTGAGGGGACAGCAAATTTACACTGTTATATAAGCTGTACACTCACTACTTTGCAGCAAAGTGTAATTTCTTCAGTGCTTTCACATGAAAAGATATAATAATTAATATTTACAAAAATGTGAGGGGTGTACTCACTTTTGTAAGATACTGTATACTGCATTAAACATGCACTAATGCACAGAAATATACTGCGTTAAAGGTGCTAACGTGTTAAACATGCAGTAATGCACTAAATGATACTGCGTTCAATGGCACATAACGCACGGAAATATACTTAGCTAAACGTGCCGTAACGCACAGAATTATATTGCGTTAACCGGTTGCCGACCGCCGCATGCTGCGGCGGTCAGCCCCGGCCAGGCAGAGTGACGTATCGGTACGTCACTCGCCTGTCACTGACTTGAGAGCCAATTGCAGGCGGGAGCGCGCCCGCCCCGGCTCGTTCACTGACAAGTCAGTGCGTGTGACCGGCGGTCACTCACGATCGCTCCGGTGAAGGGAGAAAGGCGGAGCGGCTTATGTAAACAAGCCGCCCGTCATTCTCCCTGGTGTAAAAATGAAGATCAGACGGTTCTACTATGTAGGACCGTTGATCTTTGTTTTTACACCAATAGCCATGTCCCTATACAGTTAGAAACACGCCACTAGGACACACTTAACCCCTCCCTCTCCAATACAGTTAACCCCTTCCCTGCCAGTGTCATTTTTGCAGTAACAGTGCATATGTATAGCACTGATTACTGCAGTAATGTCACTGGTAACCCCAAAGTGTCAGAAATGTCAGTCAAGGGTCCGATCTGTCCACCGCAATGTCGCAGTACCGAAAAAAAATCGCAGATCACCGCCATTACGCGTTAAAAAAAAACACCAAAAATTACAAAAATCTTTCCTTTGTAAGTAAACACGATAACTTTTGCGCAAACCAATCAAAATACGCTTTTTGCGATTTTTTTTACCAAACATATGGAGCATAAAACAAATTGGCCAAAAATGTTAAAAAATTTAGATTTTTACATTTTTTTGGGGGGAATTTCATATAAAAAAATGTGAAAAATATTGTTATTTTTGCAAAATTGACGCTCTTTTTTTGTTTATAGCGCATGATCAAAAAATCGCACAGGTGATCAAATACCACCAAAAGGAAGGTCTGTTTGTGGGAAAAAAAGGACGTCAAATTCGTTTAGGTACATCGTCGCACGACCGCGCAATTGTCCGTTAAAGTCTCGCAGTAAAAAATCGCAAAAAAACCCCTGGTCTTTTAGCAGCCAAATCCTCCGGGGCTTAAGTGGTTAAAAGAGCAGTAAGGCACTGAAATACACTGTGTTAAATGTGCACTAATGCACTGAAATGTACTGGGTTAAATGGCATGTAACACACTGAAATATACTGCGTTAAACGTGCACTAACACACAGAAATATACTGTGTTAAATGTTTACTAACGCAAAAAAAATATACTACATTAAACAGCAGGTAACGGACTGAAATATACTGTGTTAAACATGCATGCAGTAACGCACAGACATATACTGCGTTAAACCCGCACTAACGCACAGAAATATACTGCGTAAAATGGCACGTAATGCACTGAAATATACTGTGTTAAACATGCAGTAGCTCACAGAAATATACTGCGTTAAACGTGCAGTAAGGCACAGAAATTTACTGCATTAACCACTTCAGCCCGGAAGGTATTACACCCTTAATGACCAGGCCATTTTTTGTGATCGGCACTGCATTACTTTAAGTGACAATTGCGCAGTCATGCAACATTGTACCCAAATAAAACTGATGTCCTTTTTTCCCCACAAATAGAGCTTTCTTTTGGTGGTATTTGATCACCTCTGCAATTTTTTTATTTGCACTATAAAGAAAAAAATGGTGGCAATTTTGAAAAAAAAAACAAAACAATATTTTTTACTTCCTGCTATATAATATTCCCAATAAAAAAAAAAACATTTAAAAATCTAATTTTTTCATAATTTTAGGCCAATTTGTATTCTGCCACATATTTTTGTTAAAAAAAAAAAATCACAATAAGTGTATATTGATTGGTTTGCGCAAAAGTTATCGTGCCTACAATCTAGGGAAAGATTTATATCATTTTTATTACATTTTTTTTTACTAGTAGTGAATAGTAAAATCAGCGATTTTTAGTGTGACTGCGACATTGCGGCAGACAGATCTGACGCCTGACATTTGTGACACTTTTGGGGGGACCAGTGTCATTACTACAGTAATCAGTACTAAAAATATGCACTGTTACTGTACTAATGACACTGGCAGGGAAAGGGTTAACACCAGGGGCATTTTAAAGGGTTAAATGTATGCCTAGGGGGTGTTTTCTAACTAGTCTGGTGTATATACACCTTGAGTTCTATTCAACAGGAACTGTTGTTATCGCACCCGCGATTGTTCCCACAGTCAGAACCTGGTGTTCTTAACCCTCTCTCATCCACTGCTATTCAGGGTGAACAGGATAGCTGGCGGATCCACTCAGATCATGCCCAGAGTTCAAAACAGGCTGCATTGAGTGCTCACAAACTCAGAGCCAAAAAAGGTGCTAATATATTTATTGTAAAGGTTAAAACTACATGTACATGTAAAATGATAAAAAAAAACTCACATATGAAGACCGCCTCTCCTACAGCATAAGGACACGGCAGCCAGATGCCAGTGTGTAGGCCCCTGAGGCGAAGGTATTTGCTAAGAGGCATGGTGAGTATTTTGCTGCTCTCATTTGTTTTGGAAAATGAAGAAAGAAAAGGAACATTTTTTTTTCTCTTTTCAAAACTTTGTGACAAAAAGTGAGATCTGCAAAATACTCAAAATTCCTTTCAGCAAATTGCTTAGGGTGTCCACTTTCCGAAAAGGGGTCCATTGGTATGGGGGGGGGGGGGGGGTTGTGCTGTCTTGGAATTTCATGATTTCATGGCCTCTGAAACTGTGATAGGTAGGGAGGAGTGACATTTTCCCAATACTTGTGGCAAAATATACTGTGACAAAAAAATTAAATATTCAATGGGCTCAACATGCCTATCAGAAAATTCCTTGGGGTGTCTACTTTTCAAAACAAAAAGGGGTAAGTTGGGAGAGATTTGTACTGCCCTGCCATTTTAGCATTTCAAGAAATGAGATAGGCAGTCAGAAAGTAAAAGCTGCTTAAATTTCAGTATATGCACCATAGTTTGTAGACGCTATAACTTTTGCACAAACCAATAAATATACACTTATTGGGATTTTTTTTAATCAAAGACATGTAGCTAAATACATTTTGGCTTAATGTATGACAAAAATTTAGTCTATTGGATATTTTTTATAAGAAAAAGTAGAAAATTTTATTTTTTTCCATAAAATTTTAGGTCTTTTTTCGTTTATATCGCAAAAAATAAAAACCACAGAGGTGACCAAATACCAGCAAAAGGGAAAAAAAGGACGTAAAATTTGTTTGGGTACAGCATTGCATGACTGCGCAATTGTCAGTTAAAATCATGCAGTGCCAAATTGCAAGAAATGGCCTGGTCATTTAGGGGGTAAATTCTTCCAGTCCAGAACACGTACCGATTGTCGGCCGCAAATATTCGGCCGCTGACCGATCGGCCAATTGTAGGCTTGTTAGTATGATTCTTCCGACAGCCGAAAGCGCATTTTCGGCCGAATAGAATCTGTCGTGCAGGCATTAAAATTTTTGTAGGCCGACAACAGAACGGCCGATTGTGCGTCAGTCAGTACAGATTTTGGCCGACAATCAGCAGATTTGCAAGACTGGGCATGCTCAGAGAAGAAAAAAGACACGGAAAGTTAACCATCACATGACATCACTTCTGCAGTCGACTGTTGTTGGCCGACAAAATTCATGTGCAGTCTTTTGCACTTTTCAGCGGACAGGACAGCCCTGGACAAAAGACGGCCGATCGTTCGGCCGACGATCGGTACGTGTGTACGGGGCTTTAAGGAAAAAGTCTTCAGAAAATCTTATAGTGTGTATGGCCCATTAGTCACATCCAGAAAATTGCCCAGGTAAATGGATTCAGGTTCTCAACACTGGGGTTGATTGCTAAAACTGGAGATTGCATAATTTGGTGCAGCTGTGTATGGCAGCCAATCAGCTTCTAATTTCAGCTTGTTTAATTAAGCTTTGACAAAGAAACTTAGAAGCTAATTGGTTTCTTTGCAGAGCTGCACCAGATTTTGCACTCTCCAGGTTTAGTAAAGAAACCCTACTATTTTCTATTTGCCAGCTTTTCAAGGTTCTATCTGATCAATACCACCTCTTTAAATGGTTTAATTAAATGTAAAATATAGAAAACAGTAAATGTTATTTTATTATGGCGATGAACAAAATGTGGATCACTATGGCATGCTGTAAACACTGTGAGCAATAAAAATAATAACTACCGTATGACCGATCTGCAAACTTGTATTTATAGTTCTTGTCTCTTTCACTAGCGATATGGACAATAAGTATGAATGGATTCACAATCACAATGCTTGTCACCCATAAAAGATTTATTTTTAGTCGGGTAATTAGTGAGCAGCTGAATGTGGCACTCAATATTTAGGAACAAGGTGCTATTCATAGAGAGATAGAGCAGCCTAGCCTGTTTGCTGCTGGTTATGCCAAGGCAATGAAGTTGGAATTCTAATATCCAAACACAGACAGAAAAATAAACGTGACCCATCCTCTCAACAATGGGTAGAGTTTATAAAGATTACCATATATAAAAATGGTAGAGTGCGTCAATATATTTCTATTTAACCCAAAAAGACGCAACAAGTCCTATCAGCACACCCCCCAGCCCTTTCTTAGTATTTATACTCCTTTCCTTGCTTAATAGTCCACAAAATAAAACCATTTTAGATTCTCTGGAATGATCCCCTGTGCTTTAAAGAAGCCAACGATGGCACATATTGTCATACAGCTTTTCAAGGGTAAAGCCCCGTACACACATACCGATTGTCGGCCGAACGATCGGCCGTCTTTTATCCAGGGCTGTCGTGTCTGTTGAAAACTGCAAAAGACTGCACATGAATTTTGACGGCCAACAACAGCCGACTGCAGAAGTGATGTCATGTGATGGTTAACTTTCCGTGTCTTTTTTCTTCTCTGAGCATGCCCAGTCTTGCAAATCTGCTGATTGTCGGCCGAATTCTGTACTGACTGGCGAACAATCGGCCGTTCTGGTGTTGGCCAGCAAAAATTTTAATGCCTACATGACTGATTCTTTTCGGCCGAAAGTGCGCTGTCGGCTGTCGGAAGCATCATACTAACAAGCCTACAATCGGCCGATCGGTCGTCGGCCGAATATTTACGGCCGACAATCGGTACGTGTGTACGGGGCATAAATCTAAATTCTGGGCAGCTATAAAAGTCACAAATATCGTAGCCCTGTAATTATTAACACTTCATTAAACTTATGTTTTAAAATGCATGCATTGTAAGTACCTGAATTTGACTTGGTATTAGCCTCTTGGAGTCTACTGTATAGTCTACATAACAGAACACAAAGAGGTAATAGAGAAGCAGTACAAGGTGCCACTGCCAACCAGGTGTGTTGTAGTGCAAGGAGCATTCTGATTGAAGGAAAGAGAAAACTGAAAGGAAGAGGGGTCGTCCATGTGCCACTTCTTTCACTGCCCATTCACAGCATGGGAGTGGGCGTGGCAGGGGTGACCTCTAAGTAAAAGGTAAGGCTGGTACACACTACTGCTTTTCCTTAATGTTTCACAGCAAGTCAAAACTGAGGAAGGAAATTAAGTCCGAATATTCTCCTACAACAAACTTTTTTTTTTTTGTTGATTATAGTTTCTGATCATGCGCAGTCTTTTGTATCTGTTTTTTTCTTGTACGAAAATGGTATACATGAAGGAAAAATTATTTGTTCTGTTCACATACAACAAAAATGTTGGCGCTTGTCTCTTCGGAAATTTTAATTTGCAAAGTCAGAATCAGATGACGAAAGTTGTGTACACAGTATACAAAAATTGAAAAACTGCAGTAGACAAAGATGTGTGGGTTTAGCTGTTTGCCTGAAGTTCACTGGTGCGATCACAGACTTTGCATGTGATTTTCACCACATTGCTTTGCATATCACATGCGATGTCTGTGGGATGCAAATTCAGCCATACAGTTTGTATGGCTGAATTTGCATCGCATTCAGACTAAAATGGTGCAGGACCCTCTTTTTGGTCCCCAATGGAATCGGATCACCCATGCGATCTGATTCTTGTCTGATTTCACAGTTCGCACTGCGATTTGTGAATGGATTTGAGGGTGTCATTAACTTTACATTGACTCCCGCAGTGCTTCGCAGAGAACAGTGAGATTTGGTGCGGTAACCTGCACTGGTTCCTGCATCGCACACAAGTGTGAACCCAGCCTTAAATTTGCTCATTCAAAAGCACTCACAGTATGAAGATCAGGGAAACAACAAAAAATATGAACCCAGCCTAGGGCTGAACTCCAGGCAAACAAATCAGCCTGCTAGCCAGCAGGTGGAGCTTTGAAAATTCCCAAATTTCTGATTTAATCACTTAACCTCCAGAAGATTTACCTCTCTTCATGACCAGGGCATTTTTTGCAATACGGCATTGCCTTACTTTAACTGACAATTGCACCGTTATACAACGCTGTACCCAAAATAAATTAAATAGAGCTTTCTTTTGGTGGTATTTTTCCACTTCTGTTTTTTTTTTTTCCTTTTTTTGCACTATAAGCAAAAAAAAAACGAAAATTTGAAGAAAAAAAAAAAATGTTTAATATATTTTTTTTCTGCCATAAAATATATCCAATTAAAAGATAAAAAAAATAAGCGTATATTGTTTGTTTTTTGCAAAAGGTATAGCGTCTAGAAACTATGGGATGTACTGTATACTGGAATGTTTATTTATTTAATTTTTTATACTAGGAATGGCGGCGATCAGTGACTTATAGCGGGACTGCAATATTGCGGTGGATATTCTGACACTTTTGACATTTTGTGACACTAATACAGTGATTAGTGCTAAAATTTTGTACTGCCACTGTACTAATGACACTAGCTGGGAAGAGGTTAAACATCTAGGGCAATCAAAGGGTTAAATGGTGCCTAACCAGTGTTTTTATGTACTATATGTGCTGTTATTACTTTTGGATTCCAGGGAAAGAAAATCCATTAGATCCCTGCTGACAGAACAGAGCCTTGCCTTGTTTACATAGCCAAAGCCCTGTTCTGTGTTTCTCCTCACTGATCAGGAGCTACTGGTGGACATCCATTGGCTGGCATCCGCTGATCGGCTTCTGCTGTGTCTAATCACAGCACAGCTGCAGCATCGGTTGGCCACCTATCCGGAAGTGGCAGATCATGCGCTAGGTATGTGATCCAGCACAGGAGAGCCGCCTTGCCGCTGTACATCTAAGTGATGTGGTCGGAAAGCAGATAATAAGGAGGGACACCTTTTAGAACAAAGCAAAAGCCATATCAAGTCACATTCCTCTTTTGGAAGACCATGAAGAATTAATACTCAAAAAATGATTAGTTAAACCCACAAGTAGTTTTTTCACCCCTACTTTTTCTTTATAATAGCTTTTAAAAATAACAAAATAAGTAATTTATAGGTTGGACAAAATATGCAAGTGGAACATTTTTTTATAGAGATCTGTACATCAGACCAAAAACAAAATAATTGAGAATGAAATAAGAAAAGAGGAATTTAGATGCAAAAGAACAGCTTTTCCAGAGATCAGTAACTTACACTCAAATTTACACACAGAGTTAAAAAACGTATTATGTAGGGCTTGGCCCTCATTGATTAGCTCAGCCCAAAACGTCAGTGAATGGAATGGCTAGTCTGGTGCTATCTCTTTAGCTAACCCACTACAGTGTTCTTAGAATCCTTTGCCATGTAATAAATGTTTATTTGTAAAATAAAGATATACTGTATATGTACATGTAGCACCCTCCTAGGTAGGTGCTAGGTAAAAACATAGAGTGGCCCTGTCTGCTTATCAGGAGGGCCTGATCTGTCAGTTTAGTCTGTCACATGCTTCCAGGTGTGATTTATTGAGCCTGGGGAGTCTCCCCACTGTATCCAATGGGGGATCTTGTTGGACAGTGGAGGAAACCTGGCCAATAGCCCACCAGGGTTTATGACTGTCCCAGTGGGTGGGCATTGCTGCAATGCATCCTGGGATTAGAAATAAATCCTGAGGGGCATGTGACAGAGTGTCTTTTGGCGGGAGCAAATTCCCAGGAGAGGGTGGACTGAAGTGAGGAAGGTGGTCCAGGCAGTCAGCCTAGGGATCAGGGGTTGAGCTGTGCTGCAGAGGATCCAATGTGCTGACCAGTGGAGCTGCTGGGCAGAAGACTTCAGAAAAAACAGTACTTAAGGATCTACCCAGGGGTCTGCCTAAGAGAGGGGACCACTCCGGAGAGGTCAAGGGGATCAAGGAGACAGCTAACGCAGAGTGTTACAGTAAAGGGGGTGCCAAGTAGTTAAGCCCTGCAGATTAGGGATAAAAGGGGGCACCAGGAAGGGCCCTGAAGTTGTTCAACAGTGCAGTCTACCTCAATTTACAGCTTGCCTTAGGAAAGGATTACCTCAGGAAGCTTACTGACTCTTTTCACAGCCAGGTGCAAAGTAAAGCAGCGGCATAGCCATGACTAGCTCAACATAGCGTTATTCAGCGTTAACCAGCATTAACCAACGTTAATTAGCATTTTTCAGATTGTCCCTGCCTATTGTGCATAGTTCAATTCCTTTGGAGTATCCCACTCATCCCTTCTCCTATCCAAGTTCCTAATAAAACCTAAAAACCAAAGAAATTGGACTGATCCTTGTCTGAGGTAAATTCACTTGGAAACATGCCAGATTGTTCTATTGTTGCTAATTGTAACCCAGGGGAACCCGTATTCAGCAGCTCCATAGGGAGTAGTGCTACATACATACACTATTTTTCAAAAGTATTAGGATGCCTGCATTTACACGCACATGCACTTTAATGGCATCCCAGTCATAAGGGCCATACACACTATAAGATTTTCTGAAGACTTTTTCCTTCAGATTTACCTTTTCTATGTAGTGCACGGGCCTGCCAGATTGCATACAAATTGAAAGTGTTTAGGTTTGACCTCATATTATATGGTTTTGGTAAATCTAAAGGAAAAAGTCTTCAGAAAATCTTATAGCGTGTATGGCCCATTAGTTTGTATGATTCAATTTTGAGTTGGCCCACCCTTTGCAGCTATAACAGCTTCACCTCTTCTGGGAAAGCTGTCTACAAGGTTTAGGAATGTGTCTGTGGGAATGTTTGGCTATTCTCCCAGAAGCACATTTGTGAGGTCAGGCACTGATTTTGGACAGGAAGGTCTGGCTCGCAGTCTCCACTCTAATTCATCTCAAAGGTGTTCTGTCAGGTTGAGGTCAGAACTGTACAGGCCAGTGAAGTTCCTCCACCCCAAACTCCACATCTCTATGGACCTTGCTATGTGCACTGGTGCGCATTCATGTTATAACCGGAAGGGGCCATCCCCAAACTGTTCCCACAAAGTTGGGAGCATGAAATTGTCCAAAATGTCTTGGTATGCTGAGGCCTTGAGAGTTCCCTTCTCTGGAACTAATGGGCCAAGCCGAACCCCTTAATAACAACCCCACACCATAATCCCCCCTCCACCAAATTATTTGGACCAGTGCACAATGCAAGGTCCATAAAGACATGGATGAGCGAGTTTGGGGTAGTGGAACTTGACTGGCCTGCACAGAGTCCTGACCTCAATCTGATAGAACACCTTTGGGATGAACTAGAGGAGAGACTTCTCAACCAATATCAGTGTCCGACCTCACAAATGCGCATCTGGAAGAATGGTCAAACATTCCCATAGACACATTCCTAAACCTCGTGGACAGCCTTCCCAGAAGAGTTGAAGCTGTTATCGCTGCAAAGGGTGAGCCAACTCAATATTGAACTCTATGGACTAAGACTAGGATGCCATTAAAAATTATATGCATGTAAAGGCAGGTGTCCCTATAATATATATTTAACAATATAGTGTATATACTGTTAAAAAAAGATATACCGTGTTTCCCTGAAAATAAGACCTACGCTGAAGACCTACCCTGAAATTAAGACTTATCTCCATTTTCCAGGATGGCTGCAATATAAGTCCTACCCCGAAAATAAGCCCTAGTTAAAGTCCTTGTAAAATCATGTAATCCACGCTGTAAAAGGATTATATAATGTCCAGTGTGTGTCTTTATGTAACATGATTGTATAAAAAACCTTATTTACAGTGCTGCATGGTGCTCATGTGACCCGCCGGAGCTCTAATCCTTTTCTCCTGGCTGACATCGGTGGCCCCTTCCTCTGTACTGCTCGGAGCAGGGCTGACGTCAGCGGGGATTTCGGCATCTCCCTTGGCAGTGCTCGGAGCAGGAAAGAAGAGCTCTGGCAGGTCACGTGAGCGCCCAGTGACGCTGTAAGTTAGGTATTTTCTACAATGCTACATAAAGACACACACTGGACAGTATATAATCTATTTACAGAGCAGATTAAATGATTTTACAAGGACTTTAACTAAAGTTTATTTTGGGGATTACAGAGATGCTGACTCCTGAGCTGGCAGGGAGGGAGAAGGGAGAGAAGACAGGGGACAAATAAGACATCCCCCGAAAATATGCCCTAATGCATTTTTTGTAGCCAAAATTATTATAAGACCCAATCCTATTTTCGGGGAAACACAGTAGAACAATAGTTTAAAAACATTATAGTTTACTTTTAGTCTGAAATTTCTACTTTTTTCTAGAATAAGATTTAAAAACTCTAAACATTATTTTGTGTTATGCTGAAGAAGGTATCATTATTAGAGCAGAGAACTAAACCTTATTATCAGTTAGACCTCACACTGATGCTTGGCTTCCCATAAAGATAAAATCTGCTTGGTTTCATAATAAAAAAAAAATACAAATACAGTAATATTAAAGGCTCATGAACCATAACACTGTGACGCTGTTTGATGCTATTTGTGACGTCATGTGGCTTATTCTAATAATTTGGCGTGACAGCTTTTCCTGCAATCATCTTGTTGTCACAGAACAGTGTGTGTATCTTTCAACTGTGATGTCTTTATGCTTTAAAGAGGAACTGCTTGTCACAATATTAAATTGAGGTAACTGGATCTAGACCATTAGTTTCCATAACAGTACAGTTACTATGCAACTGAAGTAAAAGACATTACACTCTGCTAGTTGCTGAAAGTAACAAAGAAAACAATGTCACTTGTATTTTAAGGAGAATAATTATGAACTATAGAAAGATTTAAAGTAAAATAGTTGCAAGAAAAGTTTTGACCACTTTGGAATTTCTTGGATTTCCACATTCGTTATTCCTAAATTGTACTTTGTTCTAAGTAAAAAAAACATATAATAAACAAAGACCAAAAAAGAAGTTGATACAACAAAAGTTGTCCAACATGAAACTATGGACTTTAAAGGCACATATTGGACAGGCAAAAGGTTGTTTGATTAAAACTTTTACATTTTATTAAACAAGTTTTTGTTAAAAAAGAAAAATCAAAAAATACATATGTGCATCATATAACTGTAAGATTCTGGTACCTTCGGTACCCTTCCATCCCATTTCTTCCGCATATAGCTGCTGTCCCTTTAACTCTCATGACGTCATCACTAGGCGCCGCTCTGAGCGGCTATTTCAATCGCCGGCTTTCACTCACAAGGTGTTCGTGCAAACCGCTTGTTACACAGCCTTGTCTGACGCTGCCGAAGCCTCCAGCTATTTCCTGTATCTCGCTACTGATCCTGTATCTCGCTACCTGATCCTTATCTCATTACCGGACCCCTCATCTCTCTAAACCAACTAGTGATAAGTACCCCACAGGGGATTCCTTCCTATCAACTTACACTATCTACTCTTGCATACTAAAGACTGTTGCTATCTATGCATTACTATTTCTATCATCTGCACTGTTACATAGATTGCTAGCTCTTGAGTCTACTACCATCTATATCCTTGCACTGAGTTAGCAATTCCTGTACACTTCATCTGCTGTCCCCTACCACCTGTTATTGTACATGATTGCTAACCTATCTGCATACTATCTATCACCATCTGCCTATCATTGCTATCACTACTCACGCCTGTCCTTTCAGCACATCACCTCTATACTATCGTATACAACCTATCACTCCAGGAACATCTTATCTGAGTGTCTGTATATTTGCATGGTGAGGCAGGCTGGGCCACAATGATGAGTCTGGAGAGTTGGATATGGTAATTCAACACATCTCTACACGACTACTGAGTGGAAATTCTGCAGCTGCAAATCCAGTTCACTAAACAAACGCCGGAGCGTTACAGATTGCACGAACCTGGAAAAAAAAAATGGATTCAGCAGAATTAGCCACTCATGTGTTACAACTAACACAAAAAGTAGATGCATTAATCCTTTCCCTTGCTGAAGTGAAAAATGAAAATCAGACTTTGAGACAGCAGATAGCCCGTGTTTCACAGCTCACTGCTGCTCAACCTCGTGAGCCCAAAATAAACCCTCCTCTAGTGTTTACAGGTGATCTGAAAAAATTTAGTGAATTTAAAAACGCATGTCAATTGCTTTTTAATTTAAAACCTTGTACTTACACTACAGACCAAATTAAAGTCTGCACCACTATCTCATACTTGTCGGGTGATCCACGGGCTTGGGCAGACTCTCTCTTTGAGAAAAATGACCCTCTTCTTAACTCCTATCCTTTATTCTTAGCAGAACTCGCTAGCTTATATGAAGACCCAAATAGGCAGAGTACTGCTGATAGCCAATTGAGGGCTTTAAAACAAGGAAGGAGACCTGTTGAAGACTTCGTAGCAGAGTTCAAAAGATGGACCCTTGATTCAGGGTGGAATGATGCATCTTTGCGAACCCAGTTCAGACTCGGGTTATCAGAAGCCGTTAAAGACGAGCTCGCCCGAGCGGATTTACCTGGCACTTTGGATGCCTTAATACAACTCAGCATCAATATTGACAGGCAACTGCGAGAAAGAAAGGCTGAG
Source organism: Pelophylax lessonae (assembly GCF_965119305.1). NCBI lineage: Eukaryota > Metazoa > Chordata > Amphibia > Anura > Ranidae > Pelophylax > Pelophylax lessonae. The sequence continues at coordinate 330,700,371 of NC_138771.1, read as the reverse complement.
AAAATGGGAGTACCATTATCCAATCCTTCTTGGGTTTCGCCCGTTGACCCTAATCCTATGGAGGTAGGAACCATACGCCCACCATTATCGTCTACTGAACGAGCCAGGAGAAGATCTGAAAATCTCTGCATGTACTGCGCCTCCCCGGATCATTTGATAAGCGTCTGTCCCCTTGTCCGCAAAAAAGAGGGTGAGTGTTCACATGTCTTGCTGGGGGGATTAACGACTTCTTTTTCTAATCCCTATCTTTTTATTCATTTGACCTTACAGTGGGACCACAATAGGATCACCACCAAGGCTATGATCGACACAGGATCTTGTGGGAACTACATTGACACTAGTTTTGTTACTTTAAATAAAATACCTATTATTTCAAAATCTAAACCTGTCTCTGTTAGTTTTATTAACGGTATTCCGTTATCTTCTGGTCCAATTACCAATCAGACACAAGCACTCCTTGCTACTGCTAACGAGTCTCATGCTGAGACCACCACTTTTGATGTATTACCTTCACCACATTTTCCTATTATTTTGGGACTTCCTTGGTTACACATACATCAACCAATCATTGATTGGAAAACACGGACTCTAACCTTCCCCTCTCACTACTGCGAGACCACGTGTAACCTCCAATCTCATAAAAAAATCCTGTCCATGGTGTCGGATGAAATTACACCACCATCATGCTATCAGGATCTATCTGAAGTCTTCCTTGAGAAAAATGCTCAAGCATTGCCTCCCCATAGGGACTACGATTGTTCTATTGATCTACTTCCTAATAGTAAACTACCTTTCGGTCATGTTTATCCTCTTTCTCAGGATGAACTTTCTCATCTCAAGGAATACTTGGATGAGAATTTAGCGAAAGGGTTTATTAGACCCTCTACTTCTTCCACAGCTGCAGGACTTTTCTTTGTCCGCAATAAGGATTTAAGTCTCAGGCCTATTATTGACTATAGGCAATTAAATGCCATTACGATAAAGGATCGCTATCCTTTACCTTTCATTCCCGAACTCATTGAACAAGTGCGCGGAGCTACCTACTTTTCAAAATTGGACCTAAAAGGGGCATACAACCTCATCCGAATCCGTAATGGGGATGAGTGGAAGACGGCATTCAGAACCAGATATGGATTATTCGAATATCTAGTGATGCCTTTTGGGTTGTGTAATGCTCCTGCAGCATTTCAGCGATTCATAAATGACATCTTCAGAGACTTACTTGATGTTTGTGTTGTGGTATATCTGGATGATATACTCATTTATTCTCAGTCCTTGTCCGAACATGTAAGACATGTAAGACTTGTGCTATCCAGATTACTCGCACACAATTTATACGTAAAATTGAAAAAATGCCTATTTCATAAGGAAGAAGTACTATTCCTAGGATACATCATATCTAAGAACGGTATCAAGATGGATATGAGCAAGATATCGTGTATACTGGATTGGCCTGTACCAACAACTCGTAAGGCATTACAACGATTCCTTGGATTTTCAAACTTCTATAGGAAGTTCATCAAGAACTTCTCTTCTATTGTGAGACCGCTCACACAACTTACAAGTGTAAAGAAACCATTCAAATGGTCTGAAGAAGCAAATAAAGCTTTCCGCTTGTTAAAATCAAGCTTCACTTCTGCTCCCATACTACGCCATCCAGACCCATCCCTCCAATACATCCTGGAGGTAGATGCATCAAATATGGCTGTAGGAGCAGTTCTTTCCCAACGACCAACGAATACTTCACCACTCCACCCAGTTGCTTTTTTCTCTAAATCACTAAGTAGCCCAGAGGTGAATTACCCAGTGGGTGAAAAAGAGTTGCTTGCCATAAAACTGGCACTAGAAAATTGGCGACATTTACTTGAAGGTACTCGATTGCCAATACTCATATATACAGATCATAAGAATCTCCAATACCTTCAGACCAACAAGACTCTTTCCCACCGGCAGGTACGTTGGTCATTATTCTTCCTAAGATTCAACTTCCTAGTGACCTACACGCCTGCAGACAAAAACAAAAAAGCGGATGCGCTATCACGGCTAACCGAAGATAACTGCGCCGAAATCCCTTCACTTCCTATAATACCCCATGACCGTATTATTGGTGTTGTTCGTTCCTTGAAGGAAGAGATTCTGCACAGTATAGGACTGGATTCACCACCACCACAACTAAGTGCTGATGCAGAAGGCTTCCTCTACTTTAACGACAAACTCTACATACCTCCTGGTATGCGTACCAAGATCTTGGAATTATCACATGACGTACCTATGGCAGGACATATGGGTATGACTAAGACATTCAATTTGCTCACCAGGCAATTTTGGTGGCCTGATATGAAGACGTCTGTACAAAAATTTGTTTCCTCATGTGACATCTGTGCAAGGTCCAAAATTGACACTACAAAACCATCTGGTCTACTTTGCAGTCTACCAATACCTAAAGTTCCATGGGAAGTTGTGTCCTTAGACTTTATAGTAGAATTACCACCTTCCAAAGGATTTACTACCATTCTAGTGTCAGTGGACCATCTGACAAAGATGGCACATTTCATTTCAAGCAAACAGCGGAATTATTAGTGAAACATGTGTTCAAGCTACATGGAATTCCAAAGACTCTTTTATCTGACCGAGGTTCACAGTTCATCTCCAAGTTTTGGCAAGCTCTATGTCATATACTACGAATTGAGCGAAAACTTACTTCTCCCTACCACCCTCAGACCAATGGACAAACTGAAAGAGTCAACCAGTGCATTGAACAATATTTGCGTTGCTACACCTCATACCTACAGGATGATTGGGTGGATCTCCTCCCTCTGGCAGAATTTGCTTACAATAACGCAACCCACAGTACTACTAAGCAAAGTCCATTCTACCTAAACTATGGGTTTCATCCCACACTTCTTCCACCACGCATCCTGCCATCAAGTAACCCAGTAGCCTCTGACTATCTTACCCAAATAAAAGACTCTCTGGGTTTACTTAACACCACCATCTCACATGCTCATAGCCAACAAAAAAGGTACTACGACCTCCGTAGAAGACCTTCTCCTCAATATGCTATTGGGGATCTCGTTTGGCTATCTACGAAAAACTTAAGGTTAAAGATCCCCAGCAAAAAGCTTGGGCCTTTGTTTCTAGGACCCTTCCCAATTGAGAAGCTCATTGGGAGAGCTGCAGTTCAACTCACCTTACCGGCAGATCTTAAAATACACCCCATCTTTCACGTGTCGCTACTGAAACCACATGTTCCCAACCAAGGAATAAGACCTACCATCTCGCCTCCACCTCCAGTACAAGTTGAGGGCGGAGAAGAATTTGAGATTAAGGAGATTTTGGATTCTCGTATCCACAGAGGGAAACTCCAATATCTCATAAGATGGAAAAACTATGGACCCCAAGACGACACCTGGTTGGATACTTCTGGCGTTCACGCTCCCAGGCTTTTACGAAGGTTCCACTCCAAATACCCGGAGAGACCAGTGCTATAGGCCTTCCGGAGCCGGCCTTAAGGGGGGGGTACTGTAAGATTCTGGTACCTTCGGTACCCTTCCAGCCCATTTCTTCCGCATATAGCTGCTGTCCCTTTAACTCTCATGACGTCATCACTAGGCGCCGCTCTGAGCGGCTATTTCAATCGCCGGCTTTCACTCACAAGGTGTTCGTGCAAACCGCTTGTTACACAGCCTTGTCTGACGCTGCCGAAGCCTCCAGCTATTTCCTGTATCTCGCTACTGATCCTGTATCTCGCTACCTGATCCTTATCTCATTACCGGACCCCTCATCTCTCTAAACCAACTAGTGATAAGTACCCCACAGGGGATTCCTTCCTATCAACTTACACTATCTACTCTTGCATACTAAAGACTGTTGCTATCTATGCATTACTATTTCTATCATCTGCACTGTTACATAGATTGCTAGCTCTTGAGTCTACTACCATCTATATCCTTGCAATGAGTTAGCAATTCCTGTAAACTTCATCTGCTGTCCCCTACCACCTGTTATTGTACATGATTGCTAACCTATCTGCATACTATCTATCACCATCTGCTAACACTCCAGAACATTACTATTGAGTGCCTATCATTGCTATCACTACTCACGCCTGTCCTTTCAGCACATCACCTCTATACTATCGTATACAACCTATCACTCCAGGAACATCTTATCTGAGTGTCTGTATGTTTGCATGGTGAGGCAGGCTGGGCCACAATGATGAGTCTGGAGAGTTGGATATGGTAATTCAACACATCTCTACATGACTACTGAGTGGAAATTCTGCAGCTGCAAATCCAGTTCACTAAACAAACGCCGGAGCGTTACAATAACATATTAAAACCGAACTCCTAATGGGGAAGAGCCTCCATATAAGTTCCAAATAGGTATACAGACATAGTACATAATTAGTTACAAGAGGTACATGTATTGTGCTGGTCTGGACAGGTCAACGCGTTTCACATTTACGCTTCTTCAGGACCTCAGATGATTAGGTACTCTCTTAACAAGTGTAACGCTCCTGCGTTTTACGTATGATGTGGATTTTCAGCTGCAGAAATATTCCACTTCAGTAGTCATGTAGAGAAACGCTGAGACACCAATCCCAACTCTCAATGACTCATCATGTGTGGATGATCTCAATTCAGCAAGTAAATACACACACTCAATAAGATGTTTCCTAGAGTGACTTATGTATATAGTAACACAGTGATGATAGGCTGAAGAGACAGGTTGGGTAGAGATGGTAGATGACAGACACTTGAAAGGAAATGTTCTTGAAAGTAAGATAGTAGCAGATGGGATGCAGATAGGTTTAGCAATCATGTATGGTAGCAGATGACAGAGTAGCAGGTGGACATACAAGAGAGATCAACCCAGTGCAAGAACAGGTGGTATTAGGCTCAAGAGCTAGCAATCTTAGATAATGCAGATGTAGTAATAGTCCTTAGTATGCAGAGCTAGATAGTGTAAGCTTTAGTATAAAGGTTATAGAGGTTTCCCCTGTGGGGTACTTATCACTAATAGCAATGTAGCAGAGGAGAGGTTCGGCAAGAGCGGATGATCTGGTAGCGGGATACAGGGATCAGCGCAGCGTGGTTCCGACAGCGAGGTATGCTTGCAAGCATGAGAGCTTCAAGACAGGTTAGCATCAAGGCACAAAGCAGTTTGAACGAACACATGTGAGTGAGAGCCGGCGATCTAAATAGCCATCCAGTCCGGCGTTCAGTGATGACAGCATCAGTCTTAAAGGTGTATGCGCACCTTACCAAAAGAGAATGGTGGGGCGCATACACTTATGAAAGAGTAATTAGGGTACCCAAAGGTACCAGAACATTACAGTACCCCCCCCCTTAAGGCCGGCTCCTGAAGGCCTCTGGAGCTGGTTTGTCTGGGTACTTCGCATGAAAATTGCGGATTAATTTAGAGGCATGTATGTCAGAGGTGTTTAGCCAGGTGTCGTCTTGGGGCCCATAGTTCTTCCATCGAACCAAGTACTGAAGTCTTCCTCTGTGGATACGAGAATCCAGAATCTCTTTTATCTCATATTCTTCTCCACCTTCAACTTGTACAGGAGGAGGAGGTGGAATAGTAGGCCTTATTCCTTGGTCAGGAACATGGGGCTTCAGTAGCGACACATGGAAAATGGGATGTATTTTGAGGTCTATTGGCAATGTAAGCTGTACTGCAGCTTTTCCAATAAGTTTCTTGATTGGGAAAGGTCCCAAGAACAGAGGTCCAAGCTTTTTGCTAGGAATTTTCAGTCTTAAATTTTTTGTTGAGAGCCAAACGAGGTCCCCGATAGCGTACTGAGGAGAAGGTCTTCTGCGAAGATCATAGTACTTCTTTTGTTGACTATGAGCGTGTGCAATGGTAGTATTAAGCAAACCCAGAGAGTCCTTTATTTGGGTAAGATAGTCTGAAGCTACTGGGTTATTTGAAGGAAGGATGCGTGGTGGAAGAATAGAGGGATGAAACCCATAGTTCAAGTAGAACGGACTCTGCTTGGTCGTACTGTGGGTTGCGTTGTTGTAGGCAAATTCTGCCAGAGGGAGAAGATCCACCCAATCATCCTGTTGGTAAGAAGTGTAACAACGTAAATATTGCTCGATGCATTGGTTGACTCTTTCAGTCTGTCCGTTGGTCTGCGGATGGTAAGGAGAAGTGAGCTTCCGCTCGATCCGTAGTATGTGACATAGTTCTTGCCAGAACTTGGAAATAAATTGTGATCCACGGTCAGACAGAAGAGTTTTTGGGATACCATGTAACTTAAAGACATGTTTCATCAGGAGTTCTGCCGTTTGTTTGGACGAAGGTAGTCTGCGAATAGCAATGAAATGTGCCATTTTTGTCAGATGGTCCACTGACACTAAGATGGTATTAAATCCTTTGGAAGGAGGCAATTCCACTATAAAGTCCAAGGACACAACTTCCCATGGAGTTTGGGGTATTGGTAGACTGCATAGTAGACCGGATGGTCTCGTAGTGTCAATTTTGGACCTGGCACAGACATTGCATGAAGAGACGAATTTTTGTATAGATGTTTTCATGTCAGGCCACCAGAATTGCCTGGTAATCAGATTAAGAGTCTTTGTCATACCCATATGTCCTGCCATAGGCACATCATGCGATAATTCCAAGATCTTGGTGCGTATGGTAGGTGGTATGTAAAGTTTGTCGTTGTAGTAGAGGAAGCCTTGTGCATCAGTATTTAGTTGTGGTGGGGGTGAATCCAAACTTATACCATGCAAAACCTCTTCCTTCAAGGAACGGACAACTCCAATAATGCGTTTGTGAGGTATTATAGGAACGGAAGGGATTTCGAAGTAGTTTTCTTCAGTTAGTCGTGATAGTGCATCCGCCTTTTTGTTCTTATCTGCAGGTGTGTAGGTCACTAGGAAGTTAAACCTTAGAAAGAATAGTGACCATCGTACCTGTTGGTGCGAGAGAGTTTTGTTAGTCTGAAGATATTGGAGATTTTTATGGTCTGTGTATATAAGTATTAGTAATTGGGTGCCTTCGAGTAGATGTCGCCAATTCTCCAGAGACAATTTTATAGCAAGCAGTTCCTTTTCACCCACGGGGTAATTTATCTCTGGACTGCTTAGGGATTTAGAAAAAAAGGCGACTGGATGAAGTGGTGAAGTGTGAGTTGGTCGTTGGGAGAGTATTGCTCCTACTGCCATGTTTGACGCATCTACTTCCAGAATGTATTGGAGGGATGGGTCTGGATGGCGTAGTATGGGAGCAGAAGTAAACCTTGTCTTTAACAGGTGAAAAGCTTTATTTGCTTCATCTGACCATTTGAATGGTTTTTTAATGCTAGTGAGCTGTGTGAGGGGTCTCACAATGGCAGAGAAGTTTCTAATGAACTTCCTGTAGAAATTCGAAAATCCAAGGAATCGCTGTAGCGCCTTGCGTGTGGTTGGTGTAGGCCAATCCTGAATGCAGGATATCTTACTCATGTCCATCTCGATTCCTGTTTTGGATATGATGTAGCCTAGAAACAGTACCTCTTCTTTATGAAACAAGCATTTTTTCAGTTTCACATAAAGGTTGTGTGCAAGCAATCTGGATAATACTAGTCTTACATGTCTTATGTGTTCAGACAGGGATCGTGAATATATAAGTATATCGTCCAGATATACCACAACACAGACATCTAGTAAGTCTCTGAAAATATCGTTTATAAATCGTTGAAAAACTGCAGGGGCGTAGCATAGCCCGAATGGCATTACAAGATATTCGAACAATCCGTATCTGGTTCTGAATGCAGTCTTCCGCTCGTGTCCATCACGAATTCGAATGAGATTGTATGCTCCTTTCAGGTCCAATTTTGAAAAATAGGTAGCTCCACGCACCTGCTCAATGAGCTCAGGGATAAGCGGTAGAGGATAGCGATCTTTTTTTGTAATAGCATTCAATTGCCTATAGTCGATGATAGGCCTGAGACTTGAGTCCTTATTGCGGACAAAAAAGAGTCCTGCTGCTGTGGAAGAAGTGGAAGGTCTAATGAAACCTTTTTCCAAATTCTCATCCAAATAGTCTTTGAGATGGGAAAGTTCATCCTGTGAAAGAGGATAAACATGACCGAACGGCAATTTGCTATTTGGGAGTAGATCAATGCTACAATCATAGTCTCGATGGGGAGGTAGTGCTTGAGCATTTTTCTCAAGAAAAACCTCAGAGAGATCCTGATAACATAGTGGTGCAATCTCATCTGTCACCACAGACAGGATCTTCCCGAGAGACGGGAGGTTATACGTACCCTCGCAATAGCAAGAGAGGAAGTTCAGGGTCCGTTCCTTCCAATCTATGGTTGGTTGATGTGTGTGCAACCAGGGAAGTCCCAAAACAATGGGAAAGTGGGGTGAAGGTATTAGATCGAAGGTAGTGGTCTCCATATGAGACCCGTTAGTAGTGACTAGGAGTGCCTGTGTCTGATCAGTGATCGGACCAGAGGATAAAGGAACACCGTTAATAAGACTCACTGAGACAGGTTTAAGTTTAGAAATAATAGGAACTTTATTTAAAGCAGCAAAACGTATGTCAATATAATTTCCACAAGATCCTGTGTCAATCATGGCCTTAGTAGTAATCCTGTTCTGGTCCCACTGTAATGTTAAGCAAACAGAAAGGTAAGGGTTAGTGATTGAAGTTGTCAATCCCCCTAGGAGGACATGTGAACACTCACCCTTCTTTTTGTAGACTAGGGGACAGACGTTTATCTTGTGATCCGGGGATGCACAGTACAAGCAGAGATTACCAGATCGTCTTCTGGCTCTTTCCATAGTTGATAGAGGTGGGTGTATGGTTCCTACCTCCATAGGAACAGGGTCAACGGCCGAAATCCGAGAAGAACTGGATAATGGCATTCCCATTTTCTCAGCCTTTCTTTCTCGTAGTCTTCTATCTATGGTGATACTGAGTTGTATCAATGCATCCAGGGTTTTTGGCAGATCCGCTCGGGCGAGTTCGTCTTTAACGGCCTCTGATAGGCCAAGCCTAAATTGGGATTTCAGAGATGCATCATTCCATTCTGAATCAAGGGTCCATCTCTTGAATTCTGCGACAAAGTCTTCTACAGGTCTCCCACCTTGTTTCAAGGATCTTAATTGAAGATCGGCAGTACTCTGCCTATTGGGATCATCATATAGGCTAGTGAGTTCTGCTAGGAACAAGGCATAGGAGTTGAGAAGCTGGTCGCTTTTCTCAAAAAGAGAGTCTGCCCAGGCCCGAGGATCGCCTGTTAGGTAAGAAATAATAGTACAAACCTTAATGTGATCAGTAAGGTAGGTACGGGGTTTTAGCAAGAAAAGTAACTCACATGCGTTTTTAAATTCGCGAAATTTTTTGCGATCGCCTGTAAATACCAAAGGAGGATTTATTTTGGGTTCAGGGGACTGAGCAGAGGTAAGTTGTGTCAGTCTAATTACCTGCTGCGACAGAGCCTGATTGTCTTCTTTTAATTCAGCAAGTGCGTGTATTAACGCAGGTACTTGCTGTTTTAATTGTGTCATCTGAGTGGTTATTTCTGCTGAATCCATTTGTGGTTCGTTCAATCTGTAACGCTCCTGCGTTTTACGTATGATGTGGATTTTCAGCTGCAGAAATATTCCACTTCAGTAGTCATGTAGAGAAACGCTGAGACACCAATCCCAACTCTCAATGACTCATCATGTGTGGATGATCTCAATTCAGCAAGTAAATACACACACTCAATAAGATGTTTCCTAGAGTGACTTATGTATATAGTAACACAGTGATGATAGGCTGAAGAGACAGGTTGGGTAGAGATGGTAGATGACAGACACTTGAAAGGAAATGTTCTTGAAAGTAAGATAGTAGCAGATGGGATGCAGATAGGTTTAGCAATCATGTATGGTAGCAGATGACAGAGTAGCAGGTGGACATACAAGAGAGATCAACCCAGTGCAAGAACAGGTGGTAGTAGGCTCAAGAGCTAGCAATCTTAGATAATGCAGATGTAGTAATAGTCCTTAGTATGCAGAGCTAGATAGTGTAAGCTTTAGTATAAAGGTTATAGAGGTTTCCCCTGTGGGGTACTTATCACTAATAGCAATGTAGCAGAGGAGAGGTTCGACAAGAGTGGATGATCCGGTAGCGGGATACAGGGATCAGCGCAGCGTGGTTCCGACAGCGAGGTATGCTTGCAAGCATGAGAGCTTCAAGACAGGTTAGCATCAAGGCACAAAGCAGTTTGAACGAACACATGTGAGTGAGAGCCGGCGATCTAAATAGCCATCCAGTCCGGCGCTCAGTGATGACAGCATCAGTCTTAAAGGTGTATGCGCACCTTACCAAAAGAGAATGGTGGGGCGCATACACTTATGAAAGAGTAATTAGGGTACCCAAAGGTACCAGAACATTACAACAAGATAGACAAAGTATGTAGTTAGTGACCGATAGACATTATCGTGTGTTCACATTTTTCATTCACTTATTATGATGACAATGATTTTCAAAAGCAATGCATCGACCAACCTCCTGTAATGCACTACACCAGGTCATCCATGGCAGATCGTCAGCCAATGGGGGGTAAAAATGGGGGAGAAACCCACCTATGGTTTCAAGTGGTCTTAAATGAGGAACAGCCAGGCAGCAGGTGACACATTAACAGGCAACAAATTTAAGCCTTGTGAGCTGCAAAGATGTATGTATGCTGCTCAGGAGATTGTTATGCCTTTCCCTTTATCTGTTTTTTCTAAGTTTTTTGTCAGAAAATACTGAACAGCCGGACACGAGCGAGGACACACATTAAAGGGCAAGGGTCCCCAAAAGACCCATTGGAAATATGGGATTATCCTCCCCTTTCTTTTGAGATAGAGGCACATGTCTTCAAGTACTGTTTTCTTATAATAACAGAACCCAAGACTACAAGTTATGTTATGACTTGGCTATCTGGGTATCCTTATCCTTGAATATTTGAATCTTCTATTTTCTGACAAAAAAATTAGAAAAAACAGATAAAGGGAAAGGCATAACAATCTCTTGAGCAGCATACATACATCTTTGCAGCTCACAAGGCTTAAATTTGTTGCCTGTTAATGTGTCACCTGCTGCCCGGCTGTTCCTCATTTAAGACCACTTGAAACCATAGGTGGGTTTCTCCCCCATTTTTACCCCCCATTGGCTGACGATCTGCCATGGATGACCTGGTGTAGTGCATTACAGGAGGTTGGTCGATTGCTTTTGAAAATCATTGTCATCATAATAAGTGAATGAAAAATGTGAACACGCGATAATGTCTATCGGTCACTAACTACATACTTTGTCTATCTTGTTAAGAGAGTACCTAATCGTCTGAGGTCCTGAAGAAGCGTAAATGCGAAACGCGTTGACCTGTCCACCTAGGTATATATACCACCTATATAATTTTTTCTGATCAGAGCCTTTGACTTGATCATTGTATAGCACAGTGCACTTTTATTCACTGAATGCTAGCTGTTATTCGGTTTACACTCTGTTTTAAGCTGATATAGCACCTTTTAGCACAGTGCACTTTATTACTTCATTATCACCTTACCATTTGATATATATATTTTCTTACCATTTATTATTCACTGCCAATATTATTATCTATGGTTATTTTTATCCTGATGTTCATTTATTGTGAGTGTAGTAGTCAGAACACAAGAATCTGATAAGGCTACTTCTTTCCAAGATTTAATTCGGTCACAGGATAAAGAGGGGGACACTGAAATGTTATCTTAGTTAGAATCAGTGCAGGCAGATAGTGGAGATAAAATGTATTGTAAAAATATTGAAGGTCAATTGGTTCCTTATATTTAAACAATATTGGCTATAACGCCATTGAAATTGAATTATTCTCTTTTTGTGCATACAGTACCTGCTTTTTTTTTTTTTTTTGTATGAGCTAATGGAAGTAAATTTTTGAAATACTTATTTTTAGAGCCCGTTGTCATCAAACTTCTGAGTCTTGTTTTATTTGTTTATAGAACAATCCAAATGGAAAAGGTAAACCTAAACTAAAGATTGGGTGACTCATTTATATACTATATTTTAGCTTAAGAGCTTCAGTATTTTCTAGTATAGGTTTGTAACTTTTTGAATTGATAACAGGACAAAGAATGTCTATTCTTCTATCTTTTGAGATTAGCATACTTAGTTATTTACAATCTGTTTAATAGGAAGAAGTATGGTTGCAAACATTGCAACAACAGGTACAAGAACTTCAGATGTTTGCGGCACAAAATATGGCTAGACCCTTGCTAGATTTAAATAGAAATTATGTTTTGAAGAAGATTTCTACTTCTGAATATGTCAAGAAATGTATTCCAGATGCTCAAGTTATGGTTAAGAATGACAGATCTGAAGTTACTTTGGATGCTAACTGGGAAGGTTACTTTGTTTGGGACTATAGTTTATTTTTCTTCAAACAATGGGTAAACAACACAGAAAGGACAATGAGCCTAGAATGGTCTGTATTGATCAATGAAAATTACTTAAGAAAAACACATAATTTTTTGACAAGAATTTGATACTTGTTTTCATTTTCTCTCCTAGATATGTTGTACATTTCTAAGTTCAAAGAAAATTATTTTATTTTTTTTCTAGAGTTTTGAATTCTTCTATGACCATGAGACAAGCACAATTAAACCTCATATTTGTCACTATTTTATTTTGTTTTTGCTTTCATCATTACTTCCTTTCTATTTGTGTTATCAAAAACTATCATCTTTTTGGATGGACTTTAATGTTTTCCTCACATGGACTTGTTTCATAAGAGACTTCTGATCATTCGATCATTGTGAGAGGGGTTGTTGGTATGCGATTGTCATATATTAATTTTTTTATGAATTATCTGATATAGGAGAATATGAAAATATTTTAAAACACATTGTGTACTTATTCAAATAGTATGGATTATACATTTATGGGAATATTATGTGTAAAATCTGCTGTATAAATCTTGATGTTAGTGACAAGATAGAAGGAAACATAAGTGACTCCATGTTGACATTGAAATGTGATGCTTTCTCCTACACAACCTTTGTTAGTCTAGTAGATCCTTGGAAGATTAATATCACAGTAACAGCTGATAATAATACTAGTTTAGTTTACATTATAGTTGTTACATCTAGGTTTCTTTTACAGAAACACATATTATGATAAACTTATAAACATAGAATTTATTTTATTTTACTATTTTCGTTAAACAACGCACAACTTGGGAAAGTTAGATGGATAGGTTGCTATAACAAGGATGTACAAAAATTGTACATTTGAAGCATTATTATAAATTAGAGAATAGATTTATCTTATTTTAAAAAGAATAGATTTAAGAATTGTACATGACCTATGTACAAAGATATATTTAAAGTGCATGCAGGCTTGTGTGGAAGAGAAGGATCTGATTTAATGTGTTCAAACAGAGTTACTGTTGAACTAAATAATATGGAATGTTGAAAAAGAGCATAGAAAAGAGTTGCTTACTGGTGATAGATAGATAGATAGATAGATAGATAGATAGATAGATAGATAGATAGATAGATAGATAGATAGATAGATAGATAGATAGATAGATAGATAGATAGATAGATAGATAGATAGATAGATAGATAGATAGATAGATAGATAGATAGATAGATAGATAGATAGATAGATAGATAGATAGATAGATAGATAGATAGATAGATAGATAGATAGATAGATAGATAGATAGATAGATAGATTATATAAAAAATAATATGGCAATTGAATAATGGAGAGTTATAGTCATAGTTAGTCAGGTTGAAAAAAGACACAAGTCCATCTGGTTCAACCAAAAAAAACATAAAACAGTATTGAAAACCCAACCATGCAATCCCATATACACAATTCTATACCCGCAGTTGATCCAGATGAAGGCGAAAAAAACCCCAGCAAAGCATGATCCAATTTGCTACAGCAGAGGAAAGAAAATCCTTCCTGATCCCCCAAGAGGCAATCGGATATTCCCTGGATCAACTTTACCTAAAAAAATTTTTAGTACCCATTTATATTATGTACACCTAGGAAAGATTTCAGGCCTTTTTTAAAGCAATCTAGTGAGCTAGCCAGAACCACCTTTGGGTGGAGTCTATTCCACATTTTCACAGCTCTTATGGGGAAGAGTTATGATTACTTATACTTATAATTGATTGGTGTGAAATATAATGTATAGAGGCTTTTATTGTACAAATCATTTAGTTATAGAAATTTCCTGGGATGGAAGAGATTTTATTTATTAATTATTTATATTATGGAGCAATATAATTTGACATATTAATACCACAAAGATACTATTTACTTCTTCCTCACTTTGAAATAGGAAAATAGTTATATGATATGGTTGAAGATGTAAGAGTATTACAAAATGTTAAATACATTTATGAAATTTAAGGAAGAAAATCTTTGATGATAGTACATCATTTGAACCGAAAACTAACTAAAATTAATAAATAATATAATGATTTATAGTCTCTTGATGGAATGAAATAGTTAAATTTTTCATAGGAAAATCTCCAGTTTTTGGAGAAGGGCTTATGTACATTATCTGACATATCCAATTTTATTATTGTTTATTGTATTGTTTGTTATATTTTGTTTGTATTGTAAAAAAAAAAAAAAATCAGAGACATTTCCTATTTAAGATAAATGCACTTTTATTGGTTGATTACAGTGCATTGAGGGGGAATTGTTAGAGATTTAGAGTTTAATATTATTTTAAATGATAAAAGTCTCTGAAATACATATGAATGTGATGTAATGTAATGTAATATGTTAGTATTGATAGTTACTTCATTATGTCTTTGTCAAGGACAGAGAAGCCATTTTGCTATGTATGCATTTCTATTCTGAGTTTCTATGTCAGTATGTTAGGTGGAGTTATGTGTCTTAACTATAGACTCAAACCATATATGCAAGAGTGGGTGTTACTTTTATATTTAGACTAACTACCTTCTTGGGACACACTTTTTGCTGACATTGTCTTTATATACAGTATAATAGACAGCTATATCTACAGATCAAGCAGAGATGAGAAAATAACATCCTACACTCTGAAGACATGTAACTCCTCTCTCTCTCCTTTTGATACATAACATTTTTCTGTTTTGTTCTGTTTCGTATGTTTTGCTTTACCTTAAGAAAATAAACAACTGTCCTGAAGTATCATGACAGCTGAAAAGTATATTTCGAACAGTTGTCTTCATGAACAAACCATCAATGTCTTTTTATAAGCAAATTTGGGTAATGGAGGAATGGATGGTGTTAGATGAGGGTCCTGGGTAAGAATGCGCCAATGTTTTTTTAAAACGATTTCTAACGATGTGCCGCATGGTACTGGGTGACAAATCTAATGGTCGGTTCTTGGGCCTTTTTTGGAAGAGGAAGATGTATTGTCAGTCAGATAGATGGAATAAGCCTTGTCAATCAGGTTCAGAGGATATCCCGTGTCCTGAAATTTGTTTTTTAGTATTGTACTCTGTTGTTGATAATCTTCCAGTCTAGTGCAGTTATGCCTTAGATGGTGGAATTAACTTTTAGTGACATTTCAGACCCATCTAAGGTGGTGAAAGCTGGAGAAATAGAGGAATGAGTTCCCGACTGTAGGCTTTGTGTAAATTTTAGCAATCATTGTAGAATTATTGTGAGATAGTCTCCTAAAAAGAGGAAACAATTGTGCTCTAAGCAGAACTGAGTAGCCCTAAGGATGAACTCAGTCTGCTTGGTGTTAAGGGAGGAATCCTCCATAAGAAAATGAGCCACAGCCTGGAGACCCACACTACATGTGGTATTAAGGTGTATAAAGAACAGACGACCAACAAGACCCATGGGTAGGAGATGGTTCCCAGGTGTAGGGGCTTATTAACTCTAGAAGATGTGTACCATCTCGAATAAAGGGAGGGCCTGTGCCATGTGTTGAGGAAAGTTGTCAATATAAAAGGAATAGCTGGTGATAATGTTTTCCATAATGGGATGTCATGGTGGATTCTGTAGGTCCTAATGGACCTATGACAAGTGGTAAAAATAGGGCACTTTAAAAAATTCTCTACAAAAAAAAGCTGCCTTTATTTTGCTAAGGATTCCCTCAGCCTGTGCTTCAGCCACTAGTTTGTTGGATTCGTCGATGAATGTGTGTAAAGAGTCATTTTTAATCCTCTCATATGTATTAGATTTATATAGTAGACATTGCGATTCTAGAAGGTAATCAGATCTATTTTGAAACATGATGCCACCACCCTTGTCGATGGGTTTGATGATGATGTTAGAGTTCTGACCCAATGATTCTAATGCTTGACATTCATGAGGCGTGAGATTGGCCAATGAGTGATGGGGCCTGAAGGTCTCTGTTTTGCACATAATAATCAGTTCATTATAGACTACCTGATAGAAAGTATCTAAGTATAGTCCTTTGGTCTGCATGGGGTTGAACATTGATTTAGGTCTAAAGGACATGTGTTTGTTTGGGGAAGAGCATTGTTTTTAGCATTGGAGCATTTTGTACAAGACACCATCAGATCTGATTCACTTCTTCCCAACTAGTTCCAGATCACAGGCCAGTCCCTCCTCTGCCAGCACTCTGCTCCACTTTCTACTTTCATTTCCTCCACTTGATCCCCAGCACTAACTATGGAGATCAGAGGAGCACTACAGGAACAGGTTAATGACACATGGAGATTATGGGGGGTGGGGTTCAGTAAGGGGTAATGATGCATATGGAGATGGGGAGGTACAATACCAGGTTAATAATGCATAGACGTGGGAGGGGGGGGGGATTTAAGCGGTCAATGTATGGCAAAACGGGGAGGAGGGGTGTGAAATGAGGGGTCAATGTATGGCGACTGGGGTAGGTGTGATGTAAGGGGTCAATGATGTATATAGGCATGGGTAGGTTCAGTAAGGGGTTAAGGATGCATATGGACTTCAGGAGGCGCAATAGGAAGTTACTGTTTAGAGATGTAAAGGTGCAATAGGGGTTAATGTATATAGAAGAGGTGATGGCAGTAAAGGGTTACTGGATGGCGATGGTGTTGGTGCAGTAAGGGGTTAATGTATAGACATGGGGTGTTGGGCAATAAGGGGTTACTGGATGGAAATGGTTTGGGTGCAGTAGGGGTTAATGTATGGAGATGGAGTGATGAGCAGTAAGGGGTTACTGGATAAAGATGGGTTGGGTGCAGGAGGGGTTAATAATGATGCAGAGTGGCCAAGCTAGTCTCCATTCACCTTGAAGGGAAGGAAGCCATGTTCCATTTGAAGTGCCAGGAGTCAGCAAAGACACTTGGAGGCCGAAGAGCCAGTGCCCAGAGTGTACATACAGGTGACCCCCCCAGGTGCAATATTCAGTCTGCCCCTTTCCTCCAAATATGCACGTTCTAGGTCTGTCATTTACCACACGTGGTACATGGCACCCAGCTCACAACCCCCGCCCCCCTGGGACCTCTCCAGCCCAGGTGAGCAGCCATCTCTGCTTCTAGGTTTCTAGGTTCTTACTGGAGCCGTCGGGGAAATTGCATGCGATTCTTTGCAGTGCAATCTGAGCTGCGCTCATTTACTTTGTAAGGGCTCAAAACGCACGGCAAAGGTAAAGGGATTTGGTTATCGAAGCGTTTGCTTAGAATCTGCACTGATACCAGTATCGGTATCGGTGCAACCCTAATTTTTTGGTGTAACAAACAGACAAGAGACTGGCTTTTCTTCTGATTACTGGCACACACACATTTACAGGTGCATCTCATAAAATTAGAATATCATCAAAAAGTTATAAAAAAAGCACATCTATTTATAAATGTTCCCTTTCACATAGGTCTTTTGTTGACTTGAATTCAATTCTTATAGGCAAAAAGGGGTATATGGTCTGGTACCATCAGTTACACACCTCCATCCCGATACATACAAAGGAAAAAAGGGGAAATGGCCCGTGGGACTTTATATGAGGTGTGTAGCTGTGGCTGAAAGGAGGAGCTGAAACCAAATAAAATAAATAAAAGAATACTTCCCACCGCCGCCCCAGTTAGCCCATTGCGACTCCAGATACATTGGCCTGTAAGTATTTGGCACTCTTTTTGAGTCCCTCATATTTACAGAAAATATTTTTTGCATTACATTTTTGATTACTTTTTATTATTGCTTTTTGTTTTTTTATTATTTTTTATTGTTTTTTATTTACTGTTTTTCAATACAAACATGTCTCTTTCGTTTTAGACATAGTTCTTATGCATTTACTCTGAAGAAGCGAGTTACAACTCGCGAAACGCGTCAGTTGAAGACATTCATTTACTATGATATATGTATTTATGGCTATATTGATGAGACTGTGATATATTGCACCACTACAATGTATACATTTTGGGGTACACCATTATGTACTTGATGTATTTTCTATCTACTGTAATAAAAGCTATTATTTTATTTATTTTATTTGGTTTCAGCTCCTCCTTTCAGCCACAGCTACACACCTCATATAAAGTCCCACGGGCCATTTCCCCTTTTTTCCTTTGAATTCAATTCTTAGGCATTTTTTTTTTTCCCATTAAAATTTTTTATTGAGAATAAGGCAACAACAAGCATACATATCACAAATACAAAGCTCTGGATACAATGAAAGAGACCAACGAGGGTCAACAAGGAAATATGTAACATCCGGGTGAGCTGAGAGAAGTGCACAGTAGAACCAGCTATTATGAGGAGTAACAGTGAAAAAATCCAACATATTTAAACAGGATAGCGTTTATGGCAATGGCAGGCATACGACCAACCGGAATTGCCAGGTTCAAAATACATACCACAGCGGTATCACTGAGGAATGGTTTAGAATTCGCCAGGTTGATCAAGCTTGCTCATTCTTAACAAAACGTAAGTGATGGGCGTGTCCATTGCTGTGGGAACTGTATGAAAGGAGCCACCCAGGGTGTAGCATAAACTCGTTGGGAAGAAGTAGAAGGGAAAGAAAAAAGTGGGAGTTAAGTTGGACAGAGAGCGGAGCGGAAGGAGGGGATAGAGGGGGGGAGGGAAGAGCAAAAAAAAAACCAAGGGGAGGGGGGTCACTGAATCTGGGGGGACAGGAAGGGTCCGAGACGGGGGCCCCCCCTGCCCCCCAAACAGGATGTGCCTGTGGAGCAATGCTCCAGCCAGGGTCCCTCTCTTCAGAGGCCCATAAGATCCTGATAAGGCCTTGTATCTTTGTATCTTATCCAGTCGTACCATGTTGCGGTGACTTTGAAAGATTGTCATTAGAGATTCATACCAGTTCTTCCATCTCTTCAATGAGGTTCAAGAAAGTTTGAATTGCATCACAGGACCACCAGATATGCATCATCGTACCGGCGGAGGAATTGCAACTCCAACAGAGGTCAGGGACCTCTGGCGAGAATTTGTGGATGAGTGCCGGTGTTCTGTACCAGCGGGAGAGGACTTTAAAGCCATTTTCCTGTATGGTTACATTAACCACTTAAGCCCCGGAAGATTTTACCCCCTTCCTGACCAGGGGTTTTTTTGCGATTTTTTACTGCGTTACTTTAACGGACAATTGCACGGTCGTGCGACGCTGTACCTAAACGAATTTCACGTCCTTTTTTCCCACAAACAGAGCTTTCTTTTGGTGGTATTTGATCACCTGTGTGATTTTTTGATCATGCGCTATAAACAAAAAAGAGCGTAAATTTTGCAAAAATAACAATATTTTTCACATTTTTTATATGAAATTCCCCCAAAATAAATGTAAAAATCAAAATTTTAACATTTTCGGCCAATTTGTTTTATGCTACATATGTTTGGTAAAAAAAATTGCAAAAAGCGTATTTTGATTTGTTTGCACAAAAGTTATCGCGTTTACTAACAAAGGGAAAGATTTTTGTCATTTTTGGTGGTTTTTTTTTTAACGAGTAATGGCAGCGATCTGCGTTTTTTTTTTGCGGGACTGTGACATTGCGGCGGACAGATCGGACCCTTGACTGACATTTTTGACACTTTTGGGGGTACCAGTGACATTACTGCAGTAATCAGTGCTATACATATGCACTGTTACTGTAAAAATTACACTGGCAGGGAAGGGGTTAACTGTATTGGAGAGGGAGGGGTTAAGTGTGTCCTAGGGGTGTGCTTCTAACTGTGATGGGACATGTCTACTATTGTAAAAACAGAGATCAACAGTTCTATATAGTAGAACCGTCTGATCTCCATTATTACACAGGGGAGAATAACAGGCGGCTTAATTACATAAGCCGCCCGCCTTTCTTTCTCTCTACTGACGATCGTAGTGTGACCGCCGGACATCGGGTCCGCCGGTCACACGCGCGGACTCTTCAGTGAACGAGCCGGGGCAGGCGCGCGCCTCAGCGGGCGCGCGCTCGCCCACTATTGGCTCACAAGCCGGTCACAGGCTAGTGACGTATATATATGTCACTCTGCGTGGCCGGGACTGACTGCCGCAATATATCTACTTGCGGCGGTCGGCAAGCGGTTAACTGAGGCCTTATGTGTCATGGAGCAGACATTTTCCCATTCTCTCTCGGATAGGAAGACATTCAGCTCCCTCGACCAGGCCTGCGCAAAAGTGGATGTGGAAACAGGAGGGGCCATAATCAAGAGGCAGTCGATTTCAGAAATCAAATGACGTTGTGGACCGGAGCGCTCGCAAATGGCTTCGAAACCGGTGAGAGGTCTGGTCCAGAGGACCATATTGTTAGGTGAAGTCAGGAAGTGTCTTATTTGAAAGAATGACCACAATGGCAGTTTGTGGGGATGGAGTGTGCGATGCACCTTGGTGGAAGAAATGTTTCACAAGAACATCCCTATGGGGCCAGATATGTTGGAGAAAGGACGGCGACATCCCAGGAGAAAAAGCTGGGTTCATGCGAAGTGATGTCAGGGGACCCCGCCCAGAGTCGATTCGTGTTCATTTAGACCAACTGTGATAGGCTACCAGGGGGGGCCAATGAGGGGGTGCGATTTGACAGCCTGAGGTAAGAGGGCAAAAGGAAGCCAAGGCAGCAAACGAATCGGGGTCTCAGTCCAGGAATTTTCAAGTGTGACGACCGCTTTCAACCTGGAATGCAGGTTCCAGTCAACGAGTCTGGTAAGGATGCAGGCTCTATGGTAGGAGACCAGATCCGGGAGTGTAGGAGACCAGATTTGGGAGCTGTAAGACGCATGTAATTGATCCTGGGGGGTTTGGCTTTCCAGATAAAGCGCAAGCAATTTTTACTGACAGTGGCAAAAAAGGATGGGGGGAATATGGATTGGGACTGTTTGGAAAAGATAGAGAAATTGCAGGAGGATCGACATCTTAATTAATGCCACTCTACTGAACCACGAGACCCGGAGGGATAGCCGAAATTTGAGTACGGAGCAGATGTCTGATAGTGCTGGAAGGTAATTCGTACGATATAAGTCTGATACCCAGATAAGGTAGTGAGTCTTGGGCCCAGAGGAAGGGAAAGTTGGTTTTGCATGTCTCCACCTCCTCCAGAGCCGTAGAAACGTTCAGTGCCTGCGATTTCGTATAGTTTATTTTCAGGTTTGATAGAGACCTATAATGTTCCAGATCGCTGAGGAGGTTTGGCAAAGACGTGTGAGGGTGGGAAAGGAACAGGAGGATGTCGTCCGCAAAGGCGGCAATTTTGTAGGTAGTGTCTTGAATAGTTATCCCCCGAATGTCAGGGTTAGAACGAATTTTGTTTAGGAAAGGCTCAAGAGAAAGGATAAAGAGTATGGGGGAAAAGGGCAACCCTGCCTTGTGCCATTGGTAAGGTGGAATGCGTCTGACAGGTGGCCGTTCACCTTGACCCGAGCAGTTTGGTTGGTATACAACGCTCGAATGCTAGATAACATCCGTGGAAAAAGGCAGATGTATTCCAGAGTGGCTATCAGGTAGTCCCAGGCCACCCTGTCAAACGCCTTTTCGGCGTC
Source organism: Pelophylax lessonae (assembly GCF_965119305.1). Taxonomy (NCBI): domain Eukaryota; kingdom Metazoa; phylum Chordata; class Amphibia; order Anura; family Ranidae; genus Pelophylax; species Pelophylax lessonae. The sequence continues at coordinate 330,678,456 of NC_138771.1, read as the reverse complement.
CAAGGAGAGGAAGAAACCTGGTTTATCATGGGACGTGAGCCAGTGGTGGATATTGAGGGCCTTGGTAGTGTTGTCCCTCGCTTCCCTACCCGGGACGAAGCCTACCTGGTCTAGGGACACAAGTGAAGGCAAGAAAGGGAGTAATCTGTTTGCGAGTATTTTTGCATAGAGCTTGACGTCCAGGTTAAGGAGGGAAATCGGGCGGTAGTTCCCCACCAGGGACTCATCCTTACCCTCCTTGGGAATCACAGTTATGTGTGCCTCCAGCAGAGAAGGAGATCCATGGGGGGATTCGGCGATGGTCCTGAAGGCTCGAAGAAACTGGGGCTTGAGTGTGTTTGCAAAGGTCCGGTAATATTGGAGCAGGAGACTGTCGGGTCCGGGACTCTTGCCCGGTTTCATCTGCTTGAGTGCTCGATCAAGCTCCTCTTCGAGAATGGGTGTCTCGAGATCACGAGCCGTGGATCATGAAAGAGGAGCAGGACCAAAGTTCTCCAAAAATTCAGCGAGCTGGACTTGTCTATTCTTGTTCGGGGCCAGAGGGGTTTGGGTGTCTTGCAGATTGTAGAGAGATTTGTAGAAGGATTCAAATTGTGCAGCAATGCCATTGTTGGAGCAATGTTTAGCCCCTGCGGAGTCTCTGATCAAATGGACTTTGGAAAGTTTCCTGCGGGCCTGCGTCGCCCTTGCCAGCAGGCGAACACTTTTGTTGCCCTGCTCGTAAAAAATCTTTTGACGTAAAACACATTGACGATGGTTCTGCTTACCAAGAATGTCGGCCAGCTCAAAGCCCACTTTTTCCTCTCTCCACAGAAGGCTTCCGAATGGCTTGATGGCTTAGGCTGATGTCTTTTCTCTCCACCTGTGTTGGTTTACCTCTGATACCGATTGTACTATTCCCCTGTTGGACCTGACGTTCATCTTTTCTTGGTTCCTGAGCCCTGGTGCTTAATTTTTCTTTACTGTTATTTGGGCCTAGGACTTCCACGGAACTGTCTTTTAGGCGCTCACAACCTTATCCTGCCATGTACTGTTACTGCCGTCCTGACTCCAGCTCTACCCGTTTCCCCCTGTACTTTGACATTTGTTTTTTCTCTTTTTACCCCATTTTCTTTCTTTTTGGACTCACTTTTTTTCCTTCCTCAGGAATACTCTAGTTTAGTTATGCCTGCTAAAGCTCTCTGTCTTTTTTTATGGGCAGAGGGCCAGGTGGGGGGGGGGGGGGTTTGGTATTGTTTTTTTTCTGTTTTTTGTTTCCATGAAAGCCATTTTTTTCTCGGTTCCTTCCTATGGTCCTTATTTCAACAGAGACGGTCTCTTGTATTTGCAACTGTACTACAGCAGTCATGCTGTCCAGGTGGGTGCTCCTGGGTTGTTCCTTGCTCACGCGCTCCTCCTACATTGGTATGTATATATCTGTTGGGGAAAGGTGACCCCTGCTGGGGGATACCAGTGGTCAGTGTCATTTTGTTTCTCATTTTTTGTCTTCTGCAGTCATGTCCCTTAAAGTGTTAACTTGGAACGTTAGGGGCCTGAACTCTAGAATTAAACGCTCCCTTGTATTTGATTATGTTAAACGTACTAAGGCCAACATCCTCCTTCTGCAGGAAACCCATCTGCTTGATCCCAGAACGAGGGCATTGAAATGGCCGTGCATTGCTCATGCTTTTCATGCCACGTACTCTTCATACTCTAGGGGGGTCTCTACTTTGATTACTAGAGACTGCCCTGTGCAGATTGTGGAGGTCAAGACTGATCACTCTGGGTGTTACATCATAGTGGTCCTGTCCTATTTGAAGCAATTGTTCACGATTGTGAATGTGTATCTCCCTCCGCCTGTTGAAGCGAGACGCCTGGACGCCTGTATGCAGGACGTTCTTTCCATTGCCCAGGGCCATATTATCGTGGGGGGGGGGGGATTTTATCGTGGTGTTGGATCCCTCCCTCGATAGGCTGAATGGTTCTGTGCGCTCTTCACTGTCCCTTGTGGAGTGGGCAGCTGCATATAACCTCCTTGATGCCTGGCGCTGGAAATATCCCATGCGGAGGGAGTACTCCTGTCATTCTAGTTCCCATGGTACTTTCTCTAGGCTGGACATGTTCTTTGTACCTCCAGACCTTCTACCCAAAGTGACTGGTGTGCGTTACCTACCTAGAGCGATCTCTGACCATCCCCCCCTGGAGTTGGATTTCCTGTTGGCTAGACCCCCAACGAGGGAGGTCTGGCACATGAGCTCTTACTGGTTGGTGGAACCTATGGTATCAGCGGAGTGCTCGTCTGCCATGTCCCACTTCTGGGATGAGAATGTCGAGGACACTCCGGATCTAGTCCAATGGAATGCTTTCAAGGCAGTTTTGCGGGGGGCCTATATGAAGGGTGTTGCAGGATTCAGAAGGGTCGTTGCGGCCAATATTGAGGACGCGGCAGATGCTTTGGGTAGGGCAGAGCGGACCTATGTATTGGACCCTACTCCTGCCAATTACCAATTGTGGCGCTCTTCCCAAAGAACCTATGAATTGGCCCTCACAGATAAGACCAAGAAGAGGCTTCTGTACCAATCCCAACGCATTTTTGAATCGGGCGACAAGAATGGCCGCCTGCTTGCGTATTTGGCAAGACCGGTCCCGGACCCCGTTACTATACCCCTGATATATGATGGCAATGATCGGCAGTGCTCCTCTACAGAGGACATACTCCAGGCATTCCTCTCATATTACTCTGACCTATACACCTCCAGGGCTCACTACACACCTCCTGAACTATATGAGTATGTGGATTCGATCCCCTTTCGCACCCTAACACGCAGTCAGAGCTCCAGCCTAGATGCACCCATCACGTTGGAGGAGATTGCACTTGCAATAAAAACTTTTCCCAAACACAAAACCCCGGGACCCGATGGTTTCCCAGTCGAGTGGTATCAGCACCATGGGGAATTGTTGCTGCCTCAGCTTTTGGCCCTTTATAAATCAATCTACGACGCGGGTTGCTTGCCTGAGACATTGTGCGAAGCCCTTATAGTGCTGATCCCCAAACCACATAAAGATCCGAAGTTTTGTGATTCTTATTGCCCGATACCTTTAATTAATGTAGAACTTAAAATTCTATCCAAAATCCTTGCTCTGCACCTCAATAAGGTGGTCAGCAACATAGTGGGGGTGGATCAAACGGGCTTTATCCCGGGACGCTCTGCGTACTCCAATATTCGTTGTTTATTTACTAACTTACAGGACCCGTCCTCTTCTCCCCTGCCTAGAGTGGTGTTGTCGCTTGATACGCAGAAAGCGTTTGACTCAGTCGAGTGGCCGTGCCTGTTCTATGCACTGGAGAAGTTCGGGTGAATGGCTCGGTGTCGCAGTCCCTGCACATATGTAGAGGTACACGGTAGGGCTGCCCTTTATCCCCACTCCTTTTTGCAATTGCTATAGAACCTCTGGCTCAGCTCCTGCGTAATTCCATGGAGATTCAGGGTATGTGTATAGGTGGTCTGGAGGAACTTGTCTCGCTTTACGCCGATAACATGTTGCTCTATCTATCGGATCCCTGTAAGACGCTGATGAAGGTCCTGGGTCTTATTCAAGACTTTGGGGCCTTCTCGGGGTTTAAGGTCAACTGGTCTAAGTCCAGTCTCTTCCTGGTGGACCCGGATGTGCCCCTCTCCTTGCCCGCCGCGTGCCCTTTACGGGTTACTATGTCCTTCCGATATCTTGGTGTTGTGGTGCAGCAGCCTCTCTCAATGTATGTCTCTAATAATCTTACCTCTTGCCTGACCCTGTTTAAATCTAAAGTGGAGCACTGGAAGCATCTGCTGTCTCTGACAGAAAGTGTGAATCTGTTTAAAATGATTATGCTCCCCAAATTTTTATATATCCTGGCCCGTTGCCCTCTTTTTATCCCGAATCAGTTTTTTAAGGAAGTGGATTCTCTTATCTCTGCGTTTCTATGGTACCCTAAGACACCCAGGCTTTCGATTAACACACTTCAACAGCCTGTATCTCTTGGAGGGCTGACCTTGCCGAATCTGCGCCTTTATTATTATGCAGCGGAATTAGTGTATGTCCATGGGTGGCTCTTCCCTCAGAAGGACAATGCGGCTACGGCTGCTGAAGCGGCGGTGGTGTCCTCTTTTGAGACGCTAACGAATCTTATTTACCGTCGATCTGTGGCTCCCTTTGAGGGTACAGCCCTCCTGGAATCCTCCATAAAAATGTATATTAGATGTACCTCCTTGGTGCAGAAACCCTAGGTGTGGTTCTCACCTAATCAGCCTCTTTGGTGTAATCCCAGTCTTCCGCACTTTTGTGACTCACAGGATGCTACTGCATGGGCAGGCAAGGGTCTTAAATATGCCCACCAGCTGTTCTCTGATGGAGTCTTCAAGACATTCCGGCAGTTTCAGCTGGACTTTCAGGTGCCTGGCTCTTGGCACTACCGATACTTGCAGTTACGGCACGCGGCTGTGGCCCAGTTTGGTGCAGCCCCGGTGTCTCTGGCTAATTCCTTACTAGAAAAGGAATTGCTGTGTGATGTTCACACTAAATTGATCAGCTCCTATTATAGCATTCTGATCCGTGGTGTGCCCTCACGACTAGAGGCCATTAGAGCCGGGTGGTTGAAAGATATTCTGGATTTGTCGGAGGATGATTGGGAGGAACTGCTTAATACATATTTCACAACGGTTATCTCCGCTAGAGACAGACTGATACAATTACGAATATTTCATCAAACATATTATACTCCCCATAGGTTGTTCCTCATAAAGCACAGGTCCACTCCAGACTGCCACAAGTGCAGTAGGGTGCGATCTGCTTCATATGCTGTGGGGCTGTGATACAATCAGACCCTTCTGGTCTCAGGTTACCCATTTTATATCTACACATTTTGATCTCCCTAATGTGTGCAAGCCGAAATGGTGCCTCCTTGGTATCTTGGAAGATATAGGCCTACGTTCTGGTCAGAAACAATTTTTGAGGTTTTTACTGTTTTATGCTAGGAAAACAATTGTGATGCAGTGGACCGGCACTACCGGTATATCTTTGAATTTTTGGAAAAATATGATTAATCAAGTACTTCCGTTGTATAAATTGACGTATGAAGCCAGGGGTAGCCCGAATAAGTTTCATAAAATTTGGGGTGACTGGGTTGCGGTGACTGATACTTGTGCTACTGAGGGGCCCTAACTGTCCCACAGGGTAAATGGAGGGGCGTGTGAGCATGGAGGTCCTAATTCTGGCTCCGTATACTGCATGTGAACTCTCCTAGCAATGATGACCGCTGTCTTCCATGACTACTTCTGGATAATATTTGCAAGCTGACGATGTCTCTGTGTTTTTGTTTTTGTTTTTATTCTCTAGATTATTTGACTCCCTTTTGTTTTACTTTCCCTGTTGTTTGATCTTTTCTTGTAAAGCCGATGTGTAATAAGATGTGCTCACTTAACACTCACTTTCCTTGCTGTTGACTACTGGGTTGCACTGGTATTATATCTCCGAACTATGTTTATGATGATGTCCTATACGAGTGTTTTGTTTACTTTGTATGACTTTTTCGTTTAATAAAGTTGAAGTTTAAAAAAAGAATGTCGGCCGGCTCAGCTCTGGTCTCGGACAATTCCTCCAAGGTCGAGGCCGCCAGTGAACGCCTATGTGAGCTTTCAAGTTCTCGTAAGCGAGCATGAAGAGCCTCGACCTGAGACTGATGCATTTTCTTGAGGGACGCTGAAAGGGAGAGAAATTTCCCCCGCACCACACACTTGTGTGCTTCCCATTGGGTCAAGGGGACTGTGTCGGGAGTGTCGTTGAGTAGAAAATAGTTCAATTGCGCAACCATGGCTGCATCCCTCAACAAAGAAGAGTTGAGTCTCCTCTTAGGCTATTTTTTTCAACTTTTGCATTTTACTTTTCATTGTGGAGTATTTTAGCCCATGATCTTGCAAAATCATGGGCACAAATCTCAATTTTCCTCACTTAAACTACAAATCACAGCTATCCACAGCATACTGCATTCACTTCCTTTCTCGGTTAGAGAAGCACAAATGGTAATATACATGCTCTCCTCTCAAAAGCCACAGTGAAGAACTGCAATGTGTAAAAGGCTGTCTACATTATGCTTTATTAAACGTACACTTAAATTGTGTGACTATTTACTTCCATTATCAATATATGTGAGAAAATTCTTGTTTTCTTTGAATATTCAATCAAATGTAGATGAAATAATGAAAGAAAAATAGTTAGATCATTGAAGAGAAAATTCACACAATTTATTGTGTAAAGTTTCTCAACTCCTTTAGTAAATCAGTCAGATTACTGTATGTAAGAATTCTGAGATAATGAAGCTGATTTACTAAAAAAAAGTTGTGTGAATAGTCACTTCGATCCACTAATGTGAAAAGCATCTGCACATGATTGGGTATTCAAAAAAGTGGGAATTTGTTTTTCACATCACTGGATAATTGAGGAGAATATTCACACAATTTCATATAAATTTGTGAAACTACACTTATGCTAAATAAAGAAGAGAAAAGTTGCTTGCACAAATATAGGATACACTATACAATTTCATTTTACACAAACATATAGTTCTGACAAATCATTCAAACTGTGACAATACACAAATTTGTTAAACAAAATTAGCAAATAGCATCCAAATAGTAAAATAAAGTGCAAAATGAAAGTGCTAATCAAACATCCATGCACAACCATCTCTAGGGTTTACAGAGAATGGTCTGAAAAAGGTGAAAATATCCAGTGTGGAGGAAAATGCCTTGTTGATGTCAGAGGTCAAAAGAGAATGAGCAGGCTTGTTCGAGTTGATAGAAAGGCAACAGTAACTCAAATACCCACTCGTTACAACCAAGGTATGCAGAATACCATCTCTAAATGCACAACATATCAAACCTTGAATCAGATGGCTACAGCAGACCACACCGGTTGCCACTCCTGTCAGCTAAGAACAGCAAACTGAGGCTACAATTCACATAGGCTCACCAAAATTGGACAATTGAAGCTTGGAAAAACATTGCCTTGTCTGCTGAGTCTCGATTTCAGCTGCGACGTTGAGATGGCAGGGTCAGAATTTGGCATAAACAACATGAAAGCATGGATCCATCCTGCTTTGTATTAATGCTCCAGGCTGCTGGTTGTGGTGGGGGATAGTTTCTTGAGACACTTTGTGCAACTTCGTAACAATTGAGCATCATTTAAACGCCATGGCTTACCAGAGTATTGTTTTGGACCGTGTCCATCCTTTTATGACTACACTGTACCTATCTTCAGATTGCTAATTCCAGCAGGATAATGCATAATTTCACAAATCATCTCAAAATGGTTTCTTGAACATGACAATGAGTTCACTGTACTCCAATGGCCTTAACAGTCACCAGATCTCAAGCCAATAGTGCACATTTAGGATGTGGTGGAATGGGAGAGTCACATCATGGATATGCAGCTGAAAAGTCTGCAGCAACTGCATGATGCTATCATGTCAATATGGACCATTCTATGAGGAATGTTTCCAACACCTTGTTGAATATAATGTATGCCATAAAGAATTAGGGCAGTTCTAAAGGAAAAAGGAGTCCAACCCAGTACTAGTAAGCAGTATCTAATACCTAAGTGGCCGGTGAGTGTATATAGACTTGAGGGGATCAACTATTGTCAAAAAATGCATTGATATTCCATTCAATGTTTAATCCATGTGGTGAAAAAGTGTGTAAATCGTAAATCCATCTGGTTTCCATTTTAGATATTTCTCTCTTAATAGAGCTTCATCTCCAGTGTGGGATACATTTACCAATCCCCATAAAAGAGGTCCCAGAAGGTTCCTTAATATGAAACAAGTGCATAGTGTTTCAAGACACTATGGCTTTGAAAACCACATTTAATATTTGCAACACATTCATTTAGGCAGATATGCAGAGCCCGAGTGGTCCCGCCAACATAAAGCAACATGCTGCAACAAGGTCACTGCAGTAAGTAAACAACGTTATGGGTGGTGCAAGTAATAAATTACTTCATTGTGTGGTACAGGGGTCTTCAAACTACGGCCCACCAGTTGTTCAGGAACTACAATTCCCATCATGCCTAGTTATGTCTGTGAATGTCAGAGTTTTACAATGCCTCAAGGGATATTTAGTTCCATAGCAGTTGGATTGCCATAGTTTGAGGATCCCTGGGGTAATGTCTTAGAGTATTGAATGGAAGTAACTTTAGTGTTCCTCAATGTGTTAATCTGATGCACTGTACATTTCTTACAAGGGTAGAAACCTGTTACAGTGTCATATGCTGTATTTTTATGGACTAGTTTGGGGATAAGTGCAGCACTATATGTTTGTAAATATTCACACAGTTGTTTGAAAGAGGGAGGTTGATATACTAAACATAAATAGATTGTTCGGTTTGCAGGGTAGTTTCCCCAAAGTTTAGTGAATGAGAAGCTCTGCTGACTTTCACCATCCAATCATCTGCAAGCAAAAATGCATTTTTTTGTTTTTCTTGCACGTAACTGGGAATTCAATGCAAAGTGAAGTTTCATCACATTCACTAAGATCAGGGGAAAATTCCTTTGTAAAATGAACAGATTACCATAAATCAGCCCCTAAAATCTGAACTTCTTTAGTAAATTAGCCTCCCAATGTCAGAATTGTGAGTTAATGTCAAATTGAAAAGCTTTTACTTTAGGTAATTAGTTTCAATGTGCTAGGAAGCTGGAACAGTAAAGCTGATTCACTGAAGTGAATATTTATTTAAATCATTTAACCTAAAAAGTAAATGTCTGTTTACTTCCATACATGATAGGATTATCGATTAAAATATTAATAACATTTATTTTGTGCAAATTTGTTAGCAAATCACCTTGAATATTTTAGAATTCTCTGTGACAGTGGGGTTCATTTACCAAAGGAATACAGACTATTCACATATCAAAATAATTATATACTGAGCTTAGTAAATACGATGAAGCTGTTTTCACTCCAATTAACCTAGCAGAAATCCTGTTTTTTTTAAAATTCCCTTTGAACATGCATGGGTACTCATAATAAGCCAAGGTTATTTACTATTTTTCACTTTTCAAAGTGAACATATAGTATACATTTAAAATGGAACATTCACTTTGCTAGATTAACACTCAATATTTCTTTGGTAAAATATACCTCACCCTCTCACAATTATCAAAGCTTTCTTTTTTCATTTGTTTGCAGGGGTCTTCCATAGATAACAATACACTTTAATTTTCCTTTTCCTGTTCTCATTCCAGAACACAGCAGTGGTCATCCACCACCAGCAGTGCATGTGATGTCAGGAACTTTCCCTGCTATCTTATGAGTGTCAGCAGGTTTCCTGTTCAGGCTTTTGAGGGAAAGGAACAGGTGACTTTAGAGGTTTGGCAGCTGAATATGCTTTATTACCTACACATTATTTTGCTAAATAAATATAGTATGGTAGAGCAGAGCCAAAGTAGAAGTAGTCAAAAAAGTAATGGTACAAAATAGAGATAAGGCTTGGGTTAGAAGCCACATTGGGTTTGATGCAGATCTCACAGTTTTGTAGTTTAGTATAACTCTAAATTATTAACCAAAATGTTGCAACTGAACCTATAATGTACTGCTCAACCCTTGTCCCTGGACAAATGGGTCCCTGAGACCCAATAATCTGAAAGAACAGAAAAGTCAACCCCTTCCCTATAAAAGGATGGGCTTCAAGCAGCAGTCATATTGTCAGTGGGGGTAGGAGCTGGTTAGGGAAAACTAAAAAAACGTATGTGGGGAGAGATACTTTGCTACATAGTGCTATATAATAAGGAGTGAATCTGTTTGGGTACAGTTGGCAGGCAGATTCAGCAACCTTGTCCAAAAATCCACAAAATGCAAACTTTAATACATAACCTATTGTAGTCAATAAGAGGAGATTCTTAAAAATGAATTCTCCCATTTTCTAGGGTATTAGACAAGGGATTGTAAAAAAAGGGCTCAGGGAGCTGATGACTGCCAGGGGGGACATGTACCAATACAAAAAAGCAAATCTTTAAACAAAGCTTAAAGTGAAACATTAAAATGCACATTAAAATGCACAATTCAGGTGCTGCTGTGCATCATGGTGTCCAGGTCGGGACAGAGCAAGGCCACGAGGGACAAGAACAGCTAGGAAGCTTAAAGGAAGATGTTCAGGAGGGACTTTATAGAGGTACTTGAAGCAGTAAAGCTGTCACCAGAGGAGGCTGAATGTTATTTTTTGCAGTGATGGTGAGAACCCCCTGCGTGGGAAGACATTCCTGTGTGAATTTTGAAGCGCATTTAAATAAAAATCAGTAGGAAAGCCCTGAAAACTATAACTGGTGCAGAGTAATCTCACTGTTTAGGCATTACCATTGGACTAAGAAACCCAGACGTGTCACTGTATCTATTTGTATGTTTTTTTTTTTATTGCAAGAGATAGTCAGAAGGGGAATTGGGGAGAGAAGGCCCAGAGTCGCAAGTGGATAAAAATATAGTGAGTGGATAAAAAAATTGTTAGTTTACGCAGTGCTTTACATATATACTGTATATACAGTATAGTACATTAACATCACTCCCTGCCCTCAAGGCGCTTACAGTGCAAGGTCCCTAACTTACATTTATACATACAAGGGCCAATTTGGACAGAAGTCAATTAACCTACCTACATAGTTACATAGTTTGTGAGGTTGAAAAAAGACATCAGTCCATCTAGTTCAACCTATGATGTGTGTGTGTGTGTTTGATGTTTACCATACATTGTATACCCCTGTATGTTGTGGCCTTTAAGGAGTGTGTGAGAAAACCCACACAAGCACAGGGAGAACATGTAAACAACAAGTAGGTAGTGCCGTGGTCGGAATTTGAACTGATGATCCTAGTGCTGCTAGATAAAAGTGCTAACCACTTAACCACCGTGCTGTCTATCTATACACATAGATATATGCACATTTTTTTAGTGATGGTGGGGAAGGAGGAATATTGCCATGCTAGGATTTTTTTTTAAGTTTGGGGTGAACAGCATACACTTGTTGCTGAAATGTTGTTGGAGATGTCCTTGGTATGCGGCACCAAGCTTCATTGCTGTGCAATATCTAGTATACATTAAAATCACCACACATTTACCCCTCTATCACCATAGATTCAATAAAAGCTAGGCTTTTCAATCACATCCTAAAAAAATACTACAGTGAAAGGCAGAGGTGCTGCATGTGGCAGTTATAGGAGTGGGTAGTTCCTGCAGGAAAATGCTGAAGAAGAGCTATGCAAACTGGAGATAGGAGGCATGTGTTCTTTTCCCAAAAACATACACCAATAGAAGAGCACCAGATCAAAGGATAAGAGTCCAAATTAATTTGAGAGTTTGTACCAAAAACGCATTTTGGTGGTTAAAAAAACACCCCCTTCATCAGGGATTCTCAGTTAAAATAAGGATCTTAAAGAGGAAGTAAACTTCCTCTGCAGACATTTACCTATAAGTAAGCCCATAATAAGGCTTACCTACAGGGCAATGAAAATATCTCCTAAACGTGTACCGTTTAGGAGATATTTACATTACATGCAGCCAGTAACATCACTGGCGCATGTGTTCTCAAGGAACAGCCGTGGGTGCCATTCCTTCCAAGTCCCATTCCGTGAATGGCGGCTCCCATGTGCATGTGGGGGAGTGACGTCATCACGGCTCAGGGGCTTGGCTAATTACAGTGCCCGAGCCCGCCAACCCGGAAGAGACTCCGGCGAAAATGTCAGCCGTGTCAGCGGTGTGCGGTTGACGCTGGAACAGCTTCGTTCCAGGGTAAGTATTACATAATGAGCTAGTATGCAATGCATACTAGCTCATTGTGCCTTTGTCTTAAAGGGTAATTATTTTTTTTTCAGAGTTTGCAAACTCTTTAAAAGGTCTGAAATTAGAGCTTTCCTATGTGAATCTGTGTGGGGAACCTAGTTTCTGGCTCAGGAGAGGTAATGACTAGCAGTATCTGCATGAGCAATCAATGACTCTTCTGAGCCAATAATTAACGTCTTAACATAAATTCAAATAGGAAAGCTCCATTTTGAGTCCATTCAAAGTCCTTATTTTAACTGAAGGGTAATTTCTTCTGACCCTGAAATGTGTTGGCTGTTTTTTTAGTGCAAACTAATAAATTAATTTAGGCTCTTTTATCCTTTGGTATGGTGCTACTTACGTGTTTTTTCACTGGTAACCCACTGGGCTAACTACTGGGAGGTAGCCCGGTTTGTTGTGAGTAGCCTAACCTGAGCCAGTGAGCTATCTGTTTTTGTCCTCTCGCTACTTTGCATGAACTCACATCAAAGCCCCAGCGCCTCCTGGGTGTTTCTCTTTTTCATTGGATTTTTCCCCAAAGTGACTAATTAATACAGTCTGACTGCCTAACAAATCTATCCACATCTACTTCCTCCCAGGCACAGAACAACCATTTGTCTGGCAGTGTTAGGCTTCATGTACACTAGCCTATGCTGGCAGCTCCTAAACTTGAGTTTGGAAACTATTGGCATTTTTTCTGCCAAAGCTTCTAAACTCAACTCCATAAAAGCCTGTGTGTCAATGTACACTTAGGCTTTTTGGAAATTTTAGGAGCTGCTGCGGTTAGGTGAGCTTCAACCTCCCCCTCCTGAACGCATTCAGGATAGGAATGCTTTGACCACCTGCCACAAGAAAATTCAAAACGCTGCAAAATCATGGCAAAATAGCAACTTGATTTTGGCTCGTTTTGCGTTTTCCTGCAGCCACAGTAAATGTAGGCCAGTGGTCATGAAGCCTTACTAATGTACCCTCTTCCCCTCCTTCTCCTCCCTGAAGCTGTTTGTAAAGACTATGCAGTCCCATTACACCACACAGCTTTAACACATCCCCTTTAATATAAACAGATAGCCAAACCCCCTCTGTCCTGCCTGAATGGCAGAACAGGCCAGAGGTTAGAAATGCATTCCCCAGTGGGCACTCTGGCTAGTTCAAACTGTGCGCATTCCCTCTAGCAGCAGCAGCTGAGGCTGAGCTCATCTTTGTGTGTATATAATAAGCTGGGGAAACTGAAATGCATAAGGGAGTTGTTGGAAATATGCAGAAAAGGTGAAATAACCCTTTGAAGGATTTGTGTATATTCGATGTGACCCTCAAAGAACCATTAAATGGTCTGATCCCTGCATTTTGCCATTGCTACATATCCTCCATGGCAGTTCCTGACTTTCTATGCCTTTTTAAGTTTGTTTATTAGCCCCACAAAAATAACAAATTAAATAATGAGATTGCATCCCTACCTTTCCGCCCTCTTAGACATCAATAAGGTTTGGGTAAAAAATTAATACTTACTTTAAGGTGGCGGCATGCTGCAAATTACAAATGTACTTTCAGTGAAAGAACATTTTTGCAACTTTCCTAGCCCCTCTACTGTTATTTCCACAGCTGTTTACTTACTTTACGTCTGAGCTATGACTTTATTTTCATCTCCTATCCACAATCTTCCTCAACCATGTCACCCTCATATAATGAGGCATAATAGAGGCTAGCAGAAAGCACAGCCAGTTCCTGGACTTTGTTGCAGATTGCAATACGGTACTACAGACTATACTGCAGAACCTGGCCTGCCTGCTATCAAGATAAATGCAGATACATGCAATTTTTATGCAGTAATACATTTATTATTTTTAATAAATACAGAATTTACCTGGATTTCACTGTGTTCCTAACATCTTAGGTGAGGTTTTAAGAACCACTTTGCATAGTGATAACTACGTATGAATTAATCTCTTTTGAGCTCTGCTACGTAATGGTTACAATAACCACAGGTTGCTCACAATACAAAGCTAAAAGTCTGCTTGTTCATGAATACCTCTGTGTGTTTTATTCATTGAAATGTGCCCATTGTTGTGTTCCCAATATATCTGAAAGCAGTGGGGATCATGACCTACAGTAAACCTCAATAAGAAGGGATTTTGTGAAACCTATTTTACCTGACACAAGAAGAAAGACCCGGCAAGATTCCCTTCATTAGAAGAATAGAGAGAGCTAATCTTCTAAACATTATATAGAATGTATTTTTGATGTAAGCCTTACATGACCCTTTATTTCCAGGTTGGCCACTTTTTGGTAATGATGGTTCGTGATGCAGTGCAGACCGCCTTAAAAGAAAAGAAGAGTGCATTTTTAATAGGGACATATTTTATTTAGTATTGTAACATTTACCTTAAAGTAATTTATATATCATTTTTACATTACATGCTAGCTTTTCCATGTTTAATTGGAAAAAATGATTAGCCTAAACATTTCCTTTAATAAAGAATTTAATTGTAACAAATAATATAAGGTAGATTATTTTTTTGCTTTTCATTCATTTTTGATCTTTAAATTATATATTTTACATTTTTAATATTGTATACCCAAACATATTAATATCAACTGTATAAATATTATGCATTATTGTTGTATATAATTGACACTACTGCTTTCTAAATGTGAGTTATGTTTTTTAGATGTGACATCATCCCTGGGAAATAGTGAAATGTATTCAGTTTTTTACCTGTCACTAACAGTTCATTACAACAAATCAAATTATTTATGGCCAAACACAGAATGCCAACATGAGGCAGGTAAGTTGCAGTCGTACGTGGGAAAGTTCAGCTCAACGCAATGTTTTGGCTCTTACAGCAGCAAAAAGGGAATTAATGAATCAATTTGTGGGAGTCAGAACATACAGCAAATCCATCTGGTTTTTTGGATCTGAATGATCCTTAATTCATCTTCAGTGCCATTACGGACACGTTTGTTGTTACAAAGACAGCTCTATCCATAATTCCTATTGACTCCACTGATAAAGGATACAGGTCACCTACTGCCAAATAAACAACTGTGAAGTGCATAGGCATTACTTACATTTGAACAGTTAAGGTAGGCGACGGTATTACGCGTTAGGCAGATTGATGGCAGGCCACAAGCACATTCATTCACTACTTTAAGTCCCAAGAGATGACAATTGGTTTCCAAAAGACCATATAATACCAGAGGCACTTTTTTACAGTATACAGTTGTAGCAGGTTTTTCAGGCATTGGGCCTGATGTGGGTCTGCCATGGTTACCGGTGACACCTTCATCCCATTTAAGCTGAATACCCAAGTGTGAGATTGGAGACAATGACCATTTCGGCATCTTTGATTTGTTTTGTTTATTTGATATTGGTAATGGGAGAAGGTAATTCGTGGGATACTCCTATGACTCAACTAGGTACAAATGGGACACTTTGTGAAAAAAAAAATGCTTTTCAGCGCTGTCTGGACGCCGACTGGATGCCGACCAACGCTTGCTGGCGCTTGAAAAGACACTGACTTGCTGAACTGTACTTGAACTTCTGACACTCTGATCAGCTCAAACGTCCTGGACTGTACTTTAGGCTTGTTTTCTGGCACTCTGGGTAGCTCAAAAGTCCTGCATACAGCTCCCTCCAGTCCTTCCTGACTGAGGTAGCTCCTGTAACTGCTTGTGCTGCTGCAACTCTCAACACTGTACACTGCACGCTGTACAATTTAATGCTTCAGGGCCCAACCACTGGCGCCCCCTTTGCACTTCAGGGTCCTCTCACTAGGCACCCCCTCTACAATTCAGGGTCCTCTCACTAGGCACCCCCTCTACACTTCAGCGTCCTCTCACTAGGCACCCCCTCTACACTTCAGGGCCCACACACTGGCACCCCCTCTTTATTTTACTCCTGCATTGGCTAGCTAGCTCCTGGATCCCCACGACCTTCACCGGAATCCTCTCTTTCTCTAGGCAGACCCCCAGGGAGCAGTTTGCAGTACTCACAAACTGGGAATGCTTTCCTGAAACTCAACTCCGCTGGTCCTCGGCACACCGGATCCTCTCTGCAGCTTAGCTCAGCCCTCTGTCACCTCAGGCAAGCCACCTGGGACACCCGATCCTGCTGACAGGAGGAGAGACAGCCGTACTCTCCCTCATGGGACTTTGCTTCCCACCAAAGATGCTGCGTCATGCGTTCCCCTCAAACTTATACCCACTCCCAGAATGCTGTGCGTCAGAATCTGCCTTTCTGGGGTAGATACAGGCCTGAGTGCACCATTGGCTGGGTTTCCTCCAGTGCCCAATGAGAACCCTCTCATGGAGCACAGTGGGGAGACTCCCCAGTCTCAACAGCTACACCTGGGAGACATGACAGAACAGCTGAAAATCATGGCCCTGCTGTTAGGCTATACTTCACCTAGCACCTACTTTGTAGGGTGCTAAACAGTGTTTTAGGCCCAACAGCTGGAAATCTCTTTGCAAAATCAATGTAGTATAAGCTGCAATAATTTAGGAATAAAATTGTATTTTTCAGAAAAAATATGTTCCCATTGGAGGCCCAGGAGCTGATAATTTTACTTCATACCCATTGTACTTAAAATACAAGCTCACTTTTCTATCGAATAAACTGGTCTCTGTGCCCCTCCCCTGAACTCTAGATAAAAGACTAACCCACTACCCAGTCCTCCACACTATTGAGTAGTGTTGACATTATTTTTTCCCAAACCGCTCTTCCATTTATCTCTATAAATCCTGTAGTCTTGCCTGGGTACTGCAGCATAGGCACCCTGCTAAAAAAAACAATACACTGTATACATGGCAGACCATAGTAACGCAATACTAAAGCAGTCCATAGACTGACCTAGTAGGGACTGGCCAAATCAGTGTGATTTGACAGAAGTCGGTCATTTGAATGACCTCTGTCAAAAAGGACATGCAGGAAATATTTTCTCAATCAGCGGTTGCAGGCTCTGATCATTGTATTCTGACAGCAATGGGTGCACTGTCAGAAAACAATATCCTAGCTGCAGGAATTAAGTCATCCATCTTGTTTGTGTGGAGGGAGTAGACTGGCTGAATCAAAAGAAAAAAAGAAAATACCTTGCCAGCTTTGGGCTGTTTGCTGCATTACTATCTAAAGTCCAGTCTGATGGCCCCTGAAAGAAGAAATACTAATGTAAAGCTGGCAATAGGTGGATCGAAACCAGCGAAGCAGGCCATCGTTAGATCAACTTCTGTTGAATGGGAATGTTGGAAAACGTTTCTCAGCCAGTGACTGCAGCCAATGATCAGTGTATTCTGACAGCAGAGGAGTATCGCTGTCAGAATACAATGTCCCAGTGGGGAGGAAATCATTGTTTTTTTCCATCAGCCTGCTGGCTGATAGAAAAAAAAAAAGAGTCACCTATGGCCAGCCTAATACTATTTACGTTGGGGTCACAGTGAATGAGTTCTAGATGGAGTAACATATTTCATTGTAATGTACAAGTTATTGGTTGTACTTTCTAGGCACATCCACCTCAGGGCCAGTTCTTTCTCTAGGGTGCTAGCGAAAAACCCATGCACCAGTAGAAGAAACCCAAACAAATATTCACTATACTCCAAATTCACTCTGTCTCAAAAATCAAACTAACCAAGGTTTAAGTGATATCTTGCTAGCAGGAAAGTGAGCTGAGAAGGTTGTTCAATGTCTCCCTCACCACCCCCCTCAAGTGGGGGGACATTCACTGGTGCTTTCCCAAGACAGAAGCATTTATTTTTCTTTAGATGGAAAGCATATTACAGTACGCATACCTCGGAACTTTCTGAGATGGGAATGAGGGACACCTGTTAGCAAAAGTATGTAGGCATGGGATACACCCCCGGCCACGCCCCCCCCTCCAAAAAAAGCAAAAAAAAATATACTACTATTCCATTATATTGGCTTTTGGAATTTACAAATGCAGCGATTTAGAAATCTGATGAAATGTTTAGCACTGGGAAACACTTTTCAAAAGATCAGACCAAAATGAGGGAAAAATTAGGAGAAAAGAGGGACAGAGGGACTTTGTTTCAAATCAGGGACCAACCTTCAAAAATCAAGGACACATGGGAGCTATGTTTGGACTCCTGCTCCTATATTCAATTTTAGCAGAACTCTGGATTAATACTAAAACCAAACAAGAAATAGAAAGATAGAATTATGAGGGTATTTGTTTATATTCAGGACTAGGGATGATCAAACTTTTGAAAAGTTTGGTTCGACCAGAACAACCGAACTTCCCGAAAGTTCGGCCCGGATTTCAGAACCCCATTGAAATCAATGGGACCCAAACTTTGGTAATCAAAAAACACAATTTTGAAGCCCTAAAACCCAATAAATGCCCATAAAAAGTGCCTAGGGTTCTGAACCATGCCCCAGGGACTATTAATCACACAAAAAAAAGTTCTTAAAAATTGCAATTTTTGATAGAGGGCCAATTATTGAAAAAATGATTGAAAGAAAATTGGATTTCTTTGGATTTAGTGTCTGGGGGGGTCTAAAAAAGTGTACCTGTGAAGTTTCAGCTCTGTAGCATGTCCAGAACCAGAAAAAAAGATTGTTTGTAATAGAAATTGCAGTAGAGCAAGATAGTGGCTCCGCTATTTTCACATCCGGCCGTTTTTGTTGCAGGCGTTTATTGGGCTTTTTGTGGACGTCTTTGGAGGCAGGCATGACATCTGAACTTCTGTGTAGGGGTATATATACACACACACACATGTATGTATATATACACATACACATATATAGGTGTAAAAGTAGCAGAACCCTAATAATTTGCAGGCATAGGGCTCCGCTCCTATCACACCTATATGTGTGTATGTGTATAAATACATATAAGTGTGTGTGTATATATACACAAAAAAACACCTGCAACAACACACCTGGGCGTTTTTGTTGCAGGCGTTTTTTTGGGCATTTTTTGGGCGTCTTTGGAGGCAGGCATAACATCTGAACTTCTGTATAGGGGTATATATACACACACACACATATATGTATTTATACACATACACACATATAGGTGTGATAGGAGCGAAGCCCTATGCCTGCAAATAATTTCATTAGCGCAGGCATAGGGTTCTGCTACTTTCACACCTATATATGTGTATGTGTATAAATACATATATGTGTGTGTGTATATATACCCCTACACAGAAGTGCAGATGTTATGCCTGCCTCCAAAGACGCCCAAAAAATGCCCAAAAAAACGCCTGCAACAAAAACGCCCAGGTGTGTTGTTGCAGGCGTTTTTTTGGGCATTTTTTGGGCGTCTTTGGAGGCAGGCATAACATCTGAACTTCTGTATAGGGGTATATATACACACACACACATATATGTATTTATACACATACACACATATAGGTGTGATAGGAGCGAAGCCCTATGCCTGCAAATAATTTCATTAGCGCAGGCATAGGGTTCTGCTACTTTCACAAATATATATGTGTATGTATATATATACATACATGTGTGTGTGTATATATACCCCTACACAGAAGTTCAGATGTCATGCCTGCCTCCAAAGACGTCCACAAAAAAGCCCAATAAACGCCTGCAACAAAAACGGCCAGGTGTGAAATTAGCGAAGCCACTATCCTGCTCTACTGCAATTCTAATACAAACAATCTTTTTTCTATGGTGGTCACCCTGACATGGAAGGGTTTGGTCACCCTGACATAGCAGTCAGAGTCAGTTAACCCTACACGACACTACAGTTACCCTGACACTTAACACTTTCCCTACAGTAACTAGATTATTAAATCTAACTATAGTGGAAAATAGTACCCTAACTAAACTAGATATCCCTTTCCTCACACTAATAATTGCTAAATTACACTTTTGAAGCAGGAGTAGAGATTTTGGCGGGGCTCTCTTATATACTGGGGGGCATATTCACTACTGATTGGCCTCTGGACCCGCTAGTCACTCCAATCGCAATCCTAGCATCCTCCTGCCCCCTCAATTGCCTTTTACTTATGGTTCTGGTCCAATCACAGGCTTTTAAAGCCCAGTTCCTGTCCCATTGCATTTTGGTCGGTTCTGGTTGCCGAATTCCGAACTTTTTCCGCAAAAAGTTCGGAATTCGGCCGAATTTCTAATAGTCAATGTTCGGGTCGAACTGATGGTCGACCCGAACCGTTCGATCATCCCTATTCAGGACTCATTTTTGTGACCATTTCATAGCAGACCTCCAGTTCGTACACTGATAGCATATAGTATAACATCATCTTAGTGGGTAGTGTGAAATAAATCTGTGTTATAACAAGCAAACTATTGCAGACCTCCACTTTGCATTGTGACTAAATTAAATGTTACTGTTGAAGGAGCTTCTTGTATAAAACTATTACATGAGAGTTTCAGGGGTTGTCCACTAGATGGTAATGATATCTCTAAGCATCTGCTATCCAGTAGACAAACAAATGCCTTCATGGAGGCTCATTATTCACCCCTGGATACATTTAAATTCTTGTCTACAATTAATATATACACAAACCTGAAAGATTTTCCAAAGGTCAAAGTGAAGAAGAGTTTTAATAAGTGGTCTGGAACTTAATTAATCTCCTCTTCAATAAGATCATCTTATATTGCAGGTTTATACATTTGTCAGTTTGTCCATTTATTCAAAGGTATATTGCATTATTCATATTCCTGGACATTCATAATAGTCTTAGCAGAAGATGTTCTAAATCCCATGCTCTCATCTGACAATATTTTCTCGATGTTTTCATTGCTTAATTGGCTCAGATTCACCCGCTGTTCATTCAATGGGAGTAAGTCTATTTTCAATCCTGTTGATTATTTCACGCCAGATCCACTGCACTTATGTCAGTCTAAAATCATATCTTCATTTATTTAGTTGACAATTGATGCCAGTTAATCATGGTTACTATAGAAAACAGTATTATGCATTGCATAACCGTGATAATTGGTTAGAATTAAGGCATAACACCAGTTCTTGGAATGATAGATTATTCATGGTTAGTTTCTTGAATAATGAAACCAGTCTATTGTTTATCAAATTGTAACTGGAAACAGACTTTAAAACATTTCTACTAGTGAATTTATGGGTATTTAATTAATACATGGATATATCATGTGCAATAATATTAAAAAAGAGAAATAAAGTGAAAAGCAAACAATATTGTAAATTAAGGTAAAATATTATAAAACAACACTAACCCCAATAAAATTAATTGTTTCCGAAAACAGATGCATTCAAGATAAAAAATAAAAATTATGCGCAACCATGTCCCAAAAATTATGTGGGCTAGCCAGCACTTGGTAAGTGTTTCACACCCTTAATCTAAAAAAAGTAATAAAAAAGTGAAGCACTGGCAAAAAAAAAAAAAAAAATTTCAGTGTAAACCCCCAAAAAATATATGTGATCCAAACTCTGTGATATAATGTGCATCAAAAAAATATTATAGACATAAACATGTGTGCATCAAATCATTTGGTGAAACAACCTCAAAGGATTATTCCCAACCCATATGCTGGGCATATAACGCCTGAAAACAAGTGTTAGCAATAAAAAAATTGACAATGTGCAAAAACTAAACAGTGAAGTCCCATTTTGAAATATATGACCAAAACAATAAAACAGCCCACTAAATGATCTTCTTTAAATAATTTCCCAGTGTCACCAGCCTTTGTTCCCTTTAATTACCTTGTGTCATTCAGAATGCTCACCTAAAACCTAGACCTCTAAACCAGTGTTTCTCAATCTTTTTTCAGTTGAGGCGCCCTTTAAAATTATAGACAATCTTAATGGACCCCATTGTAAACTGTAAAAAAACATTCTAATAGCTTTACACAATGCAACAGCATCCGCACGTGTGACACTTGACATTAGAGGTGATGTATTCTTCCAAAGCAAATACACTTTTGCACTCTGGTACTGACTAGTATTTCAGTGTTTCTCTTCTCCCTCAATTTCTCTCCATCAGTCAGCTAATGTAACCCCAGTGCTGAGGGAGAGAGGCACAGAAGGGTCAAGCAAGGATGCCGTGGAGGTGACAGACATCCTCCTTACTAATTGATGATGTCATTAGTTGTTAGGATGTCAGTGTCTAGAAAGTCACACTGGTGCATAATGAGAACCTGTGACTTTGTGTAACGAAAAGGCAGGCTTGATCCACCTGCTGGCTTGTATACAAATTTTGATCAAGTTTTAGGCATTTTGCCAAGGCACCCCTGAAGGAACCTCAAGGCACCCTGGTTGAAAAAGGCTGCTCTAAACTATAGGTGGTCTAACAGGGGTTAAATTCTTCCACATCTATAATAAGAACCAAAGGCATGCAATTTCCACAAAGAGTCATAGATGTATAACTCCCTAAAACAAGCCAAACATGTAAAAAAACAAACGCCACACAAAAGTAGTGCTCACTTTCGATTGTAATCAATTACCAAAGCATTATGTAACACACTTACATGATAAACCAGCCAACAGCATATACTATCAACTATTATACTATTAACTATAAATGTACTATTAACTGTAAATGTTCCCATATAGATTCAGTATGCTTGGGGGGGGGGGGGGGGGTTATGGATGTTATGAGATTGTGAGATGACTTTTAGGAAATGTATATATGTATACAAATGTATAAAGTACACATTTGTAATCTTAGAAAATAACTCAAGATGAAGATGCTTTTCCAGTTTTGAGCAGAGAAGGGTTAGAATCTCTATCAAGGTTTTTGACATTTCTTCCAATAGAGGAACCTATCCAAACAACAATGCTACCTGTCACCTGCCCATCAGAGTTTTGTGTGTGATTTATGTCCCTAGAACGCATGATGGTGCTCCTTGGATTTTGGGTCCCTCTATGTGGCTAGGCTGTGTAAAAGTCTCACACATGTGGTATTGCCATATTCAGGAGGAGTAGCAGAATGTATTTTGGGGTGTCATTTTTGCTGTGTACATGCTATGTGTTAGGAATATCCTATAAATTGACAACTTTGTGTAAAAAAAAATAGGTTTTCATTTTTTTCCAACATTTTCCAAAAACTTGTGGAAAAAAATGACATGTTCAAAAGACTCATAATGCCTCACAGAATATACGTTGGAGTGTTTGCTTTCCAAAATGGTGTCATTTTGTGGGTGCTTCCATTAGGGATGATCGAACTTTTGAAAAGTTCGGTTCGACCAGAACACCTGAATTTCCGAAAGTTCGGTTCGGATTCCCGAACCCTATTGAAATCAATGGGACCCGAACTTCGAAATCAAAAAACACCATTTTGAAGCCCTAAAACCTAATAAATGCCCCTAAAAAGTGCATAGGGTTCTGGGTCATGCCCCAGGGACTATGAATCAGGCACAAAAAAGTTCTTAAAAATTGTCGTTTTTGATAGAGAGCCAATTATTGAAAAAATTATTGAAAAAAAAAATTAGATTTCTTTGGATTTAGTGTCTGGGGGGTCTAAAAAGTGTACCTGTGAAGTTTCAGCTCTGTAGCATTTTGTCAGAACCAGAATTATAGCATGCCAAACCTTCAAAAATGACTTTTTTGCTTAACCGCGCCTTTCTTTTGCTCCTAATAAAACAGATGTGTGTGACGTCTTTTGCAGCGGACTTAACACTTACAACAAGAACAGGCGTTAACTTGTCACTGAGGCTTTAAGTCCACTGCAAAAGGCTTTGCTACTCTGCATCACACACATCTGCTTTATTTAGCGACAACTTTGGGTCGCATAGCAGTGTGCGTCTTGGAGGTGATTTTAACATCGCACAGTGGATAAAGCCTCAGTGACAACTATACATAAATTAAAATTCTTAATAGTGCCAGAGCTGGTGGTGGTGACATTGTACGGTGGTTCCTATAACTGACACCAATGACCCTGCATTAAAGGCACTGTGTATTGCTCTGGCACTACATAAACAAAGACTTTTGAAGGACTCTGTTCTTGCTTAGTTGGATGTTTTTGGAATATATATCCAATTTATGCACTTTAATTATTTGCACTTTATGAAAGGAGGGTAACACCATCCCTGCGCTACTGAAATTCTAAGAAAAATAATCATTTTTTTTTGTGATAAATTTTAATTTATGTATAGTTGTCACTGAGGCTTTATCAACTGTGCAATGTGAAAATCACCTGCAAGACGCACACTGCTATGTGACCCAAAGTTGTCGCTAAATAAAGCAGATGTGTGTGACGCAGAGTAGCAAAGCCTTTTGCAGTGGACTTAAGCTTACAACAAGAACAGCAGTTAACTTGTCACTGAGGCTTTGGCAACTCTGCGCGGTGAAATTCACCTGCAAAATGCACACTGCTATGCGAACCCAAAGTTGACGCTAAATACAGCAGATGTGTGTATCGCTGAAATGTATTTTGCACAATAGCTGACTAGCAAGCACGTATACCTGCTGTAGATATATCAGCAGTGCAACGTGCTCACTAGTAGTGATGTCGCGAACCTAAAATTCGCCGTGCGCGAACGGCGAACGCGAACATCGGCAAATGTTCGCGAACCGGGCGAACCGCCATAGACTTCAATAGGCAGGCGAATTTTAAAACACACAGGGACTCTTTCTGGCCACAATAGTGATGGAAAAGTTGTTTCAAGGGGACTAACACCTGGACTGTGGCATGCCGGAGAGGGATCAAGCAAAAAAAAGTTCTTAAAAATTATAATTTTTTGATAGAGAGCCAATTATTGGAAAAATTAAAAAAAAATAAAAATAAAAAATTTCTTTGGATTTAGCATCTGGGGGGTCTAAAAAGTGTACCTGTCAAGTTTCAGCTCTGTAGCATGTCCAGAACCCCTAAAAAACAGCATTTTTCTTATATTTTCAGGAATACGGCTTCTCTGCGGCTGGCTTTTTCTCTTGCAGGCATTTAGCGGGCATTTTTTTAGGCAGGCATGTCATTTTTTGTATTTAGTGTCTGGGGGGTCTAAAAAGTGTACCTGTCAAGTTTCAGCTCTGTAGCATGTCCAGAACCCCTAAAAAACAGCATTTTTCTTATATTTTCAGGAATACGGCTTCTCTGCGGCTGGCTTTTTCTCTTGCAGGCATTTAGCGGGCATTTTTTTAGGCAGGCATGTCATTTTTTGTATTTAGTGTCTGGGGGGTCTAAAAGGTGTACCTGTCAAGTTTCAGCTCTGTAGCATGTCCAGAACCCCTAAAAAACAGCATTTTTCTTATATTTTCAGGAATACGGCTTCTCTGCGGCTGGCTTTTTCTCTTGCAGGCATTTAGCGGGCATTTTTTTAGGCAGGCATGTCATTTTTTATATTTAGTGTCTGGAGGGTCTAAAAAGTGTACCTGTCAAGTTTCAGCTCTGTAGCGTGTCCAGAACCCCTAAAAAACAGTATTTTTCTTATATTTTCAGGAATATGGCTTCTCTGCGGCTGGCTTTTTTTCTTGCAGGCATTTAGCGGGCATTTTTTTAGGCAGGCATGTCATTTTTTGTATTCAGTGTCTGGGGGGTCTAAAAAGTGTACCTGTCAAGTTTCAGCTCTGTAGCATGTCCAGAACCCCTAAAAAACAGCATTTTTATTATATTTTCAGTAATATGGCTTCTCTGCGGCTGGCTTTTTCTCTTGCAGGCATTTATCGAGCATTTTTTTAGGCAGGCATTTCATTTTTTGTATTTAGTGTCTGGGGGGTCTAAAAAGTGTACCTGTCAAGTTTCAGCTCTGTAGTATGTCCAGAACCCCAAAAAAACAGCATTTTTCTTATAATTTTTAGTAGAAAACTAATGCAGTGTCTTTCCAGCTGTCTTTTTTTCTTTCTGGCAAGCTGAAATATGATATGCCAAGGCAAACATGCCTATCAGTTGAGCTATGACACAGACAACACTGCACACATGGGGAAATATGTAAAACAAAAAACAGGAAAAGGAAATTAGGTGACGGTCACAAAACATGATATTGTGATTGGCCAAATAAAAAGTCGCCTCGCGATGAGGTCGCGCCAAAGTCGCGCTAAGTCGCGCCAAAGTCGCACTGGAAGCGACGCTACTTTAGTGGTAGCGGCAGTGTAAACCAGCACTAAAACATCCAGTGTGTGAATACGATCAGGTATGATGTTTTATCGGTCAAGTAGTGTAAGGGTTACGCCCGTCGCCCGCTTCACAGTGACAGACCAAACTCTGACAGACCAAACTCCCCGTTTAACAGTCAGTCAGTCCATTTGCACAACCGCAAACTCCCCATTTGCACAAGGTTGGATACCAAGCTAGCCATGTCCCGTTCCTTGTCCTCACTGACATCATTGAAGGTCTCTTCCTCCACCCAGCCACGTACAACACCAAGGGTCCCCGAAAGGTGACAACAAGCCCCCTGGGACGCCTGCTGTGGCTGGTATTCCACCTCCTCAAAGCCACCTTCCTCCTCTGACTTCTCTTCTTCAGACTCCTCTCTCTGCGTTGCCACAGGTCCAGCAATTGACAACGACAAGGCTGCTTCTGGTGGTGATGGGGACCACAACTCTTCCTCTTCATGCTCATCTACAGCCTGATCCAGTACTCTTCGCAGGGCACGCTCCAGAAAAAACGCATATGGGAAAGGTCGATGATGTTGCCTTGGGTTCGACTGACCACCAGGGTTGTCACCTCCGCAAAAGGACGCATGAGCCTACAGCCATTGTTCATGAGCATTCAGTAACGCGGCCAAAAAATACCCAGCTCCGCAGAAAGAATGAAAGAAAATGAATGTTTTTTCTATGAAAAATTATCCTGCGGATCGCTTTTGGTCTGTACACAATGAAGCAACGACCTTATCATCTGGGGTTTGCCAACACAATCCTAGAGGTGATCGCTTCATTGTGATACGCAAGCCCCTTCACCACGACAAGGTAACGATCACGAAGGGGAATTGACACATGTATGTGCCTTTTTTTTTGTTTTTTTTGCAGCCACAGTGTAGCACCAGAGGCCAGAAAAATTAGGCATGTACACATGCATGAAAAAGCAGGTATTGTTGCAGCCGCTGCTGTAGCAGCGGCCTGAAAAATTGAGGTTTTAAGGCAGAAAGTGCACTAAAACATTGCGGCTTGAACCGTAGTTGGTGGCGGAGACGTCACGTAAGTCATCCGGCATGCAGAGAATGATTATATACAGCAGCGTGTGGACCATTTTTAGGCCAAGGCATCTCAGTCATCACCAGGCCTTTTTTAGTCAAATGCATCCCCCACTGTCAGTCCCTTCGGGATCCATGCCTCATTCATCTTAATAAACGTGAGGTAATCAAGACTTTTTTGACCTAGGCGACTTCTCTTCTCAGTGACAATACCTCCTGCTGCGCTGAAGGTCCTTTCTGACAGCACACTTGAAGCGGGGCAGGCCAGAAGTTCAATGGCAAATTGGGATAGCTCAGGCCACAGGTCAAGCCTGCACACCCAGTAGTCAAGGGGTTCATCGCTCCTCAGAGTGTCGATATCTGCAGTTAAGGCAAGGTAGTCTGCTACCTGTCGGTCGAGTCGTTCTCTGAGGGTGGACCCCGAAGGGCTGTGGCGATGCATAGGACTAAAAAAGCTCTGCATGTCCTCCATCAACAAGACGTCTGTAAAGCGTCCTGTCCTTGCCGGCGTGGTTGTGGTGGTAGGAGGAGGATTACTTTCACCTCTTCCCCTGTTGGATTCCCGTTGTGCTGTGACATCACCCTTATATGCTGTGTAAAGCATACTTTTTAACTTATTTTGTAGCTGCTGCATCCTTTGCGACTGCCGGTAATTGGGTAACATATCACAGACTTTCTGCATATACCGGGGGTCTAGTAGCGTGGCCACCCAGTACAGGTCGTTCTCCTTCAGCCTTTTTATACGAGGGTCCCTCAACAGGCATGACAGCATGAAAGACCCCATTTGCACAAGGATGCCGAGCTACTCATGTCCAATTCCTCGTCCTCACTGATGTCATTGAAGGTGTGTTCTTCCCCCCAGCCATGTACAACACCACGGGTACCAGATAGGTGACAACGAGCACCCTGGGATGCCTGCTGTGGTTGGTGTTCCTCCTCCTCAAAGCCACATTCCTCCTCTGACTCCTCTTCCTCACACTCCTCTTCCAGTGTTGCCGCAGGTCCAGCAATCGATGGTAAGGCTGTTTCTGGTGGTGGTGATGGTGACCACAACTCTTCCTCTTCACGCTCATCTACGGCCTGATCCAGCACTCTTCGCAGGGCACGCTCCAGGAAAAAAACATATGGGATGATGTCGCTGATGGTGCCTTCGGTGCGACTCACTAGGTTTGTCACCTCCTCAAAAGGACGCATGAGCCTACAGGCATTGCGCATGAGCGTCCAGTAACGTGGCAAAAAAATACCCAGCTCCGCAGAGGCTGTCCTAGCACCCCGGTCATACAAATACTCGTTGACCGCTTTTTCTTGTTGGAGCAGGCGGTCGAACATTAGCAGTGTTGAATTCCAACGTGTCGGGCTGTCGCAAATCAAGCGCCTCACTGGCATGTTGTTTCGCCGCTGAATATCTGCAAAGTGTGCCATGGCCATGTAGGAACGCCTGAAATGGCCACACACCTTCCTGGCCTGCTTGAGGACGTCCTGTAAGCCTGGGTACTTCTGCACAAAACGTTGCACAATCAGATTCAACACATGTGCCATGCACGGCACATGTGTCAACTTGCCCAAATTCAATGCCGCCAACAAATTGCTGCCGTTGTCACACACCACTTTGCCGATCTCCAGTTGGTGCGGGGTCAGCCACTGATCCACCTGTGCGTTCAGGGCGGACAGTAGTGCTGGTCCGGTGTGACTCTCTGCTTTCAGGCAAGTCAACCCCAAGACAGCGTGACACTGTCGTATCCGGCATGTGGAATAGCCCCTGGGGAGCTGGGGGGGTGCAGTTGGTGTGGAGCAAGACGCAACAGCAGAAGAGGACTCAGCCGAGGAGGTTAGCAAAGAGGATGGAGTAGGAGGAGTAGAGGAGGTGGCAGCAGGCCTGCCTGCAAGTCGTGGCGGTGTCACCAACTCCTCTGCAGCAGAGCCACGCATTCCATGCTTGGCAGCCGCCAGCAGGTTTACCCAATGCGCAGTGTAAGTTATATACCTGCCCTGACCGTGCTTTGCAGACCAGCTATCAGTGGTCAGATGGACCCTTGCCCCAACACTGTGTGCCAGACGGGACATGATTTCCTTTTCCACAATAGAGTACAGGTTGGGGATTGCCTTTTGTGAAAAATAATTTCGGCCGGGTACCTTCCACTGCGGTGTCCCAATAGCGACAAATTTTTTGAAGGCCTCAGACTCCACCAGCTTGTATGGTAAAAGCTAGCGGGCTAAGAGTTCCAACAAGCCAGCTGTCAGACGCCGGGCAAGGGGGTGACTCTGTGAGATTGGCTTCTTATGCTCAAACATTTCCTTGACAGACACCTGACTGTGGGCAGGTGAGCAGGAACTGCTGAAGGTGAGAGGCGGAGGGGCGGGTTGTTGATAGGGGGCATGGAGGACAGCAGTGGTTGACGTGGCTGAAGATGCTGGACCAGGAGGAGGATGGTGGCTTTCAGTTTGTGTGCTGCTTTTACTCATGTGTTGATCCCATAGGCGTTTGTGATGTGAGATCATGTGCCTTCGCAAAGCAGTTGTACCTAGGTGGGTGTTGGACTTCCCACGACTCAGTTTCTTTTGGCACAGGTTACAAATGGCATCACTGATATCAGAGGCAGACACACAAAAAAAATGCCACACTGCTGAGCTTTGCAAGGACGGCATTCTGGTGGTGGCAACAGCTTGCGTTGATTGGCGTGCTGTCTGCCTGACCCCGGGTGCCGAATCTACATGCTGTCTGACTGCGCCACTAGCTCCTTGCGATGACCTCCTCCCCCTGCTTCCAACTCGTCTCCTCCTCCTCTCTGTCTCCCCATCTGAACTTTCCCCCTCTTCTTCTGCTCTTCGAGCAGGCACCCAGGTGACATCCACAGACACATCGTCATCATCAGCCGCTTCACTTGACAACTCAGCAAAGGCAGCAGCAGCAGGTACAACATCATCATCATCATCATCATCATCACAATGTACGTCCATGTGTATAATGCTGCCTGACTGAGACATATCCCCGTTATCTACATCCTCTGGCACTAATAGTTGCGCATCACTTATTTCTTCCAACTGATGTGAAAATAACTCCTCTGATGGATCAAGTGAAGCGGCTGTGGTGCTAGTGTTGGTGGTGGTGCCGGCGGGCTGGCGAGTGGTAAATTGAGAGGTGCCCGAAGCTGAGCTGGAGGAGGATGGTACATTAAGGTTCCGAGCGGAAGCTGTAGACGATTGGGTGTTCTGTGTAAGCCAGTCAACTATGGCCTCAGAATTTTTTGAGTTCAGGGTCTGTGGTGGCCTCTGAACACTGGGCATTATTCTAGGGCCTAAGGAAATCACAGCACCACGACCACGACGGCCCTTGCGGGGTGGCCTGCCTCTGCCTGTCATTTTTTTTTAATGTGTTGTTACTGTTGTACTATGAGTGCAAGCTGCTGTGCCACCTTATATATCAGTGGTGGGTGGGCAGTGGCACAGTACACTCTCTGTGGACCTGACAGCAGTCACTGGCACCCAGGCAACTGCAATTTAAAAAATATATATTTTTTTTTTACTTTGCAAGCTGCTGTGCCACCTTATATATCAGTGGTGGGTGGGCAGTGGCACAGTACACTCTCTGTGGACCTGACAGCAGTCACTGGCACCCAGGCAACTGCAATTTAAAAAAAATATATATATTTTTTTACTTTGCAAGCTGCTGTGCCACCTTATATATCAGTGGTGGGTGGGCAGTGGCACAGTACACTCTCTGTGGACCTGACATCAGTCACTGGCACCCAGGCAACTGCAATTTAAAAAAATATATATTTTTTTTTACTTTGCAAGCTGCTGTGCCACCTTATATATCAGTGGTGGGTGGGCACACAGTGGCACTGCAGTGGGCACAGTACACTCTGTGGACCTGACAGTCACTGGCAGCCCAGGCAACTGCAATAATAAAAAATATTTTTTTTTTTCAATTTATTGCAACAAGATGCTGTGCCACCGTATATATATCAGTGGTAAGCAGTGCACTGCAGTGGGTACAGTGCACTCTGTGGACCTGACACAGCACTCACTGCAATTATGACAGAGGAAAAAAAAATATTTTTTAAAATGCCAGGTACTGTGCCTGTGCCACCCGAAATGAGTGTGGTGTGCACACAGTACAGTCTGTGGTAGGTCGGTGGCCTCTCACACACAGCGGGCAGGCAACTGCAGTCACAGTGTACAATATATATATATATATATATATATATATATATATATATATATATATATATAAAAAACTCTATTACCTTACCAGCCCTTAAAAGGGCTTTTGGGGACGCTAAATATATATATATATGTATATATATAAATAAAAAAAAAAACCTCAATTACCAGCCCTTAAAAGGGCTTTTGGGGACACTAGATATATATATATATATATATATATATATATATATATATATATATATATATATATATATATATATATAAGAAGAAACAACTCAATTACCAGCCCTTTAAAAGGGCTTTTGGGGACGCTATATATATATATATATATATATATATATAAAAAAATTACACAAATACCAGCCCTTAGAAGGGCTTTTTGGGGTGCTGTCCTTACAGCAGTAGTGGACCAAGAACACTGCAAGACCAGGAACACTGACTAACTGTCCCTAGCTTAACAGCAGCAGCAGCAGCAGCAGCAGCTCTCTCCCTACTCTCACTACACACACTGCTTCAGAATGATCTAAGATGGATGCTGCCCTTGCTTATTTATAGGAGGTGGGAGGGTGTGGGAGGGAGGTATGCTGATTGGCTGGAAATGTGTCTGCTGACTGTGAGGTTCAGGGTCAAAGTTTGCCTCAATGATGTATTATGGGGGGCGGACCGAACATCGCATATGTTTGCCCGCAGCGGCGAACGCGAACATGCGAAGTTCGCCGGGAACTGTTCGCCGGCGAACAGTTCTATACATCTCTACTCACTAGACGAAACCCTGACACTTAAAACTATCCCTACAAAAACTAGATTATTGAAACTAACTATAGTGGTATATAGTACCCTAACTACACTGCATATCCCTTTCCTCACACTAAAAGAACAGCTCCATACAGCAGAAGATAATTTCTAACTGACACTGTCCCTTTAATTTTTTTTTTTCTAACTCAAACAGCACAATCGCTGTATTTCTAACTACACTGACAATCTTTCTGTAAGCTGACTGCTCTTCTGCTGATATGGAGCTTTACAAGCATTCGGCTATGCAGCAAACGTTGTTTAACACAGCAGGAGAAACACAAATGCTTCCACTCTCTTCCAATGCCTCTGTATTACAGTGCTAGAGGTTAGGCGGGGCTATGTTATATACTGGGGGGGCGTATTCACTCCTGATTGGCCTCTGGTCCCTGTAGTCACTCCAATCACGTTCCTAGCAGACTCCTGCCCCCTCATTGGCTTTTACTGACGTTTCTGGGCCAATCAAGGGCTTTTTTCCTGTCCCGTTGCATTTTGGGTGGTTCCGGTGACTGAATTCTGAACTTTTACCCCAAAAAGTTCCAAATTCGGCCGAATTTCGAACACCCAATGTTCGGGTCGAACCGATGGTCGACCCGAACCTTTCGATCATCCCTAGTTTCCATTGTCTTGGTGCTCTAGGGCCTTCAAAAGTGTGATAGGTTGTCAGAAAATGATGTGTGTGTATGATTTATGCTCCTAGAACGCTTGAAGGTGCTACTTGGATGTTGAGTCTCTTTATGTGGCCAGGCTGTGT
The DNA here is from genome assembly GCF_965119305.1 of Pelophylax lessonae. NCBI lineage: Eukaryota > Metazoa > Chordata > Amphibia > Anura > Ranidae > Pelophylax > Pelophylax lessonae. The sequence continues at coordinate 330,645,898 of NC_138771.1, read as the reverse complement.
AAAAGTTTCACACATGTGGTATCACCATACTCAGAAAGAGTAGCAGAATGTATTTTGGGGTGTTATTTTTGCTGTGTACATGCTATGTGTTAGAAATAGCTTATAAATTGACATTTGTGGGGAAAAAAGAAAAAAAATATTTTTCTTCATTTTCCCAAGAATTGTGGGAAAAAATTACAACTTCAAAAAGCTCACCATGCCTCTTACTACATACCTTGGACTGTCTAATTTCCAAAAAAGGGTAATTTAGGGGGTATTTGGCCTCAAGAAAGGAGATAAGCAGTCAGTACATCCGGTGTGATCAATTTTCAGTAATTGGTACCATATCTTTTAGACTCAATAACTTTCACACAGACTAAATAATATATACTAATTTGGGTTATGTAGCAGTATAAATTTTGACCCAAAAGTATGAAGAAAAATTATTTTTTTGCAAAATGTTATAATAGAAACTTAAAAAAAAGTGTTTTCTTTTTCAAAATGTTTGCTTTTTTTTTTTTGCAGCAAGGCTGTAAACACTGTGGGAGCTGTTGCCATTGCAAAGTAAGCACCAGGGTGGGGGTGAGGGGGGGGGGGGGTTGGCTGCGTGGGAGGGATTAAATGAAAAGGGAGATGACGTTTGGGAATTTTATTTTTAGGATGTAGCTGTCCTTTAACAGATTTTGTATGGTAAACATTTACCTTAAGGACAGTGAGTACAAGGAGAATGTCAATTACATTTGTATTCTCAGGTAAACAACAAATCATTTTTTTATATTACAATGGTCTACAACTTGTGCTGCTTATAATCAGCTAATCTATTTGAAGGACTGAAAACACATTTGCAAATTAGCACAAATGAGTGTTAAATAAAGTCAAAAGTTGAATCAATGCTTCTTGACATGCTATAAATGAAATAATAAAAGAAGAAGAATAACCGCGCTTCCCAAAAATATAGCAGCCAGCATTAATCACAATAAATTATAAAAAGTCTGTATATATAAAAATGCAGCGCTTGATATAGTCCACAATTTATGATGAATCCACACTCAGATGGTATATAGATTTTCCACATTCACAGAATACACCTTGACACATGGGAATGTAACATCACTCGTGAATAAATTGGAACAGTAAGCACCTCCACCACACTGAAAGAACCAATTGGCCTCTTACCAGATCCTGACGATCACTGCTCACACAGTGATCATAAATGCCTTTAAAATTTAAAGGAGATCAGCCTTGACCTGATCCAGATGAATCCAGGATCCTCCAGAGCAAGATGATGCATAAAGACAGCTTTCCCATGTATCAAAGACAAAGGGGGGACAACATAGTGCAGCACGTTCCAAATCATATATAAGTTTATTTGATAAAAGTGCACTCACCATACATAAAAAGTTTGCACGCTTTGAAAGACAGAATATCAGCTGTAAATACAACCGCTATACAGCGGCGTGTTCCTTCCGGCTTGTGACGTCGGTATACGAGCCAGCTCCGCCTACATTTTTCGCAGGAAACTGCGTCATCAGGGGGGGAGTGGCCAGTCATAATAGACGTCACTTAAATAGTGGCTATGCCCAGGAAGCACTAGGAGGAAAACGTCAGCCGACCTCCCCATTATGCAAAATAGGAAGCGGAAGTAGGCTCCCTAGACTGCACATTTAATTCCAATGGAATGCAAACGGGAACCCACATAGATTCAGAAGCGGAACCAATGAAAAAATCAAATCTAACAAACCATATAATAAATGCAAAGAGCCTCACGTCTCTAATTTAGAGGGAAGATACAATAACTATATGGATATGTAAAAATAATATATACAAATTGGAAAACCAAATGTATCAAAATTTAACCATATTATAAAACGATCATTCCAGGTCAAACAGATCATAAAATTGGGCTCACCTACTAAAAATGCCATAATCCTATATGTGGCTAGATGTCCCAAATACGTGAATCAAAAATGAGAAATAGAATAAAAATATGTAAAAATATAAAATCCATTACTATATAAAAAAATATTTAATAGAGATATACTTAAATATTTCCATTTATCTTCTTATTATTTAGGCCCAAGTGTGGAAAATTATCATTAGGTCCACACTGAAAACGTCAGTCACAAGCCGGAGGGAAAATACACAACTTACACAAAAACAGATAAAATAATATAAATTACAAACCATATTGATCAAATGCTAGCTGTTATTTATAAAAGAGTTAACATCAAGGTCCACATTCAGGCCAGATGGCTTGAGACACCTCAACTGGTAAATCCACCTGGTTTCCAGTTGCGAGATGCCTCTACGTAGATGGCTGCCTCTCTAATTCGGTTTGAAATGATCAATGACCATGAAGGAGGTCCCCGAAGGGTCCTTCCCATGGCACCGATCATAATGCTTGGAGAGATTATGCTTTGGAAAGCCCTTACGGATATTGTTGACATGTTCATTCATTCTTACTTTGAACTCACTAATGGTGCATCCAACATAATGTAATCCGCAAGGGCAGGTAATCAAATACACTACGTTTTTCGTGGAACATGTGGCAAAACACTTAATGTCATATAAAGTGCCTGTCACATTACACGAAAACTGAGTGTATTTTCTTTGTTTTAAGGAATTGATAGAGCATACTCCACACTTTCTACATGGAAAAAATCCATCCCTATCAAAAAAAAAGGATGGTCGAACAGGGGGCTCTATTATGTTGGGCGCTATCCTCAATCTCAATGGGGGATCACCCTTATATATGACAGATGGATGATCTGGTATAATAGGCCCCAACACCCTATCATTTTTGAGAATGTCCCAATGTCTGGACAGAATCTTTTTAACCACATAATGTTGGGATGAAAAAGCATTAAAAAATTAAGAACGGGGCGCGATTTTTCTCTCCCCGTTGTCTGATTGGTCGGTGGGTACAATCTCACTCGAGGGGTTTAAAATGGCACCCCTATCCATATCCACTATCACTTGGATAGTGGAATCCAATTCGGCCAGACTATATCCTTTATCTAAAAAACGTCCCTTCAGAACCTCAGCCTCGTTGAGAAAGTCCTGCAGAAAAGTGCAGTTCCTTCTCAACCTTCGAAACTGGCTCTTGGGGATGCCCCTTAGCCAGGGTTTGTGATGGCAGCTTTCAAGGCTTATATATCCATTGCGGTCTGTATCCTTGAAAAAGGTGGAAGTAACAACTTGATTTCCTTGGGCTCTAATCCTCAGATCTAAGAAATGGATTTCTTAGTCACTTATATCATATTTGAGAAAGATACCACGATCATTGTTGTTCAGGGTGGAAAAAAAGGACTCTAAAGAGTCCCTATCTCCACCCCAAATCAACAATATGTTGTCAGTATACCTGCCCCAATACAATAATTCCGGGTATATCCTGCGCATGAATCACCTCCTCCTCCCATTTGGCCATGAAGAGGTTGGCCATGGAGGGAGCAAATTTTGCCCCCATGGCCACACCTCTACACTGGACATAATGAGTGTCTCCAAACCAAAAGAAAAACATCAGATTGAGTCAGACCCATGCCAAAGAATTGGGAGTGGACCTAAAAACTCATCACTGCCTTTTCACTTTATGCAGGGTTAACAGGCTCTGAGTCAAAACTGGTCTTTTTTTTCTATGAGGGCAACTATGGTAAAGATATTAGACTAAGAAGTATAGACTGATATTAATAGTAATTTCTATGCTTGTATGAAAATGATATCTTCACCAGGTAGGTAGGTAAATAAATAATACATAAATTAAGCTGCTGGGTGACTTAATCCACTATTCAAACTGAAATGATTCATTTTAGTAATGGTTTTATATTTAATGTGGCTCTTGCTGGCTTTTCTCTAGGTTTTCATCTATTTACTAAATTTAGCAGTTTATAGCATACTGCAACCTCTTATATTTTTAGTTTTTGAAGTAGTAGAAAAGAATTAGAACACCTATCAAATGTTTTTCTTTATTTCTCTATTCCTGTTTCACCCTCTCTTTGTCCTGGTTACTATTGTCACGAGAAAGAAATCCAAACATTTTCAGTTGTCAGCAGAACAAAAGTTGGGTGTAAATCCTCCAATGGGAACACGTATTCAGTTTTATTCAGTGTTAAGAGACACTTTGTAGAAATTGCTCTCACTTTCTGCTGCATCTTCGGGTCAGAAAATGAGGGAGATCTTCATAATGGGAGCATAAAATTAATTCACAGGACTTTCTGTACTGCCACAGTTGCATGCTTATAATTGTTATTATTATTTTGTACATATGGTATGTTCCTTTGTCCCCCTGTTTGCTGTTCGTTAATACAGCCATTATCTAGACGTGCCCTGCCTCAGCTTGCTACAGACCAGAGCAGAGCCCTGACTCGGGAAAGTCATTGTTTTCTTACACTCACAAAAACTAGAATAGCATGCTCTATATTGTAGTGAGCTATGCTGAAATCTCATTCTGTGAATTAATAAAGAGTTAAACTGCCTGTGGATCTTTTCAAATCACCAAATGCCATACCATCCATATAGCCTAACTCTCAGGAGGCATGTCATTGCATGTATCAACATTTAAAACATACCTTCTTTATTCTATCCAAAAAAAAATAAAAAGTGGTGATAGATACACTTTAATATCTGGTGTATTGATTACTATTATTTTGGTGTGCTCTTATAGCCTGGTGGCTAATAACTGACACATCTTTAAAAAAACAACAACAAAAAAAAATATTCTTGCCACTTTATCCTTAAAGTAAGTGAAGATACGCTGCCATTACACCATATGCTACGAAGGGTAAACCAGTTTCCAACTGGGGTATACAGGGCCCACCAGTATATAAAAGTAATATGTAATGGTAATGTAATATAAAATTAAACTGCAATAGTATACAGTGTCCAAACTGACTTTTTGCCAATATATACACAGCCATCTCTTTTGGACAATAAATACACACTGTATGTTACTTTATTTATTTTTATTTTTTTGTGTAAGAGAGACATGGGACCTTCTTTAGGTCACGTCATAGGTGTCTGTTGTAGGTACAATGGCCAAAAATATGTTTTCTGCAAATGAATATGGCCTTTATTATATGCAGCTGTTTTTTGTTTAGTTGCCAGAGCTTCCTTTGTTGTTTCCAAGTAGTTACATCACAGACAGAATTTCTACGTATGAAGCCTCAACCCTGTGAAAGTACAACTTTAAAACACTTTTGGCCAAGGCTGCTCATTTATATTTGACTCCTTTGACCTACAGAAGAAATCTAAACACCAGTAGCGCCAACACAGAGGATTATGATGCTGGCACATATTGGCACGTACCAGATGAGAATCAAAATGCAATTACTTGGTAATTATTCATAGGAGCTGTTGATCAGAGAAGGAATTGTTCTGTGGAATGAAGTAATTATTATCATTATTAATTAATGACTGTCAGACGGTTCTTTCCAGATATGCTATGTAATTTAGTACATGTGACCCATTGCAAAAATCTCATCATATGACAATGTGTGCCTTATAAAAGTATAGAAATACTTATTAGCAGAGACTTGATGTGGCCTGACTTTGATGAGTATGATTTAAAGTGGGACTAAACCTTCCTATCCTTTACAGCCAAGGAAGCTGCCATCTTAGCCTCTGTTTAATACTATATGCAGTTGGAAAGGTGCTGCACAGCAGCCATTTGAAGGATTGACAGTTTGGTTGAAAGAACCAGCACCTGTGAAAGTTATGATTCTCAACATGCTTTGGATGTAAGGCTACAATCACATGTTTTCAAGCAATTTTCTAATTTTTTTGTTCAGGAGTCTAACTAAAATGTGTGGAGTGCTGCTGAAAAAGAGGTGGAGCACTGCTGTTTGAACAGAAATTGTACAACAACACGCTTGAAAAAAGCTCATGTCAAGCTTTTATAGGTGTTTCCACTGACATGTCTTTGTGAACAAAAACACTCAATTCTGCCTGAAAAGTAGTTACAGGACACTCAGATGTTCAGGGCTATTGAAAACAAGAGGTTTTGAGCTTCGAGCTACAAGCTACAAAACTCAAAGGTGAAGGGGGCCTAACTGTTTTTGGAAACAGCTAAATTGAGGGGTTTAGTTCTGCTTTGAGTTAAATTTTTTCTATTGTAAATTAATTACTCCTACCACTGTATATCAAAGCATACATGTCCAAAATTGATATTATTGAACAGACGCTAACAAGTTTGAACACATTTTAAACAGCTGGCTTTGAATTATTGACTAATCTGCTGAATATTTTGTATTTTTTTTTCAAACAAAATTTTATCTAAACTGTGCTGCAAGAGATTTGAGCACTTGGCTGAAAGTCCTTTGTGATGAGCTGAATGGAAGTTGGGGTGCTGTGGTGCTGCAGTCTAAATACTATTAGACACATTCATCAAATGGTTGCCTATTTAGCTTCTTCAACTATAATAACAGTTTACTTCCCAAATTTCTGAGATAAGAAAGAGGAACATCAAGTCAATAAAAGTGTTTAGGGGGGCGTGTCCAAGTAATGGCGGAGTGAGGACACTGATCTCAGAGCTCTGCGCGGACCAGGACGGGGAACAGCTTGCAGCCAGTAGCCACGCAGCTTACCATACATGCCAGGAGACCAGAGCCTCTCACAGACGTCCGGTGAGAACAGGGGATGTGATATCACCCATTATTTTTTCTGCCATCACCTGTCTCCCTGTGGGATCTGCCAAGATGATGCCACTGTGCATTAACTCCTCCAGCAAGGCCTCCACTAAGAAGGCCCCACTTATGCAAGCTCCTGCAGTGGGAGACATTGTAGCAGCCACTTCTCGGCCAGTATCACCGATTGTATCCCCGGAGCTGCCGCGGTTGGACTCTTAGTCCTGGTCAGCAGTGACACAGGGACTAGATGGCCACGCAGAAGGAGCACTACGAGAAATATTGGCGGAATTTCTCACTAAGTAAGACTTGCAAGAAATGGCTACCTCCATAGTGTCTGCGCTAACGAGGGAGTTTCAGGACATTCGTAAGCAAGTGGATCCTGTCGAGGAGAGAGTGACCGACCTCGAGGAAGCCTCTTCCTCTATGGAAAATAGACTCTCTGCTCTGGAGACTGACCAACAAGCCCTCCGCTGTCATTTTATCGATGTTCACCTGCGGTTGGATGATGGCAAAAATCGCAGCAGGTGGAATAATTTGCACCTCAGGGGGATCCCAGAGGCCACTATGGGCCCGGACTTGCAAACCACAGTGGTAGCAATACTAAACCAATTACTGGGGAACCCACCTACAGCTAAATTGGAGCTGGACCATGGTGCAAGGCCCCCGCACACCTCTGCCAACATGGGAGGCCTTTGGACACGCGGCCCCCCTCGCGACATACTTTGCAGACTACATTTCTTCAACATAAAGGAAGAGATCCTTCTCCAGGCCCTGGGCCCAGGGTTCTTTGGATTTCAAGGGGGTTAGGATCCGAGTCTACCTGGATGTTTACAGGTGCACCAGGACCATGCGGGGGATGCTTCACCCACTGCTTGATGTCATCTGAGAAGCCGATGCAACAGTCAGGCAGGGACCTAAGTCTTTCCACATTGTAGACTACTCCCCTTTCTACTCTCCCTCTACTTTTTCCTCACTCTGTATCTTATTTCTTCTTCATCTTTCCCTCCCCCATCCCCCCACCTTTATTTTGTTTTTCTTCTTTTCTCTTCCCCCTCCCATCTAAGTCCCGTGTGCTTGGCCTCTCCCGCTGGAGGCTGCGTTGAGAAGGTACTGTTTTCTAGTGCCTCACCTACCTCTAGTGGGTGTTCCCGACATGGGTCTCCTTAAGGTCACCTCTCTTAATGTGAGAGGACTCAATGTCCCAGAGAAGTGTTTTCGCTTATTGGCTGATCTTCGGAAGAGTAAAACTCAAATTGCTTTCATTCAGGAAATACATTTTAGGAGCAACAGTGTCCCAAAATTGACCAATAGAGACTTTCCGTTGGCATACCACAGCCCTTCTCCCATTGCAAAATCCAAAGGGGTCAGCATACTGGTGGCTCGCGCTACCTACCAGGACCTTCTTAAGGTCCATGAGGAGCTATGGTCTCTTCTCTTCCACAGAATGAAGAAAAAGTTGGCATGGGCCTGCAGGGCTCTTTATGAGCTTTCGAATAAACCAGGCACCCTACTGGCCCATGCTCTACATGGGCCTCATACCGGAACTTTTATACCTTCAATCTTAGCCCCAGATGGGAGGAAATTGACCATGTCTTCTGGGATGGTGGCCGATTTTTACTCTTTTTACCAAGGCCTTTACAACCTCAGTTGCTTTTCCACTACTAGGCCTTCACAAAATACACTGACGACAATCCAGTCTTATATAGATTCATCAGGTATACCATCTCTTCCTGCCGGAGTGAAAGAGGGACTGGAGGAGCCCATTATGGCAGAGGAGCTGTAATCAGTCTTGGCTGGCTTAAAACCTAAGAAAGCATCCGGCCCCGATGGACACACTCTGCCATACTACAGGGCTTTCCTGGAAATCTTGTCTCCCTACATGGTTTCTGCTCTCAACCCTCTCATAGAAGGTCACTCGATGCCAGTAGATACCCTGAGGGATTTTATTTCTCTGATACCAAAGGAGCGGAAACACCCCTCCCAGTGCGGTAGCTACCGCCCCATCGCGCTCTTAAATTCGGACCTAAAATTGTTTGCCAAAATTTTGGCAAACAGGCTGCTGCCCCACATTTCACGCCTAATTCTCCAGGAACAGGCAGGTTTTGTTACCCTAAGGGAATCATGAGATAACACAATATGAGTCGTGAATCTGATACATGTGGCCAGAACTGTGGACGCGCCCCTTCTCTTGCTATCTATAGATGCAGAGAAGGCTCTTGACAGGGTCAGTTGGCAGTTTATCCAGGCCACTTTGAGACATAAAGGATTGGGACCTTCCATGTTGCGATGGATTTCATCCCTCTACTCCTGTCCTTCGGCGGCGGTCAAGGTCAACCAAACACGCTCTACCTCTAGAACCCTTCCTTTGCACAGTAAGGGCAGACCCTGGGATTTTGGGATATCTGAAGCCCTCTGGAATTTACAAAGTTGCAGTTTGCGTGGATGATCTGATTTTCTTTCTGACGGACCCACTGAAGTCCCTCCCAAAGCTGTTACAATCACTACACGACTATGGTACCTTGTCCTACTTCCAGATCAGTTTTTCTAAGTCTTCTGCCCTTCCTATATTGTTTGACCAGGCTGCAATAGGTAGTCTCCGTCCCACCTTCTCCTTTCACTGGGCAACTGACTCCATTCGTTACCTGGGAGTCAGCATTACACCGGCCCCTGAATCCCTTTATGCAGCTAATTTTGATCCTCTACTCAAGCAGCTGGGGGTGGAGCAACTCCACTGGAATATGCTCATTTTGACGTGGTTTGGCTCTTAAAATGACAGTGTTACCTAAGATCTTGTATCTGACAGTGGTGCTTCCTATTCGTCTACCAACATCCTTCAAACGCATAAACTCCATGTTTCTGGAGTTTGTTTGGTCACTTCGGAAACCACATCTTCAGCTACAGCTTCTACATCTCCCCAAGTCTCGAGGAGGCGTGGGTCTGCCTGACGTTTGGGCCTACTATAGAGCAGCCCAATTATCAAGGGTGGTGGACTGGCACTGCCATGCAAAGTCGAAGCAATGGGTGGATATGGAAATGGAGGATTCCGGTCATACAGCAAAGAGTTGGCGATGGATTGCTTCAGCATTACCAAGGGAACTAATTTGTCATCCTACTGGGAGGCATGCTTCAGGTGTCCAGAGAGGCTTTCTGCGGTACCTAGATCTCACCATTGCCCTCCCCCATGATGATCCCTATTCTTGGCAATCCTGAGTTTGCCCCTGGCCTCTAGAACCCCCAATTCCTAAGTCTGGTGTCGGGCAGCAGCTTACATCTTTGGGATTTTCTGGGAAAAATCTCTTCTCGCAATTGCTTCTTCTGTAGACCCCCCCTTTAGACTTTTGGAGCAATTTTCAACTCCAACACTTTCTCCGTCAATGCCTTCTCTCGCCATGTATCTCTCGCCAACTCACCAAACTAGAATGCATTTCCCACAGAAGGGAACAGATTCGCCACAGCCTATCCATCATTTACACAGCTCTGATTTGTCCAACATCTGACTTTTGTCCTTTATTCATTTACGGTCTCCCAAAAAGAGAAGATTCTACAGTTTGCACAAAAATCCCCCATGGCTTTGAAAGTCCAAGAAACTGGCTATAAGATCTTGACTAGGTGGTACAGGGTACCCACAACGATACATCTTCATCGATACTTTCCGCAGGTATATAATGCATGTTGGTGCTGTAATGCTGACCGGGGCACCATGATGCATATCTTCTGGGATTGCCCGAAACGTAAACCTTTTTGGCAGGCAGTGACCAGCACCAATAAACATCTGACCAACGTGGATATGGCGGACGACCCAGCGGCAAGCTTGCTACACCTCAAGCCACAGCCGATCAAAAAATATAAGTCTTCCCTTACCATCCAGCTTTTGAACGCAGCCAAGGCCTGCATCCCCCTTTGTTGGAGGTCCGTGAACCTGCCAACGAGGTCTCTTTTAGTTATCTAAAATGAATGAGCTCCAGGACATGGAAGACCTTACGGCTACCCAGCACAATAGGGAAGAGTCTTTTCCCTATACCTGGAGGCCATGGCAACATTCTGTCTGTACTGATGTCTATATACAAGAGGTCTCGCAACACAGTGTCTCTCTATAAGCAATGTTTTTTCGGCCTCAGGCGGGGGAACCCGTGGCCACGGACCCTCTTGCTTCATCTAGTCCCTGTTCCTTTCTTTACTGATTCCTTTCCTTTATCCTTATTCCCAATTTATTTTCCCTCTAATCACTGTTAAGCTGATATCCCCCCTCTTACTATTCTTCACCTAACACCTTAGGATTCTCCCCCACGCAGTCTTAACACGACTCTCTAACACAGGATCACTCCCTCATAGAACATGCATCCTCATTTGTCATCCCAACAGTATTTCTTTGAGCCGGGATTTGTATTTAGATCCTGAAATCCTTAACTGCACATTTCTTATTGTTCACCCTAATTGTCTATATTACCAAGACAGGGTGGTTACCTTATTTTGGAATTTCTAGATCCATTCACATACATGTTCTCTGGTCTATGCATCACCAACCTGACTTGAAACCTTTTAAGTTGCTCTAATATCTCGTACGGAACTATCTCTACAGTTTTGTAATGTTGCTTATCATTTGTTTATAACTGATGGTCTTAAGTCATTGTATCCTTGTTTTTATGCTTACTTTGGATTATGTAATGCAACTTTTGGTAAATAAAGAAATTCCAAAAAAAAAAGTGTTTAGGTAATGGACATTACCTTGGCCACACTTCTGTTTGCATAAACCATAAGCAATTGATCTGCCAAAAAAGATTAGGTAAACCTGCAAGTGCTTTTTTCACCACTATTTTTTCTTTATAATATTAAATAAAATAATTTAAAACTTGGACGAATGGAAATTGTAGTGCTGGATAACAGTCTTAAAGAAGTAAAAGTACAATTTTATAACAGTCTATACATCAGACCAAAAAGAGGGATAACTGAGAAAGAAAGAGGGAAACAGGGATTTAATAGTCCCACTACTTGGGAGTTATGAGGACTGTCCAGGTGCTGTCTATTGCACTTCGCTAAATGCCAAAATATGCAGTACCAAACTGAATGAACATTTGGTGATTTAAATATAACTAATTTTAATCCTCTAAGAAATAACAGATGTTCTATCAAGGATGTTATTTATTCTGTGTAAATGGCATCACTCTATATTTTCTTTAGAACCCGTTTTTAAAATTCCCTCGATGGCCATTTGAAGTGCCATTGTTTTTCCCCAAGTCACCCTAAGGAATAAAGCAGACAGAGATTTTGAACACACTTCTTTTTGAGCATGTATAGTGTTTGTTTTAATAAAACTGCACATATTCAGTGATCAGTTCCAACTATATAATCAATTCCTGCAGTTGACTCACTCCAGCAAATCTTCAATAATCAGTAAGAGGGCTTGGTTCCTATTGCCTTTCTCGGTCTCACAAATTAAATAATGTACATTATAAATTGTTAATGATGGCTAAAAATGTGATCCTACTTAGAATAGAAAGACTGCATGCATGTTTCTGTATGCTGCAATTCTCTTTAAGGGTCATATCCCCCAAAATATATATTTTATAGGTAGAGCCTGGTGGTCTGAGTCAGACGCTGGCTTCTAACATGTCTTGGATCCTCTAACAGATAGATCTTCCTGCCATAAATCCGGAATTTGTTTCTGTCAAGCTTAACGTTTTGAGTATTGCCACCAACATTTATGTATTCCAACATCTCTCAGAGCAAATATATAATCAAAAGAGTCCCCACGAGATATATTAAAACTATCATCTGGTTTAACTCTCCAACATCTGTTTTGTGTTCTTTGATTGAAAGATACTTTGGAATTCAGAGAAAAGGGCTCTTGACTGGCTTAAAGCATGACATTATGGTGGGATACAGGGTAGACAGGCAGAGTAAAAAAAAGGGGCTGTAGGTGGGAACATGGCATCAATGGACTCCTGGCTCCAGCATGGCAAGATAGCCTACCTGACAGGATGGATACAGAGCAATTGGTATTGAGATTCAAGTAGCTGATAGAGAGGGAAAACATTGCCTGGCTTACTCCCCTTATCACAGGCAACATTCATATCTCTTCCTCAAACTCCCATTATCGCTAGATCAGAAAATTATGTCACTACACATGTGTAATAGCAGCACTTGGTGACCATTTTGGAACACCCAAATTTGTCCAGGGCGACTGGAATACCAGTGGGTACAGAGAGGCCAGACCTCCATCAACACATAAAAACAAATGTGCCAACAGAGACAAAGCACCCCACAAAGCCCACAGCTTGTGTCTATGGATAAAGAGCCCCTCAGTAGACCTCAGTGGCCAAATAAATAAAATGCTACAATGTTAAAAATAATAGGCATAAACCCTCCTTGTATTAATAAAGTAGTTTATGCTGGATCCTCACCACTTAACTCCAATTATGCATGTCATGTACCTGCATAAAAATTTTATTTCACCCACACTGCTTCCAGTGTTCCAGGTCCTAGTTAAGCAGCAGTGCCATAGTCATAGTTGTAGGTACTCTGGTGGATAACTTAACTATGATAAGCAAACAAAAGAGATTCCCCTACCCCAGTGACATCACCTATGACACGTTTCAGTAAGAGACGATCTTTAACCAAAAAAAAACTTATGTCCAGAAACTAATGCATCATGATACATGTGAAAACATACAGTATAAATACTCACGCTATGTATGTATGATTCCAAAATATCTGCAGCTGCTGTCCACTTAGTGCTATTACACCTCAAAAAATATAATTATAATAATACAGCGCTTGCCAATAAAACATATAAACATAATGTGCTCAAAAAAGTATATATAAAAAACATATACAAAGTCTTTTAAAAGTTCTCATATAAAGTCTATTAATGAGGTGCTTAAGGGCTTCATGTAAACATGCTGTGAAGTGTGAGACACTCCCCTCTCGTATCCCCACTCAACAGAGAGAATGGACCCACAACTTTCAGTCTGGGGGTCAACCAAACTTGTATCGGGTGTTGTGGATATTAGGCCTCTTAGCAATAAGATCGGGTCTCACCAATAATACTCTTGGGGCAGCTTTACTATCCTCTAGGCTCAATAAAACAAAATAATGCTCATAGTGGTGAACTGTAAAATGAATGTTTATTTGCGCAAAATGCAAAGCAACTTACAAAATTGTAGATAAAAGAGGGCATAAACAATCATGGGGCTCTCCCGAGTTTGCCGCTATTCGGCGTGTGTTCCACGGAGGACGTTGTTGGTTTGACGGAACCGGAAATCAGTCAACGCATTTCGCCCCTCCTCCAGGGCATCATCAAGGACATCATTTTCGGTCACGGGTAGCTATAAGAAACAGAAAGAGGAGATGATCCTCAGGGCAGAAGCAAGGAGAAACAGTTAATGGAGTGGGAATATGGCACAGCAAAAGGGAACCAGTTGACAGGGCAAGCTTACGGCACAGCCAGGGGGAATGCTCCTCAGAATGATAACATAATAAGGGGCGGAAGTGTTTAAAGACTCATGCAGCAGAAGGTGGACTGTCCTGTGTAGTAGATGTAGTGGCCTTGTCATCAGGGGATCGAGGCAGGGCACTCCTTGGAGGGTTTTTGACACACATCAGGCAGTGCAATCTTTGCAGGGCTCTGGGCACACAGCAGAGAGGGCAAGCAGGCAGGGCAATCCTTGGAGGCCTCTGGACACACAGCAGAGAGGGAAGGCAGGGCAATCCTTGGAGGTTTTAGGGCACACAGCAGTCTTAGGTCCTCCCAGGTTCTGGCAGCAAGTGGCTCCCATTGAAAAAGGATCTTCAAAGTGGGAAAAAAAGGGGAGTTCCAGTGTCTGGAAAGCAGCACAGATAATATGAAACTATATGTTCCAGCAGTCGCAGGGTCCAGACAGTAGCACACCATCAATACTAAACTATCAGACTCAGCAGTTCTAAGCACCTTCTAATCTCCTTTCAGTGGAACATCCAGACATAAGTTCCCCTGTGTCCATCACTGGGGCAAAACTTAGAAAAGTCTGACATTTTCTGCCAGCACAGGCATATTATATTGTCATTTGAATTTAGCCAAGACTTGGTGTTGGCACATCTGGCTTTATGCAACTGCAGGACATAATGCTGTCTGTGCTTCCTGCTGAGATCAACCTCATCTCCTACCCCCTGCGGGGCACAGGAACTCATAGATTAATTAAGCAGACAAACTGACTGCTTTACAAACCATTGATTTCAATAAAACTAAACAACACAAAAAAATGTTTTTTTTTTTCTTCTCTGAATAGAGAGAAAGATACATTGTATCATTTTCTTCTTGCCAGGGGAGAAAGATGTAAACAAACAAGTGTATGTACAGAAAAATAATTTTAAAGAAAATGTAAAAATAAAGAAAACATAGCTAGATCAAGGTTTGATCTAGGTCAGTGTCAGGGTTAGTGTTAGGGGAAAGGGTCAAAAGGTCAAGATCAGGGTCAAAGGTCAGGGTCAGTGTGTTTTAGGTAGGATTTAAAGAGGTTGTAAACCAAAAATCTTTTTTTTTTTCACTCTGAAAGAGAAACAAATAATGAGCTAGTATGCATCGCATACTGGCTGCATGTAAGGTAAATATCTCCTAAACATTACATGTTTAGGAAATATTTACAGTACCTATAGGTAAGCCTTATCATAGGCTTACCTATAGGTACAAGTTGCAGAGAAGGGTTTACTTCCTCTTTAAAAAAAAAAAACATTTTTAAATTAGGATCAGTGCCAGTGTGTTTTAGGTAGGGTTAAAAAAAAAAAAAAAAAAGTGCACTATTGTTTCTGGGCCCAACTACGGGTACGAACAACAAATAAAATGCACATATGTGCTGAAAGCAAGAAATATACAGCTACATTTTTTTTTTTTACTATTGTGGTCTAGTTTTTCTTTGATAATAAAAAAAAATCCATAACCATTTGCCACCAAATGAAATCCCAATTTGTCCAGAAAATAAAAACAAGGTATAATCCACCTGGTTACACAAAAGTAGTTGTGATGATATGTGTAGTTTTACTAACACATGTCAAAAGTGTAAAATTGAGTTCAGGCATTAGGATTTGTTTTACCCTCCATCATGAAGGGGTTATACCATATATCGTTTGCTGTTTGTACACAATTGATTTAGGATGAGTAGATTAGTGTAATGTGGTATCTCATATAGTTGGACAAATAAGGGTTAAGAAACTTGAGGGTTTGGAGATGAAAGGCGCTTACAAAAAGGCTGCTTCCAATCCACAGTTATCTTTGAGAAAGATCGGAGCTACCTGGTTGAAATTCATCAGATTGCGGTAACAGGTAATGTCTGTCATAAGCAAAGGGGAGTCTCCTCTCTTTGCTTATGACAGTTGAGTTATCCACTGGAGTATCTACAGCTGTGGTAGATATCAAGCGGTCTCCTTCTCCCAATTTACTAGTTTACCTCTCTAGTGCTTTGCAACGCTACTCTACTAGGACCTGGAACATTCGGTACAGAATTAATTTTTATGCAGGTACTTAACATGTAAGATCAGAGTTAGGTGGTGAGGACCTAACATAAAATAATGTTAACCTAGAGTCGTTCATTTGATTAATACAAGGTTTTATGCCCAGTATTTTTTACACTGTAGCATTTTATTTAATTGGTATTACCTTTTACTTAAATAAGCGCAACCTAATATTGTTTAACCTTGTATTCTCGTTCCCTAGAGGGTTGGGATTTTCGGGTGAACTGCAGAACTGCAGTATATGTAATTTTTTCCACTTTACACTTCCATTTATATGTGCAGGATTGTTTTTACATACGCATATTGGTCTAAGACATTTCCAATACAGCAAGTGTTGTTACACCAACAATCATTCTGCTGCAAATGGTAGAATATGACCTAGCTAAATGGCTGAAGTAAGGTAAGCTCTCAAACCAGAGTTAGCTGTTGGTCATTTAACTTTGCTGGGATCAGTGATGTCTCCTTTCAAAAGCAAGACAGAGTAGTGTCATGTATAGCACTGCTCTGAGGGAAAGGGGCAAGAATAGAATGATACAGGGGGAACCACTCTTGGACACTCTGAAGTATGGAAATCATATATTGTAGAGGGTGAGTGGAGAAATTATAGCAGGTCTAAGCAACTTCCTTCATCCAGAGAAGTTATACGATTTCCTCTTACTAACACAGCCAGTAAACATTCACCTGCAGCCTATGCTGGTATTTGTTATTCTCTGTCAGTTAATGTTACATGTGTTTGTATTGTGTGTACATGATAATTTGTTCACTCTGTTGTTAAAAGTCTGGCTGCCAAATTTTAGTATTAAAGCTTTGCATTTGAAATCACAGCAAGACCATATTGAATCCCTTAAGGCAAATCCATTAACAAAGAAACATAGTTCAGCATGTTCAGCTTTAAAAACAAAATTTTGAGTTTTGCATTTCTTATCTGTATATCAAGATCTTACTGAACTGCAATAATCAACCTTGTTCACCTCTGTATGTTATGCCTCATAAATTAGAAAAGAAAAAACCTAAATAACGTTGGCCTCAATGCACCTTTGGGATTTAAAAATCGTGTTTTTTCCAAATTGCAGCTCACAGGTCTTGAGAGGTGAACGCACAGTGAATTTGTGAGTGCCGCTCTCCCTTTTTGCCAATATGTACTATAGGTTTTGCTGTGCACCTGGGCCCATTTTCTCTTTTATATATGTGCAGTGGCAATAGTACATACACTGTGTATATATATATATATATATATATATATATATATATATATATATATATATATATACTGTATATATACACACACATACAGTATATACACTATATTACGAAAAGTATTAGGACGCCTGCCTTTGCATGCACATGAACTTTAATGGCATCCCAGTCTTAGTCCGTAGGGCTCAATACTGATGTGGCCCAGACTTTGCAGCTATACACAGCTTCAGCTCTTCTGGGAAGGCTGTCCTCAAGGTTCAGGAATGTGTCTATGGCAATGTCGAGAAGCGCATTTGTGAGGTCAGGCACTTATGTTGGACAAGAAGCCCTGGCTCGCAGTCTCCACTCAAATTCATCCCGAGGTATTTTATCGGGTTGAGGTCAGGTTGAGGTGCAGGCCAGTCAAGTTCCTCCACCCCAAACTCACTCATCCATGTCCTTATGGACCTTGCTTTATGCACTGGTGTGCAGTCTTGTTGGAACAGGAAAGGGCCACCCCCAAACTGTTCCCACAAAGTTGGGAGCATGAGATTGTCCAAAATGTCTTGGTATGCTGACGCCTTAAAAGTTCCCTTCGCTGGAACTAACAGGCCCAACCCCTGAAAAACAACCCCACACCATAATCCCCCCTCCACCAAATGATTTGAACCAGTGCACAAAGCAAGGTCTAAAAAAAGACAAGGGATGACCTCATCCCAATAAAACATGGGATGAATTAGAGTGGAGACTGTGAGCCAGGCTTTCTTGTCCAACATCAGTGCCTGACCTCACAAATGCACTTTTGGAAGAATGGTTAAACATTCCCATAGACACACTCCTAAAACAAAAATTACACATCTAATTTCATTCCTACCTATCACACTTTTGAAGGCCCTGGAGCACCAGAACAATGGAAACCCCCATAAAATGACCCCATTTTGGAAAGCAAACACTCCAACATATATTCATTGTGGCATTATAAGTCTTTTGAACATGTCATTTTTTTCCACAGGTTTTTGGAAAACGTGGAAAAAAAAATGAAAACATATTTTTTTTACACAGAGTTGTCAGTTCATACTATATTTCTAACACATAGCATGTACATAGCAAAAATTACACCCCAAAATACATTCTGCTACTCCTATTGAATATGGCGATACCATATGTGTGAGACTTTTACACAGCCCGGCCACATACAGAGGCCCAACATCCAAGTATCACCTCCAGGCTTTCTAGGAGCATAAATTACACATATAATTTCATGATGACCTATCACACTTTTGAAGGTCCTGGAGCACCAGGACAATGGAAATGCCCACAAAATGACCCAATTTTGGAAAGCAAACACCCCAATGTATATTCTATGAGGCATTATGAGTCTTTTGAACATGTTATTTTTTTCCATAAGTTTTCGGAAAACGAGGAGAGAAAATGAAAACATATTTTTATTTACACAAAGTTGTCCATTTATAAGATATTTCTAAGGCACAACATGTACATACCAAAAGTGACAACCCCAAAATACATTCTGCTACTCCTATTGAGTATGGTGACACCATATGTGTGAGACTTTTACACAGCCTGGCCACATACAGAGGCCCAACATCCAAGTATCACCTCCAGGCGTTCTAGGAGCATAAATTACACATATAATTTCATAACGACCTATCACACTTTTGAAAGCCCTGGAGCACCATGACAATAGAAAAGCCCACAAAATGACCCCATTTTGGAAAGCAAACACCCCAATGTATATTCTATGAGGCATTATGAGTCTTTTGAACATGTCATTTTTTTCCATAAGTTTTCAGAAAATGAGGAGAGAAAATGAAAATATATTTTTATTTACACAAAGTTGTCTATTTATAAGATATTTCTAAGGCCCAACATGTACATATGAGAATTGACAACCCCAAAATACATTCTGCTACTCCTCCTGGGCATAACAATACCACATGTGTGAGACTTTTACGCAGCCTGGCCACATACAGAGGCCCAACATCCAAGTAGCAACTCCAGGCTCCCTAGGAGCAAAAATTACACTTCCTTTTTTGAACAGGGGATATGCCAGGTCCCAGACAATAGGGCACTCAGGGGGCTGGAGCTGGTAGTCTTTGCCTTCACACACTCTGAAGGAATGCACATATCCAGTGGCTCTATCACAAAGTTTATGCAGTTTCAACCCGTAACTGGCCCTCTTACTATGGAATATACTGTTTGAAGTGTAGCCGGCCAGTAAAGTGTATAAGGGATTCGTCCACATAAATATTTTGTCTGGGAAATACACATCAGCAAATCGCTGGGAAAATAATTTTTTAGGGGGTGTATTTTATACAATTTATCGTGGTCGGGATGATCTCGGAGAGGGCACTGTGAGTTGTCATTAAAATGTAGGAAGCGCATAATCATGTCATAGCGTGTCCTGGACATGACAGCAGAATAAATCGGGATGTGGTGGATGGGGTTGGTGGACCAGTAGGCATGCACTTAATTTTTCTTTGTAAGCCCCATAATAAATTTAAGGCCCAAAAACAATTTGTCTAGTGTGAGATGTCGACAAAGGAATATACGGGCTTATGACGAATTGGGGTTGGAGACAATAAATTGCTCTGAAAAGAGATTTGTTTGGTCCACCATATACTGCAGCAAATCTTGTAGGAAAAACAAAAGAAAATGTAATTGCGAAAGATTTGTTGTGTTGGGCTGCACATCTGGCTGTGCGGTGAAAGGGGAGATTATAGCTGACCCTGAGCTGGCAGGCAACCATAAGGGGTTTGCCAGGGCATCGGGAAGGTAGGTTTTGGCCCGGCTTCTTCAGGTTTGGTTTGATATTCCAATGCTGGTACTGGGCTCCTTTTCCCGGGGTCTAGCTCTGTTTGTATTGGTGCTGTGCTTGGGGTTTATGGTGCTGCTGGTGGTAGGCAGGTCTTCTGATCTTGTTGATCTTCTTATTCTTTTAGGAGGGACTGTTTAATCCTCTGATTCGATCTTCCATCCACTACTCTCTACTGGCTCGAATTCTAAACCAGAATCTGATGATAAGAGCTCCCCGCTGCTCTCATCATCCTACATAGTAAGGATTGCATATGCCTCCTCAGATGTAAAAAATCTTTTGAACATGATGGCGGTACTGATGGCCTGTTGGACAGATTACTGATGGGGTACCGATGGGGGTACTGATGGCGGGCCTGTGTGACAGATCACTGATGTCGTTACTGATGGCGGTACTGATGATGGGCCTGTGTGTCTGGTCACTGATGGCGGTACTGATGGCGGTCCTGAAGGCCTGTGTGACAGGTCACTGATGGCAGTACTGATGGCGGGCCTGTGTGACAGGACACTGATGGCAGGGCTGAAGGCCTTTGTGACAGGTCACTGATGGGGATACTGATGGCGAGCCTGTGTGACAGGTCACTGATAGTGGAACAGATGGCGGTACTGAAGGCCTGTGTGACAAGTCACTGATGGTGGTTATCATGGCGGTACTGAAGGCCTGTAAGACAGGTCCCTGATGAGGGTATTGATGGCGGGCCTGTGTGACAGGTCACTGATGGCGGTACTGAAGGCCTGTGTGACAGGTCACTGATGGTGGTACTGATGGCTGGCCTGTGTGACAGGTCCCTGATGGTGGTTCTGATGGAGGTACTGAAGGCCTGTGTGACAGGTCACTGTTGGTGGTACTGATGGCAGGCCTGTGTGACAGATCGAGATGGACTGTGTGACAGATGGCCTGTTTGAGAGATCCAGATGGGCTGAGTGACAGATCCAAATGGGCTGTGTGACAGATGGACTGTGTGACAGATCCAGACATATCCAGATGGGCTGTGACAGATCCAGATGGGGTGTGGAAGATCCAGACAGATCCAGATGTGCTGGGACAGATCCAGACAGATTCAGATGTGCTGTGTGAAAGATCCAGATGGGCTGTGTGACAGATCCTTGGTGACAGGTTCTCTTTGTTGGAGGGGGCCTTGTTGTGCGCAGTAATGTGTAATATCACAGGAAAAAAAATGGGCACTCACAGATCCTAGCTCTCCTCCTCACTTGATTGGTGCGTGAGGAGAAGAAGCCGGTATCACTGGTAGCGGCTCTTCTGTTTATATTTGTGACCAGCTGTGATTGCACACAGCCAATCACGTGGTAAACAGACAATTTTATTTCAGAGATGGGCTGATTGATCACAAAGAGAAATTATTACAGTCCCTTTATAAATGAATGTCCCGGCATTTGGGTTTCACAAAGCACCTTTAACACTGATTTTTAACACATGCAAAGTAACCAGAGACAGAGCTGTCATCCGCCTGCTCAGAGGGGATTGGCGGATCGATCCCCGCTGAGCAAAACGGAATCTGCCGGGCGCACCACCCGTGTGAAAGGGGCCTTAGATTTGTAAAAACCTGGTACACACAGGGAGTTTTAATTTGTTCAGCCTTTTCAGGCTGAAAAACTGAGGAACTTGGGAGGAGCTAGCTGTACTAACTATATGATGTTAGTATAGCGATCTCCCCACTGAGCTATCATGTTCTGACAGGGGAACTGCCCCCTCCCACCAAAACACACTGGTAAGCGTTCGCAGCCTTAGGCTTCCAATGCTGATTGAATATTGATCGAATGATGGTTTTACAGCATGCCTTTAGACAGACGCAGACCTTTCTTCTGTATTCTGTTGGACAGGCTCATGCACACACAGGCCGAATGACGGTCGGTTTTTGTTTAACCGGACAATTTGTGGCCAGTGTGTACCAGGCTTAAGGATATTCTTTACACAAACAGTACACAGAACGACACCAATGTTGCTATCATTGAAGATTTTTTTTTTTCAATACCTATTTATTTATTTATCCTATTCATTCCTATTCAATTTGTCCTTTTGTAAAGTGCTGTGAAACTGTTAGCACTATATAAATCTGGTATAATAAATTCTGTTTAATAATTTAGAAAATCTTGTTGGGTAAGAATTTCAATGTAAGATCATTTACGTTGTAAATACCATTAGATTACAAAATAATGGCTGGCCAGATCCTCCCTGTAAGGGGCGTGGTTGAGGAAATGGCGCTGTGAGACAGCGTGTAGCGGAGCTCCGGGACCGGTGGTGAGTCACCGCTCTGAACAATCAGCATTCCCTGCTAGACGCCAAGGTGACTGACTGAATCAGGCAGAGCTGAGGGAGACCAATTGAACCCGGCTATGCGGCGGGAGTGTGACGGCAGACCCAGAGGCAATATTCCTCTTACTCGATCTGAGAGGGAGAGCTGCTGGAGCCGACCCACGAGGCGATAGGAGGAAGCAGTATACCGGCCGAAACAGGAGAAAGCCTTTACCTGGCCTATGAGCGGAGGAGGGGAGCGAGCGGCTTCTATAACGTCGGTAAGACATTCCGATATTTCAGAATATTTTATCCGAAGCCCTCCCACACAGGAAAAAAAGGTTGCTAACTCCTAAATGATGCAGACACGCTCGGGGTCGGCTAATGCAATTGCCTCCAAAAAGGCTGGTAGTAATCAGCGGGAAACCCTAGAAGTTTCACTGGCGAGCCAGCAACAGCAAGGGCCAGATTGAAGTACTATAGTACATGGATCAGACTCTCTTATTTCTCAGGGGTCCCAAATTCAGGATAAACAAAACCCAGATTGGCAGGAATTATTAGCCTTAATCCCCAGGACATGTCAGAAATGGCATCTTCAATGTGCTTACACAAGAAATCAACTCTCTTAAAGGACAAATGGATGTAATAGCAAAAAAAATAGAGGTGGTGGAGACAGGAACTGGCGCATTGTGCACCAGAGTAGATGGAAGACACCCAAAAATTATTTGTCAGACAACTAGTGACATTAAAACTCCAACAGGACGATGGGGAGAATCGAAGTAGAAGGAACAATATAGGCCTCCGGGGCTTACCAGATAAAATCCAAGGCCCTGAGTTAAAAATTAAAGTGGTGGCCATATTAAATGAGCTTCTGGAGTCATCTCTAACAGAAGATCTAGAGATAGACCGGGTGCATCGGGCACGGGCTCCAAGAAGCATGGGAGCAGATTTTCCCCAGGACGTCCTGATAAGGATTCATTTTTATTCTATCAAGGAAAAAATAATGAAAAATGCATAGAACAAGGGCCCATTTGACTTTGATGGTTCAACCATACGGCTACTACTAGATCTGTCAAGACATACCCTTAGGATGAGAGCCATATTAAAGCCGTTATTGGAAGTTATACAGAACACTGGAGCCAGTTATCACTGGGGACATCCCTTCCACTTAATTGTGGTGAAAGAAGTCGGTTCATACACTCTAAGATGGCCTGACCAGTTACCAGGACTATTTGCCTTCTTAAAAGTCCCTCCTGTGGTGGTGCCTGACTGGCTGGGACTACAGGGGTACAAAAAATCCCTGGGGTCCCTGGCAGCCGGGAAGTAACTCCCAAGAGTACAACATAAGGGAAATCCCCACATGGGAAAATGGGTCTGCCCTAGGTTGTGGAAAAAGAGTACGCACCTTGGGGCAATAGACTACCCATAAGGGAGATATGATTTTTGATGAAGATAGAAGGGAATTGTAGACTATGAGTTAATATAGCAGGGAAGTACAGTAGATATGTGGAGGGGGGTGGGCTGCACGAGGGGGCCAAAGGGAAATGAGGTGTAATTAGAATAAAAGAAATTAATTTAGATTTTATAAATTTAAACTAGACATATAGATAGAATGCCTCGTCTGAGGCACATATATATTCAAGTGTTTAAACTATCCCCTTGAAATAAGGAGTGCCTCTCGTGCAGCTCTATTCCTCTTGAAACAATGTCAGAGCGGTCTCACCGGGTTCTATGGAGCCACTTTCGTAGATAAAGCTAGGAAGTTATTGTTTTTTCTTTTTTGTGTATTTTTTCTCCTTTTTTTTCTTTTGTAGTGTTTTTCTTCCTAACTTGTTGTGAACTAAGAGGATATTAATATAATACAAGTCTCATGGAGCGACCCTCCCACACGCCCCTGAATTAGATAAGCGTATATTTGCGTTTAGGTCAAGGATTCACAAGTAGGGGAAGTAAGGGGTAGTAGACAGGGAGGATCAGTGCACTGATATATCCCCCCCCCCTCCCCGCGGGAGGGTTATTTGTGTGGGGAAATTTTTTATTTTTTTTTCCTCTCGCCCTGTCTCTCTCTCTCTCCTCCACCCCCCCCCCGCTGATTTTGCAGGTGCCTCAGTTGTAGGAATATAAGGAGAAGAAGGGAGAATAGGATGGCCAGGGTTATCAGAACGGGGCTTAAGCTGACCTCTTTGAAGGTGAGGGGATTGTCCACCCCAGAAAAACGTATGCGTGTATTGAACGATATGAGAAGAGGTCATACAAAGGTAGCTTTCTTTCAGGAAACATACTTTAAATACGAAAATGTCCCTAAATTCTGCAATAGAAACTTTCCGTGGGCGTATCATGCCCCCTCTCCGATCCCGAAGTCGAAAGGAGTTAGTGTCATTATAGCAAAGGAAGTAGAGTGGACCCATCAGGAATCAAGGGCAGACCCACAAGGAAGATTTCTCATGATAAAGGGTACAATAGGACAAAGGGTAGTGACAATGGTAAATGTGTATTTCCCTAACACTAATCATTTAACATTTTTACAGCAGCAATTGCCATTCATTTTGGACTTCCGGGAGGGCCTCTTGATTATGGGTGGAGACTGGAATTACGCATCAGAACCTCTGTTAGATACGTCACGTGGGTCTTCTCGCTTATCATATGCAAGACTAAATGGGCTTAGGAAGGAACTCTCCCTCCTCGACTTAATTGAGCCGTGGAGGATTATGCACGCAGGTGAGAAAGACTACTCATACTTCTCCGCAGCCCACAACACATTCTCAAGAATAGATAGATTCCTGATTCCTCAGGGCGAATTGTGGAGGGTCAATGCTACCGCAATTGATACGGCTACTGTGTCAGATCATGCGCCGATACATATTGTGATTGACTTGGACTCTGTGCCACCAAAACCACCTACATGGAGACTGAATGAAGCCTTACTGCAATCCCCTGAGATGAGATCAGAAATAGAAGTAGCGTTGGTAAATTACTTTAAAGAGAACATTGATCAGCAGATTTCCCCGTCCACAGTGTGGGAAGCACATAAATGTGTTATTAGGGGGACATTAATGAAGCTGGGAGCCCGCCGTAAACGGGAATACGAGAAAAGCGTAACGGAACTGATGACACGCATAGGAGAGTTAAGTGCCTCACATAAAAAGTCGTTGGCAATTGAACTTCTACAATCCCTTATTAAAGCAAGGGAAGAGTTGAACAATCTTCTCTTTCAAAGAGCAGTAAAGAGCCTGACTCTCATGAGGAGACAGCTACATGAATTCTCTAACAAACCGGGGGCCATGTTGGCCAGGGTGCATTCGGGGTCCCCAAAAAAAGACTGTAATCTCACATATACAATCGAACAAGGGAGGAAAAATCATAGAGACGGGAAAGATAGTAGAGGAATTTGGTAATTTTTACCAATCCCTCTATAGTATAGCTAACAGGGAAGCTACGGATAAGAAGTCCAGATTGCTGCCTTCAGAAGCGCGGGAGTACATTGAAACATCTGGGATGCCTTCATTAAAAAAAGAACAGGCTGTGGCTCTGGAAGGAAATATCTTAGAAGAGGAATTAGAATATGTGTCAACCAAAATAAACCACATAAAGCCCCCGGCCCCGATGGACTAACTTTGCCTTACTACAAACAATTTTGGACACAGTTAAAAATTCCTTTATTAGCTCATTTTAATAGTATTGGTAAGGGAGGTTCATTACCCTAACAGCTTGCGGGCATACATTTCCCTTATACACAAGGAGGGAAAAGACCCTTCATTATGTGGCAATTACCGCCCCATAGCCTTATTGAATCTGGATCTTAAATAATTTGCTAAGATCATCGCGAACAGAATCATAACATACATCCCTCAATTGATTCATTATTATCAGGTGGGATTCGTGCCCTCTAGAGAAGCAAGGGATAACACGACCAGAGTAATTGACCTTATATTCCATGCCCAGAGCCTGCAGAAACCAATGATGCTTCTCTCGATCGACGCCGAAAAGGCTTTTGACAGGGTGGCCTGGGATTTTATCGAGGCCACCCTGTCACATATTGGATTGGGGGTGTGGATGAGAACATGCATCATGGCTTTATATTCGGGGCCCATAGCAGCAGTAAAGATAAACGGATGGAGGTCAAACTTTTTTCAGATCAAAAATGGTATACGCCAAGGCTGCCCATTATCACCATTATTTTTTTATTTTGACTTTGGAGCCTTTATTATGTAAGATCCGGAAAGATCTAGAGATTAAGGGTCTACAGGTGGAGGGGACGCATCACAAATTAGCAGCCTATGCAGATGATTTAATTTTCTTTGTAACAAATTCGGTGCAAATGTTACCATTAATTTTGGGGGCAATAAAGGAATATGGAAAATTTTCCTATTTTAAAATAAATTTAGCAAAATCTGTTGCATTGAACATATCAATCCCTGGTGACGAATGGAGGGAATTACAACCATTCTTTTCTTTTCAATGGGCAAGAGACTCATTAGTATACTTGGGTGTACATATTACGTCAAAAGTGGAAGACCTATATGGGGCAAATTTTCCCCCTCTGTTAAAGACTCTTAAGAGAGACATTGTGAGATGGCAGACCCTTACATTAACATGGTTTGGACGATGTAATGCCTGGAAGATGAATGTACTCCCACGAGTGCTATACGTCTTACAGGCATTACCAATAGAAATACCAGAATATTTCTTTATGTAGGTGAAAACTTTATTGAGAGCTTTTGTGTGGGCCAACAAATCCCCAAGGAAAGGGAAAAATATCCTATCCCTTCCTAAAATCAAAGGGGGGATAGGATTACCAGATCTAAAGCGATATCACAGGGCAGTAAATCTTATGCGGGTGCTAGATTGGCATTGTAACTCTATAACTAAATAATGGGTGAAATTAGAAAATGATATGACAGAACGGCCAGTTCCTTTGGCTCCTTGGGTCCCAGCTTCATTAGATGATCCATTATATTCCCATCCTACGATAGGAACTACAATCAAGGTATGTAGGAATTTACAAAAAATAGCGGAGATTGCACCCCCAGTTTCTCCAATGTTACCGTTAGTAGGTAACTCAGATTTCCCTCCAGGGTGTATAAAGGGGAAGATAAGAAATCTCGCTCAGAGTGGTAAAATTCGCTTGGTAGACATATGGTGCCAAAAGAAACCCCCCACTCTGATGGAGATTGTGACCTGGTTGGAGGAGACCTTGGACGTGTTTTCCGCTTTTCAAATTAGACATTATCTTCTAGATCTACAAAAACGAGGATACTCCCCCCGCTCTTTAACACTATTTGAAACATTGTGTAGAGGAGGAAAACCAATCCCACATGCATTGTCGTTCTTTTATTCCCTTTTATCCAAAAGGCAGGAAGAAAAACCATTGACATTCATTAAAAAATGGGAACGAGATATGGGAATCGTCTTTAACTCTCAACAAATAAAAAAAATACTAGCGGTTGCACATAAGGCTTCAATAGCAAATAAATACCAGGAGATTAGTTATAAAATTCTGGTAAGGTGGTATAGAGTTCCAGCGATTTTTTATATGATAGACAAAAAAACCCTGACACTTGTTGGAGATGCGGAGCAGAATGCGGATCAATGATTCACATCTTCTGGTCATGCCCTCTGATAAGGGGCTTTTAGTTTCAATAGATTTTTATTGATTTAAACAGAAAACAGAAGCTTCAAAACAAGCAGTTTACATACAGAGCCTCCATTACAACGAAGAAGATGTACATAGCAATGTCAATAATGCAGATATGAGGCATAAAATACAGCTATCAGTACACGGTTCACAAGGAGCTTAAGTAAAGGTGTTAAAACAATTGCCCAAGGAAACGGAGGACCTCTCCACCCCTGGCACCCCCATGGGAACAACCTGTGACACAGGGGGGGGTGTCCACCTTGGAGTACAAATAAACAGTAAATAATTCACCTACTAAAGTGAACTTGCCGAAAAAACTGCCAATGGTGAGGGGCAAAGGCGTTGGTGAGCGTGGGGGAGGATGGGGAAGACACGAAAGGGGGGGAAGGGTGTACATAAAGCGGTTTAAGAAGTTAGGGAGGTAGTGGAGGGGGCAGGGTCATGAAGTCCACCTTATGTTACATCAAACAATATTTCATTAGATGTTAACTGTGCATTTAGGGTGCTGGAGCCAAACATCCCATTTCCTGTGGAATGCTTTGGTGTTCTGGTAAATGCGGGAAAGAATACGTTCCATATCACACTGTTGGTTCAAGGTGTCAATGGTGTCTCCTATCAAGGGGGCTGTGGTGGACTTCCACAGTCTAGTGATGGTGAGTTTGGCTGCTAAGAGAAGATGAATCACCACTTGCCTGGAGGCAGGCCGTAAGTCCTGGATACGGATGTGTAAGAGAGCCAACTCCGGTTCAGGGGACACCTGCTGGTCACACAATTCAGATATCAGGCAGAAAATTTTATTCCAGAATGACCTAAGAGACAGGCAGGCCCACATAGTGTGAAACAGGGTACCACACTCCCCACATTCCCTCCAACACGAGGGCGAGTGGGAAGGGTAGATTTTGGAAAGCCGATATGGCGTTAGATACCATTGATGGGTTAGTTTAACATGCTGTTCCCAGTGTGTAACGCATTTAGTGGCCGAGTACGTGGATGAGAAGGCCTTCAACCAGTGGAAGGTAGGAAATGCTTTCTGTAGGGTCTGTTCCCATTTGATCATGGTGTGTGTTTTGGAGAAATGATCTGGTTGAGTGAGTGTTTTGTAAAAAAGGGTTATGCCCTTGGAGGAGCCAGGAAGATCCTGAAGGTATTCGTGAATGGAAGTAGGCAGTGTAATAAAGTGTGGTATGAGTTCTGAGCGTAAATAGGACCTTATTTGGAGATAAGTGTGAAAGGTCTTCAACGGGAGGTTAAATTTTTTCACTAGGTCCGTGTATGTAGAAAATGAGGTGCCTTGAAAAAGGTCTCTTACGTATCTCGGTTGGGCATCCTTAGGCAGCCACAACGTGAGATCCAGGTTGGGAATGAGATAGGCTAAAGCTTTCAGCGGGAGCATAATTTTTTGGCCACCGTCCGTAGGCGATAGGGTAAGAGGAAGTTCTTTCCATAATCGGATCGAACAAAGGACCGAAGGGATTGTGGATTGTGGGGGTTTGGCACCTATTCGAGTAGCAAGTAATAGCAGTTGGAGGCTCTTATGTGGCATTAAATCACCTTCCATCTGCGACCAGGATTTGTTGGAGGAGGGAGTCCACCAGTACTTGAGTTGGTCGAGAACACATGCTTTATAATATGAATAAAGGTTGGGGACTCCCATCCCCCCTAGGGACCTGTGCCTGGACATAATAGACAGCGAGCATCTCGAGGGTTTGCTGTCCCTGATAAATTTGGTAACCATACTTTGAAGGGCTGTAAAGAAAGAGCGTGGGAGGGGAATTATCAGTGTGCAAAGGAAGTACAGAATTTTAGGCAGGACTATCATCTTAAATGTGGCTATTCTACCCATGACGGATAGTTCCTGCGTTTTAAGGGACGCCAGAGTACGTGGTAAAGAGTCCAGTAAGGGTTTAAAATTGTAGGCATAAAGTCTGGAGGGTTTTGGGGTGAGCTGGATACCCAGGAAACCTAAGGAGTCTGTGACCCAAGTGAAGGGTAGATCATGAGATAGTAACTGACGTAGGGCCGGGGGTAAGTGTAAAGCAAGTATTTGGGATTTGCTAGCGTTCAGTTTATAATAGGAGACTGCACTAAATTCATTTAATAAATCATAAACTGCAGGGAGAGATTTGGCTGGATTGGTCAAAATGAGCAAAACATCGTCCGCGAACAGACTTATCTTGTGCTCAGAACGAGCAATCTTAGGGCCTGAGAGAAAAGGGGAGTCACGAATTCTTTGAGCTAGGGGTTCCATAAGTAATGTAAAAATAATGGGCGAAAGGGGGCAACCTTGTCTGGTTCCATTGGTAATGTGTAGGGGTCCGGACTTGATTCCCGAAGTAAGGACTACCGCAGAGGGATTAGGATAGAGAGATAAAATGGCAGATCGCATCCAATTGTGAATGCCAAACTTGTCGAGGACTTGTTGTAGATAGCCCCAGTGGACCCTGTCAAACGCCTTCTCCGCGTCCAAGGACAGGAGCAGAGAAGGCGTTTGAGGGGTCCCCAGGTGGGATATTAGGTCAATAAGACGTCTAGTGGCATCAGGGGCCTGGCGGCCAGGGACAAATCCCACCTGATCTGGGTGTATCAGGAGAGGAAGTACCTTCTGTAACCTTAGAGCTAATATCTTGGCATCAATTTTTATATCTACATTTAGCAGTGATATAGGTCTATAATTTGCAGGCAGAGAAGGATCCTTATTCGGTTTTGGAATGGTAACTATTACAGCACGTAACATATCAGGAGGAAAGGAAGCAGTGGAGGAGGCAAGAGAGAAGACGTCCCGTAATCGAGGGGCAATCTCTGGAGCAAAGCATTTATAATAGTCGTTGGAGAAACAGTCTTCTCCAGGTGATTTATTGTTAGGGAGTTTAGCAATAACGGAGCAGATTTCATGTGAGGTAATGGGTTGTGAAATAGATTGGAGCAGCTCCTGAGAGAGGGTAGGCAATTTTGTTTTGGAGAGGAATTCGGCAATGCCCTCCGGAGTAGGTTGAGGTGTTGAATTGTCAGAGCGGAGGTCATACAGTTTCTGGTAATAAGACGCGAATGCGTCTGCTATGTTTTTGGGGTTGGTCAGGAGGTCAGCTGTAGTCGGATAGGTCAAGGATAGAGTTTTCTGTTTAAGTCGCTTGGATTTGACCTTCCGAGCCAACGAAGCCCCTGCTCTGTTATTAAGTGCATAGAATTGAGCCTTCATGTACTTAAGGTGATTTTCATATTTGTACAGGAGGAGAGACCTTAGTTTCTGTCTTTCAGAAACGATAAGTTGTGTAAGACCGGGGGAGGGATTGAGTTTATTTTCTTGCTCTTTGAGATTGATGGACTTCAGCAAGTCCTCAACTTGTTTCCTCCTCTGCTTCCGTAAATAAGAAGACATTTTGATCAACACACCTCACATGTATGCCTTATATGTGCTCCATAAAGTGAACCTGTTAACGTCAGGGCCATCGTTCCAAGAAATCGTTATGTTCTTGCAGTATCGATTGGCGCAGCTTCTCATCCGCCAGCAACTCAGAGTTCAGTCTCCACACCGGGGGAGGGGAGTTGCGCAACTTGTCATCGAACTCCAGAACTAGCGGTGCGTGGTCAGACCAAGAAATTGCGCCAATGCGAGAATTAGTCACACTCTGCAAGGATCCCTTCGTAGTGAGAAAGAGGTCTATGCGTGAGTATGAGGAATGGGGTGCGGACATAAAGGTATAATCCCTTTCAGAGCCATTAAAACAGCGCCAGACATCATATAAATCATGAGACTGCAGTAAAGACACAATAGATTGTGTTGGCCTCCTGGTTTGTGAGGTGGAGTCCATGGCAGGGTCCAGGACCGTATTGAAATCCCCTCCAATCAAGAGGGTGCCTTGCAACATTTTCATCGCCACAGAGAGCAGCGGGAACAAAAACTTCCTTTGCTGTGTATTTGGGGCATAGAGGTTAAGTAGGGTAAATACAGTGTTGTTCAGTTGGCATATCAGCACAATAAACCTTCCTTCAGGATCAGCAATAGAGTCAATATACTTAAATGCTACTGAGTCTCTGACAGCTATAAAAACACCACACTTCTTTTTCGGAGCATTGGCCAAATAGACGTGGGGGAAATGGGGGAGAGACACTATAGGACACTTATGGGCTGCAAAGTGGGATTCCTGGACAAAAAGAACGTCAGCTTTGTGAAGTTTGGCTTCTCTAATCAATGCCGATCTCTTATAAGGACTATTGAGCCCTTTCGTGTTCAACGAGAGAACTTTCAGAGTCATGGTGACATGGTAGGATATGTATGATTAGTGAGGGTCCTACCAAGAATAGGTCTCACTATGTGTGGTGACCAGTACCTTACTAAAAGAGTTCGTAGACATGAAGGCACCAGGGTGGCGTGCAGCCAGATGGATGAGGTGCAGGAGGGATATCCGGATCCAGCAGATACTTGGGGTATCAGGGCGCACCAGGGATGATGTGGATGTAGGCTGGTGGTGGGTAGGTTTGAAGAGGCTGTAAGAAAAAGGGGGGACGACAAGACAGACAAGACAGACAACACAAAG
Source organism: Pelophylax lessonae (assembly GCF_965119305.1). Taxonomy (NCBI): domain Eukaryota; kingdom Metazoa; phylum Chordata; class Amphibia; order Anura; family Ranidae; genus Pelophylax; species Pelophylax lessonae. The sequence goes on along the minus strand of NC_138771.1, from coordinate 330,613,384 downwards.
ATAAGAAAGGCCTGACTAAAAAAGCAGGCTTGATGGGCAGCCAAAAAAGCCACTGCGACTGAGGGGGGTCTACAAACGCTCAGCAACATGCTGAGCTGTCACAGAGTATTTGTAGAACGCACCAGGGAGGAAAATAGTCTGGTGTCAATGCAGTGAAAAAGAAAAAAAAAACCTTCAAGAGCAAAAAAGGAAAAAAAACGTAAAAAGTAAAACAGCAAAAATAGCAAACGGTGAAGCTCACGGCATTCCTCCAGATAGTTGGAAAATCTGACTCATGCAGGAAGAAGAGGACTGTAGAGAATCATGTCCATTCATTCTGCAGGCGTTCCAATGGAGGGACAGTAGGTACCGGGGTCTTGTCAGGTAGAAGGTGCCACTGCTTGAAAAGCTGTATTCCTTTCTCCACACTGTAGATAGGGTATGTCTTGCCATTCCAGGTGACCAGCAGCTTCGTGGGGAAGCCCCACTTGTAGATCACTTTATTATTGCGAAGCATCTTAGTGAGGGGTGCTAGCTTCTTACGGTTAAGTGCAGTTTGCTGCGAGATATCCGTATACAGGGAGATGCCCATGAATTCCTCGGGCACTGCTGGGCTCTGCTTTGCTGCCAACATAACACGCTCCTTCACATGGTAATAATGGATGCGGGCCAAGGTGTCCCTAGGAGTTGTGTCAGGAAGAAACTTAGGCTTCGGAATTCGGTGGGCCCTGTCCACGCACAGCTCAATGTCGCTCAGGGCGGGAAGGAGTGCCTTCATCAAGCGTTGCACATAGCGGGTCAGCTCACTGTGAGGGACAGTTTCAGGGATCCCTCTAAACTTAATGTTATTCCGACGTGAGCGATCTTCTAAGTCGGCAAGTTTAGTTTGGAGTTGCTGAACTTCTGTCTCCTGGTCAGTGTAGGCATCCACAAGGTCGTTGTGCGCATTGTAGAGGTCCGCCATCTTAGTCTCTAAATGATGAATTCTATGTTCATTGGTCTGTACATTGCCTTTAATTTCATGAAACATGTCATCAAAGTCAGCATGGAGTGTGCTCCTGAAGGACAGAAGCATCCGCTTCATAGTCGCCTCGGATATGGGCTGGTCTGAGGCAGGGAACGAGTCAATAGAGAGGTCTGGGGATCTATGAGGCCTCTGGGCCTTGTCTGAGGTGCGCTGTGTGAAGGGGGAAGTATCCCCACTATTGCGGCGTTGCTTCGATTTAGCAGGGCTGGACATTGTAGGAGAGGAGGGTGGAGAGCTTTCCTCCAGCGTCCCCATGTCTGCTATGTCCTCCATAAGGGGATCACCGCCACCGCTGTATCGCTGATGCCCGGGAGCTGCGCCGGGCCCGGCGCCATTTTGCTTACCCCGAGCCGGCGCCGCTGGGAAGAAGTCGGTCAGCCGTTGTGGCGGTTTCGTCGCCTTTCTGCGCTTGGACATCGTAGCCCGGTAGTGTAGGGAGTCTCCACAGCCGTTCACTGTGTTCGTAATGGAAGTCGTCAGCCGCTGTGAGTTGCTTTGGTCTGGTGGATGCCGGAGCTCTCACTTCATGCGGCCATCACGCTCGCCGGCCGGACACGCCCCCGATAAGGGGCTTTTGGTTAGAGGTTGCGAAAGTATTAAAAAATCTCACCGCAGTCGAGGTGGGAGAGGATCCGGCTGTATGCCTTCTACATTCTACAAAGATGTCAATTAGGAAATATAGAAACTCCCTTTTGATTCATCTACTTAATGCTGCTAAAGCGAGTATTCCAGTAGTATGGAGACAAAGCAGTCCTCCAGCTCTACAAACATGGTTTTCTAAGGTGAATGAAAATCATCGAATGGAAACATTGATAGCAGCACGTAATGGCAGGGAGGAGTGGAATCGTAATTGCTGGCAACCTTGGTCCTCCTATACGAGCTCGGAAGATTACCTGCAGGAGCAGGGAGGTAGAGAATAGGAGACAGATAGAGGGTTTGTCTCAAAATTATTATTTTTTTTTTTTTTCTTCTCTCTCAGTGGGGGGCTATATCAGTGCATGTTATCGAAATTGTATTCACAGAGGTTCCTGGGGTCCAGGGGGATACAAAACCCTCTCCTTTTTTTTTTTTCTTCGAAGTATAGGTTTTGAATTAATCATCGAATTAAGCACGACTCTTTTACATTAGGGTGGCGAGGGGAGGGGGAGAGATACTCACCGAAATTGTTTTATAGGAACTGGTTTTGAAATAATCACTAAGTAAGCATGATTTTATTACATTTATAAGTTTGTATGTTTGTATGTTTGTAGGTACTGAGATTTTTTTTTTTTTCTTTTTCTTCTCTCTCTCTCTCTCCTCTCGCCACCCCCCTCCCCACCCTGTGCGGGGGAGGGGGAAGGGGGGGGGTGGGGAGAGATATTCACAAATTTTGAACCTATCATCAAGATTGAGTACGATTTTTCTTCACTAATATGCTTTATAAATTGTGTGTGCGTGGGGGGAGGAGGGTGGGGGGAGGGAAGGGGAGGGGGAGAGATATTCACAGAATTTGAATAATAGAAATAGTATTGAATTAACCACTACTTAAGCATGATTTTACTACACTTATAAGTCTACACGTGTGTAGGCACCGAGACTTTTTTTTTTTTAGTGCAGTGTGGTTTTCTTGGAGCACGGGTAGTGTTGTTGAATATTTTTGGAAATACACAAGAAGAGGAATGGAAGGATCTGGGCTTGTTTCTTGAGTGTGTTTTTTTTTTTTTTTTTATTATTAGGGGGGATTTTTGGACACCTAGATGGATCACTGAAAGGGAACTTTCTTGTTAAATGGATACGTATTGTATTGTGTGTGGATACTTTGTATCGGGTCTTGTATTGTTTGTGTATATTCTGTATTGTTGTGGAAAAAAATAATAAAATGTTGGAATTTAAAAAAAAAAAAAAGATTACAAAATAATGTTGCATTAGTAATATATGTTGTACATATTTTATGGAAGTTGGTGTTTTCCTTAAAAAGACACAAAGGTTTTTTTCTTTTTCTTATCTATTGGGTAAGTGATGTTACAGAACAGCTGTGCTTTGTTTATGATCATTTGGCCACTGGGTGACACTATCCTGTTAGTATTTTTTAATGGTATTACATTTTAACAAGGCATAGAAAAGGCGTCAACACCCACATACATAAAGTTCAACTATTCATAAATTCTTTAAATTTCTAATGTATGACTTAGAAAAAAAAATACATTTTTATGAGGTGCAAATATTTTAAAGATAGACTATGGTGTATTTTCAGCGAGTATGTAATTTCAATTATTCTTGTTGTAGTGTATGTATTCCATTACAATTAACTTCTTTTATTTGCTCCATTTGAAACACCAGTAAAGTGTTTTGTTATTTGCTGGATAAATGCTAAAAGAATAACTGTTGATCCTGCTAGATTCTTGTGGGGAAGTTTTGATCATTTCCTGTGTGCTCTGTTTTACTCTGATCAGTTAGCATTGTTCCCAGATCTCTCTATGGACTACAGAACACCCTCATGTTATAGGGTGGAGGAGAAGGGGAAGGTGCTCTGTAGTCCTAACACACTTTTCTTTCTAGGGTGACAATGCAAATCCTCTATAGACACAGTAGAATGAGTGAGCACTGTACCTGAAGAGCATAAACCTCTTTCTCACTATCCAACGCATATGTGGCTGCAGGAACAGTAGACAATAATTCCCAGCAACCATACTTAGGCATCCACAGTGGGCTGAGTTTGTGAGCTGAGAGTGTGCTAACTGTGCTCTCTGAGCACAGTGACCAAGCTGTCACCAACAGCTTTTGGTCACAGCTTCTGATCATTAACCAGTGAGATGGGTTCTCGATCAACTGACTACTGTAAGAGCCAATCAAAGTGGTCATCACAGTAGTCATATGATAGAGAAGCCCCGCCACCCCCTTGGGCTTTAATGTGTGAAGGGGTTAATGGCAAGATCACCAGGTGGAAATAAAGTATACAATATCAAAAGGCTGGTAATCTGCAATATATATAGCATTTCCAGTCTTGGATTTTAGATACACCTTACGTTGTATTAACCAATTCACTTCCAGAGCAATTTTTTTCTTTTTCACCCACATTTTAAAATGTGTATTTTTTGGCTAGAAAATTACCTAAAACTCCAAAACATTATATTATTTTTAAAACAAAGGCCCTGTAAAATAAAAAAGATGGCAATTGAAATGTTTTATGCTGTATGATTTTTGTGCAACTGTTTATCACATTCATACTTGCAGTTAAAAATACATTACAATGAATTTTAGTTCAAACAAAACCCAATAGAACTCAAATTTTTTTGTACAAAAAAGATGATGGTTTAACAAAATGTAAAAGTGCACCAAAACACCTCAACCCACACTCCTGAGATAAGGCAGTTTTTAAGGTTAACTTGACAAAGCTGAATTTTAAAGATAACAGCTAAACAAATGGCACAATGGCTGGAGAAAATGTAAGCAGTTTGATTGGGGCAGCATTGTAAGAGGGATAGATAAGTCCTTTTTTTCCAGGAAACAACATTATGCAAGCATTTTTACTTTGCCGCAATGTTAGAGAGAAAAATTAGAAATATGTTATTCCTAAATAAAATATTTTTATTATATCATAGCCAAGAGCCAGAAATATTTCACAATTAAGGGACTCATCAAGTGTTATATGTAACTAAATTAAAGCAAAATCTTCCATGGCTACAAGCAAAAAAAAACAAAAAAAAAAAAAACGGATTTATTATTAACTTGACTGCTAAGTCAGAGCAAGAGAGATTTTTTTGATATTATGCTATTTAAAAAGGGAGAGAGCAGAAAATACAATGTTGTCTATTTCCTACGATTGAAGATTGAAAACTGTACAGAGAGTCAGCACACCTTGTAAGTCTTTAATTGGGCATATTACATCTGGCAATAAAAAAATTAGTGTCTTGATTCAGAGACTGACAAGGCCAAAATCTTACAGTTTAGCACCACATACCCTATATTATTAGGCCTGTACAGGCTGCAATTTCTGAACTATTGAGCAGGTAAATTGCATCTGGAAATAAAAAAATGAGGTCTAGATTCAGAGAATGAATATGGAAACATTTTAAAGTTTAGTACCACAGATATTAAACCTTTTTGGACAGGCCGCAGTTTCATAGGGTTTGAGCTGAGATTTTGCATTCGAACGTAAAAAAAATTTACTTAGCTTTCAAATTAAACAGAACATAAAACTTTTATCTCAATCATGGATAGGCTGTGTGACGTGAGTCACTTTGGTTGGGGGGCTTGCGAAACCCAGATTACTTTAGAGAAGTCGGGAAACTCCTTGTCTAGCTTCCCCGGCCCCTCTTATGTGTAAGTCACCCTGTGTCTATTCGGGGCACAGGGTGACCAAGAACCCCAGTTGGGTCTGCACTAATCAGACTCGCTGTACAACCACACTGGACTAAGCCTTTTGTGTTACCCCGGTTATCCAGGGGTTCTATATGTGTGGTTTGTGTTGAAAGAGTGAGGGGCTCTTTCACTTGGGACAATAATATTTCTGAATATGAATGGTTTGACTGTCAGTTTGCTAGAATATTGCAGGAGTGTCTCATAGACCCTTGCTAGATAGTGAGGTGGGGTTTGTTATTGTTAAGTACCCGTATTCCATTGTTCTATTGTTTCTGTCTGCCTTAAGGTGAACCTATTATGGGATGTATATGTGTATGTGGATTGGCTGCTAAGGGGGAGGGGATATTGTCCCACAGTGTATACCTCTTTGTGCCTGTGTGTGAATTAACAGTTCATTCTGGCTTACTCCAAAACTTGTACTGTTGAGTTATTGGGGTAACTATAGCCAGATTCAGGGATCTCGTGTTCCAGAGCTTAGGAAGCAGCTTCTTGGCAGAGATACCCAGTAGGGGTGTCAGTTGATCTGTCAAAGGCTGCAATTTCTGAAAAAGAGAGCAGGCATGTTGCATCTGGAAAAAAAAATAAATAAATTCTTTGTAGACTGAAGATAGAAAACTTTTCTATTTCCCTACTAAATGTCGATATAAAGCTATATGCTAAAATCATTGCCAACAGGCTTCTCCCCCTAATCCCCCAGTTGATAGACAAAGATCAGGTGGGCTTTGTTCCTGGTCGCGAAGCTCGTGATAACACGATAAAAGCTATCAATATACATCATTGGATTACTTGACATAAACTTAAGGGTTTCATGCTCTCTCTCGATGCTGAGAAGGCGTTCGACAGGCTCGACTGGAACTATATGGCAAGTGTCCTAAAGCATATGGGTATTCCTGACCGCTTACTTACCCTCATACTTGCCTTGTACTCTACACCCTCAGCCTGTGTGAGAGTGAATGGGAGCCTGTCGGGCGCCTTCTCCATCGGAAACGGGACAAGGCAGGGTTGCCCCCTGTCCCCGATCCTATTTGTTTTGACCCTGGAGCCCTTCTTACGATCCTTAGCATTAAACCCAAACATAACAGGAATAACCGTTTCACAGCGCACATATAAAATAGCGGCCTTCGCCGATGATATTCTCCTATTTCTTAGCAATCCCCTTGTATCCATCCCAACCCTCCTACAGGAATTCAAACTCTTCCAAAAAATCTCCAATTTCAAAATTAACTTCTCGAAATCGAATGCCCTCAACATATCCCTACCCCAAAGCTTAGTCGACCAGTGTAAAACTAACTTCCCCTTCCAATGGACATATTCTTCAATTAAATATTTGGGTATTCACCTTACAAACAATTTGACTGAACTCTTCCCTACAAATTTCCTTCCGGTATTGCAAACGATTAGAGATGATATTAAAAGATGGTCCAAACCACACTTTTCTTGGTTTGGTCGTGCTGCCATCATTAAGATGAATATTCTCCCGCGCTTACTCTTCCTTCTTCAAGCCATACCTATCAGAATCCCAAAAACATTTTTTAATTCGTTTAAATCCCTCTGCACTAAATTCCTGTGGTTTCGGAAAAAGCCTAGGCTTTCTTTCGCTCTTCTATCCAAACCGAAGGCGGAGGGAGGTATAGGCCTTCCAGACCTCCTGAAATATCATTGGGCCTGTCATATGACAAGAGTGGTAGATTGGTTCCTACATGAAACCAATAAGGACTGGGTTGGCTTAGAAAAATCATTCTGTACCCTACCCTTTCGTACTATTCTCTGGTCTGCAAAAGACTACACCCCCCCATCGCTGAAAAAACATCCCCTCATATACGCTACTCTATCTTCTTTTAGAGCCGCCTGTAAGCTAACCACAATTTCTTCGGCTCCTGGTCCTCTAACTCCGATCAAACAAAATCCAGACTTCCTCCCTGGGATGTCTCCCTCCTTTTTACGTAATTCTTGGCAGGATGAACATATTGCTGCTTTTCATTTCTTTGAGAAAGGATCACTTTTGGATCGTGCACAAATTAAATGTACTGCATTATCCGCCCCCATCCCCAATTGGTCATATTTTCAAATCAGACACTTCCTTAATTCACTCAACAATGCTGGAGCTTTATCGAGAGACCCTTCTCCTTTTGAAAAGTTATGCCTACGCACCTCGCCCACAAGCCATCTCATCTCCATCACATACAATCACCTGACTACAGACCCGCATGGCATTATCAACAAAGCAAAACCGAGATGGGAAGCAGATCTTAGCCTTTTCTTCTCTGACAAAGAATGGGTAAACATGTCCCAGATTGCACATAGAGCTTCCCTTAACGTTACCACACAGGAGAACTGCTACAAACTTTTAACTAGGTGGTACCGTACCCCAGAGATTCTCCACAAGTTTCACCCTACCATCCCTGATACATGCTGGAGATGCCAGTCTGATACGGGAACCCTCCTCCATATTTTTTGGACTTGTCCAAAGATCCGTCCCTTCTGGAATTCAATTCGGGACACGATCACAAAAGACCTGAATATAGATACCCCATTCTCACCCGCCCTATTTCTACTTCACTTTACTAAAACACCCCCTCATAGATACTGCAAATCCCTCCTACCCCACCTTCTCAATGCAGCCAAAGCATGTATTCCACCCCACTGGAAGTCAACTGATCCACCTACAAAACAGGAATGGCTAAATAGAGTGGACAAAATTGCGAAACTAGAAGAGTTGATAGCCATTGCCCGTGACAGAACAGATTCTTATGCTAGCATTTGGGCTCCCTGGACCTGGTTCCGTGGATCTTACTCTCCAGCTCCTCCTTCCGACATAAATGTACTACCAACTTAACCCACAAATAATGACACGTGATGCAACTATTGCTGACACCTCGAACTTACTATATTTCACCTAAGGATTCTTGGCTAACCATGCTCCTGATCCTTGCTACCTGACTGGGCCATGGGCCCCTCCCGCCCCTAAGCAAGGGAAGTAGTGGGAGTGGGCTTCGGACCCATCCTCAGTTGATAACCTAACAACCTTGATACTCATCAAGTACTTGAGTTGCTAATCCTCAGATTTACTGACCGTTTTGGCCTGGAGGCGGAAGCCGCCGACTCCTGCCCTTCACCCCCTCCTACCCTACCTGACTCTCCCTCATCCCCACCCGTTTACCCTTCCTTCCCTCCCCCCTCTCTTCTTCCCTTCCCCTATTCCACCCACATAACTCTTCCTAAATTTCATTGGGAGTTGGACCCTGCTCCCAGGGAAGCCAACTCCCTACAGGAACATACTTTCTCAAATACGATCATAAAAATGATCTCTTTATGACTTTACCTTTTCCAAAACCCACACTAAAAACTCCATTAAGAATTTTTTGTTTAATCTCCACACGTTATTTCTATATACCTAAGGGCTGATTCACTCCCACAACAATTTCGATTAGACATATCACCATATGCCCCTACTCGTTCGTTCTTAATGGTTGTGTTTCAAAGCTGAACGGATAACCATCCCTTGAAAGAATGATTTCCTATTCCTCCGTTCTAGGTGCATTATAAGTTACAGAGTGTTCTGAATTACTGTTACCCACTATGTTTCAGCATGATAAGCAATATTCGTGCTATGTTGACTTTCTATGCATGATTTGTTATGTTTCTCATGTACACCATGCTGGTTAAAATCAAAGTTGTTGATACCTTAATGTCTCTTGTGCCAAGAGATTGCATGTTCTGTATATTTTCTGACAATTTCTAAATAAAAATTTTTTGGAAAAAAAAAAAAAGAAAACTTTTACAGATTTAAACCATATATTTACCCTGCATGGACAGACTGTAATTTCTGAATGACTGAGGGGGCATAGTGCATCTGTGTAATGTTCCGGTACCTTTGGTACCCTAAATTACTCTTTTCACAAGTGTATGCGCCCCACCATTCTCTTTTGGAAAGGTGCGCATACACCTTTAAGACTGAAGCTGTCATCACTCAGCGCCGGACTAGATGGCTATTTAAAGCGCCGGTTCTCACTCACATGTGTTCGTTCAAACACCCTTACCTGGATGCTAACTTGGCTTGAAGCTTTCGTGCTTGCAAGCATACCTCGCTGACGGAACCTCGCTGCGCTGATCCCTGCATCCGCTTCCGGATCATCCTCTCCTCCTGAACCAACCTTCGGCTGTATTGCTATTAGTGCTAAGTACCCCGCATGGGGAACTCTCTATAAACTTATACTAAGCTTACACTATCTAGCTCTGCATAGTAAAGACTATTTATCACATCTGCATATCTAGATTGCTAGCTCTTAAGACTACTGCAACTTATTCCTGCACTGGGTTGATCACTCTTGTATGTCCACCTGCTACTCTGCCATCTGCTACCATACATGATTGCTAAACCTACCTGCATCCATCTGCTACTGTCTTACCTTCAAGTGTCTGTCACCTACCACCTCCACTCAACCTGTCTCTTAAATCTTCATCACTGTGTTACTACATACATAAAGTCACTCTAGGAACCAGCTTGTTGAGTGTGTGTATTTACTAGCTGAATTAAGACCTTCCACACATGATGAGTCATTGAGGTTGGGAATGGTATCTCAGCATCTCTCTTACATGACTACTGAAGTGGAATATTTCTGCAGCTGAAAATCCACACCATACATGAAACGCAGGAGCGTTACAGATTGAACGAACCTACAAATGGATTCAGCAGAAATAACCACTCAGGTGACACAATTAAAACAGCAAGTAACTGCGTTAATACACGCACTTGCTGAATTAAAAGAAGACAATCAGGCTCTGTCGCAGCAGGTAATTAGACTGACACAACTTACCTCTGCTCAGTCCCCTGAACCCAAGATAAATCCCCCTTTGGTATTTACAGGCGATCGCAAAAAATTTCGCGAATTTAAAAACGCATGTGAGTTACTTTTTTTGCTAAAACCTCGTACCTACCTTACTGATCACATTAAGGTTTGTACTATTATTTCTTACCTAACAGGCGATCCTCGAGCCTGGGCAGACTCTCTTTTTGAGAAAAACGACCAGCTTCTCAACTCCTATGCCTTGTTCCTAGCAGAACTCACTAGCCTATATGATGACCCCAATAGGCAGAGTACTGCCGATCTTCAATTAAGATCCTTGAAACAAGGAAGGAGGCCTGTAGAAGACTTTGTCGCGGAATTCAAGAGATGGACCCTTGATTCAGAATGGAATGATGCATCTCTGAAAACCCAATTTAGGCTTGGCCTATCAGAAGCCGTTAAGGACGAGCTCGCCCGAGCGGATCTACCAAAAACCCTGGATGCATTAATACAACTCAGTATTACCATAGATAGAAGACTACGAGAAAGAAAGGCTGAGAAAATGGGAATGCCATTATCCGTTTCCTCTCGGATTCCGGCCGTTAACCCCGTTCCTATGTAGGTAGGAACCATACGCCCACCGCTATCAACTATGGAAAAAGCCAAAAGACGATATGAAAATCTCTGCTTGTACTGTGCATCCCCGGATCACAAGATAAATGTCTGTCCCCTAGTCAACAAAAAGAAGGGTGAGTGTTCACATGTCCTCCTAGGGGGATTGACAACTTCATTCACTAACCCTTACATTTTTGTTTGTTTGACATTACAGTGGGACCAGAACAGGATTACTACTAAGGCCATGATTGACACAGGATCTTGTGGAAATTATATTGATATATGTTTTGCTGCTTCAAATAAAATTCCTATTATTTCTAAACTTAAACCTGTCTCAGTAAGTCTTATTACCGGTGTTCCATTATCCTCTGGTCCAATCACCGATCAGACACAAGCACTTCTAGTCACTATTAACGAGTCTCATAGGGAGACTACTACCTTCGATTTAATACCTTCACCCCACTTTCCCATTGTGTTGGGACTTCCCTGGTTACACAAACACCAACCAACCATAGATTGGAAGGAACGGTCCTTGGCCTTCCTCTCTTGCTATTGCGAGGATACGTGTAACCTCCCGTCTTCCGGGAAGATTCTGTCTATGGTGACAGATGAGATTGCACCACTATGTTATCAGGATCTTTCTGAGGTTTTTCTTGAGAAAAATGCTCAAGCATTACCTCCTCATCGAGACTATGATTGTAGCATTGATCTACTCCCAAATAGCAAATTGCCGTTCGGTCATGTTTATCCTCTTTCACAGGATGAACTTTCCCATCTCAAAACCTATTTGGATGAGAACTTGGAAAAAGGTTTTATTAGACCTTCCACTTCTTCCACAGCAGCAGGACTCTTTTTTGTTCGCAATAAGGACTCAAGTCTCAGACCTATCATCGACTACAGGAAATTGAATGCTATCACAATAAAAGATCGCTATCCTCTACCGCTTATCCCTGAGCTCATTGAGCAGGTGCGTGGAGCTACCTATTTTTCAAAATTGGACCTGAAAGGAGCATACAATCTCATTCGAATCCATGATGGAGACGAGTGGAAGACTGCATTCAGAACCAGATACGGATTGTTCGAATATCTTGTGATGCCATTCGGGCTATGCAACGCCCCTGCAGTTTTCCAACGATTTATAAACGATATTTTTAAAGACTTACTAGATGTCTGTGTTGTGGTATATCTGGACGATATACTTATATATTCACAACACCTGGCTAAACACCTCTGAAATACATGCCCCTAGATTAATCCGCAATTTTTATGCGAGATACCCAGACAAACCAGCTCCAGAGGCCTTCAGGAGCCGGCCTTAAGGGGGGGTATTGTAATGTTGCGGTACCTTTGCTACCCTAAATTACTCTTTTCACAAGTGTATGCGCCCCACCATTCTCTTTTGGAAAGGTGCGCATACACCTTTAAGACTGAAGCTGTCATCACTCAGCGCCGGACTAGATGGCTATTTAAAGCGCCGGTTCTCACTCACATGTGTTCGTTCAAACACCCTTACCTGGATGCTAACTTGGCTTGAAGCTTTCGTGCTTGCAAGCATACCTCGCTGACGGAACCTCGCTGCGCTGATCCCTGCATCCGCTTCCGGATCATCCGCTCCTCCTGAACCAACCTTCGGCTGTATTGCTATTAGTGCTAAGTACCCCGCATGGGGAACCCTCTATAAACTTATACTAAGCTTACACTATCTAGCTCTGCATAGTAAAGACTATTTATCACATCTGCATATCTAGATTGCTAGCTCTTAAGACTACTGCAACTTATTCCTGCACTGGGTTGATCACTCTTGTATGTCCACCTGCTACTCTGCCATCTGCTACCATACATGATTGCTAAACCTACCTGCATCCATCTGCTACTGTCTTACCTTCAAGTGTCTGTCACCTACCACCTCCACTCAACCTGTCTCTTAAATCTTCATCACTGTGTTACTACATACATAAAGTCACTCTAGGAACCAGCTTGTTGAGTGTGTGTATTTACTAGCTGAATTAAGACCTTCCACACATGATGAGTCATTGAGGTTGGGAATGGTATCTCAGCATCTCTCTTACATGACTACTGAAGTGGAATATTTCTGCAGCTGAAAATCCACACCATACATGAAACGCAGGAGCGTTACAGATTGAACGAACCTACAAATGGATTCAGCAGAAATAACCACTCAGGTGACACAATTAAAACAGCAAGTAACTGCGTTAATACACGCACTTGCTGAATTAAAAGAAGACAATCAGGCTCTGTCGCAGCAGGTAATTAGACTGACACAACTTACCTCTGCTCAGTCCCCTGAACCCAAGATAAATCCCCCTTTGGTATTTACAGGCGATCGCAAAAAATTTCGCGAATTTAAAAACGCATGTGAGTTACTTTTTTTGCTAAAACCTCGTACCTACCTTACTGATCACATTAAGGTTTGTACTATTATTTCTTACCTAACAGGCGATCCTCGAGCCTGGGCAGACTCTCTTTTTGAGAAAAACGACCAGCTTCTCAACTCCTATGCCTTGTTCCTAGCAGAACTCACTAGCCTATATGATGACCCCAATAGGCAGAGTACTGCCGATCTTCAATTAAGATCCTTGAAACAAGGAAGGAGGCCTGTAGAAGACTTTGTCGCGGAATTCAAGAGATGGACCCTTGATTCAGAATGGAATGATGCATCTCTGAAAACCCAATTTAGGCTTGGCCTATCAGAAGCCGTTAAGGACGAGCTCGCCCGAGCGGATCTACCAAAAACCCTGGATGCATTAATACAACTCAGTATTACCATAGATAGAAGACTACGAGAAAGAAAGGCTGAGAAAATGGGAATGCCATTATCCGTTTCCTCTCGGATTCCGGCCGTTAACCCCGTTCCTATGTAGGTAGGAACCATACGCCCACCGCTATCAACTATGGAAAAAGCCAAAAGACGATATGAAAATCTCTGCTTGTACTGTGCATCCCCGGATCACAAGATAAATGTCTGTCCCCTAGTCAACAAAAAGAAGGGTGAGTGTTCACATGTCCTCCTAGGGGGATTGACAACTTCATTCACTAACCCTTACATTTTTGTTTGTTTGACATTACAGTGGGACCAGAACAGGATTACTACTAAGGCCATGATTGACACAGGATCTTGTGGAAATTATATTGATATATGTTTTGCTGCTTCAAATAAAATTCCTATTATTTCTAAACTTAAACCTGTCTCAGTAAGTCTTATTACCGGTGTTCCATTATCCTCTGGTCCAATCACCGATCAGACACAAGCACTTCTAGTCACTATTAACGAGTCTCATAGGGAGACTACTACCTTCGATTTAATACCTTCACCCCACTTTCCCATTGTGTTGGGACTTCCCTGGTTACACAAACACCAACCAACCATAGATTGGAAGGAACGGTCCTTGGCCTTCCTCTCTTGCTATTGCGAGGATACGTGTAACCTCCCGTCTTCCGGGAAGATTCTGTCTATGGTGACAGATGAGATTGCACCACTATGTTATCAGGATCTTTCTGAGGTTTTTCTTGAGAAAAATGCTCAAGCATTACCTCCTCATCGAGACTATGATTGTAGCATTGATCTACTCCCAAATAGCAAATTGCCGTTCGGTCATGTTTATCCTCTTTCACAGGATGAACTTTCCCATCTCAAAACCTATTTGGATGAGAACTTGGAAAAAGGTTTTATTAGACCTTCCACTTCTTCCACAGCAGCAGGACTCTTTTTTGTTCGCAATAAGGACTCAAGTCTCAGACCTATCATCGACTACAGGAAATTGAATGCTATCACAATAAAAGATCGCTATCCTCTACCGCTTATCCCTGAGCTCATTGAGCAGGTGCGTGGAGCTACCTATTTTTCAAAATTGGACCTGAAAGGAGCATACAATCTCATTCGAATCCATGATGGAGACGAGTGGAAGACTGCATTCAGAACCAGATACGGATTGTTCGAATATCTTGTGATGCCATTCGGGCTATGCAACGCCCCTGCAGTTTTCCAACGATTTATAAACGATATTTTTAAAGACTTACTAGATGTCTGTGTTGTGGTATATCTGGACGATATACTTATATATTCACAACACCTGGCTAAACACCTCTGAAATACATGCCCCTAGATTAATCCGCAATTTTTATGCGAGATACCCAGACAAACCAGCTCCAGAGGCCTTCAGGAGCCGGCCTTAAGGGGGGGTATTGTAATGTTGCGGTACCTTTGGTACCCTAAATTACTCTTTTCACAAGTGTATGCGCCCCACCATTCTCTTTTGGAAAGGTGCGCATACACCTTTAAGACTGAAGCTGTCATCACTCAGCGCCGGACTAGATGGCTATTTAAAGCGCCGGTTCTCACTCACATGTGTTCGTTCAAACACCCTTACCTGGATGCTAACTTGGCTTGAAGCTTTCGTGCTTGCAAGCATACCTCGCTGACGGAACCTCGCTGCGCTGATCCCTGCATCCGCTTCCGGATCATCCGCTCCTCCTGAACCAACCTTCGGCTGTATTGCTATTAGTGCTAAGTACCCCGCATGGGGAACCCTCTATAAACTTATACTAAGCTTACACTATCTAGCTCTGCATAGTAAAGACTATTTATCACATCTGCATATCTAGATTGCTAGCTCTTAAGACTACTGCAACTTATTCCTGCACTGGGTTGATCACTCTTGTATGTCCACCTGCTACTCTGCCATCTGCTACCATACATGATTGCTAAACCTACCTGCATCCATCTGCTACTGTCTTACCTTCAAGTGTCTGTCACCTACCACCTCCACTCAACCTGTCTCTTAAATCTTCATCACTGTGTTACTACATACATAAAGTCACTCTAGGAACCAGCTTGTTGAGTGTGTGTATTTACTAGCTGAATTAAGACCTTCCACACATGATGAGTCATTGAGGTTGGGAATGGTATCTCAGCATCTCTCTTACATGACTACTGAAGTGGAATATTTCTGCAGCTGAAAATCCACACCATACATGAAACGCAGGAGCGTTACAGATTGAACGAACCTACAAATGGATTCAGCAGAAATAACCACTCAGGTGACACAATTAAAACAGCAAGTAACTGCGTTAATACACGCACTTGCTGAATTAAAAGAAGACAATCAGGCTCTGTCGCAGCAGGTAATTAGACTGACACAACTTACCTCTGCTCAGTCCCCTGAACCCAAGATAAATCCCCCTTTGGTATTTACAGGCGATCGCAAAAAATTTCGCGAATTTAAAAACGCATGTGAGTTACTTTTTTTGCTAAAACCTCGTACCTACCTTACTGATCACATTAAGGTTTGTACTATTATTTCTTACCTAACAGGCGATCCTCGAGCCTGGGCAGACTCTCTTTTTGAGAAAAACGACCAGCTTCTCAACTCCTATGCCTTGTTCCTAGCAGAACTCACTAGCCTATATGATGACCCCAATAGGCAGAGTACTGCCGATCTTCAATTAAGATCCTTGAAACAAGGAAGGAGGCCTGTAGAAGACTTTGTCGCGGAATTCAAGAGATGGACCCTTGATTCAGAATGGAATGATGCATCTCTGAAAACCCAATTTAGGCTTGGCCTATCAGAAGCCGTTAAGGACGAGCTCGCCCGAGCGGATCTACCAAAAACCCTGGATGCATTAATACAACTCAGTATTACCATAGATAGAAGACTACGAGAAAGAAAGGCTGAGAAAATGGGAATGCCATTATCCGTTTCCTCTCGGATTCCGGCCGTTAACCCCGTTCCTATGTAGGTAGGAACCATACGCCCACCGCTATCAACTATGGAAAAAGCCAAAAGACGATATGAAAATCTCTGCTTGTACTGTGCATCCCCGGATCACAAGATAAATGTCTGTCCCCTAGTCAACAAAAAGAAGGGTGAGTGTTCACATGTCCTCCTAGGGGGATTGACAACTTCATTCACTAACCCTTACATTTTTGTTTGTTTGACATTACAGTGGGACCAGAACAGGATTACTACTAAGGCCATGATTGACACAGGATCTTGTGGAAATTATATTGATATATGTTTTGCTGCTTCAAATAAAATTCCTATTATTTCTAAACTTAAACCTGTCTCAGTAAGTCTTATTACCGGTGTTCCATTATCCTCTGGTCCAATCACCGATCAGACACAAGCACTTCTAGTCACTATTAACGAGTCTCATAGGGAGACTACTACCTTCGATTTAATACCTTCACCCCACTTTCCCATTGTGTTGGGACTTCCCTGGTTACACAAACACCAACCAACCATAGATTGGAAGGAACGGTCCTTGGCCTTCCTCTCTTGCTATTGCGAGGATACGTGTAACCTCCCGTCTTCCGGGAAGATTCTGTCTATGGTGACAGATGAGATTGCACCACTATGTTATCAGGATCTTTCTGAGGTTTTTCTTGAGAAAAATGCTCAAGCATTACCTCCTCATCGAGACTATGATTGTAGCATTGATCTACTCCCAAATAGCAAATTGCCGTTCGGTCATGTTTATCCTCTTTCACAGGATGAACTTTCCCATCTCAAAACCTATTTGGATGAGAACTTGGAAAAAGGTTTTATTAGACCTTCCACTTCTTCCACAGCAGCAGGACTCTTTTTTGTTCGCAATAAGGACTCAAGTCTCAGACCTATCATCGACTACAGGAAATTGAATGCTATCACAATAAAAGATCGCTATCCTCTACCGCTTATCCCTGAGCTCATTGAGCAGGTGCGTGGAGCTACCTATTTTTCAAAATTGGACCTGAAAGGAGCATACAATCTCATTCGAATCCATGATGGAGACGAGTGGAAGACTGCATTCAGAACCAGATACGGATTGTTCGAATATCTTGTGATGCCATTCGGGCTATGCAACGCCCCTGCAGTTTTCCAACGATTTATAAACGATATTTTTAAAGACTTACTAGATGTCTGTGTTGTGGTATATCTGGACGATATACTTATATATTCACAACACCTGGCTAAACACCTCTGAAATACATGCCCCTAGATTAATCCGCAATTTTTATGCGAGATACCCAGACAAACCAGCTCCAGAGGCCTTCAGGAGCCGGCCTTAAGGGGGGGTATTGTAATGTTGCGGTACCTTTGGTACCCTAAATTACTCTTTTCACAAGTGTATGCGCCCCACCATTCTCTTTTGGAAAGGTGCGCATACACCTTTAAGACTGAAGCTGTCATCACTCAGCGCCGGACTAGATGGCTATTTAAAGCGCCGGTTCTCACTCACATGTGTTCGTTCAAACACCCTTACCTGGATGCTAACTTGGCTTGAAGCTTTCGTGCTTGCAAGCATACCTCGCTGACGGAACCTCGCTGCGCTGATCCCTGCATCCGCTTCCGGATCATCCGCTCCTCCTGAACCAACCTTCGGCTGTATTGCTATTAGTGCTAAGTACCCCGCATGGGGAACCCTCTATAAACTTATACTAAGCTTACACTATCTAGCTCTGCATAGTAAAGACTATTTATCACATCTGCATATCTAGATTGCTAGCTCTTAAGACTACTGCAACTTATTCCTGCACTGGGTTGATCACTCTTGTATGTCCACCTGCTACTCTGCCATCTGCTACCATACATGATTGCTAAACCTACCTGCATCCATCTGCTACTGTCTTACCTTCAAGTGTCTGTCACCTACCACCTCCACTCAACCTGTCTCTTAAATCTTCATCACTGTGTTACTACATACATAAAGTCACTCTAGGAACCAGCTTGTTGAGTGTGTGTATTTACTAGCTGAATTAAGACCTTCCACACATGATGAGTCATTGAGGTTGGGAATGGTATCTCAGCATCTCTCTTACATGACTACTGAAGTGGAATATTTCTGCAGCTGAAAATCCACACCATACATGAAACGCAGGAGCGTTACAGATTGAACGAACCTACAAATGGATTCAGCAGAAATAACCACTCAGGTGACACAATTAAAACAGCAAGTAACTGCGTTAATACACGCACTTGCTGAATTAAAAGAAGACAATCAGGCTCTGTCGCAGCAGGTAATTAGACTGACACAACTTACCTCTGCTCAGTCCCCTGAACCCAAGATAAATCCCCCTTTGGTATTTACAGGCGATCGCAAAAAATTTCGCGAATTTAAAAACGCATGTGAGTTACTTTTTTTGCTAAAACCTCGTACCTACCTTACTGATCACATTAAGGTTTGTACTATTATTTCTTACCTAACAGGCGATCCTCGAGCCTGGGCAGACTCTCTTTTTGAGAAAAACGACCAGCTTCTCAACTCCTATGCCTTGTTCCTAGCAGAACTCACTAGCCTATATGATGACCCCAATAGGCAGAGTACTGCCGATCTTCAATTAAGATCCTTGAAACAAGGAAGGAGGCCTGTAGAAGACTTTGTCGCGGAATTCAAGAGATGGACCCTTGATTCAGAATGGAATGATGCATCTCTGAAAACCCAATTTAGGCTTGGCCTATCAGAAGCCGTTAAGGACGAGCTCGCCCGAGCGGATCTACCAAAAACCCTGGATGCATTAATACAACTCAGTATTACCATAGATAGAAGACTACGAGAAAGAAAGGCTGAGAAAATGGGAATGCCATTATCCGTTTCCTCTCGGATTCCGGCCGTTAACCCCGTTCCTATGTAGGTAGGAACCATACGCCCACCGCTATCAACTATGGAAAAAGCCAAAAGACGATATGAAAATCTCTGCTTGTACTGTGCATCCCCGGATCACAAGATAAATGTCTGTCCCCTAGTCAACAAAAAGAAGGGTGAGTGTTCACATGTCCTCCTAGGGGGATTGACAACTTCATTCACTAACCCTTACATTTTTGTTTGTTTGACATTACAGTGGGACCAGAACAGGATTACTACTAAGGCCATGATTGACACAGGATCTTGTGGAAATTATATTGATATATGTTTTGCTGCTTCAAATAAAATTCCTATTATTTCTAAACTTAAACCTGTCTCAGTAAGTCTTATTACCGGTGTTCCATTATCCTCTGGTCCAATCACCGATCAGACACAAGCACTTCTAGTCACTATTAACGAGTCTCATAGGGAGACTACTACCTTCGATTTAATACCTTCACCCCACTTTCCCATTGTGTTGGGACTTCCCTGGTTACACAAACACCAACCAACCATAGATTGGAAGGAACGGTCCTTGGCCTTCCTCTCTTGCTATTGCGAGGATACGTGTAACCTCCCGTCTTCCGGGAAGATTCTGTCTATGGTGACAGATGAGATTGCACCACTATGTTATCAGGATCTTTCTGAGGTTTTTCTTGAGAAAAATGCTCAAGCATTACCTCCTCATCGAGACTATGATTGTAGCATTGATCTACTCCCAAATAGCAAATTGCCGTTCGGTCATGTTTATCCTCTTTCACAGGATGAACTTTCCCATCTCAAAACCTATTTGGATGAGAACTTGGAAAAAGGTTTTATTAGACCTTCCACTTCTTCCACAGCAGCAGGACTCTTTTTTGTTCGCAATAAGGACTCAAGTCTCAGACCTATCATCGACTACAGGAAATTGAATGCTATCACAATAAAAGATCGCTATCCTCTACCGCTTATCCCTGAGCTCATTGAGCAGGTGCGTGGAGCTACCTATTTTTCAAAATTGGACCTGAAAGGAGCATACAATCTCATTCGAATCCATGATGGAGACGAGTGGAAGACTGCATTCAGAACCAGATACGGATTGTTCGAATATCTTGTGATGCCATTCGGGCTATGCAACGCCCCTGCAGTTTTCCAACGATTTATAAACGATATTTTTAAAGACTTACTAGATGTCTGTGTTGTGGTATATCTGGACGATATACTTATATATTCACAACACCTGGCTAAACACCTCTGAAATACATGCCCCTAGATTAATCCGCAATTTTTATGCGAGATACCCAGACAAACCAGCTCCAGAGGCCTTCAGGAGCCGGCCTTAAGGGGGGGTATTGTAATGTTGCGGTACCTTTGGTACCCTAAATTACTCTTTTCACAAGTGTATGCGCCCCACCATTCTCTTTTGGAAAGGTGCGCATACACCTTTAAGACTGAAGCTGTCATCACTCAGCGCCGGACTAGATGGCTATTTAAAGCGCCGGTTCTCACTCACATGTGTTCGTTCAAACACCCTTACCTGGATGCTAACTTGGCTTGAAGCTTTCGTGCTTGCAAGCATACCTCGCTGACGGAACCTCGCTGCGCTGATCCCTGCATCCGCTTCCGGATCATCCGCTCCTCCTGAACCAACCTTCGGCTGTATTGCTATTAGTGCTAAGTACCCCGCATGGGGAACCCTCTATAAACTTATACTAAGCTTACACTATCTAGCTCTGCATAGTAAAGACTATTTATCACATCTGCATATCTAGATTGCTAGCTCTTAAGACTACTGCAACTTATTCCTGCACTGGGTTGATCACTCTTGTATGTCCACCTGCTACTCTGCCATCTGCTACCATACATGATTGCTAAACCTACCTGCATCCATCTGCTACTGTCTTACCTTCAAGTGTCTGTCACCTACCACCTCCACTCAACCTGTCTCTTAAATCTTCATCACTGTGTTACTACATACATAAAGTCACTCTAGGAACCAGCTTGTTGAGTGTGTGTATTTACTAGCTGAATTAAGACCTTCCACACATGATGAGTCATTGAGGTTGGGAATGGTATCTCAGCATCTCTCTTACATGACTACTGAAGTGGAATATTTCTGCAGCTGAAAATCCACACCATACATGAAACGCAGGAGCGTTACAGATTGAACGAACCTACAAATGGATTCAGCAGAAATAACCACTCAGGTGACACAATTAAAACAGCAAGTAACTGCGTTAATACACGCACTTGCTGAATTAAAAGAAGACAATCAGGCTCTGTCGCAGCAGGTAATTAGACTGACACAACTTACCTCTGCTCAGTCCCCTGAACCCAAGATAAATCCCCCTTTGGTATTTACAGGCGATCGCAAAAAATTTCGCGAATTTAAAAACGCATGTGAGTTACTTTTTTTGCTAAAACCTCGTACCTACCTTACTGATCACATTAAGGTTTGTACTATTATTTCTTACCTAACAGGCGATCCTCGAGCCTGGGCAGACTCTCTTTTTGAGAAAAACGACCAGCTTCTCAACTCCTATGCCTTGTTCCTAGCAGAACTCACTAGCCTATATGATGACCCCAATAGGCAGAGTACTGCCGATCTTCAATTAAGATCCTTGAAACAAGGAAGGAGGCCTGTAGAAGACTTTGTCGCGGAATTCAAGAGATGGACCCTTGATTCAGAATGGAATGATGCATCTCTGAAAACCCAATTTAGGCTTGGCCTATCAGAAGCCGTTAAGGACGAGCTCGCCCGAGCGGATCTACCAAAAACCCTGGATGCATTAATACAACTCAGTATTACCATAGATAGAAGACTACGAGAAAGAAAGGCTGAGAAAATGGGAATGCCATTATCCGTTTCCTCTCGGATTCCGGCCGTTAACCCCGTTCCTATGTAGGTAGGAACCATACGCCCACCGCTATCAACTATGGAAAAAGCCAAAAGACGATATGAAAATCTCTGCTTGTACTGTGCATCCCCGGATCACAAGATAAATGTCTGTCCCCTAGTCAACAAAAAGAAGGGTGAGTGTTCACATGTCCTCCTAGGGGGATTGACAACTTCATTCACTAACCCTTACATTTTTGTTTGTTTGACATTACAGTGGGACCAGAACAGGATTACTACTAAGGCCATGATTGACACAGGATCTTGTGGAAATTATATTGATATATGTTTTGCTGCTTCAAATAAAATTCCTATTATTTCTAAACTTAAACCTGTCTCAGTAAGTCTTATTACCGGTGTTCCATTATCCTCTGGTCCAATCACCGATCAGACACAAGCACTTCTAGTCACTATTAACGAGTCTCATAGGGAGACTACTACCTTCGATTTAATACCTTCACCCCACTTTCCCATTGTGTTGGGACTTCCCTGGTTACACAAACACCAACCAACCATAGATTGGAAGGAACGGTCCTTGGCCTTCCTCTCTTGCTATTGCGAGGATACGTGTAACCTCCCGTCTTCCGGGAAGATTCTGTCTATGGTGACAGATGAGATTGCACCACTATGTTATCAGGATCTTTCTGAGGTTTTTCTTGAGAAAAATGCTCAAGCATTACCTCCTCATCGAGACTATGATTGTAGCATTGATCTACTCCCAAATAGCAAATTGCCGTTCGGTCATGTTTATCCTCTTTCACAGGATGAACTTTCCCATCTCAAAACCTATTTGGATGAGAACTTGGAAAAAGGTTTTATTAGACCTTCCACTTCTTCCACAGCAGCAGGACTCTTTTTTGTTCGCAATAAGGACTCAAGTCTCAGACCTATCATCGACTACAGGAAATTGAATGCTATCACAATAAAAGATCGCTATCCTCTACCGCTTATCCCTGAGCTCATTGAGCAGGTGCGTGGAGCTACCTATTTTTCAAAATTGGACCTGAAAGGAGCATACAATCTCATTCGAATCCATGATGGAGACGAGTGGAAGACTGCATTCAGAACCAGATACGGATTGTTCGAATATCTTGTGATGCCATTCGGGCTATGCAACGCCCCTGCAGTTTTCCAACGATTTATAAACGATATTTTTAAAGACTTACTAGATGTCTGTGTTGTGGTATATCTGGACGATATACTTATATATTCACAACACCTGGCTAAACACCTCTGAAATACATGCCCCTAGATTAATCCGCAATTTTTATGCGAGATACCCAGACAAACCAGCTCCAGAGGCCTTCAGGAGCCGGCCTTAAGGGGGGGTATTGTAATGTTGCGGTACCTTTGGTACCCTAAATTACTCTTTTCACAAGTGTATGCGCCCCACCATTCTCTTTTGGAAAGGTGCGCATACACCTTTAAGACTGAAGCTGTCATCACTCAGCGCCGGACTAGATGGCTATTTAAAGCGCCGGTTCTCACTCACATGTGTTCGTTCAAACACCCTTACCTGGATGCTAACTTGGCTTGAAGCTTTCGTGCTTGCAAGCATACCTCGCTGACGGAACCTCGCTGCGCTGATCCCTGCATCCGCTTCCGGATCATCCGCTCCTCCTGAACCAACCTTCGGCTGTATTGCTATTAGTGCTAAGTACCCCGCATGGGGAACCCTCTATAAACTTATACTAAGCTTACACTATCTAGCTCTGCATAGTAAAGACTATTTATCACATCTGCATATCTAGATTGCTAGCTCTTAAGACTACTGCAACTTATTCCTGCACTGGGTTGATCACTCTTGTATGTCCACCTGCTACTCTGCCATCTGCTACCATACATGATTGCTAAACCTACCTGCATCCATCTGCTACTGTCTTACCTTCAAGTGTCTGTCACCTACCACCTCCACTCAACCTGTCTCTTAAATCTTCATCACTGTGTTACTACATACATAAAGTCACTCTAGGAACCAGCTTGTTGAGTGTGTGTATTTACTAGCTGAATTAAGACCTTCCACACATGATGAGTCATTGAGGTTGGGAATGGTATCTCAGCATCTCTCTTACATGACTACTGAAGTGGAATATTTCTGCAGCTGAAAATCCACACCATACATGAAACGCAGGAGCGTTACAGATTGAACGAACCTACAAATGGATTCAGCAGAAATAACCACTCAGGTGACACAATTAAAACAGCAAGTAACTGCGTTAATACACGCACTTGCTGAATTAAAAGAAGACAATCAGGCTCTGTCGCAGCAGGTAATTAGACTGACACAACTTACCTCTGCTCAGTCCCCTGAACCCAAGATAAATCCCCCTTTGGTATTTACAGGCGATCGCAAAAAATTTCGCGAATTTAAAAACGCATGTGAGTTACTTTTTTTGCTAAAACCTCGTACCTACCTTACTGATCACATTAAGGTTTGTACTATTATTTCTTACCTAACAGGCGATCCTCGAGCCTGGGCAGACTCTCTTTTTGAGAAAAACGACCAGCTTCTCAACTCCTATGCCTTGTTCCTAGCAGAACTCACTAGCCTATATGATGACCCCAATAGGCAGAGTACTGCCGATCTTCAATTAAGATCCTTGAAACAAGGAAGGAGGCCTGTAGAAGACTTTGTCGCGGAATTCAAGAGATGGACCCTTGATTCAGAATGGAATGATGCATCTCTGAAAACCCAATTTAGGCTTGGCCTATCAGAAGCCGTTAAGGACGAGCTCGCCCGAGCGGATCTACCAAAAACCCTGGATGCATTAATACAACTCAGTATTACCATAGATAGAAGACTACGAGAAAGAAAGGCTGAGAAAATGGGAATGCCATTATCCGTTTCCTCTCGGATTCCGGCCGTTAACCCCGTTCCTATGTAGGTAGGAACCATACGCCCACCGCTATCAACTATGGAAAAAGCCAAAAGACGATATGAAAATCTCTGCTTGTACTGTGCATCCCCGGATCACAAGATAAATGTCTGTCCCCTAGTCAACAAAAAGAAGGGTGAGTGTTCACATGTCCTCCTAGGGGGATTGACAACTTCATTCACTAACCCTTACATTTTTGTTTGTTTGACATTACAGTGGGACCAGAACAGGATTACTACTAAGGCCATGATTGACACAGGATCTTGTGGAAATTATATTGATATATGTTTTGCTGCTTCAAATAAAATTCCTATTATTTCTAAACTTAAACCTGTCTCAGTAAGTCTTATTACCGGTGTTCCATTATCCTCTGGTCCAATCACCGATCAGACACAAGCACTTCTAGTCACTATTAACGAGTCTCATAGGGAGACTACTACCTTCGATTTAATACCTTCACCCCACTTTCCCATTGTGTTGGGACTTCCCTGGTTACACAAACACCAACCAACCATAGATTGGAAGGAACGGTCCTTGGCCTTCCTCTCTTGCTATTGCGAGGATACGTGTAACCTCCCGTCTTCCGGGAAGATTCTGTCTATGGTGACAGATGAGATTGCACCACTATGTTATCAGGATCTTTCTGAGGTTTTTCTTGAGAAAAATGCTCAAGCATTACCTCCTCATCGAGACTATGATTGTAGCATTGATCTACTCCCAAATAGCAAATTGCCGTTCGGTCATGTTTATCCTCTTTCACAGGATGAACTTTCCCATCTCAAAACCTATTTGGATGAGAACTTGGAAAAAGGTTTTATTAGACCTTCCACTTCTTCCACAGCAGCAGGACTCTTTTTTGTTCGCAATAAGGACTCAAGTCTCAGACCTATCATCGACTACAGGAAATTGAATGCTATCACAATAAAAGATCGCTATCCTCTACCGCTTATCCCTGAGCTCATTGAGCAGGTGCGTGGAGCTACCTATTTTTCAAAATTGGACCTGAAAGGAGCATACAATCTCATTCGAATCCATGATGGAGACGAGTGGAAGACTGCATTCAGAACCAGATACGGATTGTTCGAATATCTTGTGATGCCATTCGGGCTATGCAACGCCCCTGCAGTTTTCCAACGATTTATAAACGATATTTTTAAAGACTTACTAGATGTCTGTGTTGTGGTATATCTGGACGATATACTTATATATTTACAACACCTGGCTAAACACCTCTGAAATACATGCCCCTAGATTAATCCGCAATTTTTATGCGAGATACCCAGACAAACCAGCTCCAGAGGCCTTCAGGAGCCGGCCTTAAGGGGGGGTATTGTAATGTTGCGGTACCTTTGGTACCCTAAATTACTCTTTTCACAAGTGTATGCGCCCCACCATTCTCTTTTGGAAAGGTGCGCATACACCTTTAAGACTGAAGCTGTCATCACTCAGCGCCGGACTAGATGGCTATTTAAAGCGCCGGTTCTCACTCACATGTGTTCGTTCAAACACCCTTACCTGGATGCTAACTTGGCTTGAAGCTTTCGTGCTTGCAAGCATACCTCGCTGACGGAACCTCGCTGCGCTGATCCCTGCATCCGCTTCCGGATCATCCGCTCCTCCTGAACCAACCTTCGGCTGTATTGCTATTAGTGCTAAGTACCCCGCAGGGGAACCCTCTATAAACTTATACTAAGCTTACACTATCTAGCTCTGCATAGTAAAGACTATTTATCACATCTGCATATCTAGATTGCTAGCTCTTAAGACTACTGCTACTTATTCCTGCACTGGGTTGATCACTCTTGTATGTCCACCTGCTACTCTGTCATCTGCTACCATACATGATTGCTAAACCTACCTGCATCCATCTGCTACTGTCTTACCTTCAAGTGTCTGTCACCTACCACCTCCACTCAACCTGTCTCTTAAATCTTCATCACTGTGTTACTACATACATAAAGTCACTCTAGGAACCAGCTTGTTGAGTGTGTGTATTTACTAGCTGAATTAAGACCTTCCACACATGATGAGTCATTGAGGTTGGGAATGATATCTCAGCATCTCTCTTACATGACTACTGAAGTGGAATATTTCTGCAGCTGAAAATCCACACCATACATAAAAAACGCAGGAGCTTTACAATCTGGAAGTGAAAAATGTGTGCCTTCAGAGACTGAAGATGGAAAAATTGTAAAGTTTATATTCACAGCAATAATGCCTTTTTGGAGAGGCTGTAATTTCTTAGGTACAAGCATACTGCATCTGGAATGAATAATTAGAGTCCATTTGTTTCATATGTAAAAGAAAATAGTTGCACACCTTTGCAGCATTTATTGGATGGGCCACCATTTCTGAGGGAGAGAGAAAGCACATTACAGATAGAATTGAAAAATAGTATCTTGTTTCAGAGAATAAAGATGGACAATGTAACAGATTAGCACCACAGATAATAATCCTGTGTGCAATTTCTAAGCAGACATATTGCATCTGGAAATAAAAAAATAGGTGTTTTTTGTGTTAAATTGTATAAAATGTGAACCAATTTGCACCACACCTTTAAAGCTTGTATGAGATAGACAGCAGTTTCTGAGGGTGAGAGCAATCACATCATCTGGAATTAAAAATGTACTGTTTTGTTTCAGAGACTGAAGATGGGAAAAGGTTAGAGATTTGCAGCTCAGATATCAAACAAGTATGGGCAGGATGCAATTTCTGAGAGAATGAGTACCCATAATGCATATAGAACACAAGAAGTATGAAATAGGCTACAATTTCTGAGGGAAAGAATAAGCAGATTGCACCCGTATGTCACAAAATGGCTTCCTATTTCACACACTAAATAAAGAAAAAGAGATTTGCTGCTAAGCTTGTAATCATTTTCAGGCAGGTCGCTTTTTTCTGAGGGATACATGTTAACAGATTAGCACAACAGCTTTTCAACCTATTTGATCAGGCTGCTATATGTTGCTATACATTAAGTAGATTGCACTTTTCAAAAAATGGGGTTATTACTTCCCAGGCCAAAGAGAGAAACAATATAAAGTAGTGCAGCACAGCTTTTATACCCTTTTGAATAGTTGATAGTGCTAAGCTAGAGAGCAGGCAGATTGCTATGGAAAAAAAGAATGTATTTTTTTCTATTTGAAATTTATAACTGAAAAATGTATTTTCAAGTATATATTTTAAGCCTTTTTGAGAAGTCTTAAGAAAGGCCAACTGTGCCCCACACAAACTTTAACATTGATTAAACTATACTGGAAAATTCCTCACGCTGTAAATTCCATTAAGTGAACCTACTGCCTGCTGTGTACTGTTTTTCATGGATTGCACCTGGACCAACACTCCTACAAGTCTGTACTGTGGCCCATCTGTACACTACTTTTTAAGCCTTTTTGGAATAGGCCGCTATTTCTGAAGGAGAGAGCAAAAAAAAAATTCTACTATATGTACATACATATATATATATATATATATATATATATATATATATATATATGTATATATATATATATATATATATATATATATATATATATATATATATATATATCATAGTTTATAGACACTATAACTTTCACACAAGCCAAACAATATACATTTATTGGGATTTTTTTTTTTTTTTACCAAAGACATTTTTTTTAACTTTTTGGCCTTTTTTTATTTATATAACAAAAAAATAGAAATGTCAAGTGCCCCCTGCTCTAAAAGACCCCCCCCCCCCCCATTTTGAGGGAATGTGGCCTGGTATGATTTTTAGGGGGAATCCCACACCATTTTTTTTTTTTTACTTTGGGATGGGGTTTCCCTTAAAATTAATGCCAGACCCAAAGGGCCTGGTATGGATTGGGTTGGACCCCACACGTAGTTTTATTTTAAACATTTTTGTATTGCCAGCAATGGTATTGTATTACCGGCAATTTAAATGTAATTTCTTTCTTTATATATGTCAGTTTGGTTGCAGCAGGTTCTAAACATGGCACAGATGTACCACTTTACAGGCAGACTAAGAGGACCCCTGGCACTATGTTTAAAGGAATTTTTCATTTTTATTGTTTCAAATTAACCATCAAAAAAATCACTGCTCCTTTAAAAATTATCTTTTATGTCCCACAGGACAGTACCCAGGCCCTCCATACCCTTGTTATGGTCAATAACTTCAAAATGGAGACTTTTGATTTTTCAAGTTCGGGTCCCATAGACTTTAATAGGGTTTGCAGCTGGGGTCCATCTTTTTTCTATGTTCGGGAGTTCTGGTGCGAACCGAGCCGGTGGGTGTTCAACCCATCACTAGGCAGGATATTATAGAAATTGAAAATAAACAGCAGAGGAGAAGCTGCAAAGCATGCAGGAGATCCAGTAAGTTGTGGAAAGAGATGACCACTTGACCAGCAGACAGGCAACACTCACAACATTAAAGGAAATTAGCTTATATTAGATTGTCAAAAATGAATATTGTTTGTATTGCTATTGCAATGCTAATGTTACATACACTATATTGCCAAAAGTATTGAGACACCTTCCTTTACACGCACATGAACTTTAGTGGCTTGGATTGAAGTCAGGACTTTGTGCAGGCCAGTCAGGTTCTTCCACCCCAAACTCACTCATCTATGTCCTTATGGACCTTGCTAGTGCACCCTCAACCTGATAGGACACCTTTGGAATGAATTAGAGTGGAGACTGCAAGCAAGGCCTTCTTGTCTAACATCAGTGCCTGACCTCACAAGTGTGTTTCTGGAAGAATAGTCAAACATTCCCATAGACACACCTATAAAAGCCTTGTGGACACCTTTCCCAGAAGAGTTGAAGCTTTTATAGCTGCAAAGGGTGGGCAAACTCAATACTGAACCCTACGGATTAAGTTTGAAATATCATTAAAGATCATGTTCAAATAAAGGCAGGTATCCCAATACTTTTGGTAATATAGTGTAATTAAAGTATATACTGTGACCATAGAACTCCTTTAATGCGGGGCTTATTCCCTACTTGTATTAGCAGTTATGGCAAGAAATGTATGTGGAGGATATGGTGCTTGGATGTACTAGAAATTGTGGTGATTTTGTGTACTAAACTGTTCCACAATAATATGCATGTTCTGCTGCAAAGGGCAGATTTTTGTGGTGTCACCAATACTTTTGTTGCTGTTGACCCTGTCAATATGAAAGAAAAGATTAAAAAAAGACCCCAACAAAATTACAGAGCTGCGGGACAAAAAAAGTAAAAAAAGAAAAAAAAAAAAAAAACACAAACAGCCACCCTAAAATACTATAATCAAAATCTGTAATGCAGAAAAAAAATCAATGCTAAATACAAAAAAGGAAATAATGCTAAATACAAAAGAAATAAAAAAATATATAAATAAACGCCCCCTCAAAAAACAAGAGAAGGGGGAAGAGCAGCAACATGGCAACAGAAGTTGTTGCTGACACACAAAAAAGTAGTCCTAAGATGGACTGTTGGGTCTTTTAGAAGCGCAATAAACGCAGGTGGGCTTACACTCCATTCTCCCCAGCCACACAAACTCACTGCAAAGTGTTGTAACAGAGTGTCTCAGAGGGAGCTTGGAAAAGTCCTGTTTGGGGTTTACACATGTCCCAGGCTCCTCTCATACACATTTAGAGATCTCTGATCCTCGTTCCAGTTCGGGTTTTGCTCCTCTCGCCTGTGGCAATATACACTCACCTGGAACTTGCAGTCAGTGCTCTCAAACCTGGGGAACAGACAAGTGGTGTCTGGGAGAGCTGCAAGGTTGGTGTGAGCTGTAATACTGCATGTGTGCAGACTGAGAAACCTTATGCTTGCTCATACTGACAGTCAGGACTTGTATTTGTGAAGTTAGTGCTAGGAAACAGCTAGGATTTTGTTTTGAAGTTTTTACCCTGTCTGTTTTATGGAACACTGTATAGCACCTGTAAATGTACTAGTAAATAGCAGCAATAAACCCTGCATTGTTTGATTATACTGCGTTGAACTGGTATCTGTGTCTGGAAGTGTGCTCAAGGGAGCTTTTGTACCTGCTACCTATTTCCAGATCACATATTGTGGAGGCCTGTGAGCAGTTTTAACAAGAAGCTACTGCTTTAAGGGCCAGTACCTGGAGTGAATGAACATGGAGAACTTCCTAAAACAGTTGATGTTATCTAACGCTGCAAAGCAGCAAACAGACACTGTACTATAACAACAAGTCAGTGCAGTGCAGGATCAAACCTAGGTGCTGATTCAGCAGGATCAACCGCAGATCAAGGCTGTTCAGAAATAGACACTGATGCTGTTTGAAAAGTTACTGATTTATGCAGAAACTGACCGAAATACATTAACAGAGGTAGTGGAAGTGCTTGCATAGAGTAAAGTCACGGGTGCTCTGGACCGCTCTTCATCCATCCATGTCGGTTGCTTCTTATCCAAGGTTACAGCTAAAGGTTGACTCAGAGGCATTTTCTGGTTACCTTCAAACAAACCACTGAGAGGAAAGGGTGGCCTAAAACCCGGTGGGCAAGACTGGTCTTCCCCTTACTGACTGGAGAAGGCCTATTATGATTTGGAAGCTACAGATGCACAGGATTATGAAAAAGTAAAGCAGGATATCCTGTCACAACTAGGTGTTAAAAAAGGTGTATATTCCCGCGCTGATAGGTGGAAGAAATGTGTGTTAAGGTCTAGAAGTTGCAGCCTCCCTAAAATACTACTCACTGAGAGTGAGAAGTCTGAGATAAATATAAAAATATAAAGGGTATTGGTGCTACTTCTGATATGTTGGTATAGTAGATATTATTAAGATGGCATACATATAACAACTTTCTATGACACATATAAACCACTCTATGACATATACATAAAAAGTACAATAAAGGTTGTATCAGTTGTGGATTTTTTACAAATGTTCCCATACATGTGTAATAATCTCTCTCACCCACAGGTGGTTATAAAATGGCTGCTGCATATTTAATGAGCCATGTGGTTGTGGGGGATGTGCAGCTATGTGTTGATGCACAAAATGAGTGAGGAGTGGTCAAGAGGAATGACCACATCCTGTGGGTGGTCTTATGTATACAGGACTATATAAAAGGAGTAATTTGCATGAGAAAGTCCCTTTTGCCCCTTTTCCTCACCCTCTCTCCTCTGAGATTCACAGAGAAAACATCCATGATGTAGCTTTGCTTGTTTGTTCGTTTCGAAGGTTGGCTGTTTGGGCAAACATGCGGCCAAGACCTTTGTCCTGTTGCTGCAGCGATCAATTGGAAGCTGTTGAATTCACCACCAAGGGTTGTATGTTTAAGGTGTATTTGTTTATGGTAACTTTTATGGTAACTTTTATGTGTAAGGAAGCTTTATGTGTTTATGATGTCCAGTAAAGTTTTGTTTTATGATTTTTTATCAAAACTGCTCTTGGTGCCTGCTTTCATTCTAAATATTAATGAGATATGTCAGTGGCTGTCCAGTATACCTGAATTATAAATTTTGTTGTTATTCACCATTTGAGACAAGGTGCTCACGTGTTAGGTGCCAAAAATAAATAATAAATAAAATGGTGATCTCCTATATGGAGTGAGGAATATATAAATATATAAATGAATAAATAAATAAATAAAGTGCTATATTTTGTGTGGTGAAGCAGTGAGTATCTGCTTATTAATAAGTGCAAAATATGCTGTAGATATTAATTAATCAATTAATCAAAATAAAGATATTAATAAATAGTGATATTACTATCAATAAATATGCTGAAATATCAAGAATTAATAGATGATAAAAGTGCCGGTGCAAAAATTGTCCAAAATATATTATGGTCTAGGTAAAGTGCTGGTGAAGTCCCCAAGTGGTAATGAAATAGGGAAGCTGAAAAACGTGGGTGAGACGGTGATGGTGTTACTAAATTCTTACTTGGCTGTGCTCTGTGCGGTGATGCAGTGCCCCCATAATAATTGCACTCACCGCAATGTTTTCCCCTTAAAAGGGGTAGCAGGCTCTGCACAGCAATAGAGTTGATCCGGGAGGTCCTGCGGGTATGCTTATACTGGTTCCAGTTCGGCTATGCCTCTGGTACTGGTCCTGGTGTGTCTAGGGGTCTCCTCGCTAGCCCTCTGGTATGGTGTCTCTGAAGTTCTCATGCGTAATTCAAACGTTGCCCTTTATCTCCAACACACCAGACACACCAGACCTGTCTGCTCCCCAGGATGCATTATAGGGGCACTGCATCACCGCACAGAGCACAGCCAAGTAAGAATTTAGTAACACCATCACCGTCTCACCCACGTTTTTCAGCTTCCCTATTTCATTACCACTTGGGGACTTCACCAGCACTTTACTAAGACCATAATATATTTTGGACAATTTTTGCACCGGCACTTTTCATCATCTATAAATTTTTGATGTTTCAGCATATTTATTGATAGTAATATCACTATTTATTAATATCTTTATTTTGATTAATTGATTAATTAATATCTACAGCATATTTTGCACTTATTAATTAGCAGATACTCACTGCTTCACCACACCAAATATAGCACTTTATTTATTTATTTATTTATTTATTTATGTATTTATATATTTATATATTCCTCACTCCATATAGGAGATCCCCATTTTATTTATTATTTATTTTTGGCACCTAACGTGTGAGCACCTTTATTGTACTTTTTATGTATATGTCATAGAGTGGTTTATATGTGTCATAGAAAATTGTTATATGTATGCCATCTTAATAATATCTACTATACCAATAACTAGGTGTTACTTTGGCAGTACTAGCACAGCGGGTCTGCAGCAGGTCCTTCCAAGTTGAGAGGCTCCACGATCGCAGATGTTCGACCTTACCCATCTGGTGCGAAAGTGGCTACAACCGGAGTCTCTGTCTGGATCACAAATAGTGGAGCGTGTGGTCATGTACTGGTACCTGAGGTCTTTACTTATCCCCTACAGAAGTGGGTGAGCCAAGGGCACCCTAATAATCTAATGGAGCTTGTTGAGAGGTACTTTGCAATTTGGAGCCTGGTCGCCTCCCCTGCAATCTCATAGAATTCCCACCAAAAGCAATGGTCTGCCCATGCAACTGGTAAGACTGTTCCAGGGGAAATGGGTGATAAACATGGCAAGGAGACAAGGAGAGAACTTTTGGTGCCACGTCTGAAGATGGGCGTCCCAAACCAGGGAAGTCTGTGCCTGTTAGCAGACCTAACTGGGCCCATGATGTCAGATGCTTTCATTCACAGGAACTGAGACATGTTGCAGCAGACTGTCCATTGACAGATGAACTTATGCAATTTGATATCATTTTCAGATGACCGTGTATGTTTGCTGCTGTTTCATGTGCTGCAGGGCCAATTATGAGAAGACGCATACACCAAACGAAATAAGCCTATTATGGCCTTGCTGGACTCAGGAAGTTTGGTTACTTTGGTTAAAGCTGAAATGATTGAAGCTGTGGATTTTAATGGTAGAAAATTTGCTGTGATTTGTGTACATGGCAATATAAGGGTAGAAAGTTTGAAACTGTCTTAGGTACTGTGACTCATCTGGTAGGAGTTGTACCCCACTTACTGCAAGGGACCATTTGATTGATAGGAATTTCCCTAAGTTTGGTAACTGTGGGGTCGTCACAGTAGCTAAATCAGAGGTGGAGCCAGAATCCTTGGCCAACACAGAGTATGTGGATTCAGGGGACTCCTCTCAGGGATCCCCAGGCTTTCCTTTTTCTGGTATGGCAGGAGACCTGGAGGAGTCTGAGGAAGTCCCCACAGCCAGTGTTAGGAAAAAAACACTAAAAGAGCATTATGCAGGTTTTACTCACCTAGGGTACATAAAGACATTGAGAATTATTGTCAATCCTGTCCTGTATGTCAAATGTCAGTACCCCTGCCCCACTTTTGAAGTCCTTTAGTGCCATTACCAAATGTTAAAGTGCCCTTTGAGAGGATTGCCATGGATCTTGTAGGCCCACTGCCAAAGTCTGCCTGGGGCCATCAGCATATTGTCATGATTATGGACTATGCTACCTATTACACTGAGGCAGTTCCTTTATGCAATAAATCTGCTAAGAACATTGCCAAGGAGTTGCTCATGGTGTTCAGACATGTTGGGGTGCCTAAGGAGGTCCTTATAGACCAGGGTACCCCATTCATGTGATGAAAAACTAAAGAGTTTTGCAAATTGTTTAAGGTGACATGTTTGCAAACCTCCTTGTACCATCCTCAATCTGATGGCTTAGTGGAATGCTATAATGAAATGTCGAAGAGTATGTTGAAAATGTTTGTTGACAAGTATTGGAAAAACTGGGACCTTTTGCTTCCATACTTGATGTTTGCCATCAGTGAGGTTCCCCAGTCCTCTACGTACTCTCCATTTGAGTTGCTCTATGGAAGACTCCCTCAGGGACTCCTAGTCTTAGCCAAGTATACCTGGATGGGGGGAGCAGACACACTGCAAAAGTGTCATTGCGCATATTGCTCAAATGCAGAACAGAATTGCAGTGATAATGCTCATTGTAAAGGAACATTTAGTTCAGGCCCAAGATGCTCAACAAAGAATATACAACAGTTCACTTCATGTTTTCTCACCTGGCAATAGGGTCCTGGTTTTAGTTACCACTGCTGAAAGCAAGTTCCTGGCTAAGTGGCAGGGTCCCTTTGAAGTGGTTGAAAGAGTTAGGGAGGTGAATTACAAAATATATTAACCGGGTAAAATAAAGCCTGAGCAGATATACCATGTAAACCTGTCCCTTCTGGTCCCTGAAGTTACAATTCCAGACACACTATCTCCTTCCCAAAGGCTGATATAGAACAAAGAGCGACCTGGCAAACTGAAGTGGTTCAGCATGATATTGTTACTGAGCTTGGGGTGCGTGTCAAACTCAAACCGTACGGAATTCCTGAAGCCAGGAGAAAGGACATCAGTAAACAAAGTCAAAAGGATGCCAGGGCTAGACATAATAGAGGATTCCAATAGTGACTGGTCTAGTCCCTTCGTTTTAGTCCCAAATCCAGATGGTAATTGGAGGTTTTGTAATGACTTCACAAAGCTTAATTTAGTGACAAAATGTGACACCTACTATACCCAGGGTAGATGAGCTCAAAGACAGACTTGGGAAGGCCCCATTATCTCACCACTTTGGACTTGACAAAAGGATACTGGCAAATCCCCCAGACTGAAAGCGCCAAAAAGAAAAGACTGCATTTGTGACCCCTGAGGTTTTGTTGAAATATTAAAAGATGTGTTACAAAATGCCCCTGTGACATTTCAGAGGGCCATGGATAGGTCCCTAAGACCTCATCGACAGTATGCAGCAGCCTATCTGGACGACATAGTGATATATAGCACTGACTGTGAGTCTCAGTGTTCCAGGCTCTCTAGAATTCCCTCTTCATAAAAAGGTTTTATAGCAAATCCCCAAAAATGTGCCATCGGTTTTAAAAGCCCGGAATTTGAGCTACACTATTGAATGAGGAGTCGTAAAAAACCTCAGTTAGACAAAACAGAAGCCATCTAAGAATGGTCACACCCTATAAACAAGAAGCAGGTCAGAGCCTTCTTTGGTATCGCAGGTTACTATAGAAGGTTTTTATCAAACTTTGCTCTAGCAGTTCCACTGACTGCCCTTACAAAAGGGAAAGGCTTGGTAATGGTAAAATGGTCCCCAGAAGCAGAGGAGTCTTTCCAAGTCCTGAAGAGGGCCCTTTGTTTACAGCCAGTACTGTATTTCCCAATTTTTCCAAGGATTTTGTGGTTCAGACAGATGCATCTGATATTGGAAATAGGGCAGTGTTGTCACAGGTACCCGATCAGAAAACTAAATGAACATGAAAAGAAATATGCAGTAATTAAAGAGGAATGTGTAGCTATAAAGTGGGCCTTGGATGCTCCAAGAGGGCATCAGTTTGACCTGATAACTGATCATGCTCCCCTCAAATGAATGGCCCAAAAGAAGGAGATAAATAGACAGGTGAACTGGTGGTTTTTGGCTGTACAAGATTATTCCTTCACAGTAAAACACAGGCCTGGGGTTAAGATGGGAAATGTAGATGCCCTGTCCTGGGTTCACTTCAGTTGGGCTACAGGTGTTCAAACCCTGGGGTTGAAACAAATGGGGGGATATGTAGCAGAGTTTTTCAGAGAGAGCTTTGAAAAGTCCTGTTTGGGGTTTACACATTTCTCAGGCTCCTCACATACACATATAGAGATCTCTAAACCTTGGTACAGTTTGGGATTTGCTGCTCTCCTCTGTGGCAATTTACACTCACTTGAAACCTGCAGTCAGTCCGTCAAACCTGGGGAACAGATAAGTGGTGTCTGGGAGAGCTGCAAGTTTGGTGTGAGCTGTAATACTGCAGGTGAGGAGACTGAGAGACCTTAGGCTTGCTCATCCTGATAGTCAGGACTTGTATTTGTGACGTTAGTGCCAGGAAACAGCTAGGATTTTGTTTTGAATTTTTACCCTGCGTATATTGTGGAACACTGTACACCACCTATAAATGGACTTGTAAATAGCACCAAAAAACCACTGCACTGTTTGTTTCTACACCAATTGAGTGGTATCTGTGCTTAAAAGTGTGCTCAGCCCAGGGTGCTTTTGTACCTGCTACCTATCCTCAGCTCACAATGCATAGGTTTGAACCTAATCCATAGCTCAACCCTAATGATAAATATAAAGGTCCTTGTTTGGACACTGTGTTTTGCGGTGAAGATGCTTTGCCCCTGTCCCTCACATTTTACTGCCTTTAAATCACCCTGTCAGACGCTCACCCAAAGGAAATGATATGCTGTTGTGCTGAAGCACATTGTCCAGGCATATTCCACTGTTTCTCTTTAAAAAAAGACCTGTGAAAAAACATTTGGAGCCAACAAGCATTAGAAGGTACGCCCTTTGACAAAACACATGGAACCTGTTATCACGGTAGTGCATATGGACAGGAACAGGCTATAAAAAATCTCCAGGCCATTGGCAGCATTAGGATTTAACCAAGAATGAAAACAGCAACTCACTACCTCCAGTTTCTAAAGGTACACAGCATTTGTCTACACACATGATATTCAGTATAGGATTACATCCACTTTACCAGTGCTCAAAAGCCCTACAATAATCTCTTCCTATGATGGTTGTCAGTAGCACTCCCTATGCTGTGACCTTGTCCTTTTTTGTAGTGATGGGGCTGGTTTATCCAAAACCTTCCTAATTTGCTTTCATAAGCCAGCTGACCTAAGTTCAGAGGCCAGTCAGTGCATTATTGTTACAAAGAATTTGGTCTTGGGGATTTCCAGATAATTTTTCCCTGGACCACAAATTTCAAAACCTGCTGGATCTGCATGAACCCATAGTAATGATGAATCTAACCTTATCCCTATTTGGAATGCCTGTTTTAGATGTTGGCTGCATGTAAGATAATGTAGTCAGCTTACTTACTGAATGACTGCTGAGTGCTGACATAGAACAAAATAGCATAATAACCAATCTAGGTATCACATTGTTTTTACTTAAAGTGACTCTGAATGCTAAAATGAAAGCTCCAAAAACAAGCAAATCACAGCAAAGAAGATAGTAAAAGCCTTCCTCTCCTGCCAACTGAACATAAAAAAAAAAAAAAAAAAACTGCTGCCTGCCGACTCTTCTGAAATCTACAGTTCTGGGACAATTGGATTCCTAATCCTTTTAAT
Organism: Pelophylax lessonae; assembly: GCF_965119305.1. Lineage (NCBI taxonomy): Eukaryota > Metazoa > Chordata > Amphibia > Anura > Ranidae > Pelophylax > Pelophylax lessonae. The sequence continues at coordinate 330,574,615 of NC_138771.1, read as the reverse complement.
AGTGATATAGGAGCTTGTGGGAATGAAATAAACAGAAGTGGTTTCCTAAAAAGTGTTCTCATGCTTTTTTCGCTTGCTTAAACACAACTACTCATGCAACCTGCAACTGTACCTGCAGACAATTGTGAGGTAGTCATATCCTGCAAGCATGTACAACCATTATTATAAGCCTGTACTCACAATTTGAGAGAATTTAGGCCTATTCATACTGTGTCATTCTGGTGTGTTGCAATAATGTGCATTGAGTAAAGGGAACCTATTCCAATTATTGGACTGCCAATACATAGAATTGTCAAAAAAAAAATGCAGCATGTTTTCCGCACCACAACACAGTAGTGTTTTACTATGCATCGTAGTGTGCTACAATTCATGGGTAGCAGAGACGTGTCCTTAGTGTGCTAGGGTGCAATTGAATATGAATGGCACCGCATTGCACTAATATGTGCATTAAGTAACATGGCTGTTACTACAATGCACTGAAACAGATAGGCAAAAATGAAAAACTTGCGTTGCAACCCTCTTCCTCTGAGCCATCTGATGGCTCAGAGAAAGAGGGTTCTCCCTCGACATGCGTTAGCCCTATCTATATGGACACCTTCAAGTTCGCTTGTCCTAATTAAGGAATATGGTCCTGCGGTCTCTGGATAGTCTAAGGAATCCTTCGGTTTTATGCTTTTATATAGCATACTCTTGTGAGTATAATTTATGATGTGGTTTTAACAATTTTCCAATAAATGTTTTATGGTATTGCACTAGGTCGGTGCGCCCTTCTCTTGTCTTTTATAGTAATCTGATGCATCGCGGAATCGAATCGAAGTGAATCATTGACATGATAATCGTAATCGAATCGAATCGTGAGACCAGTGAAGATGCGCAGCCCTAGCGAATGGTTTGGCCTGAACACCGGAATTTGCAGGGTGTTCGCCGGGTGTTCACCCCGACAAACACCCTGCAATGCACTGAGCGCTGCACAGTGCATTCTGTGCCCTGATTGGGACAGGAAGCTGGCCACAGCGTCCCTAACAACCGATGAGTCATCATCTGTCAATAGGTTTTCCCGCTGACAGCTGAACAATCAAAAAAAAGTGGCAGAAAAAAATAAAGAAACAAACGGCATGGGGTACCCCCTGAAAATCCATACCAAACCCTTAGGCATGCAGCCTGGCAGGTCAGAAAAGGTCAGGGGGCCCTGCCCCCCACCCCAAAGGACTTTGTCCCTATGTTGATGGGGATAAGGGCCTCCTCCTGACAACCCTGGTCTGTGGTTGTCGGGGTCTGCAGGCATGGGGACTTGTCCAAATCTGGAAGCCCCCTTTAAAAAGTGGGCCCCCAGATACCCCTCCCCCACGTGAATGGTTATTGGGTTCATAGTAGGCTTATGACGTCACAGACTGGTGCCTGCTGGGCATGTGATGTCAGAAGGGGGCAGTGCCGCCGGATGACATAGCCAGGTGGCCCTGTGCCTTGCCTATATAGGACATATCAAAGCTCAGAGCAGGCACACAGCAGGAGGCCTCCCAGGAGGCGAGAGTGTTTTTCATTTTTTAAATACAGCGGATGGCCCGGATTAACGACGGATTTACATCAAGGGACACTATTTTTTTTTTTTAATAAAGGATATGTTAAAAACTGTCTCTTGTGTTTATTACTTTTTGACACTGTTTTGGTGAATTGGGGGGGGGGGCAATAAAGGATTATTGATACTGCACAATGTAATATATTCATGAGGAACCACCCATCCGAGTTCAAGTGCGGGGAGAGGATTAAGGTGATGTGTTAAAGCTGGTCACCCCTTCTCAGGGGCCAGATATCTGGTGAGTGTTCACCCCAAGGGGGAAGGCACGAGTGAAGGCACTAATTACTGCACACTGGGGGCTGTGTTCCGGGATTTTGGGATCATCCAAGCATCTCACCATCAGACATATTGTCAAGCAGGAGTCCTGCATAAGGGCACTTATCCGTCACCTTCAGACTCTCATTACATAGCACTGTCCTTGTCATATAGTTAGAGGGACCCCTGGTTAAAGGGCCCCTCGTGGACACACATACAGACTGGGCAAAACTGCCACCCATTTTTATTATATTAATTTGTTGCACTTTTTTGCACTCATGCACCTTGCAGCAATGGACTGATTTTCACATTGTATATGGATCTAGCACAGTAGCACTTATGCATGTAGTATTTACTGCATGCGCATGGTATTTATGTCTGTATAGTAATTAACTAGTTCATATTTTTATATGCTTTTAATCACATACACTCATGCTTTAGTGGGTTGGTCTGTGAGCCTACCCACAGACACCTCGCTGTCATTCATTTATTTTTATTTTTATTTAAGTCTACCTCGTTAACAGGCAGCGCCAATTCTCACTTGCACACTAGCACTTTTTTCATTAGTTATGGGACACCACCACTAGGTGGCAGTTTCTGTGATGGCAGCAGCCATATCATTTATCACTCACTCTGGTCCGTAGCGCGGGGAACCCCCCACTTTCTGCTATAAAAATCAATCAAATGGCTTCAGCTTTATCTCTATCTATGAGAGAACACCCCTCTAACGTGTTTCACCCCTGTAAGGCCCTAATCGTGGAGGCACATGTAAAAATGGCTGTTTGGCTTAAATACATCATAAGCCATAAAAAAACATATTGTGAGGATGGGATGGAATACTGATGTTTGAACCATATTCCATCTTTGTTCTAGCACATATCAATCTTTAGCCTGGCAATATTCAGATAGACATGCTTTAGATATACATGAAGCTTTAGGGAGTTGATAATATTTGCACACCAGTAACATATCAGTCCATTTTCATTTTCCTTTCCAGGGCTTTTGACAGCTGTGTGCTAGGTAATGCTGTAGGCTAGACAATACTCTAAAATATGGATCCATCTGCACAATATGTTTTCTATGGCTTATGATGTCTTTAAACCGAGTTGCCACGTTTACATGTGCCTCTATGATTAGGTCCTTATAGGGGTGAAACATGTTAGAGGGATGTTCTCCCATGGGTGTAGATCAATCTGAAGCCATTTGATTGATTTTTTGACCACAGTATACACCAAAAGTGTTTGGAATTCTGCTGTTTTGTGGACTTACCATTAAGTCACAGCTGATGTAAATGACGCATTTTAGCCAGATAGTTTTGTATGGATGAGCAGTAAGTGATATTGGGGTTGATTTACTAAAGGTAAATAGACTGTGCATTTTGCAAAGTGCAGTTGCCCTCTGCAAGTGCAGTTGTTATAGAGCTTAGTAGATGAACAGAAGCTCTGCATGACTTCCATCATCCAATCATGTGAACGTGATACGGTACTCAAAGTGACGTCTTAACTCATTTACTAAGTTCTGGAGCAACTGCACTTGCACATCTTATTTGCATTTAGAAAATCACCCCCAGTGTCTCGTCTCCATCCCAGGAAAAAAACACACCTAACAAAGGGAACAACAAACATCTAGTTACCATCTCTGACTATGGGCATTGTTTGATACAACAGAACAAAGCGAAATCATGTACAGATGCCAGGTAAAACTGGTATTAGACAAGCTATTAAAAGTCATGCCTTGGCATGCCTTGTTGTGTATTGTTTTTTTCTGTTGGTTTCGTATAGGTGCTATTTTCAGTATTCTTATCCTTTTCTACCTCCTATCTTTCCCCTTTAAAAGTAGGCTATACTACTATCTACAAAAGCATTGGGGTTGATTTACTAAAGGCAAATCGAATGTACACTTTGCAAGTGCATTTGCTCCAGAGCATAGTAAATGAGGTAAAGCTGTACTTTGCAAGGACTACCCAATAACGTTCAAGGAAAATAAAAAAAAAACAGCATTTTTGCTTGCACATGATTGGATGATGGAAGTCAGCAGAGCTTCTGCTCATTTACTAAGCTCTGGAGCAACTGCACTTTGCAAAGTGCACAGTATATTTCCCTTTAGTGAATCAACCTCAAGGTCTCAAGATCTTCACAGCGTGGCTGGCCTAGCACCTGACAGCCTGTGGCTGAAAACTTCTGAATTGTACTCTCACAGGTGCACCATTGCCTCCATTCACATAAATATGAGCTTATTCGGTTCCATTGAAGTGGAGTACTGGCAGAGGGGGTGAAAAAAGAAATGTTCACATTAAAGCAAGTCATTGAGATGGATTTACTAAAGGCAAATAAACTATGCACTTTGCAAAGTGCATTTGCTCCAGAGCTTGGTAAATGAGGTAAAGCTTCACTTTGCAAAAAAAAACCCAATCATGTGCAAGGAAAAAAAAACAGCATTTTTGCTTGCACATGTTTGGATTATGGAGGTCAGCAGAGCCTCTGCTCATTTACTAAGCTCTGGAGTAACTGCACTTTGCAAATTGCACAGTCTATATGCCTTTAGTAAATCAACCCCACTTGTTATAAAGTAAAGCCACAATAACCACTTCTGGACCGGAAGGTTTTACCCCCCTAATGACCAGGCCATTTTTTGCGATTCGGCACTTTAACGGACAATTTATTTATACCAAAATAAAATTGATGTCCTTATTTTCCAACAAATAGAGCTTTCTTTTTTTTTTTTTTTCAATGATTTTTATTGAAAGTTTTCACAAAAATAGTGCAAAATATACACACATAATAAAAAATCAGTGCATAATAAACGTTAACAGTGGTATAACCATAGCAAACATTAGATAATACTTCTATAAAAGGTCGAAACTATAACGTGGCAAGGGCTAGCACCTCAAAACACAAAAAACAGGAGCCTCAAGGTATCTAGAGGGACCTTCACCGAGGGTAAACAGGGCCAACCACCCCGAGCATTTAATCACATTGTGCGTACTACACAGGATAAGTGGCTAGATCGTGATCCCACAGATCTTTGCCCCAGCCTGGGCTGGGGACATGGGGTACTAAGCCCTTAGAATACAGTACCACTGTTAACCCCATATCGTAAACTGAGACAAATCGTAGAAAAAGAGAAAGAGAAAGGACAATAGAGCCACAAGAAAAGAAGAGAAAAGGGAAAAGAGAGAAGAGAAAAGATTTGTACGATTGGACCCGACCCCGCCCCCGCACCCCACCCCCAGACCTTCCCGAGTCCATCAGGTACCCCCAGTGAGGTAGTTAATCCACGATCCCCATACCTTGTCAAACACACGCAATTTGTCCTCCAGTTGAGCCGTCAGGCGCTCATTAACCATAATCCAATTCAGTTTGTGCCTAAGCAGCTCAAATGGTATCGTAGCAGACTTCCAGGATCTCGCTATTGTTATTTTTGCTGCAGTAAATATGAACGTTATGAGCCGCCTCTGCGCTCTATTGGCTGTATCCACCTTTTTGCCCAACAGTGCCTGCTGAGGAGACTTGAGTAGGTTTATTTGCGTGAGGGTGTAGATGAAATTGTACACTCTAATCCAAAAGCGTCGGGCCTTCGGGCATTGCCACCAAACATGGAACATCGTACCCTCTTGGCCACACCCCCGGAAACACCGCGAGGATGCTCCTGGCACAAAGGATGCTATCCTGACTGGTACCATGTACCAGCGCAGGAGCACTTTGTAGTTGGCCTCGATGATTGAAGTGTTAACTAGAGACCTGGAAGCCTCTCGAGCCATATCGTGCCAGTCCGCCAACTCCACAACCTCCCCGACATCCGCCTCCCATCGCTCCATGTATGGAAGCTTCAGGGGCGAGTCCATAAGCATATTATAAATCACGGAAATATACCCCCGTAATTTATCGTATTTGCGGCACAAAAATTCCATGGAGGTCATGGTGGTCAGATCGGACAGGCGAGACAGGGATCGCAGGTAATGATCAATCTGTGCATACCTATAATACTCAGTGTCAGGCAGGGCATGTTTTTCTATCAGCTGCTGACGTTTGAGGATACCCCTATGATCACAAAAGTCCGCTATGCGAAGCAACCCCTTGTTCGTCCACCACTGAAAAGATCTGGGGGAGAGACCCGGGGGGAACCCGCTGTTGTTAAGAATAGTGGCCAATGGGGTATGTGGGGACCTAAAGCCATGTGTTCTGGTCAAACGATCCCAAATGGCCATAGAATGAGACAAGGCTGGGCACAGGATGGGGGGACGATCCCTAGGCGATAACCACATTGCATGGGAGACTGCCAGGCCCGGTACCGAGCTAGCCTCCAATTCCATCCAGGGCATCCGGGCCCCCTCCGAGTGGAATCTCACCAACTGGGATAACTGTGCAGCATAATAATAGTTCAGCAGATCCGGTACCCCCAGACCCCCCCTGACTTTAGGGGTGTACAGCGTCCTCTTGTTCACCCTGGGCCTCTTGTTCCCCCAGATAAAGGAAAGGACGTGACCCTGAAACTTGAGCAGGTCAGACCGCCTTAGCGCGACTGGCAGAGTGCGGAACAGATATAACACCCTCGGAAGGACATTCATCTTGATGGAGTATAGTCTGCCAAACCACGAAGGGGGCTGAATCAACCATTTATCCATGTCACCCTTCAGGCGTGTAAACAGAGGAGGATAATTCTTTGTGTAGAGTGTAGACAAGGATGGGGTTAAATTAATGCCTAAGTAGGGCATAGAGTCCGTGCACCATGCAAATTTGAAAGATTTCCTAAGTGTGTCCACAGTGCGACCCTCCAGGGAGATGTTTAGTGCCTGGGATTTCGTTTGGCTTACATGCAATCCTGATACAAGCGCAAACGCATCCAATAGCGCAAATAAGTTGGGTAAAGTCGTGACGGGCGAGGAGACAATGGCTAAAATATCGTCCGCAAAAAGGGCGCACTTGTGTTCGACGCCCCCGCACACCACCCCCCGCACGTCCGGTGAAGCACGAATTTTAATGGCTAAAGGTTCCAGTGCTAGGACAAAAAGGAGAGGGGACAAGGGGCAGCCCTGTCGGGTACCTCTACAGATAGGGATAGAGTCCGAGGAGAAGCCCTTCAGCCTAAGAACCGCCCTGGGTGTACTATATAGGGTCCGCAGCAACGTGAGAAAGGGAGCGCCGAATCCAAATCTGGTCAACACGTCGAAAAGGTATTCCCACGACAGGGAGTCAAAAGCTTTATGAATATCTAGGGAGAGGAGCATGCCTCTACGATTACCCCCTCCGTCCCAATCTGATTGAATAGCTGTGATGATGTCTACAACCCGTCTAGTCTGATCCGAAGTCTGTCGACCAGGGACAAACCCAGCTTGATCGGGATGTATATATTGAGCCAAAAAGGAGCCAAGCCTAGTGGCCATAATTTTCGCCAAAATTTTTAAATCAGAGTTAATCAATGAGATCGGACGATAAATGTCGCATATGCTATGATCCTTGTCCGGTTTGGGCAAGACATGAATATAAGCCGTGTTCTCATGGGGCGGGAGGGATTCCCCATTGCGTAGAGCATTAAAAAAGGCGCAAAGATGCGGCGTCAGAACTTCCTGAAATTTGCGATAATACACCCCGGAATATCCGTCCGGCCCGGGGGCCTTGGAGGGATGTAAGCCCTTGATCGCCTGGAGAACCTCCGCCTCTGTAATCCGACCGTTCATAAGGTCGACATGAGACTGCGTCAGCATGGGCAGCCGCAGGTCGGCAAAAAAAGAATCGGCCAAACCCCGGTTATACGACGGTGGTGCCCTGTAGAGTTTAGTGTAAAACCTAGTAAATTCGGACGCGATCAGGGTTGGATTGCGAGAGAGCGCCCCCGTCCGCAGCCGCAATCTAGGCAGGGCCGCCGAGAAGGGGCGAGGGGCCAGCCTCCTAGCCAACAGAGTGGAAGGTTTGTCACCCATAGTGTAGTATCTATGTCGGGACCATCTAATGTATTTTTCCGCCTGGGTCGTGAGTGTCAAATTGAGCTCCAATCTAGCCGCATCAATTTTATGACGGATATCAACGAGGGGGCGTGTCCGTTGTTCAAGGAGTAGTGCGCGCAGAACCTGCTCCTGTTCCCTTATTGTACTCTCCCTATTACGTTTTAGTTTGGCTGCCAATTGAATCAGTTTACCGCGTATGGTAGCTTTATGAGCCGCCCACACGACAGTAGAGGAAGTATCACCCGGTCTATTTTCTAGGAAAAATTGTTTGATATCCCTTTCGATCTCCCCCAGGACCCCAGGATCGTTTAGTAAAGCTGCATTGAGTCGCCAAGGAGAGGGGCCCGGGGAAGACCACAGGGCCGAAAACTGCACTAAAACCGGGGAATGATCGGACCAGGAGGATGCCAAAATCTGCGCTGAGCATACACATGAGGCCAGAGCGGAGCTGGCGAACACGTGGTCTATGCGAGAGTAGGTGCCGTGGACATGGGAAAAATGCGTGTAGTCTCTCTGAGTCGGATTATGTTCCCTCCACAAGTCTAGGAGATCCCAGTCATGAAGAAGTCGGGCCAACCTCGAGCCGTTCTTCGGTACATGCTTATATCTGGGCACGCCTTGGACGGATTTGTCCAGCGTGTTCTCGAGCGGGAGGTTACTATCTCCCCCTAGGATCACCCTGCCCTGCGCTTTGGGAAGCAATGTCCTCAGCATATCCTGAAAAAACCCTACCTGACCCGTGTTAGGGGTATAATAGGAGACCAAGGAGACCAACTGATCCTGAACAAGGCCCACAACCATGAGGTACCTGCCCTCCTTGTCTCGGACCACTGTAACCGGAGTAAAGTGGACCCTTCTCGAAAAACATATAGCCACACCCCGCTTCTTTTCCTGGCCCGAGGATAGATAAAATTGAGGATAATGTGTCGAAAGATATCTGGGTGCTGATGTTTTGGAAAAGTGCGTTTCCTGCAATAGTAAGATATCCGCCTTCTGGCGCTTATATTGGAGGAAAGCCTTGGTGCGCTTCAGTGGAGAGTTAAAGCCCTGCACATTATGTGTTATCAGTGTAAATCTAGAGGAACCTAAGGGTGACATGGTGGTTTGGCAGTGCACTCTTACCTGATCGCTGTGGACAACGGCCTGACTCAGCTAGGCTATAAATCCCTCCGCCCGGGGAGCCCGGGGGCAGCAGTGCGGGGTAAGTTCGCAGAGCCTGGGTCCAAGAGGGGAGAAAGGAAAAAGAAAAGTTAGAGAGAAAGCATAAGAGGACAGGAGGAATCATCCCCCATGCCGTAAAGGCACTAATGTAATACATATACAAATACAAAAACCTTTGGGAATTACTTTCCCCCAGTTCCCAAACCTGGGGTACGTGTCGTGAGATTGCCCCCATCGGGAGAGGGGGGCAAGTTCACAGAAGTGGCACACGGTAACATCCCGGGTAACAATCCGAGACGCCAATGAGGGCGGGGAAGACCCGAGGTGTACTTCCTCCCGGCCACCCCAGGCCCCCATCCTGAGAACTATGGTAGGTGAACCGGTCGCCTCCGCCTACAGGATCCTGGAACGTCGGATCCGCGACCAGCCACCATACTTTAAAAAGCAATAGAAAAATAAAAAATAAAAACAAACGTAACAAAAGAAAGTTGGAGGAGGATGGGGGAAAACCAGTTAAACTTGCAATAAAAGAACTATCCGCATTAAATGAACCGTTCCCAACCTCACCCAACCGACACAGCAACAGCTGCGCCGGCCAGGATTGACAGGGAGGGAACAACAGGTAAACAAGTACTTGGCTGGAAAAAATGGAGAGCCTGAGCGAGCAAAAATAGGATTATCGACAGTTCAGGTCTTGCGTCCCCCCCTGCCCCCTCGCTGTCCAGCGGGAGGAGGGCCCCGATGTGACCACACCGGGGACAACGGACGATCCGGTCCGGCCGCTGTTGATGAACGTGGAGAGCGCGGCTCCCTGGTCAAGATGCCCAGCTTTAGCAATAGATCTTCTCCTGCATGGAAGTTGGTGAAGAAGTGATTCTTGCCATTATAGGTAAAAGACAGCCGAAAGGGGAAGGACCACCGATATTTGATGTTATTGTCCAGTAAACATTGGAGCAGGGGCTTGAGCGTGCGGCGCTTCTGCACCGTCGATGGGGCCAAATCCGTATACAATTGTATAGGGGACCCAAGCAGTGTGAGGTCTCGGCGGTTCCTGGCCGCTGACATCATTCTCTCTTTGATGTTATAATAGTGCGGTTTCAAAATTATGTCCCGGGGGAGACCATCCTGCCGTGGCGCAGTTAGAGCCCTATGTACCCTGTCCACTTCCATTTGATGTGGAGAAATATCTGGAATCAGATCTTTCATGAGATCCCGAACTGCCGCTTCCAGGTCCTGGTGTGATTCAGGAAGGCCCCGTATGCGCACATTGTAACGACGCGACCGGTTTTCCAAGTCCTCAATCTTGGAGTAAGCTTCCTCCAACCGGTCATGAAGCTCTGACACTAATTTAGTATTCTGATTAACTTTGAGCAGTGAGCCATCCACCTTTTTCTCAACAGTGTCCAGTCTCATCCCAAATCCCTGGAGATCCTTCTTGATGTCAGTTGTAATAATGGAGCATGCCTTAGACAGTTCTTGCTGGAGCATTGTGGAAAATCTTGCTAACAGCACCGCATCACCCGAATAGGGGGCTGGGGGGGGCGCCTGAGCATCACCCGTGGGGCTAGGCTGGCTAAATAGAGAGTCCGCCATTTCAGCCATATTCCGGTCCATCGAGGAGGCCGGGGAGCCGGACATATCAGGCCTGCAGTATGATGAGGTGGGGGAGGGCTGCTGATAACTCACCCCGGCACTCGGAGACCCCCCGGACGCTCCTGAAGTCTGGGAAGAGAAGGGATCCCTCATATCATCCCTGGAAGGGGAATCTGCGGGCAGATGCGGTGAAGCCGGAGTGGGAGGCCGAGGTTGCTCCGGGGCCGCGTCCCGACCGCTCTGAGCCTTCTGCTTGCCCGGCGCCATTTTGGGGGAGGGCG